>NC_080788.1:8592976-9792976 GCF_028018385.1 Neofelis nebulosa
TTTCCACCTTCCCAGAAACTTTCCTCATGATCTTTTTCAGTCATTCTCCATCCCAAACTCTAAGGAGGCAATTGTCTCCTGATTGTATATATTCATTAGTGCCTCAGTTATTTTTCATATTATTAGCATAGTTTGGGGATTGGTCCATAGTATTGTATGTATCAGTACTTTCTTCATTTTGTTGCTGAGGAATATTCCGTCATAGTGACATGCTTCACTGTGTTTATCCATATACCTTTTGGTGGCTATTTTCAAGTTGAGGTTATTGTGAGCAAAGCTGCTTTAAACTTTCTTGCATTTGTGCTGGGTGGATACATGTTTTTATTTCTCTTGAGTATATACCTAGGATTGCAATTGTTGGGGTGTAGGCTATATGTATACTTAACTTCATAAAAGAATTACCAAAGAGTTTTCAAAGTGATTTCTACAAGCAAATTATAAGAATTTTGGTTGATTCATTTCCTCTATCACACTTGATATTATAAATCTTTTTATGTTAACCATTCCAGAATGTATTAAATGGCTTTTTAATGTGCCTTCAATTAACATTTCCCTGAGCACTAATTTAGTGTCTTATCATAAGCTTATTGTCCATTCATATGTTTTCTTTGTGACTTATCTGTAATCTTAAGTCTTTGGACCATTTTGAAAACTGCATTTTATTGTTTTTATTGGTGTTGTTATGATTTCTAGGAATTCTTTATATATTCTGGTACAACTTCCTTGTCCAATATTATATGTTGTAAACTTTTTCTTCTTGTCTACTACTTGCCAACTTATTTTCTTCATGGTGCTTAATTATGAATGCACATTTTTAACACTGATGAAGTCCTATCGGGTATATTTTTCTTTTACGATTAGTGATTTCTGTGTTCCATTTAAGAAAATTTTGCCTAATCCAAGGTTGTGATGATATGGCACTATATTTTCTTCTAGAAGTTTTATGGTTTTAACTTTTACCTTTAGGTCTCTGTGCCATCTCAAATTAATTTTTTTTTTTTGCACGGAGAGAGTTTGAGGTCAAGAATTAGATGATTTGGACATTTATTTGTTCTAGCACCATTTTTTGGGAAGAACAGTCTTACTTCATTTATTTATTGAAATTGGCATATGAAAACCTTTTTTTAAGCACTGGAAAATGATACTGCTGGTGTTCGTGCATTTCAGAGACATGTGGATGACTTCATCCATATGTTAAATATTATGGATCACATCACCATGCCTTTGCGTGTGCAGTTTTGTATGCCACAATATCATATTTTTCTTAGTACTACCACAAACACAGCTTAATAGGCTCAGAAATCGTCCATGAATTTTCCCATATGGTAAAACTAACTACCTCTTGGGCGCTGTGAATTTCTCTTTCAAAATCCTTGTCTTACTGCACGTTAATTTTCTCTCTATTTGACTGTCTCCGCGAGAAGACAGTGATTTGCTTGAAGACAGGCTTGTCTTTTTATCTCTGTATCCTTAGTACTTAGCACTGCGACAGGGAAAAAAAGTAGCCACTGAATGCGTGGTGTTAATCAAATTTGTCCTGGATATTCCACAGAAGTAGAACATCCTAGGCTTTGCAGTGAGATCCTTTTGATTCCTAATCTCATTTCTGCCACTCACTAGCAATTTAAATTGGAGCAAGTTATTTACTGCTAATAAACTTACAGATATTTAGAACTGTGTTAGGATATTTGTAACAAATAAAAGAAATAATGTCTAGTACACAGCCGTGCTGCTAAATAAATGATAACGTATTCTTTTGACATGAAAAGGGCAAATGAAAAGCTTATATAAGAGCTCTGCTAATTACCTACTCTAATATCCAGAGATATTTGACTTAAGAGTTAGGGAGAAAATGCTATGCTGTCTTCTGTCCCTAAACACAGAGTAACAATTTGGACACAGTATCCACGACATTGTTTCAGAGTGGAACCTGCTGTATAATCTATTCTGTATCTATCAGGTCACAGCAAAGATAGTGAAAACGAAGAAATCAAGTCTTGGAATAATGTTATCACAGCATCATGGAATTTAACCAAGGCAAAACGTCTTCCAGATTACAAAGCTGTAATTCTATATGGGCGTCCTAGGGACACGATACAAAGAAGAGTAAAACACATCCTTAGAACCCTTGGGCCGCATTTCACATGACTTTCAGGGAAGGCACATTAGCTATTAGGCAGGCAGGCCAGAAAGCCATATTCCTAGGTCGACTCCCAAGAACTACCCACCACACTCTCCTCAGGTTATTTGCTCTGTATCTGTCCCACTTAGAGGCACTTGAGAAGCTTACAGAATTGCAGTATTTACCCTCTGAAATGCTTTTAAGTAGCATTTTAAATACACAGTTTCCCAACATCACAACCACTTATGGTACCCGTTCAGCATGGAGTGTATAAATCACTTCCTTGCTCATTGGCTTTCACGTGTGCTGAATGCTTTTCTAAATTGACCTCGTACCTATTAAACCTGAAGTGGACTTTTAAGATCTGAAGAACATTTAATCAATGGGGCATTAGATTGAATAAATCATAGCTGAGATGAATTCCTTAAATTGATACCATCTTTAATGAGCATTGCATTTGATTTAATAATCTATTTATTAAATACATAAAAAAAATGCTAAATTGAACATTTGCCTCAGAGCAAGCAATTAGGACCATTTTCATTCCATATTTATTTTCCCAAGTTGAGACAATATTTGTTAAGTCTTAAACACATTGAATAAATCTTTGAATCATTTGTTTTTTTCAATAAAACTCTAAATGTTAAATCTTAGTGTTGGTTACACTCAGCTCCTTGTTAAATTATAGAAAGTGCTAACAAGCATGAAGGAAGATTTACTGATTCTACAATCACTAGTATTGAATCTCTAGTGAGTTTACAAAATCTGCATAATATTTAATAAATCGGGGTTAAGATTGGTTAAATCTTTTTTTTTTAATTTTAATGTTTTATTTATTTTTGAGACAGAGAGAGACAGAGCATGAGCAGGGGAGGGACAGAAAGAGAGGGAGACACAGAATCTGAAGCAGGCTCCAGGCTCCGAGCGTCAGCACAGAGCCTGACGCGGAGCTGGAACTCACGAACTGCAAGATCATGACCTGAGCCGAAGTCGGATGCTTAACCGACCGAGCCACTCAGGCGCCCCAAAATCTGCATAATATTTAATAAATCGGGGTTAAGATTGGTTAAATCTTTTTAACCTCTTTTAAATCCAATGAAGAATGTGTTAAAGAGTCCCTGTCATATTGAAGCAAACTTTAAAAGAATATACTATTTTTTTCCCACTAATCTCATTAAACTGACACATGCGGGTTTTGTTTTGATTTTCTTTATTTCCTTTTGAATTATTGCAGGTTACTACTTACATATTTATGTGTAAAAAGTAGCTTTCTTGTTCCTCAATCCCTTCTCCCTCTGGGCCGATTCAATTCCTAAAGGCCTTGCACAAGCCTTGGAAAATTGCAGTGTGTCCTTTCCAGTAGGTCTGTAGGCAAACCCGAATGTTCCCAATTTGAGCTTCCTGCCCCTTTGTTTCCAAATCCTTGATGAAAATGAACAATTCATCCCATTCTGATGTATAAATCTCTTATTCCAGTACATCAAGATAAAGGTCGTAGACTACATTAGTAATGATTCCTTACTTGTGTTACTAATAACATCTTACATTTTTAACCCTGAAACTATTTTAAAAATCTAATTTACTCTTCTCTACGGATGCCAGGCCAGATACTCATCTTATATAACTCAATGGGGATCATTTATCTCCCCTCATTTCTGGGAGAAAAAGCCAGCCTGAGATGGCAGTTTATTTTCCATATTTCATTTTGCCTGAGTAATGAAACCAGGCTAGCCAATTCTAATCAATCAATGAATATTTATTAAGCTCCTACTAAGTGTTCACATTTTTTTTCTTGTGCAGAAGAGTCTATTTTCAGAGCACCACAATCTGATTAGGAAAATCCATTCAATTCGACAAATATTTCTTGAGTGCCTCTTGAGCATGGCATAATATCAGGTAACTGATATAAAGATAAAAAAAATATGATGAGTTCCCTCTGAAACACTGCTATCTACTTGTGTGGGGCAGAGAGGTGAAAAGAGACGTGTTAGAAATATGATGAAGATTTTATTTTCATTAAACCGTAGGAAGCATGGTGTTGAGTAATGAGGGACACAGGAGAATATGCTGAAGTCAGATTTTATTTTATTTATTGATTTTTGCAGTGTTATTAAGGTATAATCGACAAATAAAATTATGATATACTTAAAATGTACAAAATGATGATTTGATAGAAATATACATCGTAAAAGGATTCCCCCATGGAGTTAATTAATGCATCCATCACCCCACTTTATTATTATTATTATTATTATTGTTATTATTAATTGTTATTTATTATTATTATTGAAAACATTTAAATTCTATTCCCTGAGCAATTATGCTAAAACACTACATAACAATTATTATACTAAAATTATAATTTTAATTATACTATGCAATGTTATCAGCTATTGTCTCCATGTTATATATTACATCTTCAGAACTTATTCATCTCATAACTGAAAGTTTGTACTCTTATTAATCTTGCCTATTTCTCCCAACTTCCAGTCTCTGTTATACTCTGTTTCTATGAGATTTACTCTTTTTTCCCCCAGGTGTTAGTAATTCCACGCGGTATTTGTCTTTTTCTTTCTGGCTTATTTCATTTAGCACAATGCCCTCCAGATTCATCCATGTTTTCCCAAATGCTAAATGTCCTCCTTTTTTTTTTTTTTTAAGTTGGATAATATTCCACTGTGTATATACCACATCTTCTTATCCATTCATCGGTTGATGGGCATTTGGGCTCTGTTGGTAGTTTGGCTATGGTTAATAATGCTGCTGTAAACATACTTGAGTCTGTACTTTTGTATCTTTTGGATAAATCCTACAGTGCAATTACTGGATCTTAGGGTAGGTCTATTTTAGTTTTCTGAGGAATCTGCACACTGTTCTCCAGAGTGGCTACACCAGTTTGCATCCCCACCAACAGTGTAAGAGGCTACCCCTTTCTCCACATCGTCACCAATACCTGTTGTTCTGTCTGTTATTAATTTCAGCCAATCTGACAGGTGGTATCTCATTGTGGTTTTAATTTCTATTACCCTAATGATGAGTGATGTTGAGCATCTTTTCATGTGCCTGTTAGCCATCTTGATGTCTTCTCTGGAAAAGTGTATATTCATGCCTTCTGCCCATTTCTTAACTGGGTTGTTTGTTTTTTTGGGTGTTGAGTTTTATAAGTTCTTTATAGATTTTGGATACTAACCCTTTATCTGATGTGTCATTTGCAAATATCTTCTCCCATTCCGTCGGTTGCCTTTTAGTTTTGCTGATTGTTACCTTTGCTGTGCAGAAGCTTTTTGTTTTGATGAGGTCCCAGTAGTTCATGTTTGCTTTCATTTCCCTTGCTTTGAGGGACGTGTCTAGTTAGAAGTTGCTGCAATTGAGGTCAGAGAGGTTGCTGCCTTTGTTCTTCTCTAGAATTTTAATAGTTTCCTATCTCACATTTAGGTCTTTCATCCATTTTGAATTTTTGTGTGTGTATGGTGTAAGAAAGTGATCCAATTTCACTTTTTGCACATCTCCATCCAGTTTTTGAAACACCATTTGTTGGAGACTATCTTTTTTTCCATTGGGTATTCTTTCTTGCTTTGTCAAAGATTAGTTGGCCATATAGTTGTTTTGATTGCTATAGATTTTGTAATATAGTTTCAAATCAAAAAGTGTGAAGACTCTGGCTCTGTTCTTCTTTCTTATAATTGGTTTGGCTGTTTGGTATTATTTGTGGTTTCATAAAAATTTTGAATTATTTTTTTTCTATTTCAGTGATAAATGACATTAGAATTTTGACAGGGATTGAATTGAAACTGTAGATCACTTTGGGTAGTGTGGACATTTTAACCATATTATTAATTCTTCCAATCCATGAACATAGACTACCTTTCCTTTATTTGTGTCCTCTTAAATTTCTTTCAGTAATTTATTACAATCTTCTTTGTATAAATCTTTTACCTCCTTGGTAGAATTTATTTCTAAATTTTATATTTTTTTTTTTTAATTTTTTTTTTCAACGCTTTTTATTTATTTTTGGGACAGAGAGAGACAGAGCATGAACGGGGGAGGGGCAGAGAGAGAGGGAGACACAGAATCGGAAACAGGCTCCAGGCTCCGAGCCATCAGCCCAGGGCCTGACGCGGGGCTCGAACTCACGGGCTGTGAGATCGTGACCTGGCTGAAGTCGGACGCTTAACCGACTGCGCCACCCAGGCGCCCCAAAATTTTATATTTTTTTGATGTAACTGTAAATGAGATTGTTTTCTTAATTTCTCTTTCTGACAGCTCACTATTGGTGTATAGAAATGCAACTAATTGTTGTATATTGATTTTGTATCCTGCAACTTAATGGAAATTGTTTATTAGTGGTAGCAGCTTTTTGGTGGGCTTTTTAGGGTTTTCTGTATAATATATTATGTTGTCTACAAATAGAGACAAATTTGCTTCTTCCTTTCTGATTTGGATACTTTTTCTTTTTTTCCCCCTAACTGCTCTTCTAGGACTATGCTGAATAAAAGTGGTGACGGTGGGCATTTTTGTCCTGTTCTTGATCTTAGAGGAAAAGCTTTCAGCTTTTCACTCATAAGTATGCTCTTACCTGTGAACTTGCCATATAAAGTCTTTATTATGTTGAGGAACATTCTCTCTATACCCAGTTTGTTGAGAGTATTTAATCATGAAAGAGTGTTAAATTGTGCCAAATGCTTTTTCTGGATCAATTAAGATGATCATATGATTTTTATCTTTCACTTTATTAATGTGGTGTTTCACATTTGTTGATTTGTGGGTGCATCCCTGGGATAAATCCCACTTGATCATGATGTATGACACTTTTAATGTATTGCTGAATTCAGTTTGCTAATATTGTGTCGAGGATTTTTTGTCTATGTTCGTCAGGGATATTGTCTTGTAATTTTCTTTTCTTGTAGTGTCCTTGTCTGGCTTTGATAGCAGGGTAATGCTGTCTGAGGCCAGACATTATATGACATTAAATGCCATGATGAAGAGAAGAGAAACCCAAATGTGCATAAAAGGATATTGATGATAATTTCGAAGAAAAGGGGGAAGAATAAAAAAATGATTGTAGGGCACCTGGGTGGCTCAGTCAGTTAAGCATCCAACTTTTGATTTCAGTTCAGGTAAGGATTCCAGGGTCATGTAATTGAGCCCCCTGATGATCATGGAGCTTGCTCTCTCTCTCTCCCTCTCTCCCTCTGCCCCTCCCCTGCTCATATTCTTTATCTGTCAAAATAAATACATACACCTAAAAAAAAGGAGAAAAAAGAGCTCAATTATTTAACAAACTAAGTTGGAGATACCAGCTAGAAATCTACATGCAAATACCTAACAGCAGTTGAAATTTAGGAGTAGAGTTATGGGAAATGAGGGAACCAGGACGCGACATATTTGGAAGTCATCTGCTCAGATAGCATAGCCAAATCTAGGAGGTTGCAAAAGGAGTAAGCAAAGAAAGACAAGAGTGGACAAGGTGTGTATTTGGAATTTTAAGGTGACTACCTGACTAGAGTAAAAGGATTATATTTATAAGTAAAACAAAATAATGTGGGATTGTAGTAAGGTTGGCAATTAGGAATTTGAAATTCAAATATACACATTATAGTAAAGAAATGCATTAGATTTTTTTTGAATTTTTATTTTTATACAAGGTATACAGGAATATATTTATCTAGTAAAATTTTCAAACAAAACAAAACTACATAGAATAAAAAGGAAAAGGCTTTCTCTTCTTTTCCTTGCAGTTCATCTCATGATAACAGCTTGGGATGTAACCTTCTATAAAAATACCTTAGGATATTTATAACTTTTTATTTTGAAATAAATAAGACAGTAAGTTGCTAAAATAAGATAGTGAGCTCCCACCGACCCTTCACCTACTTTCTCTGAGTAATAACATCTTGCACAGACACAGTACAATATCAAAAACAAGAATAGCAGAAGTGGGCTATCGGGGTGAACAGGTTGCATATGGAAGATGTATATGATAAATAGCACACTGGATGGACTGTAGCCAAGAGACAATCATGTCACATTATGGCAGGAGGTCCAACCAGTTGGACTGTGTTACCAGTTGAAAGGATAAAGGATGACATCGGGATAGTGCAGCTAAGAAGGAGAGGGACCAAATGACCTGACTGACAAGGGTTTGGAAGAGAAATGAGACTGGAGGTCAGGGGAACTACACTGATAATGACTGGAAGCAGAAGAAATTGAAGGTATAGAAGAAAAAGAGATAAACTGGTTGATAGAATAGAGAGCTTGTTGTGTGCTCCAGCCCTGAGAATACTGAATGGGGTGTTGAAATGTGAGAACAGAAGTGATGAAATCAAATTATTCGGCTGTGATCTCACAGTTGATGCTCAGTCTGTATTAAGTCGAGGTATCTAACTTGTAAAGTTGTGAAGATTAAGTTATTCAACATGTGTGAAGTGCTAAGAACAGTACCTAATTCATAGAGAGTGGTCAACAAATATTAGCCATTATCATTATCATCATCATCCTCAGAAGAGGAGAAGCTGAACCATCATATCCTGTGAATCTAGCTGATGCATTGCATTATATATTTTTCCTTTATTTGTATAATTTATTTGTGAATTCAGTTAATAAAGAAGTATTCAGATTATAGTACGTATCTAAAATCTAGGTAGAAACAGCTGGTGGGAGCCACCCAAGGAGTGGAGGAACGGTGCCATTGACCATGAAAGGGGGTTCAGAAGATTTAATTTTGGTGGGTAAATAATGTGCTCTGTATTAAGGGTGAAGTGACAGTAAGATATTCCGGCTGAATGTGTCCAGTAGGCAATTGAAGGCAGGAAACAGAAGCTCAGTGATTAATGAGGATTTGCTTTGATTGAAGATGGTGTTGGAAATGTAAATGTAGGAATCATTAGCATAGAAGTGATGTTTAAAGCTATGAGAATAGATGGGCTCTCCAGCATGAGGGTTAGGAGAACAAAAAGCAGAAAGAAGACTGGATTCTTGGAAGACCCACTACTGAGGCGGGGTGGGGGGGGGAGGGGGAAGAGAGTCAGTGATAGAAAGAAAGAAGGGATGAAGGCCAGAGAAAGCCAATGGAAGACATGGGCAAGGTCAAGCAAGAGCATGAGCTATGTCCTTGCAGCTGAGCAATGAAAGAGGGTCCGGCTGTAGGCTGGGACCTCATGTGGACTGTCCATGTGGTCTTTTCTTCATGACATAGTGGTTGTGTTCCAAGGGTGAGTGTCCCAAGGGGACCAGACGGAAGCCATATCACTGTTCTATCTCAGCTTCAGAAGTCATATGGTGTCACTCTGAATAAAAGAAAAATTTTGTGCTTAAAATGCAAACAGAACTTTCAGTACAACCCCTCAACTTATTTGCTGCTAGATTGCTGTTCTTGAGCCCTTCCCCTATAGAAAATCTGAAACTGCCATCAGCTGAGGCATTAATGACAGACTTTAGTCTGTGCTACTCTATGCACCTGTGTGGATAGATGGTAGATACATCCATGTGTGCATATACACATATATGCAGGCATGCATGAAATCATACATACATATATACATACACAATTTTGCCAAAAGAATTTATGAAGAAGGATGTGCTATCCAATCCTTGGACCTCAAATCTCACTATACTTCCAAATCAATCTTAATGTCCAGTCTAATGGGCCCCTTGCCATGATCTCTCCTGGTTCCTTGACTTTCCATCTGCTGTACTTGGAATAGTCTGAAATTTTTTTCAGCTGGGCCCAGAGCCTGCATTGCCTTCTTACAATGTATCCCCACCAGTCCTCCTGGGCATATCTGCTCTATTGGCTGTACAGAGTCTTTGCCCCCTCATCTCAAAGATGTTTGTGGTATAAGACTATACAAAGAAGTTCTATTGCCTAATAGACTATATGAAAATATGAAGTCAACAGAGAGGACATGGAGGCTAAATATATATCACACTCCCTCATGGGATGTAGTTTCACAGAGCAGGGAGAACACAGTCTTCACAATCAGAAGACTGGATTTAACCAGTAGCACTCTCACTTACTAGCCCTGCATCGTAGGCAAGTTGCTTAATCCTTTTGTGCCCCTTTCTCTTCTTATGTCATGTTATCCCAGACGGCTTGATCCTGCAAAGTCCTCCCTCCTCTAAAGCTGGCAATGTGCTCCTGGCACATCATGCCTGCCCTCTTCAGCCACAGAGAAAGGGAAAGGGTAAGCTGTGAACTCTAACATATTCACAATGTTAACAATGTTTATAGACATATGCACAGAGATCGTCTAGGGTAAGTTGTGATTAATTGTATTAACATTTTCTGATTGTTGAATTAATCTGCTGGCTTACTCAAATCCAAGTTTATTTCTTTAGAAAAAAATAATGGAGCCAAGTTTTTGTTTACATAGCTCATGTTCAGCTGGCATTGAGTCCCCGGGGTATGGTATATTGCCATAGACATAGTGAAGCCTCGAGTGTGAAAGGTTCAAGAACATCAATCCACTGAGGATTATGATATTTCAAGTCCTTCAAAGGGGAATGCTTCAGAATTCAGCCCACATTCTTTCCTCTCTCAGACAGGAGGAGATGGTGTTTTCAGGAGAAGCAAAATGGTTCCTGTTGGATCCTCCCTCCTAAACTCTCCCTCAAACTTGTAATGGAAACTATTTGAAAGAGTCAGGGACTCCGCGTGCCTTTGGGAAAGTTCTTCCCCACCTAGGGCTCCTGGAAAGGGAGCTGAGGAAGCAATCCAGCTCTCAATCCACTCATAGTGTAGCTTTGTCCAAAGCTGTGTCTTCTAAAGAAAACAAGAGCTTAAAAGTGTTGCCCATAGGCTAGTGGAAAAACCCAGAGAATGACACCAGCATAAAAGGAATTGCACTATTTATGTTCACACATGAGAATGTACATTAAAACTTGCAGTTGGTTTGCAAATGAGTCTAAAGTCTAGATAGAATTTGTCCTAGGGTTATGAGCCCATGGCCCTCATGGTTTGACTGCATTTAAGTTTTACATTACATTTACATTACATTGTTTTTAAGAGCTGTCAATTTTTATGTACTCAGCTGGATAATACCTCCTGAAAGGTCTCAAACAGGGACATTGGTGCTCAGCAAATGTTCCTTCTGCTCTCTATTTTCCAGCCTCCTTCAGTTACATAGGACCTCATGACAATTCCTAGCTAATGACAAGTAAGAAGAAATGGTGTGATTTTGGAAAAATCAAAAAAGAACAAGCAAGAGAGTCTAGCTGTCTCAAAGTATTTGAACCAGATATTGGGTGACCAACTACCCTCCTTTGTCTGGGACTGCGTGGTTTGCTGGGATATAGAGCTTTCAGAGTTAAAATAGAAAGTCTCAGGAAAATTGAGACAAGTTAATTACCCTAAAGATAACACTGCTACGGTAGAGCTCCTACCCACATGGCTATGGAGGGTCTAAGAGGGAATAGAGCCTTCACTGATTCACAAGAGTCATGGCGTGTGAGGGAGAAATGGGTTTTTGTTGTGATAAGCTGCTGGATCTTTGAGGTTACTTTTTACATAACATAGCATACCTTGTTTATCCTGAGTACTAAACACAACACTCCCATTGAATGAACTGATCTCCTACCTTCTGGATCATTTCCTGAGATGTTCTACTTACATTAACTGTATAAATATCTTGTCAGTAAACCTAGACACCCACACAGAAACTTCTTTTCCATAAACTTTAGATACCAACACCTTTAATTTTATAACTGTCAGGTCTTTCAAGCCTGCCTGTCTCTCTTCAACTCCACCTCTGCCCTCAGGACTCTCTGGTCCACAGTAATCCTCACTCCTCCCCTCCAATAGCCTCCTAACTGGGCTCCCCACCCATTGTGCCTTCCTACTTCAATTAATTCTCCACAATGTTTCCAGGTTAATGTTCTCAATTCCATCACTTTTGTGCTCAGATTCTCCTGCTGGCAACCAGATGAAAATGCATTAAGCCTAATTATGCCTTTAATTATAAGCCCAGCCTTTTCCCCCAACCACTGCCTTTCATCTGTAGTCACAGTGTTCAGCCAAATACGACTGTTAGCTCTTTCCTAAACATCTCTACAGTAGATTGATTGCAAAACTGACCCCAACTCTATCTCTGAATCTGTACCTCTTACAATCTGACTTTGCAGCTCCTCCCTTAAATCTGGGATTTCCTGTGACTCACTTGGCTCGATATAATGTAATGGAAGTGATGATGTGATGCAGACTTCATGGAGCCTTGCATACTTCTGCTCTCCTTAATGCTCCTCTTCCTTCATCATAAGATTTTGTCTGGGCTAGCCTGTATTAGAGGACGAGACCCATGGAGCAGAGTCACGTCAGCCCAGCTGTTCCAGCTAAGGCCCTACATCTGTAACAAAGCCCACCCGAGGTCAGTCAAGACACCATTGACCTGCAGTTGACCACAATGCATGCGTGAGCCTATTGAGCCAGTCCAGATTTGGAGAATTAACCCCAAGAGCCCGTGGTCTAGTGAAAAATACTAAACTATTATATTAAGTCATTAGGTTTTGAGATGCTTTGTTAGATAGCAATAGTTAATTTATACAATGTCCCAGGTCTTTTTTTTTTTTCTTCCTTCCTTCCTTCCTTCCTTCCTTCCTTCCTTCCTTCCTTCCTTCCTTCCTTTCCTTTCTCTTTCTTTCTTTCTTTCTTTCTTTCTTTCTTTCTTTCTTTCTTTCTTTCTTTCTTTCTTTCTTTCTTTCTTCATCATTGCTTATGTTTCTGCTTTCCTGCCTGTCCCTGTTGTGTGGTTTTGCAGAGGATGGCAGCCTGACCCCTTTCTTTGCCCTGGGAGCAGAGTCATTCTGCTTCAACCTGTCTTATCTTCCCACTTTCACATTTTTTCATCTGTAATGTGATGAAAAGATTGGCATTAAATGAACCCACCTTGCCCGTTTCTGTTCATTGATGGTCAGCTGGAAATATAAACAAGAGCTTTTTAAGCCTCATATTGGCAAGAACAGTGGGAAAGAGTATATTTATTCACTTAGATTTTTTTTTAATCATAGCTTGAGTGGTGAGAAGTAGTCAGACTACGTGTCACATATGTGGATATATAAGGCTGATTGTGTACATTTTTTGTTGAATAAACACACATTGTACAGTAAGTGGAATAAACAGAGATGTAGGCAGGAAAGTCAACAGTGGCTCTTGAGAATTGAATGAATTCTCTGTTCTAAAGTTCTTCCCAGCTTATATCTCATCAAATATAACTCAGAAAGATTTGCTTTGAAATAATACAGAAAAACCTAAACAAATAACTCAAGTAACATCATGTTCCAGAACAACTGTTTGCAGAAAGCAGAGAGGTCATTATGTGTGTGATTCCAATAACAAAGAACCTGGAAGGGTTCAAGATGGTGGCATAGGAAACTCAACTCACCTCCTCCCACAGACACAAGAAATTTACAACCGTGTGCAGAGTAATTTTACCTGAAAAAGAACTTAAAACTGGATAAACAGAATCTTCACAACAAAGGATAAAAAGTCAACATTGAAATAGATAGGAGAGGCAGAGATGGGCTCACCAAAACCCCAAAACAATAAAACACCAAGTGGCACTGGTCCACCATTGGAAGGGATCTCAAACTATGAAGCTTTTCCCTGAGAAGTGAGGGTTCTTTCCTCCACATCAGGCATGCCAGCCTATAGATTCTGAACAGAAGAGATGATCCCCCAAAATGTCTGGCTTTGAAAGTCGGTGGGGATTACATTCAGGAAAATCATAGAACTGGGAATAGAGAAATCACTCTTCAAGGGCTTGTGCACAGATTTACTCACACTGGGATCCAACTCAAATGCACCAGTTGGAAAAGTGCCCAGATCATATGTGGAGACGACCCGCTAAGAATCTTGAAGGGTCTGCTGAAGAGGCAGGAACTTGTTGAGGCTTTCTGCAGAAATGGAGACAGTGGCAGGTGCCATTTTTGAAATCTCATTCTAACTTGGTGCCAGTGCTGGTGGGTGCTATTTTGAAACTTTTCCTCTAACTTTTTGGTACTGGAGAACATGCCCTGGTGAGGGCCCTGCCCACCCTTACATAACAGCTATATGCACAGCTGGACCAGGTGAGAGCCCTGCCAATGCCTACCCCATAGTTGTAGGCCACCTTCAGCCAGAGGACACATACAACTCATACAGGGATGCCCCTTGAGCACCTGGCATAAGTGGCCAGGGGAAATAGCCCTTCCAAGCCCCACAGGACATCTATATAATGTCACTTCTTCAAGGCTGGGAGAATTGGCTGATTTGCCTAATACATAGAAACAAACACAGAGAGTCAGACAAAATGACTGACAAGACAAAACCTCTGAGAAAATCCTTAATGAAACAGAAATAAACAATCTACCTGATAAAGAGTTTAAGTTAATGGTCATAGAATGCTCACCAAACTCAGGAGAAGAATGAATGAACACAGTGAGAGCCTCAGCAAAGAGACAGAAAATATGTTTTCACTCTTATGTGGATCCTGAGAAACTTAACAGAAGACCATGGGGGAGGGGAAGGAAAAAAAAAGTTATAGAGGGAGAGAGCCAAACCATAAGAGACTCTTAAAAACTGAGAATAAACTGAGGGTTGATGGGGGGTGGGAGGGAGGGGAGGGTGCGTGATGGGCATTGAGGAGGGTACCTGTTGGGATGAGCACTGGGTGTTATATGGAAACCAATTTGATAATAAATTTCATATTAAAAAATTAATAATAAAATAAAATAAATAAAAAAGAAAATATTTAAAAAGTATCAAACAGAAGATACAGAACCTGAATAATAGAATAATAAGAATAGAAGAATGGAACTGAAATTGAACTGAAAAACACACTAGAGGGGTTCAACAGCAGACTGAATGAAGCAGAAAAGCAGATCAGAGAACTGGAAGACAAAATAATGACATTCACCGAGACAGAGCAACGGAAAGTAAAAGAGAATTTTAAAAAGTGAAGTTACCTTAAGGGACCTTTGAAAAGAAATGGTACTAATTAATAATAAGAAAATATATGAAAGTAAAAGTCTCACTAAAAAGGGTAAATATATAGCAAAGATAGTGGATCAGTAGCTTGTAAAGCAAGTATGAATGATAAAAGACTTTTAGTGGTAAAAATAGTGAAAACAATTAGTAACAATAAAATGAAAGATGTGAAGTGTGACATGAGAAACATAAAAATCAAATATTGGCAGACCTAGCGGTAGAAATTGACAACAATACAGTAGTAACAGGGGCCTTTAACACCCCACTTACTTCAATAGATAGATAATCCAAACAGAAAATTAATAAGGCAATATTGATCTTAAACAAAACATTAGACAGATGGACTTAATTAATGGATATATACAAAAGCAACCGAATCTGCATTCTTCTTAAGTACATATGGGACATTCTGCCAAACACAACAAGTCTCAATAAATTCAAGGAAGATTATATCAAGCATTTTCTGACAACAATGGTTTGAAACTAGAAATCAATTACAAGAAGGCTGGAAAAAAAAAAGTGCAAGTTCAACATCATACTACTGAAAAACCAATGGTTCCACAAAGAAGGTAAAGTAGAAATAAAAGGAGTACATATAGACAATTGAAAATACAAATAACACACACCAAAATCTATGGGATGAAGCAAAGGTTGTTCTAAGAGAGAAGATTATAGCAATCCAGGTCTATGTTAAGGGGGAAAAAATCTGCAACAATCCGACTGTACACCCAAAGGAGGTAGGAAGAAAAGAACAAGCACAGTAGATTAAAGGAAACAAACAAACAAACAAACAAACAAACAAATCAGAGTGGAAATAAATAAAATAAGAAATAGAAAGACAATAGAAAAGATCAATGAAAGTAAAGGCTGAGTTTTTGAAAATAAAAACAAAATTGACAAACTTTTAGCTAGACTAACCAAGAGAAAAAGAGAGAGGGCTCAAATAAATACAATTGGATATAAAAGAGAAGTTACAATTGATACCACAGAACTATAAATAATCATTGAAAACAACTTCTACAAACAATTATATACCAACAAAACTGAACAACCTACAAGAAATTGATAAATTTCTAGAAACACACAATCTCCCAAGACCGAATCATGACGAAATACAAAATCTGAATGGACTGAACAAAATTCTCGAACAACGTCCTCATTTAACATAGCAACTGTTTTCTGTTTTGCACATTACTGTATGCTCCTGATCTGGATGGTTGTATTTCATACAATTATAATTATAAAACATACAAGTATTTTATATGATGCCTTTTTTAAGTTTATTTATTTATTTTGAGTGAGAGAAAAAAAAGCACAGTCAGAGGAGGGGTAGAAAGAGAGGGACAGGGAGCATCACAAGCAGGCTCTGTGCTGTCAGCGCAGAGCCCGATGTGGGGGCTTGAACCCAGAAACTATAAGATCATGACCTGAGCCAAAATCAACGGCCTCCCAGGTGCCCTTATATGATGCTTTTTAATTAACACTACATTATAAACGATTTTGGTTTTCTGTACTGTCTTAATCATTATATTTTTTAATGTCTGGCTTAAGTATACTGTTAAATTGTATAACATGTACTTAGTTGTTCTATAGCTGGACATTTAGATAGCTTCTAGTAGCTTTTAAATAATTAACAATGGAAATTTTATAAATGCTGTGTATGTTTGTTTTTCACATCTTCACATCTAATGAATTATTATTATTATTATTATTATTGTTAATTATTATTATTCTAGGATAAATTCCCAGGAATTCTATTCTTGAGCCAAAGTGTACAAAGAAGCTTATGGATCTAAAGCTTTAGGCCAATTTATTTGTGCACTAACAGAATTTTTCATTAAATATCACATAACTTTTGAAAACATGCTAATTTAGCTTTGGCTTTTGCGATGTCTTTGTTATTCCAGCATAAGTGGAAAGTCCATTTAGACGTGTCAGGTGGGCAAGCGTCAGGTTGAAAAAAATGCCAGAGAAATGGCAGGATAGGACTAGGGACTGTGTTATGATAATGAGTTGCCTGTTGGAAACATGAGAAAAGCATTCATGATATGACAATAGAATGATGGCCACAACCAGGTACACATAAAATATAAATAATACAAAGAAATAGTTTCAATTAACATGAACTTTCATTTTAGCAAAGACAGCATCGATCTTAAATGGAGCGCCACGTCTGGAAACCAAAAGTAGCACCACCATCTTCCACAGGATGTCTGGATTATGGTGTGAAAAGAGATGGGAAAATGTCATCTGGACTTTGCCCATGACAGCTGGGTACCTAGAGGCTCACAGACATCTCACATTTCCCTGGGAAGCACAAGCTCATTCAGACCCGGAACATCCTTCCCCACCCTCGTTCCACTGCCATCAATCTCTATGAAAGAATCACCCAGCCCTTTGAGATGCAGCTCATGGGCACAGAGTGTATTCTGCAAGTGACAAATAGGCAACCGAGGGGAAACCAGGAAGCCCCAGACCACTCTGATCACGGTTAATCTTCTCAGCCAGTTAATCATATAGTCTTTCCAGCTACTGAGGTCTTTTTTTAATTTACACTGAGAGGATTGGGGTAATTAGCCTCACCAGGGTCATTGATCTTCAAGGGGCTAGGCTCGCTCAAGTGCTTTCATTCTTCTTACACAATTTGAAGAAAGAAAGAAAGAAAGAAAGAAAGAAAGAAAGAAAGAAAGAAAGAAAGAAAGAAAGAAAGAGAGAAGAAAGAAAGAAAGAAAGAAAGAAAGAAAGAAAGAAAGAAAGAAAGAAAGAAAGAAAGAAAGAAAGAAAATTTCAAACTCCATATCTCCTCCTTTATCTTTAGCTCAAAATAGGATTGAGTTAAGGTTAATATTAACCAGGTTTCACAGACATGGCTTTCACACTGAATTAAACTTGAAAGGAGACCCCTTTTATGAGGAATAAATTCATACGTCTGGGGTTTTCCTGTGTGTAATTTGCTACAGTTGCAAGTGTACACAGACACATGCAGATTCTAAAGGGAAAAAAAATAATCGTGGTATTGTCTCAGGCACCTGTCGTTTCTTGTTCTCAGTTTCATAAAAAGGGTATTGTTGTACATCATGCCATCCAGTCATCCAAGATGAACCCAATGAAGATTAAGGCAAGGACTTCCCTCACGCAAAAGAAAATGGGATATGTGTTGCAATTTAATTGGACTTATTTCTTTTTGAAAGTTTGGGCTATGTTCCTCTGGGCTTGACTAAACTTCAACTTTAGACTTCTTCATATCTTGGACCAGTAATTGAGCAGATGAGTACATTGCAATTACTTCCCAAGATGTCTTTCACTGACTCGTTGGACAATACTCTGGCAAGTACATGAGTAGCATGTAACCTGCTAGACTGATTATATTTTCAAAATGCAGAGGTAGATGTCATGGGAGCTGGGAACTAAATCCATTTGCAATTGGTTTTGAAAGCTCCACTGTGGGGCTCCTGGCTGGCTCCGTTGGTGGACCATGTGACTCTTGATCTTGGGGTCTTGAGTTCAAACCCCACATTGGGCACAGTGATTACTTAAAAAAAGGAAAAAGAAAGTTAAAAAAAAAAATTTCCACTGTCTCATCCATCAAGGCATCTTATTTTTTTCCCATCTTAAACCTCTTGCCAAACAATTGTCTATCTTGTCAATGCTTTTCATGAACACAAAGGTAGAAAGAGGAAACAACAATGCCTCTTTAAGCTTATCATATTCTTTTTTCATTTTGATAGCCTTAGCATTTGCCCCCGGAGATCCACAAGGCCTATAGATATATTTGGTTTGCCATATTTTTAAAGTTCTCTTTATGAAGTCAATTTTGTGTCTGAGTTTGTTTCCTCTGAACAGTATCTCCTATAATCCATCTTCAATTCTTTTGTATTTTGTGTTTCATCTTTCCGTTGTGACTGAAACTATAAACTCTAGACTGTGGACAAGATCAGCGGACACAGAATTGAGGGCTACATGGCTTGGGAGATTGCATATTTTCTTATAGCTTAAACCCATCAGGAACCCATGGAATAATGAGTTATTTTAATAGGTTGCTCTCAATACAGCTATGAATTGAATAAGGTCTTAGAAGACGCTTCTGGGTTCAATGTTGAGTATGGAGAATGAGAGTCCACATTAACAGCCTGAATATGTGCCCGATATAGATATTCTAGGATGACAAAGAAGACTGCCTTTATCTTGATCATATGATATTAAAGGTTATATCCTATTGAGCCACTTCCCCTTACACTCGGAATAAACAGGGAAAGATAAAAGACAGAGCCCAACTCCAAATGAGTTTGTGAACTGATTCAGTTTTGCTTTAAGACACGAAATCAATACAGATGTGAAAAACAAGGTGGTACTCGTAATTTACCTTTTATAATTCCAGTTAAGAATCTATAATATACTATCTTTGGAGTCACATTTGTTTAAAAGGTTGTTCCTTGAGGCATTGACGGTTTATATATTAAACATAGTGAACTCTGTTGACCTATTTCTTGTGATACACTGGGATGTAACAGCAAGGACAGTTATGTTGACTGGCAGGCCTAGCTGGAGGTCAAGAAGCACAATTTCCCTGCAGCCCATCTGCAAAGCACAATAAACACTTTTGTGTAGTTCACTTTATAAAAATGAGCAGAGTTATTGAATAACCTCCCAGCTTCTGAAACACCCTCTTTAACTAGGCTAGTAAAGGATAATACTCTCAAGAAACATCTACCATGACTTTAGGAAGGGCTGCTCCTTTGTGGGCAGGCTGAGTGGATATCAGTAACAGAGAAGAAAGCATGCAGTGAAAGTAAGGACTACATAGTGATGAAAGCCTGACTCTACAAGAGGAAGCCCAATGGGGGAAAGCACACAGATTGGGTTAGTGCAGTTGAAGATCTATCTATCTATCTATCTATCTATCTATCTATCTATCTATCTATCATCTGTCTGCCATATGTAGATATATAGAGATTGATAGGTAGATAGATAGATAGAATGTATACCTATATGTATATCTATATATGACCTGATATATATGATATACATATATAGCTACATATGATATGATAGATAGATAGAATGTATATCTATATCTATATCTATCTATATCATCTCTATATTTATATCTATATCTAAAGATATATCTAAAGATAGATAGATATAGATATATCTAAAGATATAGATAGATATAGAGATGATATAGAGATAGATGATAGAGATAGAGATAGAGTGAGAGACAGGGAGAGAGAGAGAGAGAGAGAGTTTTGATCTTCCAAGGAGAGAAGAAAAATAATCCTGAAAATTAAGGGTTTGACAGTAAACTATCATTAAGAGAGGAGAACAAAGAAACTTCTTGTGGGCAATGTCAGGCTCTCGTTTTTTGGAAAAATCAATTTACCTTTTAGAGAAGAATGTAATGTTATTGGGTGAATGATACTGGCTCATATAAAATCGGCAAAATAATTTTCCAAATATTCAGTTTCTTTTCTTTCCAATGATCATGAATGAAATTAACTTACAAGTAATAATTGAATTTCAACTCCATGTTGAATACTACGTGAAGTGTTGCTGAGTTTGTAAACAAGAATGAAAACACTGTATTCCTTCCAGGAATACTGAAGTCTTGAGTGTGTATGTGTCTCTGTAGATCTTTATAGTCTGCATACTTCTACATACGCATATCAGTTCACTTATACATAAATATTTCTTATTCAGATAAAATTTCAACAATGCAGAAAATATATACAATAGATATTATCCTGGATCAT
The DNA here is from genome assembly GCF_028018385.1 of Neofelis nebulosa. Classification (NCBI taxonomy): domain Eukaryota; kingdom Metazoa; phylum Chordata; class Mammalia; order Carnivora; family Felidae; genus Neofelis; species Neofelis nebulosa. Next base: position 8,613,807 of record NC_080788.1, read on the forward strand.
TCACTGCTTGTGTAAACCATGTTAAATTTCAAATTAAAAGGGTGTATAAAACTTTGTCTTTACTATGTTGAAGTATACAACTTAGCAGGGAAAAAAATACCTCTAAAAACTAGAAAGCTCTATCTTATATATTAAATAAAACAATGCATGATATTAATCTTACCTAGAGGAATCAAAAAACTTTCAAAGAAAGCTTTTAAATATATTGCAATGGAGGGGGGCATAGAGGTGACCATTGAGGTGGATGGAATAACATGATTTACACAGAAGTCAGGAAGCAAATAACTTTTTGGGAAATGTGTGTCTAGTGAGGCTGGGGGAGCACAGAATATAAGACATGTTGTGGGGCGCCTGGGTGGCGCAGTCGGTTAAGCGTCCGACTTCAGCCAGGTCACGATCTCGCGGTCCGTGAGTTCGAGCCCCGCGTCAGGCTCTGGGCTGATGGCTCGGAGCCTGGAGCCTGTTTCCGATTCTGTGTCTCCCTCTCTCTCTGCGCCTCCCCTGTTCATGCTCTGTCTCTCTCTGTCCCAAAAATAAATAAAAAACATTGAAAAAAAAATTAAAAAAAAAAAAAAAAAAGACATGTTGTGATGGGGGAACCATCCGGAAAGATACATGAGAAAATATAGGGTGTGCCATGTTATGGAATCTCAGTAGTATCTCATGGGCAATCATTTTTATTTAGCTTAATTAAATAAAATAATTTAGCTGATTTCATTATATTATTTTTATATTATATTTATATCTATATAATGTTTATATTATATATAATATAATTTTATTATATTAATGTCACTTAACTTATAAACTAATTTATTTGGTGACCAAGTTTCAGTGTGTAATGTACATACTACAAATTTTATATATTAAATTTAGAAGATAGATCAGCCATACAAATTTCAGAAGATAACTTTATAAAATATACCCATTCTCCTCTTTCTTCAGGTAGTGTCTGCGGATTCTCAGAAGTGATGACAAATAAGCAAACTTCCACCACCCCTCCCTTCCTTCTTACACTCTATTTCAGTTCATTCTTTTCTATTTCTTAATTTTTTCTGGTGTTTACCTTTATATTCTCAAGTGTTCCTAGTACGCCTCATTCTGTACTATTTTAGATTTAAATTCAGCCATTTGATGCCCTTGAATAAAAAGGTGAGGGGATCAAACATTTACATGACTTCTCCCTTTTTCTCTTTGTTTCCTTCCAGTTATGTTAGTTAGATTACTTCCACGTTGTCACTGCCTTCAACCCCTTACCTGTTTCCTGAACCATAATTCCTACTCTTGTTTGAATCTTTCCTCTGAATGTATTCAGGGCTTCTTTCTGGTATTTTAGCCTTAGTTTCTCTATTCCTCATTTGGTTGACTAAAGATCTTTCCCTAGAGTTTCTTCTGGGAGAGCTCATAATGTTCTCAAGACTTGAATGGTCAAAATGTCTCAGTGTAACCTTTGGATTAGAACAATATTTTGGAGGGTTAGCAAATTATTGGTCATGCTTTCTTTCCCTAAAGGCTTTGTAGGTAGAGATCCACTATCTTTTAGCACATGTTGTGGGAAGTCTGAGCCTGTCAATTCACCCCCAAATCCCTGTCATAACTGATATTGTTTTGTGCCTGACTTGGTATCCAAAGAATTCTTTCTTTAGCTTAAAATCCAGTATATTTTTACCAAGATCTAAGAAGCCTTTCAAATCTTTAAATTCATACATTTTCTTTTTAGATCTGAAAAGTTTTCTTGATTTATATAGTTAATGTTTTGTCCAAATTGTTTAACTCTCTTCTGCATGGGTATAAGTTAGATACACGTCAAATGACATTTTTTCGTCTTCTGGATTTATCGTTTCTTCTCTATTGTAACTTGGTATTTCAGTTCTGTTTAATTATTTTTAGTTCAATATCATGTTGACGGTTTTTCTGGCCATCCTTGTCTTTTCTTTGTCTTTTGTAATGCCAAGTGTCATTTTTACTGCTTCCAGTGTGACATTTTATGATGGTTTTATTTCTCTCTTTTGTTTTTTTTCCCCTAAGCTTTGTTTTGGCTGGATGCTCAGGGATTTGAAAATAAGAAGTCTGGCATGTTGGTGATAAAGAATTTTGGGTAATGATTTTATGGAAGGGAAGCTCAGAATGGGCCTTGAGTGACATAACTTGTTTTCCAAGTAAATACTCGCCAAAAGTCCCTGGCAGCAAGGAAGAGAGTCAGTAATGAGATGGGCAAAATGGACCACATAATTTGCAACATTTTCTTTTCCTCAGCAACTCTAGGTCTTGTTCAATGCATTCATGAGGGTAGGCATGGAGATCACACAAGGGCTCAACAGCTTGTACTCCTGTCTTCCAACAATGACTTGGCGACAGTCAGGAATGAGTGCTAAATTTTGTAGTTGTGTGACCAACTCTGAGCCCTGTTACCAAACCACCAACCAGGGAGTCAGTCAACCTTTTAGCGGTAGGCTGATTATATGGGGACCATTTTGTCATGGAGGGCCGAGTGATTTGTTCCCCAACCCAGGACAGATATCTAAGCTGGATTTAGATTTGTCTTCACTACCTGCCATGTTTCCATGGGCAGTATAAGCTGTGACTGAGTAAATACACTGTTCAACAAAATTGCCTGACTAAGGAATTGATTTTACTGCAAAAGAATCAAGGCAATGGGCTTATTTATGCTCATGGAATTCAGGGGTCCTACAATGATCACCCATGATCCAAAAAAAGTTGGTCTTATACAAAGTAAAATAATATATTAATGACTGAGAATCTTTACAAAATCTTCAAATGTTTTGATCCTTTTCAATATACTGATCTTGGCTCAAAATGTTATCCAGGATGGCCATCCCTGATCATACTATCTTACTATCTAAATTTCTTCAAATTCTTTTTATTTTTTTAATGTTTTATTTTATTTTTGAGAGAGAGAGAAAGACAGAGTGCAAGCAGGGGAGGGCAGAGAGAGAGGGAGACACATAATCTGAAGCAGGCTCCAGGCTCCTGACCTGGAGTTGGACACTTAACCAACTGAGCCACCCAGGTGCCCCAAATCTCTTCAAATTCTTATTCCATTACCTTATTTTCCTCATAGCTGAATTATATATATATATATATATATATATATATATATATATATATGGATGATTGGGTATGTATATATACTTGTTTATTTATTTAGTTTGAGAGACAGAGTGGGTGGGGGAAAGGCGGAGAGGGAGAGAGAGACTCCCAAGCAGACTCCTCACTGTCAGTGCAGAGATCAACAGACATAGGGTTCAAAGTCATGAACCATAAGATCATGATCTGAGCCAAAATCAAGAATCAGATTCTTAACTGACTGAGCCTCTCAGACTCCCTATGTAATTGTGGCTTATAGGTTTCCCTTCACACCCCTCCAAAAAAACAGTTTTAAGTTTTATCATACAAATGATTATTTTTCTCTTGTCCAAGAATTTAAGATAGTGCCTGCAAAATAGGGGGTACTTGTAAGTATTTGTAAATTAATGAATAAATCAATTAATGATTATATGCAGTGGAATGGTAAGTGGGACAAATGGGATATGTTAACATTATTTAACAGTATGCCAGATGCTGTTCTATAAACTTTCTATCTATTAAGTCATTGAAGCTTTACAACACCGTAAGGTAGGTATCAGACTTGGCCTAAACTTAGACACAACTCCAATGGTCAAGAAAGGAACCAGCATCTACCTTATGCTTTATGATCAGTATTTAAGGGGTCTTATATAACCCCTGAGCTGACCTGAGACAGAAGTGTTATCTTCACCTGTTCCCAGGTGAAGAAACTCTGGCTCCGAGAGTTTTTGTGACTTACCTAAAAATGCTAAGGCCAAGAAATATATTCAGGTCTCTAATGTTTTACATGGAATTCATCCTCAGAACCAGTGGTGGAATTAGGCCCCACCCGGGGTGAATAGCCAGGGCTGCGAGAAGGCCCTGCCAACCTAATGGGATGTGGTAAAAACAATGCAACAGCTGTTCAGTACCCGAGACATCTGCAGCACGTGACCCACTGAATCTGAACTGGCCAATTCCTCAAGTACGTTCTTCAGCCCTCATTTACCTAAAACTCTACCTTCGGTTTGCAGAACTCAGTACAGTTCTACAGTACTCAGTTTTCTGTGTTTCAGAAACTCCTAAGTTTTAGGCACTGTGCCTTGATTGCACACATGTGGGAAACCAAATCAGTACTATGCCTGTCCTGGTGCAGAACTGGAGACACGCTAACCGAGAAACGTGTATAAGATTACAATTTTGATAATTTCTCTAAAGGAAAAGCTCAGAGTGCTAGGAATTTGCATGGAAGTTCAGAAACGCGTTCTTAGAGACGGTGATACTTGAAATGGAAGTTAACCAGGGCCGGGGAGAACAGGTGGAAGAGTAAGAATATTCCAAGCGGAGGGAAGTAAAGCACAGAGGCAGGAATTCTGACATGTTCCAGAAACCAATGGCAGTGTGATTAAAGCCTAGTAACAGGGAGAAAATAAGACAGGTGTAGGTCCTTGCAAGCCATAATAAAGACCTAGGATGGCATCTAGAGTTTAGAGATGATAGAAAACTAGGGTGTAACCAAAGAGGGTGAGAAAATGAGAGGAATATAGAAGAAGGTTAAGGAATGAGGAAAATGAGAGGAATATAGAAGAAGGTAAGTTCATTGATGGATATCTTGAATAGTACTGAAGATAAACCTTAGATGTCCCAGTAGACAGAATGTCTGGAAACTTTGGCACTTTATTACTTCGTATGTAACCTCATCAAACTACCCCTTTCAATGGCTTTGACAGAAAATTTCCTAAGGGGCCATGTGAAGAAAGAAAGAAAGAGAAAAAACCTGGCCCGCAATCCCTCACTATATCTTTCATTTCAGTATGTTAGAATGTCTTAGAAACAAAATTAAATTAAAATTTCAGACCACTTTTGGGGAATGGAAGTGACCATTTCCAATGGGAGAGAACAAGGGAATGAAAAAGGAAAGCCATGCTAACGGATTGTTTAAAGCCCTGCGTGTTATCATTTCAACAAGTCTTAATGTACTTACCATGCGTATAGGGTTTGGATATCTGAAAGCCACTGTCCTGTGAAAATAGAGTCCTTGCACCAGGGACTGCAGACTTGCTATTTAAAGTCTCAATTGTTGGCAACCCAATTTTCTTTCAGATTCATTCTGTTTGTTTTTGTTCATTTCTAACAGCTCAGCCTGAGTCTGGTAAATAATTTAAGAATCCTGACTCAAACCACTAGAACACATCTTTCTGAATCATCAGCAAAAAAAAAAAAAAAAAAAAAAAAAAAAAAAATTTTTTCAAAGAGACCAAACCAGGCCTCACTCCCTGTCCTCATTCTAAAGGAATTTTCTGAGAACTTTTAGTTTCAAAATGGCTGATGAATCATTTGAGTTATACCTGCTTCCTCCCGAAAGCCCAGTGAAATGAAAGGAAAAAGAAAATCCACAGCACCAGTAAGGAGCTTGGGGAGCTGTCCATCAGAAGACTGTAGCACTTAAGCATCTATGGATGCTACAAATTGAGAACCTGATTAAAATAAAGTGAGCATGTCAACTCGACAATATAGGGAAGAGAAGGTCTCAGAAAAGGGGTCTTCCTGAGATCACAGACAGTAGCAGCCAGCTGTAGGAGTGGCTGTGGAGACAACTGCTGTGGTATTCATTAAAATGAAAGGGCTCTAAAAGTACATACATATATACATACATACATACATAGTTAAATAAAAATAGATAAAATGAAAGGGCTCTGACATAGCATCTCTGGACCAGTCTGGCATATAAGCTGACTGTAGAATTTGCTATCCTAGCTAGAACTCTCTTACTGCTGCAAGAGAAAGAAGCAGGCCAGGTAACTCCTGGCCACCACAAAGGGTGCAGAACACTTTCTCCCGAATGGAAAAAGTCTGATGCACGATAAAGAAAAAGCTGTCTAACGAATGTAACACTGTGTGTCAACTAAAGTAAAAAAGAAAAAAAAAAGTAGAGGAGAGAGAAAAGGAAAATAAAGAAAATAAAAAAAAGGACAAGGAAGGAATGAAAGAAAGAAAGAAGGAAGGAAGGGAAAAAGGAAAAAGCAAGAAAAAGCTTTGCAGACTATTGTCCTGCTTCTCAATGCATGCAAAGCTTCTTTATCCACGCCTACTTCCCCAGAGAGAGACAGGTGTATTTCCAAAATACCAAAACCTTTCCTAAAGCAGTTGCCCGAGTTACACTTCCTTCAGCAAGGTATAGAATAGTCCATCAATGCACTTCTCTCCAGTACGTGATTATTGTCAGACTTTTAAGTTTGGCCAATTAAATCATATAAAATGGTATGTCATTGTGGTCGTGACTGGCATGGTCCTGATCACTACTAGCTAAACATTTCTCCAGGAGTTTATTTGGTCTTCTGCATTTACTCCTCCATGAAATGTCTATTCTCCATCCCCATCTCCCGCTTTTTTTTTTATTAGTTTCTTGGTGGTGTTTCTGGTTAGTTTTTGAATTTTTAAAATGTATTTTTGATATTAATTTTTTTTTATTTTTTGTATTCCCGGCATTCTTTTCCAGTTTGAAATTTATTCTTCCACTTTCTTCAAGGTGTCTTTTGATAAATAAAGTCTAAATATTAGCATATGCAATCTTCACGGTGTTTACATTCAAGCAATTGCTGTTTACAAATTAACATAGCCATCTTGCCAAGTGCTTCCCTTATTTCTAAACATTTTTCCGCATATTACTTTAGGTTTTTTATGATATATACTTATACTACATTCCATTTATGAAACTTTTGTTTTCTCCTTTTGAGTCTACATTTTTTGCTCTTTCTCTTTTCCTAAATCTTACTGCACTGGCTAATCCTTCTGTTAAAACATTCCTTTTTGTTTCACCTTGGAAGTTGGATAAAAATGAATACTAAGCCCCTCTTGACTTAGTGTTTCTTTAACTGCTGCAGTTCTTAATAGTTGTAAAATTCATCAAACTTTTGGTTGCATTTTTACTCAGTTCTGTTAAGTTACATTTTTTTTTAATTTTTTTATTAAAAAAAATTTTTTTTTAATGTTTATTTATTCTTGAGACAGAGAGAGACAGAGCATGAACGGGGGAGGGGCAGGGAGAGAGGGAGACACAGAATCCGAAGCAGGCTCCAGGCTCTGAGCCATCAGCCCAGAGCCCTAGGCGGGGCTCGAACTCACGGACCGCGAGATCGTGACCTGAGCTGAAGTCGGACGCTTAACCGACTGAGCCACCCCGGTGCCCCAAGTTACATTTTTTAAGATTTGTCTACTTCATTTGCGTTTTTAACTTTTGTAATATAATTGTTGATATATTCTTTTATCTTCTTATAAGTTTCTACTCTGCCTTTGTCTCAATCTTTACAATATTCCTTTCCAAGGTTACTTTTGTCTTCTTTATTTCTTGATTATTTTTGCTATAGATTTGTTTATTTTAATTTTTTCAAAGAACCAACTCAGGTGGAATTTTTAATTTTACCATTACCATTGCATTTTGTGTTCTTTTTAAGTTATTTTTTATATTTTATGTATTTATTTATTTATTTTTAGAGAGACAGAGAGAGAGAGAGGGAGGGAGGGAGGGAGAGCATGAGCGCATGTGCACAAGCAAGCTGTGGAGGGGCAGGGAGAAAGGAGAAAATCCCAAGCAGGCTCCACTCTATCAGTGCAGAACCCAACTCAGGGCTCAATAACCCAAACAGTGAGATTACAACCTGAGCCAAAATTAAGGGTCGGACTCTTCACTGACTGAGCTACCCAGGTGCCCCAAGCATTTTGCTTTCTATTTTATTAATTTGTGCCCTTACCTTGAATGTGTTTCTTCTCCTCCTTCTCCTTTTCTTTCTCCTCCTCCTCCTCCTTCTCCTCCTCCTCCTCTTTATTCTCCAGATATTCTATGGATAACTTCTAAAAAATTGGTACTTAGATCACTAATTTTGAAGTTTTCTCTTTTTTTAGTAAAGTACTTAAGGCTCTAAGTATCCCGTGACTCATTATTTTTGCTGAATCTCACAGGAAAGGGGTGGAATTGATCACCTGAGATTAGTTAGTACAATGGTTCTTAAACTTCAGGGCACAGAAAATCACTTACAGGGCTTGATAAACCATAGAGTCTTTGGCCCCAGTCCCAGAGTTTCTGATTCCATGGCTCTGAGGTAGGAGTGAGAATTTGCCTCTCTTGGAAGCCCTCAGCCAATTGCTTCTACTTGGAGTACCATGTTTTGAATAGTACTGAGTAAGTACCCACTTAAATTTCCCAGCACCTCACAATCAACGTGCTTCTGAGCTGTTCTGAGTTTACTGTAGAAGACAACACCTGGACCAGAGTTCTGAATATTTATAGGTAAAGATAGGGTTGCCCAATCAGATGCAAGATTCACAATTAAACTTGAATTTCTGTAGCATATTTACCCTAAGAAAAGTATTTGTTCTTTAGCTGAAATTCAAATGTAACTGGGTATACTATAATTTTATTTGCTAAATCTGACTGTCCTAGTGGACATATTGACATTATTTCTCCCACTGGTTCTGTACCTTCAGTGAGTATCAGAGTCTCTTGGAAGGCTTGTTAAAACACAGTTTATGGGCTCTACTCCTTCAGTTTCTGATTGAGTTTGTGTAGGGCCTAGGAATTTGAATTTCTCACAAGTTCCCAGGTGACGGTGATGCTGCTGTCCTGGAAACAGACTTTGAGAATCATTAGTTGATCCCAAAGCAATGGTTAGGGAGAAGCAAGAGAAGTCTCATTTTTTATCCTCTGACAAAACCACAACACCACACCAACAAGTGTGCAGTCTCAAGATTTTTCAGTGTTTCACCTGTCTTGGTTTTTCTTCTATACTGCTTTTGGGTTTGTTCTTGGGAGAGACAGCCAGAAACTACTAGTTCGGCATCCTGGTAAGGACTGTAACCATAAAACCATGATTCTATTTTAATTTGTGTTGAGAAAATTTCCCCCTAAGCAACACAGATTTTCCTAAAACAAGGTATATTATTTTATATAAATCTAAACCAATCGTTACCTCATTTTAGGAATACCACAATTAAGAAGAGGAATCTTAATGCATCTCGAGTTGATTTTAGGCATGGTGTGCATTAGCAATCTTTGCTGGATCTCTTATGTTTGTCCCCTGCCCCCCAGGCCAGTTCTCCTACTTTTTTGCACCCTGCCCTCTTCCTAGAAATACTCATCTATATCTTGTACAACAAAGAGATCCCTTGAACTCTTGGCTTTTGGTTGATTTCAGGCATTGAAGGACCAAAGGAAATTGGAAGGAGGGGAGAAAGTGAGATGTGCTATTTATAGATACTGCAATAGTTAAATATCCCAGCTTCTTCCCCGAAGTGTTGCCTGTGGCTCATTGTGCCTCTTGGTTAAAAGTTGCATCTACTGTAAAGGTTGTTCTTACACAACAGCTCAACTTCCCGATTCTGGTAAGCCTTTCTCACCCTTTTCCTCTTTGGGTCTAGAGGTAGTAATAGTTCTGAGTTTCTAGCCTTGGGATATAACATCCTTTGTGGTTTCACTACATCCTGCCAGCATCGCTGCAAATAGTTCCTTTATTAAACCTTCCTCAAAGTATCCAATATGTATGTACCATCTATTTCCTGCTGAGATCCAAATGGCTCCTTTAATTCTTATCCATATGGAAACCTAATTGTTCTAGTACTATTTATTGAATATTCCATCATTTCCCTATTGATTAAAAATGTCATTTCTATAAAAATCACATTTTCATAGATTCATAGGTCTAGTTTCTGGGCTCTCTAGTTTCCTATTCATTCCATTCAGATTTGTGAGTAAGAATCTGTGAGATGCAAGAATCTGTATTTTAAATACATTCCATAGGGAATTCTTATCTGCATGAGATTTTGAGAACTTGCTTAAATTTTTTTACAAATTCAGTAACTTTGGTGACTGAATCACTGAGAGGTTGTCATCAAGAAAACTTTCCTTGCTTTGGGGGCAAATACCCATATAGTTTTATAATTAGCCCAAGAAAGACACTTAGCCTTATTTTCTCCATTTCTTTTATGAACCATTTTGGAAGTTTGGGAAGGTGGATTATTCTATTTTGATGGACTCCTTTGTGCATGGTTTAGAGCTGTTTTACATCATGTACACAACTCTTGATTACATAGAGTATAAGTGAAAAATAGCTAAAAGAATATGAAAATGTTTGATTATGTAGGAACTTGCATGATTTCAATTCAACTTAGTTAGAAAAGCACCTGATTGATTCTAGGTTATCAGTATTTATTTGAAAATTGCTATTTCTTTTAACTTTAACCTGTTTTATAAGGGTTAATAATTCATGATGAATAATCATGCTATTTTCAACAAGAATTAAGCTTATAGGAAGTTACATATTAGAAATACACACAAGATTCCCATTCCCATTTTGGAAGCTTCCAATCCACATTTTGGAAGCTTTGAGAGCTGGCTTATGTAAATACCTTAAGGCGTTGCTATTCACCTGGAGTTATGACCCCCATTTCAGACAAAAACAAACAAACAAATAAACAAACAAGTAACTAACATTCACCGTCTAGGCCTGCAGCCTCCAGAGTGGGAGGCCTGCAGCCTCCAGAGTGGGGAGGCCTGCTTTGAGGGTACAAAATATGATCCCGTGGGGGGCGGGGGTGAAGGAAGAAGATATCAGAACTGCTATTTGCATTTATTGTAAATATTATCATTTGTAATTTTCTATTTTTGGTTGCATTTTGTAACACCCATAATATTGGTAGCAAGTAATAACAAATATATTACTTTACACATTAATAAATCCATGTATATGGCAGATATATGCTCTCATATTTTTCATGAAGCATAATACAAGCTCAGATAAATTTGGACGATTGCTCTAAATGCGGTCTGCTGACCATCAGTAATAGCATCAGCAGATTGTTTGAAATGGAGACTCCCAGGCCCCAATCTAGTTACTGAGTTAGAATCTGCATTTTCACTAACTCCTCAGAAGACTTCTTTGCCTGTGAAATTTGAGAAGCACAGAGGGCTGACCTTGTAGATCTTTTCAGATGTAAGTCACAGGGATCCTATGAAGGGAAGAGCAGATAGAAACTCTTTCTGATTTATTTCATTCTCTTCCTAGGAGAAGGAGAAGTTTCTCCTTTCCTTCCCCTCAGTTTTAGCTCAAAAGAGCTAACTGAAGAGTGGGGGTCTGACTTCCTTGGTAGGTTTTTCCTCCTTGTTCTTGTTTTGGTTGTTGTTGTTTTGAGCCCTATGACATTTTGCCTTTGGGTTATATTATTTCTCTATAAGACAATTCCCTGTGGACAAATACTCAGGACTATTTTGCAGTATAGAAACTAGAGAGAAGTCTACTTGATTCCTTGAGATCTGCTTTGATTCTTGTCTTCACTATTGAATTAGCTTCCTCGCAGATAACTCTGTTTTTATACTTTCCTACAATCTACTCCCTGTAATACAATCAGTTAGTTACTTTCCCAAAACTAAAATTTCAGGCTATTCCTCTATCTAAAATTATTTATTTATTTATTTATTTATTATATGAAATTTATTGCCAAATTGGTTTCCATACAACACCCAGTGCTCATCCCAACAGGTGCCCTCCTCCATGCCCATCACCCACCCCCCATCAACCCTCAGTTTATTCTCAGTTTTTAAGAGTCTCTTATGGTTTGGCTCCCTCCCTCTCTAAATTTTTTTTCCCTTTCCCTCCCCCATGGTCTTCTGGTAAGTTTCTCAGGATCCACATAAGAGTGAAAGAGCATTTTTCATAAGACAGTTATTTTCATTTTTTTCAAGCATCTTAGCATTAAACATTGCTAAATATGGAATTGCTCAAATGTTAGATTTATATTGTTATTAATATCTATAAAGTAGATCCATGAATTACAATATTAAGCCATCAGTAGTCTTCTACTATATAGTAATATATCTACTACTATACTACTTATGAAAGCCCTGAGAATAAAATGAAAAAATAGTATTTTGTTATGTCTTATTAATCATGCTGACTTTGTACTATTATTAGCTAATAGCTTATAACAAAATAGACTCTTAGGACAAAGTTCATTCTTGACAATAGTAGCTGTAAATATTTCAGAGAATCTTCCTGAGGTTTTCTAGTATTTTTAGCAAGATGCCTTGTCAGAACTGCTTACCTAGTCATGAGTTTTGCTTCATCTTATGGCTGATAAAGAGCTACCTACAAGGTTAAGGGAAAATGTCAGCTTTGCCATTTTTGACTTGCTCACTTTTACTTGCATTATTAGTATTATCTCCAGTCTGCAGCTCTTGGGAAAAAAATCATTTAAACCATTTGTCCATTTGATGATAGTTTAATTAAAACCAGATAATGTAATACACCAGTCTGCTCAACCTGGCCCACAGGAACTACAGCAGGTTGCAATGTGCTTAAAGCAAACAAACAAGAAAGGCTAAAGTTATAAGCCCCTGTCTTGTGGCCTCAGTGTTCCCGCAGGACACCTGTTAACCCCCTGAGATCTGGAACCATCTTATGTTTGACCCAAGCAAGGGCTCCAGAGATAATCCACATGGCAATGTAAGTGAAGCTTATTCGCTTTGTATTTTGAGCTTCATCTTATAAATAGAAAGTCTAATAATTTCTTTCTGCATCCCAGTGGGTTGTCTTGCACCCTATGAAGGCTGATGCTTTTGATAATAACGTTCAAATTCTTAATGCAATGTTTATTAGATTAGGCTACTCAGGATTACAGGAACTTTCTTGACTAGGGCAACACTTACCCACTTTCTCATCTACAAGGCTTTGTTCACAGCTTACTTTGTTGTGCAATAGTAGTAAGTCTGTGATGCCATTTATTTTTGTCAAAGGGGCCTAAAGTCGTTCAATTGACTTTGGGGATCTTTGAACCATATTAAGTAATGTTCTTAATTTGAGCATTAGTCACATATTTCTTTGTGTGTTGTTCTGTTACTGAGCAGAGAAGAGACGCTCAGTAGGTAACTCACTGAGAATTCAGTGATCATCTACCAATTCACTACTGGAATAATCCATAAGCTCTTCCCAGAGTTACAAAGTTATGGAGGTTTATGCATTCCTTCCTCCCATGATACCAATTGCTTACTTATTTCCTCTCTTATTTCCAATAAAATAATCTGTGATCTGCAGAAAATATAATTTGGGTGGATATGAGATGATGCACGATCCCACCATGTTCTCTCCATCCTTCTGCCAAATGTGTTTGCAATTTCTCTGATGAATGGGCAGTAAGCAAGTGAAATTCTGATGTGCAGACAGACTAATTCTTGTAGTCTTCCTCTGGAAGGAAACAAAGCTAAGAAAGGGATTGTTAATAGTTTTTTGGAGCATCCATGACTTTGGCTTGTAATACTGTGGTTGGAAAAGGAAATACTATACTCCCAACTAAAGGGATCTGCTTTTGAATAATAGAAGGATAAAAGCTTGATTCAACCCTACTAGGAATTTGGTGTGTGGTTTCCTGGGGAGTGCACATGCTATGCCTGATGCTTATTCCTAAACCAGACCCTAGGCAGATTCCACTGCTTAAGTGTTCTCACAGTGCTGAAGATTTGCCTGATATTGATTTTTTTCTTGTTTCTTAAACTGGGAAAGCCCCTTCCTTCCTTTCTTCTTTCCTCCCTCCCTTCCTTCCTTCCTTCCTTCCTTCCTTCCTTCCTTCCTTCCTTCTTTCCTTCCTTCCCTCCTTCCTTCCTTCCCTCCTTCCTTCTTTCCTCCCTTCTCTCTCTCCCTTCCATCTTTCCTCCTCCCCCTCTACCTTGCTACCTTCTCATTCCTCTTGCTTTTTACCCATTCTCTTTCCTCTTCTCCTTCCTCCTACCCCTTCCTCCTTCCCTTTCTCCCCACTTCGTCTTATTTTACCTTCTTCCTTTTCAAATTTTACGTTTCAGTTACTCTTGGAAATCTGCTCTTTTCTTAGGGTGTTCAAATGAGCCAGCCTGAATTCACACTAGAGAAGTGGGAAATCTCAGTCAGTGTTAAGATACATCAGTTAATAGGATTATTAGTATTAATAAACTAAAAATAAATATTTTGTAATAAAACCTACACAATTAAGTCAGTCTCCCTATATTTGTTCTTGATAGGATTCAGCATATCCAGAGAAAAGGACTAAGTCTAAATATGGGGAAATAGCTCACTTTTCCACTTCACTTTCCTTTTAGATGGAAAGCAAACCTTTATTTATTCATTTATTTATTATAAGTAAAAAAAATATTCTCTTAGTTTTGTGCTTATGGCAGGAAGGAAGAACTTTGCAGCAGCAGATGAGAACAGGGGGGATACCAGACAATGAAAACATAGACAGAGACTCAGAACGTTTGTATTGCCTTACTGGACCTGTGTATTTCGTTTGACTGGAAGGAAGAGAAGGGAGACAGAGAGACAGAGACTGAGAGACCTCCAAATCATAAAGCAAAAGGTTTATGGAGCTGCTCTGAAGTTGGAGAAAAACAGTATCGTAGGGCTAATTGTATTGTTTTGTCTTCATGATCCAGTTTCTGTCTCTTGGGGTAAAATGGTATATCCAATGAGATAACATCTCACTCCACAGTCTACCTCTCAAGGCCTAGCCCCACTCATCTCTCAAACCTGGCCCCGCTTTTGCAGAAGTGCAGAGGATGGGACTGATTTATCGGCCCATCAAGGTGTCTCTTATCCGAAAGACATGTCCCTCAATTGGTTGTCCTGGTAGGAAATGAAAGGAGTGGACATAGCATCTACTCAGGTTCTCATGGTTGGGCAGCATCATACTACGGTTGCACCAAGGAATATAAAAATCATGACATGTAGAGCTGGAAGATGCTTAGAGGTCACACCTTCAGGGTCCATTTTGTATGGCATATAAAATCAAAGATAGAGAAATGATGTGAAAGAGTCAAGGACATTCAGTGAACTAATGCTACAGTTGAGACTACAGTCCCTGTATCCTGCCTCCCACATGTGCATTTGTTCTGCCATACCACATTGTTCTTTCTGCTAAGTCAGAGGAAAGGTGTGCAGCTGGGCTAAAGCGTGACTAATGGAGTCTGGGGCTTTCCAGGACTTGATGGAACTCCTTTGCCCACCAATACTATTGACGACCCTTATGTCTGATAACCGTAGTGCAGTATAATTATCAAAGCCTATTCACCTCCTTTTCCTTATGTAAGCCTCATCATAGATGTGTGTGTGGGGGGGGGGGAGGGGATATCATTAGTCTTATTTTTTTAGATGGAATGTCCCAACTTTAGCTACTCTCTCAAGTGTTTGCCAATATTGGCACTTTTTATATTAGTCTTTTTATTTGCGATTTTAAAACATAAGCAAAGGATATTTGTTTTATTGCATATTTAGTAAGATCCGTCATAGTACATATGTGGAAGTTTAATTAAATTCTGACTTTTATTTAAGTTGCCCTATGCCTAAATCTTTACAAGGTGCCCTGATAGCCAATTCAGCGACAGGAATTCCTGAACAGGGTTGAGGTATTTTCTAAGAAAAAACCCAGAACATAAGATTCCAGCCTCAATGCATTTTTCCCCCCACCATTCCTTAGGCCTTTAAGAAAAATGTCTTTGTATCTAATTTTCCATTTTAGCACTCAAGGGAAAGATTTCTATACAAAACAAGAGAAGCCGTGGCCATCCATTTTATTTGTACTCATTAAAAAGAAAGAAAGAAAAGAAAAGCTAAATAAGAAAGTACGTACAATTAGCATTGAATTTATAAGATGGTGTACAGAAATAGAAAGTTCCTTTAAACTAATTCCAAATAGTTTTAATGTAGCCATCATGTACTGTGGCTGGAAGGTTGGCAGCTATCTTGTTTTACCCCAAGATTGTGTTTTGATTTAACAAAGACGTATTCAGCATCTACTATGTGCCAGGCACTGGTCTAAGTTTTGAAGAAACAATGGTGAATGAAACAGTCTTGACCTCTTATGGAAATTATTTTCTTTCGAAAGCCACGGGTACTAAACAGGCAACCACTGACATAATGTTTCAGGTGGTGTGTGTGCTAAGAAAACAAAATGTAGTTGGGTATAGTTGGGTCACTGGGTATCCTTGGGTCACAGGGTGGAGATGAGGGTTATTTTAGGTAGGATGATCTTAAGAGGCAGAATCTGAAGAAAAACCCACGTGATGTGAAGTGTTCAGCCCTTTGGAAATCGTGGGGGAGGACATCCTAAGAAGAGGTAAGAGCTAGCATACAATGCTGGAGGCAGGAAAGCACTGACCATGTTGAAAACACAGCAAGAGTGAAGGGCAGCTGTATCAAAGTGAAGTCTAAGTAGTATGCAGGGCCAGACCATGTGGGACCTTGCAGGCCCTGCTAAAGATTTTCTATTTTATTCAAAACCTGGTGCTAAGTCACTGGAACCCTTTTGAGCAGAGGACTGAGGTAATCTGATTTTGTTGCTGAGAAGGATCCCTTTGGCTGCTGTGCCTGGAGAACCCACTGTTGGAGGCACAGGGAAAAGTGTGGCAAGTACAAAAAGAGGAAACTCTGCTAAAGGTCTTCTGTGGTAGTCTAGGGGAGACATGATTGGGGCTGGCTTTGCGTGTTAGCCGTAGATTTGGTAAGAACGGATAAAGTTTGTATATATATATGTATATATATATATATATATATACATATATATATTTTTATGTATATGTTAGAATTATATATAATTCTAACATAGCTGTGTCAGGACTTGTTAGGTGGCTTATATAAAAGATGTCAGAGGAAAGAGAAACCAAGGAAGATGATCAGATTTTGGACTATGTAACGATGGGAAGAGCAGTGCCATTTGATTACATGGAGAAGTCTTTGGGAGAAGTGGACTTAGGAAGGAGTGTCTGTTTTGGACGTTTGGTTTAAGTGGAATAAATGGGTCTGAAGTTCAGGGAAGAGATTGAATCTGAAAAATACAAATTTGGGAGTCATCAGGGTGAAAAGGTGAAGGGAGCTATAGACTGAGCACCGGAATTGAGGTTTTGAGGTATATCATCTACTTCCATTCTTTTTGGGACCCTCTGTGGCCCTGCCAACTCTAGCATCGGCCCCGCTCTGCTCAGCTACCTTGAATTCCACGAACCCCTCAGCTCATACAACAAACCACCAAAGCACAGAACTGGACAACAGGTGAAGGGCTAACCTTGTGTGTGTGTGTGTGTGTGTGTGTGTGTGTGTGTGTGTGTGTCTGGTATTGTCTGAATTATTAACTTCTTGTGTTCTCATTGCCTGACCTTTTGAATATCTCTATTATTTCCTTTAGTGGAAGGAGGTCGACTCTTATCTTTGTAGGAGCCCAGTGACTCTACATATATATCCTGGGAATATTGCTCTGGCCATCCACTCCTTCGGGTACCTTAGCCAGGATGTGTTTGCAGTTTACTACGCATATCTAACAAAAGCCATCTAGGAAATACTGAGTTTGGAAGACAATGAAATTATGTGGCAGAAAGATTGCAAAGGAAAGCAGATACCCATTTTTTGACTTTTGGGGAAGCTATTCTGTTTGGTAAATTTCAGTGCATGATATACTTAGAAATTTCTCCCTATGGTCAAATGATATTTGACTGAAGCTACTCTTTGAGGATTGGGGGAAGTTGGGCTGATCAGGGTACTCAATTCTATTTCTAAGTCTATGCCATGAACAGTAGTGTACCTTTTAAATCTTGGCAGGCAGGCAATCACCCCAACCAGATATAAAGGGAGACAGGCAGTGAGGAATGAGAATGAACATTCTCAGGACAGTTGAAGTTATCTCACTCCGTGTTCCTGTGGTCCACATAAATCTAATACATGTATCTAAATAGACAAACACTGATGGCAATTGTGTTTATAGAACAAGGCAGAAGAGAGGGCCTGACGTATGTTTAATCATAATGGCTTATTGTATAGATTGAAAATGTGAGCTGTGTCATGCTGCAAATAGAAATGTGCAAGATGGTCACAGCAAAGACAGACTGGCTGTTTGGGCACTCAGAGTTCTAACGAGAAATGACCAGGCATCATCACCACATCAATCAGTCCAAATGTTAATTAAATGTTTTAATACTCCATAACTCCAGTCCAAAGACAATTGCACTTGGGACACCAAACACATTTAATACTTTCAAGAAAATCCCTGTAAAGTCAGTTTCTCTATAACCAAATTTGGTGTCTTGTGATACCCTGTTTTACTTTCTATCTAAATGGGTTACGATTGCCCTGAAGCAAACGCAGAATGAACTCTTTTAGAGGAATTTGTGGGGTTTGTGTTTGAGGAACCTCATCAGCCCAGTGTTCCTGGGGCCATGTTAGCAAAATTTTTCCCTTCTGGGAAGAACATTGAGAATCCCGCTTCCCTGCTCAGAAAACCTTGCTATTGTATGAACCCAAAGTACTGAAGTGCATCATGCAAGTTTCTTGATTATTATGCTAAAAATCAACACTTCCATTGAGTTTTACAACAAAATCATACACTTTTAGAAATAAGAGACCAATTCAAGCTCCTTTGGTTCCCATTCTACCAGTCATATTTTATGAATTAACTATGCTTTTACTTTTTGCCTTCCCAGTTCCTCAGCCAGTTTCTTTTTCTTACTACTGTAGTTTTTCTTCCTTCTGAATGAGGAAGATCTTTCTTGTCTCTAAGACATTTCTTGACACAAAGAAAGCTCTAAGTAAGTAATTCTTGTCATGAATGAATGACTAACAATATAATCTAAAGCTTTTCTGGCTCTTCTCCATTTCTACTTATTGATATTCTTTTTGTCCTTCAAAGCCCACATAAAAAAAAATGTCACCTCATGAAATTTCTTCTAATTGTATCAGTTAAATTAAATCTGTCCCCATTTCTTTTTCGGCCTCAAGTTCTTCGTAGCGTATTCAGAGCCCTTACCAACCTATTAGGTATATTTGAGAGCTGTATGTCCCTGCACTCGTTGTAAACTCCTTAAGGGTCAAAGTTATGGTTTCGTTATTTTATGGGATCAGTGGTGACGGTCATGACGTTTTGATTATAGTAGGTCTAACAGCCATGGGTTTCATGATGGTAGATCACTTGAATTTTGTATGTAGGATGATTTTAACTAATTCTCTAAAGGCTTGGCTCTGCATGAACTGTTCTGTGTATATTTGTCAGCCTTTCTATAACACAAATTTCTCTCATTATTGGAGTACAGTAACTGACAGGAAATATAAAAATAAATCCATTCAAAAGGAAGAGCATATCTGTTTATACATGCTCCATAGAGGTAGTAAATAGAGTGTAAGTAGCACCCATAAGGAAAGTAAAGCTTCTGTTTAACATCACTAGACTAAGAGTCTTTTCAGGAAAAACAAATTACACATGTGATTTTCTAGGGTTCTTGGACCTAGGTTGTTTGAGGCTGTGAGGTCTCCTGGTTGAGCTGTATTCCATGGGAGCAGAAGATCCCTGCTTAACTCAGCTTTTCGTTCTCATCTCCTGGTACCTACCTGGTGTTGGACATGTTATCTTTGGTTTGGAATTTGGGAGTCCTCTGCTTTCATGGTATTTGCCCTTTTCAGTAGAAAATAAGTCAGTAGCTAGCTACTGAACCTGTTCCATTTTATAAGCATGGTAAGGTTCTTTCGGAGAATACAAATTAAATTCATCTCACAGATGAGGAAGAGAATTCTGGCACAGGTGGTATGGGAAAGAGTGTTCCTGCACCAAGAACAGCCAGTGCAGAAGCCTTGAGGTGGTATTGGGACTTTCACGTTCAGGTACAGCAAGGAGGCCAGGTGGCTGGGTCAAGAGGAGTGAGGATGAATTGCACGTAAGGAGGTCAGAGAAAAATCGAGGGTTTCGATCATGCACAACCCTGTGAGTCACTGTGAAGATTTTGGCTTTACTTTTTGTGAAATGGAAAAACATGCATGGGTTTTGAGCAGTATCCAACTTGATTTAACTTACCTTTGGAAAAGTTTGCAGTGCTTGCTATGTTAGGAATTGATTATAGGTGGGCATTCCTGGAAATGAATGGTGTGAGATGGTGGTGGTTTGACCAAGGGGGTGGTGATGTCGTTCCTGGTAAGTGCTGGATTCTGGTTATGATTTAAAGGATTTTGCCAGATTAGCTGTGTGGTACAAGAGATAGACAGAGGAATTAAAGATGACTTCAAAGATTTGAGTCTGAGCAAACATAAATACGGAATTGCCCTTAAATGAACTAAAGAAACACACACACACACACACACACACACACACACACACACGATAGTCGGTTGGAGGTAAGATCCGAAATTTGATTTTAAGCATGATAAGTTTCAAATATGTATTAGCTATCCACGTGGAGATATTAAGTAGGTAGCTGGACATCAGAGCCTGGACATCTGGGAGGCGATCTAAGCTGAGCTATAAATTTAGTAGCTGTCAGCGTAGAAATAGAATGTAACGACATGCATTAGATGATGTCATCTAAGGAGTGATTAAGTATAAAGAAGAGCTCAAGTACTCATCCCTGGGAGAAAAGGAGGAGCCATCAAAGAAGACCCAGAGGGAGTGGCCAGTGAAGTAGGTTGAAAACCAGATGAGTGTAGTGCTCTAGTGAGCAAAAGAAAAAGTGTTTCCAAATTCCAATCCATCAACGTTTTTGTTGGCTTTTTAAGCTCTCTCTCTCTTCCCGTTGGTTCAGTAGACAACTGGGTGAGTCTGTAACATACTGTGACAGATGTTGAACAAACTGAGAGTTCTAAGATAATCTCATCCCCTTCAAAATAGCCCCTTTGGGAGGACATGTACTTCCAAAAATAATGCTGTTTTGCCCAAGTCATGTGCAGAACTCTATTTTGGGGAATTACCATCATTTCCCTTAGGATACTCACTGATAGCACACAATTATGTTCTGAAAGATAATTTTGTTGGAGGGTTAATTCTCCCTCCCTCAGACCCAAGCCTGATGAATAAAAGTTGTCAACCCAGACGTTGCTATACATAGGCAATGCCAAAATACGAATGTAAAGGAATAAGATTGATTTGCATCTTCCCCTTATTTTTTTAAACAACATATTCCTTTTTCATTTCAAAAGTCATGTATGCTCACTAATTTTAGCTAAATAATCATAATATATAGATACAAGAAAGAGAATGGGATTTGAAATCAGACAGACTTGGATTTAAATGGCTGTTGTGACTGTGAAGTTATTTATTCTATGTGAGCCCCATTTCATTCCCCAATAAAATGGTACTCTTAATAGAGAATTTTACATAATTAATTAATAGAGCAAGTATAATGTACTTAGCACATCATAGGTGCTCATCAAAATTTAACATAATGAAAACACATGGGTTTAATGTTCTGAGAAACATAAGACCTTCATTTTTTTCTTATCTGTACATCCTATTGGTTCGTTGTAATGATCAAATTAAATCATGTATATAACATGCAACAGGGAAACTGGAATATAACAGGTGTCTAGTAAATCTTTGTTGAAGGAATGGATATATTATGTTTCAGGCTTTATTCCTGGTCCAATACACATAGTAGGGCTCCAGTTACTTTTTAAAAAATTAAAATGAAATTTATTTCTTTGTCGTCACATGCTTGTTCTCATGTTGCTACAGCGAGACATGTCATGCTATTTTACTTGAAAATATCTGGGAAATGCAGGGGGTACTATTTGCGGTAGGAGGCAGATTAATACCACAAATGAGTAAACACACTTTCCTCACATAAAAACACATTAATTATAAAGCAAAATTTTAAACCCTGATGAAAACAAAGAAACAGACTAAAAATATTCATGAGGATCCTGTGATTCTTTTCTAGTTGTAGTTTTCCTAGTTGTAATAGTTATGTAACGACATTGTCCACTGGAGCTAGAAGCTTCAAAACTCAAGTTCAAATGGGAAGACCCAAGCCTACCCAGTTTCATTCTGGTTCTCAGAGTCCCTTCACAGTGTGTGAGTGTAATCTTGCAACTCATGATGTATGGGTCTGCTCCCATACCTCCCATACCTGACCTTGGTTCTGTACATTTGACTCTACTGCACACTTAAATACTTCCTTATGGTCTATGTTCATGACTAGAATAACTTCTCCTGTAAGCTTCCTTTCATATCTCTCCTTTGCTCATCTCTAGGGGGAAACTTACATAGCACATTTGAATGTTGTGAAATTTGCATTTCAAATGTTTCATTCCATTGCACAAATGTCCTCTGAGAGAGTAGAATTTTTGATAAAGGAGCTTCATTGCAAATCCTCTCCACTTCCACTTCTCTCTCTGTCTCTGTCTCTGTCTCTGCTCCCCAGCCACACCCCCCATGCACATGGTACCCACATGATGACAAAATAAATGCTCTATTTTATTTATTTGGTCATAGAATGTGGCAATGTAATGAAAGACTCTGTTATTGTCAGGCAAAACACCTCAAACAATGGTTTCTGCACCACCGCCTTTCATCAGGATGCTGTGATGTTTTCTTTATTAAATAATCTATTTATTACACACACAACATCATCAACTCACTAACCCACATGCGCGCGCGCACACACACACACACACACACACACACTTTCCCTCTTATACCCACACATCCCCTTATTTGCCATCCTGTTAATATCAAAGAGAACTTTTAGGGAGCAGAAACCCCAACTGAACTGGCTTAAGAAAAAGAAGCTGTATTGGCTTATATAACTAAAATGTACCAGGTTCAGTGCTGGTATCTGGAAAGATTTGATGTATGGGCAATGCTTGATCAATAGTTTTTAACTGAATATCAATTTTCAATTAATTCAATCTGGGTAGATATAGACCAACTACAACTGGTTAGTATTTTCTTCTTTTGTAATTGGAAGTGACATCTCAGATTACTTGGATCTGTGGTTTTTAGCTCCAGAATATTAAGATCATCCTGAAACTCTAAACAATACAATACCTAGACTCAGCCCCAAAACTTCTAATTCCATTAGTCTGGGTGAGAACCTGAGCATTGGTTTGCTTAAAAGTCTTGGGTGATTCTAAAATACCCTACATTAGAAAGCCACTGATTTATCTACATTTTTGAATTGCCTTTCCCAGGGTGCTGCTAACTATTTTATCCGAAGAGACTATAGCTAAAGGCTTTAGCGCAAGGGTCTAGAAGAGAGATATTCCCCAAATTCTTAGAGAATATAGAAAACCAACCATGAAGAGGAAAATGATCCATTATAAGAAAACTCCAGAGAGTGTACATAGCTTAGAATAGAAGGCAAAGTTAAAAAAAAAAAAAAACAGGACTTAGGGGTGCCTGGGTGGCTCAGTCAGTTGAGTACCCAACTCTTGATTTCGGCTCAGGTCATAGTCTCAGGGTTGTGGGACTGAGTCTCGCATCAGGCTCCGAACTGGGTGTGGAGCCTGCTTGAGATTCTCTCTCTCTCTTTCTTTGCCCCTCCTCCACTCGTGCTCTCTCTCTCTCTCTCCCAAAATAAATAAACTTAAAAAAACCCCACCAAGAAATAGGTGTACTAGAATAGAAGCTAGCTGGAGAACAAAGTAAATAAGACCATAGATGTGAGCTAAGATGGGAATATTTACATGTCAGTGTCTGATCTGAGTTAGCTTAAAGGCACCGGGCCTCATCAGACAATCTCCATTGACTTAACCCACACTGGGTTCCATCGGCAATGCATAAGGTGGTAATGGGGAAAAGCAGCTGGCTAAATCTTTTCAAAATAATTGAACACAAATATCAACTCTGCAGAGTGACAACAGAGTGATGTCTCTATGGGTGGGAAAAGTAGAACCTAATTGTTTATCTCGCTGGGACTGGGCTGAAAGTGACCTCACTGGCAATAACGTTTGTCACCTTCTGTGTTTGCTTCGCTGAAGTCCATCCCAAACTTTGTGTGCGGTACAGTTTGTCCTCGGGTGAGACTGTGGCAAATAACTCTCCTGCTGGCATAATCACTAGGACCCAGAGCCAGAAAATTTCTGCCACTGAATGAAGATCTTTACAATGAATAATTACAAATGAGGCAGGCGATCATTTGTGTCATGGTTCATTGGTTCCGTCAGAGTAAGGCAAAGACATTTTTCACTCTCTTCCCTCTACCACATGCACTATTAAAATGCCTTTGTAGATTACTGTAAATAATTCAAATGTTTATTAAAAACTCTGTTGGACGATCAAGGAATCATAGATAATAGGAGGGAATACCATCCAATTTATTTTTATATGGCATGCTCCATCCATCATATCGCAAAGTGCTTCAAGGGGAAACACAAAAAGAGGCAGGGTTTTCAGGCAAAATTCAGAGAGGAGGTCATTTAAAAAGATCTGAGGAGAACTGTTAAGGAAGTGACACTTTGCTTTTTAGGGTCCCCATTATTTTGCTGGATCAGGTCATTTTGCTAATTCAGCTCTGACATTTGGTTCTTTTAATCATTACTCTGACTGATGAACGTGTTTCACAGTAAGGAGGAGGAGTGGGCATATTGTCTAACATCTACAAGCAGCTCGAGTTCTCTGTCCCTCTGTTTTTGTGGTATACAGACAGAGACAATGCAAACCCCTTCCAGCTCCCACCGGGGTATGGGCATCATGGCCCAACAGCATTGCCATAGCGCATTGTAACTGCCATGTTGGTCCAGTGTGAGATGAAAGAGGGGAGGACAAGTCAAAGGTGGCAGCCTAATCTAAGCTCTGATGTTCTTGGTTAAGCATGGTCAGTTGCCCTCAGCCGGTGATCCCTGTAGTTACTAATGGTAAGGAATAATATCTGTCGTTTACTAGGTGATTGTCACACGGCAGGCACTGTATTTGGCAGGTCTGATACAATGAGAATGGTGTTGTCTCATGGTGATGAAGTTGCCGGCCTGGGAGTCAGATTGCAGAATCAACTTGCAGATTGCAGAGTCTAGAGTATTGGCTTCAACCATACTAAATCGTTGACTTGAGCAAATTAGCTAAGCTCTTTAAACTTGAGTTCTATATCTATGAAATGTGTTAGACAATGAAACCCACTTCACAGTTTAATGGATTGTCCAACAGTCCCTATGAAGAAGCACTAGCCCATGACTGGCACTGCCAGCACTTGAGAAATGTTCACAATCGTTATTAATGTCACTTAGTACTTAATATTAATAACTAAGACATTATAATGAGTACACTTTAAAGCTATGACAATATCATCATCTTGGTTTTACAGAAAAGGCTAATGAGACTCAATGACACTGAATAGTGTGGGTGTGACCCAGCTAACATTTGAATATAGGCTTTTTTGATTCCATAACATGCTTCAGATGTGGCTATCAAAATGGTTTCCCTTTACTCGGTACACAAATAGAATTTTAAAGTAGTTACAACCTCAGGATCTTGTCAACCGTCCTAGGCATTTCAAACCCATAGGATTTAATTCAGAAAGTTGGCTGCAGTAGGGTAGAAAGGACTATAAGAGTGAAAAGGGGATAGGCAGAAGGCCGGAGGAGCAAAATGAAAAATCAGTAATACTCAAGATTGAGAGTTGCAAGTATTCTGGGTTAGATCCATGGGTAGGTACTGTACATGTTGATGCATTGCAAGTTGTGCTGTTGTGGTCATTTCCACTGTCAAGGGCTGGATTGATAAAACGATTTTTAGTATTTATTTATTTGGAGAGATTGAGAGAGAGAGAGAAGGGGAGGGGAAGAGAGAGACAGACACAGAATCTGAAGCAGGCTCCAGGCTCTGAGCTGTCAGCCCAGAGTCTGACATGGGGCTTGAACCCATGAACAGTGAGATCATGACCTGAGCTGAAGTCTGACACTTAACCGACTGAACCATCCATGCACCCCTGGAATTGGTTAAAACATGCAGCCCATGCCTTGGATGCTGGAGTCTGAAATCAGCCTACCTCTATATTCTCTACATCAACTGCCACATTGTCAGCTCCAGAAGCAAGAAGTGTCTCTCTTTTCCCTGACTACTGATTTCCCAACCCTGTGTCCCATTGGCAGCACCCAACAAGAGCCAGGTAGACCAGAAGTCTGAAAAGGATTCCTTGCTAATTCCCTGGCCCAGCAGCAATGCCAAGTATGGAGGTGGGGCTGGGGAGGGGGGGCGGCGCTGAGAGAAAACCAGCAAATACTTGGAACAGTGACAACCTAACACAACACTAACCTTTTAGTTGAAACTCTTCTTTAAGTCCACAGGATTGTGGTTTCACCCATCTAGACCAATTACTAGATCTACTTTGAAATAAACCGAAACAAACAAACAAACAAATAAACAAAAAACAGCCCTTCCTTTATTGAGAAAGGCTTGTGTGGGGAAGTTATTCCCTCACAGGAGTAAAAAGGGAAGAAATGTGAGGGGACCATCCTGAAATCTACCCAGGGCTAAATGAAATGGAATGTTGATAGTGCCCTAGTAAATTGGTGTATTCAGGAAGCCAACTACATAATTAAAAGACTCCCATGCCCACAGGTCTTCTGTGGGCCAGGAGACTAATGAAGCCAAATGATAGACATGGCCTGTTTTCTTGGTCAGGCTAGGCTGGGCTTATGGTATGATGGCAAAGAAACTCACGATCTAAGTGTTTTATTACATAGTTGATTTCTTAAATACCCAGTCTGCTTAGTTTGTGCCCTGCCCAGACCTATCTAGCTGCCTCCTGCTCGATGACATGGTGATCCAATCTGTTCATATGGCTTCATCATCTGGACGCACCACTTCCATACTCTCCACCAAAGGGGAAGAAATGGTTGGAAGATTATGAGGGGGATTTTCATTACCTGACCCAAGAGGGATACACCTCATTTGTACTCATAATTTACTAAGACAGTAGTCGTGTGACCTTGACCACTGCAGGGGGCTAAAGAAGTGAAATATAGCCTTCTCACTTCCTGAAAACGTGAGGAGACCCAGGTAAGGGTAGTGCTGGTTATGTCCACTTCACACAAGCTGTTCAACAATGGACTCTGCTGCTTGGTAGGCAATTATGGCAGATATGATTTTTTAGTGTTTATTATTTATTTTTGAGAGAGAGACAGAGTGAAAGCAGAGGAGGGACAGAGAGATGGAGACCCAGAATCTGAAGCAGGCTCCATGCTCCAAGCTGTCTGTTCTTGTGGCAGTTGCTTTAGATTATGTCCTCAACACCTGGCAAATTAATCCCTCCTTTTGTGGTTCTTTTTTAGGAAGGATTTGAGAAGCCCTATGTATGTATGTACTTATAGAATCCCTCTCTCTATATGATTATTTCCACCTGATGGATTACTAGCAATTTTATTAACAACTTCCTGCTTCACATTTCTATTATTGTCTTATATTGGTGACAACAATCTCTTACCTCCACCAGCTTATATATTGACTTCTGTCTATTCTTTTAGGGAGGTAAATTATTCTTTAAAACTTCTACAATTCTTTAACTTGAAAATATTTGCCCAACAATTTGTAGGACCCATTATTATAAAGTTTCTGCTTATTTTGAATGAAGGATTCAGGGATCTGTCTTAACCCATGTGATATCACATCTCCAAAGCCAATAAGTATATAAGGCAGGTATTCAAGGAGAAGTGACAGAACATTCTCAAAGCTCTAAATTTCAAGTGCAGCAAATTAGACTAGTTGTAAGTTGTGAAGATTTTTTAATTTTATCTCAAGAGTTAACTCTTTTAGGATATTGGTATACCCCACCTGATATGACAGTAATAGAAATAGGTTAGCTGAATAGGTAGGGTAAGTTGTTTTAAAATTAAAGAGAAGTTTCTGATGATTGACATAATATCTCTTGAGTCTGTATTATGTGACTATGTTAATTCTGTGGATATCTGTCAAATATTGATAATTTTAGTTTGCAAAAGCATCAGCTAAGAGGACAGTTGAGAAGAATAAAACATCTATAAAACATTGTAAATGCATACTTAAGGAATGACTTATCAGTGTATTATTAAATAAATGAGTGAATTAATAGTTAATGATTTATGTCTCCCACCAAATATCTTAAAGAGGGTAATGAAAAATCAAATATAGGATACATCTTTGCCCAATACTTGTTTGTTTTCAACTTTTTAATTTATTCTATTTCTTATGGATTATATTTACAAAAACTACATATTCCTGACTATGCCTTTCATGATAAAGATTTAGTAGAGCTTTAGTTAATCAAATTTATTAGAAAGAGTCTGGCAAGAACTAGCAGTACTTCCATTTTATGTATCTGAACAGAAAGTTTAATTACAGATACCATTGTTAAAACTCTTCCATGATGTTTGATTATTTCAGTATTTATCAATAAAGCAAATTTAACCTACTTGAACCAGGTGATTATATATCTTTATTAGTTTCCTAGGGTTGCCACATTAGTTTACCACAAACTGGGTGTCAAAAAAAATACAAAGAAAACAACAACAACAACAACAACAACAACAACACAGAAATTTATTCTTCCAGAGTTCTGGAGGTTATAAATCTGAAATCAGGATATTGGCAGGGCCACACTTTCTCTGAGTGCTGTAGAGAAGAATCTGTTCAATGCCTCTCTCTTAGTTTCTGATATTGTCAGCAATCTCTGGCATTCCTTGGCTTGTAAATGCATCACTCCCTCCCTCCTACCAACCATTTTTTAAATTTTTTGGTCATATGCATGGCCTTCTCCCTTGTCCCTCAATCTGTACGTGTCTTGTCCTTTCTTTTAAGGATGCCAATCCTTATTAAGTTGGGAACCTCATCTTGACTCCATCTGCAAAGACCCTATTTCCAGATAAAGTCACATTCACAGGTAGTGGGAGTTAGGATGTCAACATATCTTTTCGGAAGATACAATTCAATGCACAAAGCAGTTGTCTAAGAATTGTTAGCACTTTTCTACCTACATATTTTCGCCTGATGCACCTTTCACCTTAGCCATCCATTTAGAAGTGTATTTGTGCTGTTCAACAGTTTAATTCAGAATCATAGTATCTAGCTTCATCTCTGGACAGAATTTCAGGTCTGTTCCTACAGAGTTGAAGAAAATGTTAACAGTTTCTCTTAAATAAACGGATTTTACCCCTCATATCCACCCCAAACAGAGCAATATTGACCTGAGCCTCTTTTCTTTCCCAGTGAACACATCTTAAGTCATCTGGCTTCGGGGAAGCTGGGAATGGAAAGAGAAAATTGGAAATTCAAACTCAGCTCCATAAATCTTAGAGAATGTTTCATTTGATGGTATTCACCTGTTAATTAGGATCAAAGGAGAAAAATCATATAATAAAGCTCATAAAAGCATACTGGCTGAATATTAATGAATTCTGTGATGGGCTTCTGTTTCCAGGCAACTGAATATCCCCCAAGAGTATTAATGTTGGTTGTAAAACAACAACAACAGCTCAGGCAGCAGCACTTGTGGCTCTGTTGAATAAAGGCTGTGAATCCTCCCGGCCACATTGCCACTTTTCCTGGGTTGCAGATTGCAGTGGTGGTTTCAAGACCATTGCTCTCATTGCTTCTATCATGTCTGTTGCCAACATGAACTACACACGCAAAACTCATTGGGATCTGGTTATGAATAGAGTTTGGCAATCACGGGAGGAATAGTGAACTGAATGATTGTCCACAAGGTCTAGGGACATGAAGCAAGGCATTTGCATTTTAATACTCACTCTATCGCTAGTAGATTGATGCCTGTAATTTTCATTTCTTCATTGTCCACAAAAGGAAAGAAAGAGAGAAATAGAGGGAGAGAGAGAGAGAAGGAGGGAGGAAGGCACGAATGAATAAGGAGGGAAGGAGGAGAGATGGAGGGATAGAGGGAAGAAGGAAGGAAGGTAGGAAGGAGGAAAGTAGGGAAGGAAGGAAGGAAGAGGGAGGGAGAGAGGAAGGGAGGGAAGAAGGAAAGAAAGGAGACAGAAAGTTATTAAACTAGCTGAACTACAAAATCATCTGAGGTTTTACTAGTCTGATATTTCCTGTTAGTCATGATTAAAAGAATGAAAAATACTAGTCAAATGTTAAATGAAGAAGCTAGTAGAGATAACAGTGATAAACCAGTGTTCTGGGAAGATGCTTGGAGGTCCGAAGTGAAAATTAGATAAACCATAGGTCCAGTCTCAGAGAAAGCAACTAGTGGTCCTTGTGATGCACAGACTATTTAATTGACTTCACCTCTCATTTAGCCTCATGTCTTAACCCCTCCCCACCCCATGCCACAGTCACAGCCACCAGTCACAGCTGCCCCTAATCGCTCTCCTGATGGAGTCAGAATGCACAAGTGACATGGAGGTCTACATGGAGGACATGGTGTTCTCACCAGCATTAGCATGCTCACCAAATCTACCCAATGCGGCAGTCGAGAATGATGGGCTAGCCCACAGCCAGTAGACATAACTGTCATTCTCTCCCAAGCCCACTGTCAGTGTCTGATTAGCCTAGGCAATCAGCCATCTGTGAACACAGACATGGCCCCCTGTGGTGAGATCTCACATGGGTCCTATGCATCTAGACCCCAGGGAGAATTTACTACTTTGCTCTCCCCTAACAGCGGATTCCAGCCAATGAGAAGGTTGTTTCCATCCTATATTGCTAGGCTTCATGAAATTCATGCATTCGTAGGAGCAGATCTTCGTTTGCAACACTATTTCAGGCAGCCACCAGCTTGTCATTTATTCCCACTTTGTATCTCACACTGCTCCCTTCTCATTAACAACATAGTTCATATTTTACAGCTGAAACTGGAAAAACTATCTATTTCCCTGAATCTAACCTAGTCATTGGCAGGATTTCCCAGAAGGGACACTCACTAAGGAAAGGGAAAATGGCATGATGGTTATGGACACAGGCTTTCAAATCAGGAAGACCTCTGGTCCACTGGCAGCTCTCTCTTTCAGCATCTGTGAATCCAGGGCAAGTCACCTGGCCTTTCTGGACTTCTGTTTCTTCATCTTCAAGATATGCATAGAATGACCTATGACCCAGGGTTGTTGTGGGAATTAAATTAGAGAGTGTATTTTAAACATCTTGTTTATATATATACACACATCTATATATAAACATATATATATATACACACACACTATATATATATTTTATATGTATATATATATAATCACAAGTGTTATATATATATATATATATATATATATATATATATATATAGTGAAAATTGGCTGTTGAAAATTGGCCATTGATGTTATGGAAAAAGGACAGGATTTGGGGGAAAAAATATAGATTTTCTTCTGCATTCTGAAACTCTAGTAATTGCTTTCCTGGAGGGGTGAGGACCAGGATACATCATTTAGAATGTCTGATTCCTCCTATCCTCCCATGTAAATAGGGGATAGTGTGGCTGTGTTGGGTTACTGGTGCTGGGAGGTATAAGTTACATGTCATAAGATGATTATGCCTTTGACTACTGTGCTCTTTTGGCCCCCCTTTTCCTGCGTTGATCTCCTCTACCATACTACTACACTAGCTGCTCTGGAGACTCAAGCCCATTCACCCCACTCCCATTGCAACACCTGGTCACTGGAGTTCTGGGTCCTCTCACCTTCCTGTGAAAATTATAGTTAAAGGTGCTCCGTCGATTGCTAGGCACCTGAAACCAGTCAAACTGGGTCTTTCAATTCCAAATGTCTTTCAAATAAAATATGAATTTCTGCATACAGTGACTTCAGAAGTGTTGCCCGTGCTGGTTCTTGGAGGTTTATGGGCATGGGAGTATCTTGGGAGAAGTTTTTGAAGTGTATTTATTTATTTTGAGAGACAGTGCCAGCAGGGGAGGGAGAGAGAGAGAATCCCAAGCAGGCTTCACACTGTCAGTACACAGCCCAAAGCAGGGCTTGAACTCACAAACCCTGAGATCATAACCTGAGCTGAAACTGAGAGTCAGACGCTTAACTGACGGAGCCACCCACGTGCCCCTCTTGGGACAATGTTGTTAAATGCATATTCCTGGATCTTTCATTCTAATGAAATAGGGTCCAAGTATCATAATTTTTTTTTTTTTAAACGTTTTTTATTTATTTTTGGGACAGAGAGAGACAGAGCATGAACGGGGGAGGGGCAGAGAGAGAGGGAGACACAGAATCGGAAACAGGCTCCAGGCTCCGAGCCGTCAGCCCAGAGCCTGACGCGGGGCTCGAACTCACGGACCGCGAGATCGTGACCTGGCTGAAGTCGGACGCTTAACCGACTGCGCCACCCAGGCGCCCCAAGTATCATAATTTTTAACAAACTTTCCAGATGATTGTGGGAAATACTTTAAGTCGGAATGTCAGTATCAAGACTGAAGCAGGCTCTGTGTGGAGGAGGGGAAGAACACTTTAATATCACAACCTAGGAAGTTGCCTAATTTCCCAATATAAACCTATACATCTTTCTGCGTTATCCCGGCATAAGGGTGCCTCTCCAATCTCCTCTCTCCAGAGCCGCAAAACACATAATTTTGATGCAGTTGTTTTTTGGTGAAACTTTTTTAAAACAAAATTTGGGTCTCTGTCAGTTGGTCTACTTGAGCAACCTGTCTCCCCCTCACCCAATTCTTTTTTTTTTTTTTAAGTTTATTTATTCATTTTGAGAGAGAGGAGCAGAGGGAGGGGGAGGGAGAGAGAATCCCAAGCAGACTCTGTGCTCTCAGTGCAGAGCCTGATGCGGGGCTCAATTCCACAAACTGCGAGATCATGACCGGAGGTGAGATCAAGAGTCAGGTCCTTAATGGGCTGAGCCACCCAGGTGCCCCTCACCCAATTCTTTGTAGCTTGAAAAATACCTCTGTACTGGGTATTGTACCTTTTTTGCTTTGTTCTTGCTAGTCTTTCTCACACCTTTCTCCCCTGTCTCACCTGGCCATTTTTTTTTAAGGGATGGATAGAGAGAGAGGGAGAGAAAGAGAGAGAACACGTATGAGCAGGGAGGAGAAGAGGAAGAGGGAAAAGCAGGCTCTCTGCCCAACACTGAGCCCGAGATAGGGCTCAATCTCACTATCATAAGATCCCGACCTGAGCCGAAATCAAGAGTCAGATACTTAACCGACTGAGCCACCCAGGTGCCCTACCTGGCCAACTTTTAATATCTGGTTTAGGCATCATCTCTGCCAGGAAATCTATCCCGAGACCCTCCAGGAAAAGCTAAGACCTTTCTCTGGCATCTCATAGCACTTGCAGAAGTGAGTTGAGATCATTGGTTTGCATATTTTTTCCTTCCATCAGACTGTGAATTCCTGGAAGATATTGATGATGTTTGATTCATTTCTGTATCCCCAGAGCCTCACACAGATATATAAATATACGACATTCCATCTAAGGTGCCCTTTGCTCACCACCTTATCTCTTCTTTCCTCAGTGGACACACACAAAAAATTGATCTCCGCCACCTTTTTTCTCTTCTACCTCTTTTTTCTATTCCTCACCCACCCCCGTCCCTTCTTATCCTGGAGTACACTGTGACCCTGGAGGTAAAAATCAAAGCTGGGAATATTGGGACTGTGGATAAAAACATAGGAGTGGCTGTGTTCAGAAGATGTTTTATTACTATTCACTAGGGTGGCTGGGAAGAATAAGAGGGCTGAAGTTTTCTTTTTAGAGGATTAACATTTCTGCCAGCACCAAGGAGCTTATAAAAATTAAAACACAGGAGATCACGGATGTCAAATACGGATCCTGTCTGAAGGAAAATGGAAGAAAGAAGTTCATTTTCTTTTTGGGTGACAATGGCAGTCACCTTTAAATGAATTAGTAATCAGCTCCGGAGGAAGTCTCTACCCCCGTGTAGTGATATTTATTCATGTGTTGGTAGGCCAACCTCTTTCCCCGTCTTCTTTGCCTGAGGGAACCCCAAATCTCTTCTTAGTATCATGTTATGACTACTGGCAAAATACTGCAGTTGGTGTCTCCTTGGATGTAAATAGATAATTTCAGGACCTCAGGGAGAGATTTGTGGCTATGATTTAATGGTGGTAATGAGGCAAGACAGTATTCTCCCATAGGTGAGAGAAAAGGTGAAACACAGGTCCAATTCTGTGCTTGCCTTTTTCTTGTAGATGCACTGTAAAGGAGAGAGACTTACTTTCAAATCCAGTTGTCACAAGACTCCATGCTGAAAGATGGGTGCCTGGCCTATAATTCTTGTCTCACTTCCCCCCCCCCCCGAAATAGAAACAACAAGAATCACTCTGGATTCCTGGCTTGAGTTTGATGGACCAAATGCACATTCCATGCTTGTCCACAGAAAGGAAGTCCCCACTTATTTATTAATGATGGACAGTAGGTGCCAAGGCATTTTCTTACAACAATTTAGTATGTGCCTTTTATCCATGCTTGTTTATAATATAATGAGCATGGATGGGTGCATCTCAGGAACTTCAGAAATCTGGCTTGGACCTGAACCCAGATGGCCAGATGCTTATCAAAAGGTTTTGTGAATGATCCAAACTTCTTGTGGGTCAGGAGTCAAAGGGAATCGCTTTCCTTATGTACCTTCAGGCATTTCCAGTAAGACCCTGGCTAATGCAAGAGCAGGCCTTTCTCAAGATTTTGGGTCTTCACCAAAACTTTACAGCACCTTCCTGTGAAGATGCCTGTCATAAGCCTGTGTGCAATTTACCTCCCTGGGCCTTTTGAAAGGCTGAGTGGAGAATCTCCATGTTCAGGTCAAGATACTGACCATATGATGAAAGACAGACACATTATCTGTAGTGTTGTTAACGAACGAGGCCATGTCTTCTTTCTGTGTCTTTCTTAAGTGTGTCATTGTTGGTAAATACAGATTCTACACTTTAAACTTTAGTTGTAAAATGAAATAAATATTATTTTTCATTTTTCGCTCATTTTAAAAAATGAAATGCAAGTCTTCATAATTTTTTTTTGCCTCCTAATGGTTGGAACTTGTTTATTCCTTTCTGCATACCTAAAATTTAGTTCGCTTTGGCCAAGTGAATAGTTGTACCCAATTAAGTGACAAGATTCTTCAATAATAGGGACACATGGCGTGCATGTAATGGGTATACTAGAATCACTGGATGAATAACTATGTGAAAGTGTGTAAATTTCCTTTTAAAACTCAATTTTCAAGTTTGTTGTATCCTTTGTTTTTCAGTTGAGGAAAAGAAGGTTCAGAAACTACTCCTAGGTAGTTACCAAAATGAAAGCCATTGGTAAAAATCAGTTTTTTATTTCACGGTGACAGTATTAAATTCAGTCTCCTAGATTCATGCTTATTCATTCTTTTCTTTTGTCAGAAATTTTTCTTTCCTTTAAAATTTTTTACATAAACTTTGTATTTTAGGACAGTTTTAGACTTAACAGTATTATTGCAAAGGTAGTAGTTCCCATATACCCACACCCCGTTTTTCTTATTATTACCGTCTTACATTAGTATGGTATATTTGTTATAATTAATAAACCAATAATGATATATTATTATTAATTGATGTCTATGCTTTATTTAGATTTACTTATTTTTTTTTACCTAATGTCCTTTTTTTTCTGTTCTAAGATCTCATTCAAGATATCACATTACATTTGTAGTTATGTCTTCTTAAATTGTTCTTAACTGTGACTTATTTATGTTGACAAATATTCACCATACTTGTGGTTGTGCTAGGCATTACACTGGTAAGAGTTGGAAATTAGGTTTTATTGCATTTTCCAATTTAGATTGATTGGAGAGCAGTGTTGAGGGCTGTTCTGAGAATAACTGCATCTGGTTTAATAGGAATGTGTATCAAGAATGATGTTAGCCAGATGAAACAGGGACTGAATGGTAGCATGTGGGCTTGAGTTGGCTTTACACAAGCTCTTTAAAATATAAATGAAATATGGGGCCCCTGGGTGGCTCAGTCAGTTGAGCATCCGACTTGGGCTCAGGTCATGATCTCACAGCTCATGAGTTCGAGCCCCATGTCAGGCTCTGTGCTGACAGCTCAGAGACTGAAGCCTTTGTCGAATTCTGTGTCTCCCTCTCTCTCTCTCTTCCCCTCCCCCACTCACACTCTGTCTCTCTCTGTCTCTCTCAAAAATAAATACACATTAAAAAATTTTAAATAGAAATGAAATAGAAATAATTACTATTTGCATTTATAAGTTTACAATACATTTCTGAGGCTCTAACTCTGTAAGCATGAGATATCACCAGTAATGTATGTCATCTCTCATTCATCTGAAATTCATTGAACAGACATTGTGTGCTGTCTGGACATGGTCCCTGTACTCACTAACTTGGTGTCAACATAGGAACTCTGAATAGTATTATTTATAGGAAAGGACCTTGTATAGAAAAGGTGATCCTTGTGGAACTGATCAGAGGAAAGGTGTGTGTGTGTGTGTGTGTGTGTGTGTGTGTGTGTGTGTGTTAAAGTAGGACTGGAATTAATTGTCCAGATAAGCAGGAAAAAAAAAAATAAAGTATTGTTTTAAGCTACTAAGTTTGTGGTAATTTCTTAGGACAGCCATGGAAAAATAATGCAGGAGTCCATGGCACTGACCAAAGTGGGACATGTGATAGTGTAGGGACACCTTACTGACTCTGTGGACCCTGGAATAAAGGAGTAGTGAGGACATCATCTAAGGGCAAAAGCCAGTATGAGCCCTTGGAAACACTTGGTAGCAGAGTCTAGACCAAGCTTCAGATCCAAAGGAGACCGGACTGAACGTGAAGACAGTCTGAAGGAGAAGGGAACAGAAATCAGAGCCAAGAGGGGGTCCCAGATTCTCAACATAGGAACTTTTGGAACAGGAAGAGGAAACCTTGAAAAAGCAGGGCTGGTTTCTATATGAACATCGCCTCCCTCACTGCAGCCAGCCAGATCTGGTTCACCACAGACCAATCGGATATTTCAACAGTGAGTAGCCCTGCATTGGCTGACTGTACTCAACAGACTGCTTTACCCCATCGAGGGTGTAATTGGGCACTTTGCTCTATGGCTGAGAAGAAACAAACCCAATTTCTCTTTCACAGATGTAAGAATAGTCTGTGGAGACACACATCACTATGGGAAAATAAAGCACTCAGTCTGTGCTAGTGATGGATTCCTTATTAGACGAAGGATGATGTATGGTCATTACTGGATAACCTGGGGGAACAAGAGATAGACCTCAAAGGGAAAAGCCGTCTCCCCATTATTGGCCATTTCTGCTCATTTTCTAAGTTCCGTTCTGTCCAGCATTCACCATAATCCTACCTCAATGCCCAGACTGGATTAACCTCCTGCCTCCCTCATGATGGTGCTTCCCTACATCAGAGAGCTTACCACGCTTAAATATTTCTACACTCTACTTAGTGATTTTATTATTTTATTTTATTTCATT
Source organism: Neofelis nebulosa (assembly GCF_028018385.1). Lineage (NCBI taxonomy): Eukaryota > Metazoa > Chordata > Mammalia > Carnivora > Felidae > Neofelis > Neofelis nebulosa. The sequence continues at coordinate 8,650,985 of NC_080788.1, forward strand.
TTATTTTTATTAGAAACATTTCTTTTTAACAAAAATGTTTATTTATTTGTTGAGAGAGAGAGAGAGCTCGAGCAAGGGACGGGCAGAGAGAGAAAGAGACAGAGAATCTCAAGCAAGCTCTGCGCTATCCGTGCAGAGCCCGATGCGGGGCTCAAACTCACAAAATGTGAGATCATGACATGAGATGAAATAAAAAGTCAGATGCTCAACAGACTGAGCTACCCAGGTGCCCCTCTATTAAGTGACTTTAGAGTGGCTATTGACTACTATGCTGTCCTCAGTCCCTCAGAGGCAATGCCCAGATGATAGCAAGCTCTCATAGTTATTTTGTGGCGAAGCTAGTATTACCTTGCCTTTCTCTTTCTTTAGGCTGTGCTCTTGACCATGAGATTGGCTAGTACCTCATAATAATAGATTCTCAGTGAAGCCACTGCACAAATATCCCAGGACAGCTTATGTCGGGTTTAACTTTCAGGGGCTATGCTGTTTAGGCAAGCTTTATACTTCTACTTTACATGTTCATGGGAATGGGTTAGCTTCCAATCGGGGTGAATATCACTTCCATTGGATAACATGAAATCTAACCTGTTACATTGATCATTATGCAAAAACAATCAGTCAAAACACACGTTTATCGTGCTAATGCCAGCCCATGTGATACATACCCACAATTTACATGCTACCTGCTTCTGTGTGTGAAGCGTGCAGAGGTCTACCAGCCTTAATGGCAGAGAAACCCTGAGCAGCACCTTCGACTCCTAGCTCCGGCTCATATGTCACTTTTCTGGCGACAATGCGCTCAAGGCCTTAAATGTTAGATCTGCCACCAAAAATCTACCAGCCTTCTTGGAAGCGCCACACGTCTGTCTCCCTGGCACTGTTGCCAGCTATGCGTTAATTGTTCCCTCTGAATAGAGACCATATGGACTTTAAATGCCAAGGTTGGAAATATTTTTTTCTTGCATTTTGAAAGGCTTTTACTTGAAATGTGAAAGGTTCTAAACACTGCTTCATTTCTTAAGGGAAAGAAAAAGGGAAGGAAAAAGTCTTCCCCAAAATGCCATGAAAATGAAACAAACAAAAAACATACACAAAACTTTCCCGATGTTTTGTTTTAACTATCTACTCACTTATAGGCACAATTAGCAAGGAGCTGGCTCTAATGGGCACAAAAGAAAAATAGATTTCAGCTTATTTTACAAACTGGGGGAAAATCCATCTTCCCAGGGGCTGAAGCGGAGAAATGGACCAATTAGTTGAGGCAAAAAGAGGAAAGTGGCAAAGAAATATTCATTGTTTTCTCTTTCAAAGCCCCAGCTTGACAATATGTGTTTTTCTTAACTGGCTCTGGGATGGTAATTAGCATCACTCAGGGCTGAGCTTGGCGCTGAGATACTGGGGCTTGTCTCCCTGTGTCTACAATGCTCACATAGGCAAGAGAGAAGCACAAAAGGAGGTCACCTCGGGCTCCCCGTCAGGTTAAAACCCTAATGGATACAAATGAGCCCTGCAGTTATTTACCACCACAACAGGTTGCACAAAACCCCTCGCATACCAATGGCAAATATCTGGCATATAGGCAGAGCTTCCTTTTCCTGGGACAAATGGCTTAGGACTACCCCCTCCTCCATTTCTGCACTTAAGAGGAGTATCACAGTTAAAGATGGGTAAGGAAATCCACGAAGAGCATCTTTGCCTGGCTCTATCAACTCCCATGCAGCCTCTGGATCAGGTACAGTCACCTGGACATGCTGAGCTGAGCTATTGACTTTTGTGCCAAAATCCTGAAAAACTCACCCAGAACCCTTGCATGCCAAAAGCCAACGTGCTGTTTATGCAATATTCGTCCAGAGTTCCATTCTTAGGGAACTCTCGTCTCTTTAATGTAAAGAAACCAGGTGAAATCAAACTCTTGTGGAAGTTTCCTCTAAGGTTGGTCTCCTGCTCTTCAACTGTCTTCCAATGCTTCAGAGTCAAGAATTCTCTTCTTTTTTTGAAATAACTTATTGTCACGTTAGCTAACATACAGTGTAGACAGTGTAGCCTTGGCTTCAGTGGTAGATTCCCATGATTCATCACTTACATACAACACCCAGTGCTCATCCCAACAAGTGCCCTCCTCAATGCCCATCACCCATTTTCCCATCTACCCTGCCCCACCCCCCATCAACCCTCAGTTTGTTCTCTGTACTTAAGAGTCTCTTATGGTTTGTTTCCCGGATCCCTCTCTCTCAGCTCCATCTGGCCAAGTCCAGCCCATTTCAGATGCCATTTCTCTTACGGACAGTTTCCTGATCAGTTTCCAACCCAGCAAAATGACTTTCTCAACTTATTCCCTGTAATGCTTTATATCTTTTCTCTGGTGTTTGCTCTCCATTTCACATGCTAATGATTTGTATACTTCTCATATTCCCTAATAAATTTGAACTTTCCTGAAACAACAGGCTTTTGTCATACTCCTTTGTATCCATATGGCAACCCAGGACTGTGTTTGATACTTAAACTTGTCACTAACCAATCGTCTTTTCCCTGTTCTTCATGTAACCTTGGATGTTAGCCTATACCTTCTGGCTTCATTTTGGTTAGGGTTTCGTTTTTCATTATAACAGAGAAACAATCCACATATGGGTTTCAACTCTTGCCCTTCAGATGAGTCAGGCATATGATACTCTACCGAAAACACAAAATCCCAGATGCTTCTCTGGGTTTTCCAGGTTTCTGTCTATATTCAATGGCGATCTCTTGTCCCAAGTTTTTGACTGCCTTGGGTTTCTCAGACTTGGGTACACACTCAGGACATGTGGCAGCTCACATCCCCATGACATGGTCCTACTTTAGACATGTCCTTCTGGCTTCATCTTTGGTATACTCTTTTATGATCCTAGGATCCTACTCCCCACACTAGAGTTCTCTCCCCACAGAAGACATTCTGACCCCAGTCTTTCAGGATTGCTACCAACTAGGCTACCCACACCTAGTGGTTCTGCAAATACCATTATAGAGCTTTATCATGCTTTGTAGTTTATAAAGGTCCTCCACAGACACCCTCTGTGTCTGGCATATTCTTATCCTCATTTTTTTTTTGTTTCTATCAACAAATAAAGTTTCTAAAATGTATGTGACTTGCCAACGATCACAGAACTACCAGCTAGTGGAATGAGGAGTTATTTCCATAGTCTCTGACCCCAAGTCCAGTGCTCTTTCTCCATAATATAACTATAGTTACTTGACCTTAAAATCCTCACATTGACATGGCCAAGTTTGCTTTGGGGACATTGCCTTGTCTGCATACTAGGTATCAGCCTGTCAGAATAACTGGCCCAGAATCAGACATTTTAATAGTCTTCTGTTGCCATTCGTCACTGGTAAGTAAGGAAGCAGAGGCAAGCCTAAGCCAGGCACATAATAAACCAAGGTCTCACTGAAGCCAGGTTATGACAGGAGTGGAGAGGCATATCCCACAGGTTATGCTGCTCACTGGGTGACTTGGTTGGCTGGAAGAATCAGGAACCAGGGCAAGATGTGGAGCACACATTCCCACAGCCTTACAGCCTAAAAGTCATGTGACACCGTTAATAGCACTTTCCTCACAAACTGAGGTTTTCAGTGTTCCTGGGTGGCTCAGTCGATTGAGTGTCGGACTCTTGATTTTGACTCAGGTCATGATCCCAGGGTGATGGGATCGAGCCCCACGGCAGGCTCTGTGTGGAGCCTGCATAAAGATTTTCTCTCTCTCCCTCCCTCCGCCCCTCTACTCCGTCCATGCTCTCTCTATCTAAAATAATAATAATAATAATAATAATAATAATAATAATAATAATAAAAGAACTGAGGTTTTCTGCTCAGGCCTAGCTCCTCAAACCCACCCTGCTTTGTCTGGTCAGCAACTTGGGATAAACGTCTTTTATTCATCTACAGTTCTTTCTGTATTTGCCAATCTCAGGACAGACTAGGATGTCATCCATGAGGTCTGTGTATCAGACACTAGGCACTATATCTCCTTATCAGAAACACTGGCACCTGCCAGGTTCAGATCAGGCACGCTGAATTCACAGTAGGGATAAAGATACTGGAAAGCTCAAAGCCTGGATACTGGTGGGTATAAGTGGGGTCGTTCAGATCTTGTTTTAAATCCCAGGCTTCACATTTGACAGCTATAGACTATCTTCACTGTAAAGTGAGGGTAACAATACCCATTTCTTTACTGAGATGTTGAACATATTAGGTGAGATGCTTTATATAAAGTAATTAGACTAATATTTGGCACCTGTAAGGTACCTGGCAAGTACTTGTTTCCTCATATACTTTCCCCATCCCTTTGTAAGTAGACTGAATGTTCTTAAAACTAGTTTGAATTCCTTGGAGAATGCACATCAGAAAGTGCCAGAACTACAATTGATCAGAAAGCCAGGCATTTTCTGGCCTGGAGGCAATGTCTGTGCTCCTCAGGAATTAGAGGTTCCCTTGGGTCTTGAACCGGCAAACTATAATGTCAAAAAGAACAACATCTGGCCAGTGGCAGAGAAAACTCCCTTTCTTCTCTCATGTTCTATGAATGTCTGTGTTCTACTTCTGTGTCCAGGAGTCTGAGATGAAGAGACAGAATAGATAATCTGGTGAGTCTTTAGTCCAATGGGGAAGTGACTCACAGGCTTTCCATGGATCATTATCCTTTGGAGCTGCATAAGCCGTATGCTTTGAGAAAAGGTGACAGCTTAGGAACAGCAGTTTTCCCTCCCCACACAGATGATGTGCACACAAATGCTCCTATTCTCCTGCCACACCCTCTAGACTGCACAGGCCCCAGCAGAGCATTGTTCTCATTAGTTACTCTCCTACAAGTGGCTTTTAGTACAAATGCAAAACACGAAGTCCTTCCCAAGGGGCTGATCCTAATAAGCTAACAATGTAGGAATAGGCATTGTACTGAAAATACTTGGAGAAAAAAAGTGTGGTTTATGGCATTTTTATTTTTTCTCTAATATCTAATTTTCTTTCTTTTCTTTCTTTCTTTCTTTCTTTCTTTCTTTCTTTCTTTCTTTCTTTCTTTTTCTCTTTCTCTCTTTTTTAAGAGAGAGAGAGAGCATGAGAGCAAGGGAGAGGGGCAGAGGGAGAGAGACAGCAAGAGAGAGAATCCTAAGCAGTCTCCACGTTCAGCCCAGAGCCTGTTGTGGGGTTTGATCCCACAATCCTGGGATCATGACCTGAGCAGAAATCAAGATTGGATGTTCAACCAACTGAGACACCCAGGCACCCCCAATAATACCATCTAATTTCAAACTAAAGCATGAGTAGAGATAACACAGGATAGATAAGGATGGGTCAGAATAAAGGAATCCACTAGGGAGGCAGGGCCTGGACCTTTACTCTGCACCTGGAGGGCAGCAGATGCATATGGCCCAGGCAGAGTTGGAATCCCGGTGACCTGAGTGGGCAGGGAGGACTGAGACCAGTCCCAGAGGTAGAAATCCTTTGAGATTTTTAGAGTTCTTAAGGCCTGGATCTAAATCATCAGAGCCAGGTGAATTCTGACCCTAGATGAATCATTGTGTCACACACTCTAGGTATTATTTCCAACTCACAGAAGAGTCCCCATTTACATTTCAAAGAAGGAAGTCTCCCCATTCCCCGTGTGTGTATCTGTATACACACACATATGTAAATTTGGATTGGTCTAGAGAATAAAATAAGTAAATATTAATGACCTATTAATAAATAGGTAAATATTAAAGATAAGCAGATATGCTTAAGGTACTTCATATTACATATCTTATTTAACAAACAGAAATTTAGTTCTCTTTCATGTAGAATGGTTCTGGAGGTGGGAAGTCATGGCCCATCATGGAGGCTCGTTGGTCATCAGGGCTCCAGCTCTTCTACTTCTCAGCCCTTCATGACATAGATGAGGCCCTCGTTCTCATGGCCCAAAATGACTCCAGAGTCCTGCTGATATTCTGCTTACAGTTTTAACCCGTTACCCCAGAGTCAGACCCTGAGACAAGGGGTCTTCAAGTACTGCTAGTAGTTTATTTGGAAGTGTAGGGGGGACCAGGAGAAAAATGAAGAATGATCTAGGAAAGAGGAGGCAGTCAAAGATAATTTACTATTATACCAGCCATCAAAGCAGACAACTGGAGCACAAATTGGCAAATCAGTTCCAGGGAATTGTATAAAATACACAACTTTAGGTTTTTTTTCCCACCCAAAGGATGAGAAAGCTGGAGTACTTATATACCAATTCTAGGAAGCATTGACTGAGTACTATTCTTGACTGTGTCAGCTTGCACTTCTGGTGTGCCACACGTAGGCACTGGCTCTTTACAGTGCTGGGCAAACACGTTTGTTTTTGCCCAGTTCCAGGCACTGGGGCTCAGGCTGTTGGCTGTTGGAGCACACTGCAGAGTTGGGGTGAATGTAGGTAGGTCACTAATTGTCTTGGCTGTGACCTCGTTGGCCAGATCTCAGTCACGTGGCCAAACCTCAATGTGAGCAGTTGGAAAATGTGGTCCTTTATCTGGGTTCATTTGGGGCATCTCATAGACAGGGTCTGTAGGTGAACAGGAAAAATTGATTTGCATTAGGCAACTTTCAGTCTCTATCAGGTTCGCTTAGCAAATGGTGTCTCAATTATACTCCCTAAAGACAATTAATGAATGAATTAGATTTGTATTTCAAAGTGGGTTGATTTGTCAAGATATACTTCTTATATCCAGGACTAAAATCATTCTGCCTTTCCTACAGAAACACTTCTGCTCAAGGAACACACTAGTTATTCCTTCAATAAATATTAAACTTTTGAGTTGAAGTTTAACACTTAAATACTTTGTTAACATTCAAGCCAAACTTAAACTATATTGTGGAGGCATACTTATGTTATAATGATGATTTTTGAATTCTTGACATGTCAGATAAATCTGGGTCCAGGACCCATGTTCACACCTATTTGGGTAGAGGTTAGAGGATAAATTTTTTAAAAAGAGTATCAAGATGAAGAGTCAAGAATGATCTTTTCTCGCTCTGGTCATTGAACTACTCCAGGGAGTAATCTCAAACATCCAGTGTAATCAGATGCAAATTGACTCAAGCAGATTTAGACCATATCACATAGTGAGGAAGTAAGAACAATCTAACAGTAGCCTGTGGGATAAGGGCATGAGGGTGAGAACCTAGCGGGAATAGAGCAAAGTACAGATGCTCAAATCAACCTGTCTCCGGGGGTACAGTTATGAATTCTATTATAATGTAAGCCACAAATGAAACCTGAGAGCTTTTTTCTGGAGACACAAGGTGGGTTGTAATAATGGGATAATCATAGATCCAGAAGGATCATGGGCTTACTAAGGTGACACGTACACCTTGATACCATGGTGCCTTCCACAGGACTTAGTACAGAAATCAGTAACTATCAGCTGAAAAAAAAAATGAATGAATTAATGAATAATGAATTTCCAGGTTTCTCATGTGATTCTAAGACTGAGCAAGTTTGCTTGGAAAGTGGCCAATGAAGGTAGCCAGAAACTATGTTATTTACTGGCATTTTTTTTTCTTATACTTGCTAATTCTAAAAAAAAAAAATCAAACATAAAACTAGAAATTTGAAATGTGCTTTGAAGTTTTTCCCCTTGAAATAGTCATTAGTTTCATTTCAGCAAACATTTCTAGCTCCACTTGCCAGGCTCACTGGGGTCAGGATGTATCATGTGGGTGGTTCTAGCCAATGAGTTATGAAGAGAAGGATTGTGTGACTTCTGGGCTGAAACTCTGGCCTTCCAGAGATTTCTATTCCCTTTGCCAAAGCTGCCCACAGAGTTCAAGTGTGACTGTGTTGTCAGCCTCGGTCTTTAGTTAGGATGATGCAGAGCAGAGCCCCAGCCAATGCAGGACATGGAATCAATGTTGTTATTTGAAGCCACCTTTTGGAGTTGTTTGTTACCACAGCGTAATCTAACCTATCCTGACTGATTCCACTCTGGGAATAGTTTATCATACTTTCAACACATGCTCTCTGTCTTGTGCTGGAAATTCTATTTATTTTTCTCATGGCCCTTTCTTTCTTTTACTTCTCTTTTAATGGGGGAAGGGCTTCATTTACTTCCCTAAGGAGACCCTTTATTTGGATACGAAAACTTTTGCTTTTTTCTGCCAATGCCACCAGAAGAAAGCCTTCCTGGAGAAACTGATCCTCTTTCTTTACAAGTTCCTGGATTTGGAGCAAAGGAATCATGTTTCAGAGAGAGATCAAAGTGCTTATGTGTTGTTTCCCTGCTACTCTTCCTGACCACTGACTGCTGGATTGATTAAAGCCAGGCAGGAGTTTCATCTGAACACTAAACCTATTCCTGCCCGCATGTGCGGATCACACACACTCCCATCCCCAGGGATCCACAAAATTATCTGTTACAGTGCTTTGAATGGCCCGAAGACCACTTTCCTTGCCCCCAAAGGGTTCATAACACAGTGGGATTGATGCTTACAGATGCAGCAGGGGAACATCACTCAGAAAATGTTTGACTGACCAAAGTCGAGTTGGGATCCAGAAGATGAGAGATGATTCTCTCAGAGCCAAGGCCCTGGAGGAGAAATGGGCATTTCTTACAATTAGTACTGGCTAAAGTTAAAGTGGTAATAGAAATGTAACTGTGTGGGAAAAGACAGATGGACACTGCCCATGCCACTTCAAATCCTGACTTTCACCATAAGATCCTGATGCTCTGATATGCCAGTTGTCATAAAGGGCTGTGAGTGATAGAAGGACAGGGATTCCTGCCTTTCCAGCAGAACCTTCCAAAATTGCTTCCTGAGCACTTGGCACTGCTCCCAGCCCTGCTCTGACCACTGCAAGAGACAGCTTTTCCTAGTGGAAACCTCATTTACAGCTTTAGCTTAATTCTATTTCAATGCCGGCAACCTTATGCTTATCAGAGAAGAAAAGAGAAGCAAGGAGAAGAAGCTGACTGTCCCCAAACTATTGTGCCGCCTTTGCTTTTAGGGGCTGGCTTTTCCCTGCCTCCATCCTTTTATCCTCTTTTAATATGTTATTTGTTATGTTAAATCTTCATTAACACCCTGAACCCAATATTACCAGGGAGTGTTTTCTTCTCTCAATCTTATTATACTCAGGATGTTGTTGGGATTATATTGATTTTATTTTTGCACGTTGATATTTTCCTAGTTTCATTTTTGAGAATTTTCTTGTTTTTTTTTTTTTAACTTCAATGCGGTCCCTGGGACAGAATGAAATGGCATCACCAGAAAAAAAAATTGATGGGTTTGAGGAGTAGGTTGCCATAGAAACGTCTTAGGTTTTGATGATGGAAGATGATGGCACGTCTTCTGGAAAGAACTTAAAACTATAAGGATACTTGAGCCTTTTTATGTCACAGATAGCAAAGGACCTGGGATTGAGCTTCTAAACAGTACAGCCTTTGCATTTCTCTTTTACAACACACACACACACACACACACACACACACACACACACACACACACACCCTTTTTAACAATAAACAATGACTCTCCATTCTTTATGACATAGGAGTCTAGTGCTTGGCAACATGGTAGGGGTACACAGAAATGAAGTATTTCTGAGCATGTTTTCTTGAGAGGAAGACTTGATTTGCATTAGGGGTCAAGAATGAGGTTGTAAATAATGTCACACAAGAGATGTCTGGTTGTCTTAGCTTCCCCATTCTCTCAGCCCCTGTTACATTGTCCACTGATAGGAGGCATCTGGCTTCTTGTTCAGGTGGAATTAAGGAAGGAAATAATGAATGATTGAAGAAATGAGGGGATTAATTGGAATGATGGAATTAATTAGTCTTAAGACATTGTCATGAAAACAGTGTGAGACCTTCAGGCTTTCTTTTGGCTGATGTGGAGCACGCCTTAAAAATAAAGAGGTGGTTGTTCATGAGAAAAAAGCATGAGGTCTTATAAAATTTGCAAATTAGATATGGCCACCACACACTGCAAGTTGTTAGAGAGCCTAAGTTACTTCCTTTGCTCTTATACTAAGTTGTGCTTTGATCTTGGACAAAGCACACTGTTTGCTGGACTTCAAGTGACCCCGTGAAGGGGTTGGGCTAAAGTCAAGGGCACTTTCCAAATTATAGAGATTATAAAATAAACTTGAGCTTTGCCATTTCTGCTTATAGTTAGTGTGTATTTTTCTCATGAAACTATATTCTTGGGTAATTTTTTCCCTCTAGAGTTGCCCATGACAGGGCAGCACTATCTGGTGATTTTTTCCCAAGGACTGGCTTCCTTTGGACTCTGCACAGGCAATCATGCAGAGAAACAATCAATGAGAAACACTAATTGTTAGAGGGCTAGAAACACACCCAAGTGAAACTGTGTTTAAAAGATTTACAAAGAGATTTATAACAGCCAGGCCACTGCAAAATGAGAAATTGACTCCTAGGGTTGAAGTATGGATCTCAAAGATGGTTTAGTTTCATACTGTCTGCCCCATGAGAAAGTGAGACATACCGATTAATTATTTTGCTGTTGCTGACTTTGAGGAAGCCTGCTGCTACACTTGACCTGTTGAGTTGTCTGTGGCTACACATCTTCACGTTTAGATTGCCATTAACTTCCCCAAACTACAATAGCCCGGCTGGCCTGGTTGTCAGGAAGATTGACAAATGTCTAGCATGAGCAGTCACCCAGCCAGTTTTACGGTTTTCCATCGCCATTATTTCTATGTTGAGTCACTTATTTTGAAAATGTGAATTTAATATAACTGATATATTAATGAAGAATTTGATCAAAATGCACATTTTATATTTGCTCATGCATGGTTTTGGTCACAGCCACGGGAAACACTAGATGAACATAGAAAACCGCATCGCGTCATGTAAGAACATAGAAAACGCAAACACACGCACACACCTTAAACATCTACCAGGAAACTCAGTTCGTCATGTGTTGTGAGCCACGCCTGTCCACATCTGGTATTAAATTTTCTGTCCAATTTCAGATAACCCTCCCTCCACCATTTCACAAGAATGCATGAGCTACGATTCTTCCGACGCCCGATTCCGGAAGCAAACTTCGGGTCTTAGTTAAGGTAAAGTAGCATCTTTATTGTAGTACTTACATATTTGTTAACCGTTTCACACATGTCAAACTATGCTACCATTTTTATTATTATTTTTTTAAATTTTGGCATATATTTCTGTCAAGCTTTGGAGTGTTTTATCCTTAATCTCTGTGATTTTTATTGCACATTTTTTTTTCATAGCATGGTGTACTGGTTTTCGATTGCTGCTGTAATAAATGACCTCAAACACGGTGGTTAAAAACAATACAAATTTATTACCTCGCAGTTTCTATGTGTCAAATGTCCAGGCATCGCAGAGACCAGGCAGGTTCTCTGTTTAGAGTGTCGCAAAGCCAAAATCAAGCTGGCTCTTAAAGGAAGCTCTTGGGGAGAATCCCGCTTCTTGGCTCATTCAAGTTGTTGGAAGAATTCAGTTTGGGATGGTTGTCGGGGTGAGATCTCATTTCCTTAATGGCTATTGGCCAGGGGCTATTCTCAGCTTCTAAAGCCTGCCTGTGTGCCTCAACCCAAGCATGGACCCTTCTATCTTCAAAGCAAGCAACAGTGCGTGAAATCTTTTTGCGTGAATTCTTTTGCTTCAAATCTCTCTGCCTTCCCTTTCTGCTTTATCTCCTAATTTCCAATTCTGCCCTCAGCTACAAGAAAAACACTGCATGAAGGGATATATAAATACATTCAATCTCCCTATTTTAGGGCTAACTGATTAGTAACTTTTATCACGCCTGTGAAGTATTTTTTTTTTTTTTTTTACCACGTAACATGATATATTCAAACCAGGGTGTGAGGTCCTGGAGGCCAAGTTTCTGCCTCCCCTTTAGTGACTTTTAGGAATATCTGTGTCCCACAATAACAGAACGGACTGTCTTTAGGAGCCATCTTTTTGTCTTCATGCCTTTTCTGTTCTTTTTCTTGCCTCCATACTGTAGACAGCTCTCAATATTCCCTCTTCACTGTTCTTTCTTGCACTCTCAGGAACCAGTGCTTTTCTCTGAGTGACAGCCTTTGGAGAATAAAATAAAAACGGGTCCATCTCTTCTGGAAAATGCAAACACGTATCAGATTTCACTGCCCACCCCCCCAAAGCCTGTCCATGGAACCCTCACAATGTAAAACCCCCATTTCCATCTCATGAAGGACAACTTTAAGGTAACCGGTTCTTTCTATGTGGCAGCTAAGATGTAGTGTATTTTCTGCTTATTGCCTTTTTTAATTTTTAAAAATGTTTTATTTGTTTTTGAGAGAGAGAGAGAGAGAGAGAGACAGACAGAGATAAGAGAGTGTGAGTGGGGTAGGGGCAGAGAGAGAGAGAGAGAGAGAAAGAGAGAGAGAAAGAATACCAAGTAGGATCTGAGCTGTCAGCACAGAGTCCAATGCGGGGCTCAAACCTGCCAACCGTGAGCTCATGACCTGAGCTGAAGTCGGCCACTTACCCAATGTTAAACAGGCGCCCCTGTTTATTGCCTTTAAAAAAAATCCTCACAGCAAAACCATGAGGATGGTATTATCAGTCTTATTTAACCTGAGGCTTTAAAACAGATTAGTATTTTATCAAGTAACGTGTCTGGTAGGTGATAGAACAGCATTTAATTACAAGTTTGTCTGGCTCAGAAACTATGAGGAAAACCACCTGGCTTGAACCATTGTATGAATACAGGTCAGGCCAAATGTCCATGTTTAGCCCTGATATCTTTCCTGATGTCCAGCTGAATTCACACCCACACCCTGGGTGAGGCACTGACTCTCCTTGTCATTTCACTCACTGTCTTGCTTAGCTTTCTTACTGTCACCCCTGCCTTATCCCCACACATGAAGAAAACCATAAAACTTGTTTTTATTTTTCTCCTCCTCTTTGCTGCAATATCTTACTAATTACCAAAATCCTGCTAACATCCATCCCCAAGTCCCATGGCAAACTTCTACTTATTCTTAGAGAAACAAAACATCATCGCACTACCTCGGGGAGTTTCTCTGACTCTGCCATAGAGAAGCATTACACACTTCCATATTCTAAAAATACCCCTAGTAAATTATTATTAAACTACTTCGACGATGGCACTTACCTCACTATGTAGTAATTAGTTGTATCTGCCACAAACTGGACGTGAAGTGAATATTCCCCCAAGTAACAAATCAATCTCTTTATTATCATCAACCATTAGTTTTTTAGCCCATTGTCTGGAATACAGCATGAGCTTAGCAAATACAGTAAAACCTTCAATTGCGAGTAACTTGTTCTGCAAGTGTTCTGTAAGACAAGCAAGCATTTCTAATAAGTTTTAACTTGATAAACAAGTGACATCTGGCAATAAAGTAGTACATGACACCAAACATCACATGATCACAATTGAGCCAATGGTTCTTCTCTTTCTGTCTCTCTTTGTCTCTGTCTCTGTCTCTCTCCCTCCGCAGGACTGTGGATGATTGTCTCCCATGCTTGGAAGCTAGGTTTCAGGCCTCGGTGTTTGGCAGAAGTCAGTGATTTTTCAAAACATTGGAAGGTGCCCACAACTGGCACTAGTGTATTTTTTTGTCCCTTCAAAGCACCTGAGGACAGTCCTTTGTTTTTCCGTACAAGAGTAAGCTTAGGAATGCTTTGCTTCATTCTAGGTCAGGCTGCCTGCGGATATAGACCCTTTCCTCTGCTGCCTGATTGCCAGTTACATTAAATACAGTCTATGACAAGAGTTTATTAATACTGTACTGTAGTCAACATCCATAAGAGGGTATACAATGGCCCCCATGCAGAAAAAGATTCCATTGGGCCAGTAGATAGCAGTGATTCTGTTAGTGGTAGTGAAAGTCAACCTGTACAACAACCCTCCTCTCTCTTGTCTCCCTCACACCAGCTACGAAGGTTTTCAAAGGTAAGTGCAGGTTAATTTGTTTATTTTTCTTTATATTTTGTATTTTCTTTATTATTTTGTATTATGTTACAGTATTATAATCATTTTTATATGAATATCTTTGGGTGGTGGAACAAATCGTCTGAGTTTCCATTACTTCCTATGGAGAAATGCACTTTGATACGCAAGTGCTTTAGATTATAAGCATGTTTCCGGAACAAGCAGTGCTTGCAAACCAAGGTTTTATTGTATTTGTTAAGGGGAACTGACTTGAATTAAATTCAGGTAGAAAGAGCGAAGATACAAAGTTTGAGTGAGAATAGTCTGATTTTGTCAGGACATATATCTTAAGGTATCTTCCCAATGAAAGAATGGGACAAAAAGACAAAATGTTTGGTAGACTTAATTCACTTTGGGGAGGTTTTGTCCCCAATGAAGAGTTTTCTAACTAAATAGCTTACTATTTGGGGCCATCCTCAGAGAGACGTTTCCTCATAAAGAATCCTCTGGTGCTCCTTGCCTAGTTCTGGGAGCTAGCCTCCTTTTTCTTTACTGATACTCCACAAACAGTATATGATATGTAATATGAATACATAGAATTAGTGGACTGAACAGCAAACTTGCAGGGACTCTATCTTATCACCATTGTAAATGGACCTAATCCTGTATGTGTCAGCCAACATGGTATCCTTGCTGGGTTTGAGAGAGGCTCTCCTGTCTCTTAACCTCATCTCATGACACTGAGTCAAGTTGAAACTTTGAATCAGGCCCTCCTAAGTCTGTCTTCCCACCCTTTACAAGTAGCAAATTTTGAATGCCAGCACAATATGACAGTGGGTTATAGGATATTGGTCATGAACAGGCTCAGAGAGTGAGTCAAGCCCAGCATGCCCCTGAGACCAATGAATGTGTGTAACATAACTCCAGGATCAAAGTTTGTCTGAATGTCTCTCTACACTCAGCCCAGTAGTGGACACTTTCATTCGTTTTACCATGCTTGTTTTTCAGAACAATACAAATAAGAGTAGATTGTCTTATATTCCATGTTCTAGAGGAGAAAAGTAAGCTGACAGTGATTAAGTAACTTGCCTAAGTTCCCACCGCTAGAAAATTCGAACTTAGGTCAAGGTTGTGCTAACTTGATTTGTATTTGAGGCTAACTAAGATAAGATGTTAGAATTCTGTTTTACATGTTTATTTATTTATTTATTTGGGAGATGAATAGTGCAGAGCCTAATGTGGGGCTGTCAATCTCACCGTTCGTGAGATCTTGACCTGAGCCGAAATCTAGTGTTGGATGTTTAACCAACTGAACTGCTCAGGTGCCCCAAAATGTTAGAATTATTAAGCAGGAAAGTGTGCTGGTAGGTCCAGGGGTCCTTCTGATCCGTGTCTCTTGTAGCGTCTCTGGAAGCAGCCTTGCATCTGAGTGTCAAATGATCCATCTGGGATCTGGACAAGGGATCCTTTAATCTTCCCCAGTGAACTGAGTGAGGCTTGAGCAGATGGCAATTTCTCTGCCTCTGCTATAGGTGATTGCACTGACAAAGCTCCACCACAGAGCCTTGCCAAGTCAGATGCCAGGCCTTGCCAGATGCAGACCTCCAGCCCTTCAGCTCTGTGCTCATTAACTTCTCTAAAGAGCCATTTGGAGGACAAGCAAGTGGAAGGACATGGAACCCTGGCTGAACACACCCCAGTTACAGGTCTGTTTTCCACCTGTCAGTTTGCATTCAGACAAGGAGATAATCAGATTAGGTAAATGAGAATGATCAAGATTCACTCACTCTACATGTTTCCACATAACAGGCAGATCTAGAGATTGCTGGTAACCAGTGAAGCACATGTAGAGTGGCCAATTAAATTCCCCAGGCTGCAGTTGACTTCTCAAATTGAAAATCTAATCCTCAATTTCTCCTTACTGGTGAAATCAGCATAAATCTTTCTTGGCATGCGACCTACTTTGACCTAGGGAAAAGCTCCTTCAAATCCCCTATTATTCACATTGATCTTGTATTATCCAAGGTCTTTCATTAATTTTCCGTGTTTCAGATGTAAGTCACTCAGTTCCTAAGAGCACAATCCAGGGTCTGGAAGGAAAATAAGAGCTTCTCGGGGATATTTAAACAAGAAAACCTAGTCTCTTGAGGTTGAAAAGAGGGAAAGTCTCTTGCTTTTCTTTTTTTTTTTAAATTTTTTTTTTTTTCAACGTTTTTAATTCATTTTTTGGGACAGAGAGAGACAGAGCATGAACGGGGGAGGGGCAGAGAGAGAGGGAGACACAGAATCGGAAACAGGCTCCAGGCTCCGAGCCATCAGCCCAGAGCCTGACGCGGGGCTCGAACTCACGGACCGCGAGATCGTGACCTGGCTGAAGTCGGACGCTTAACCGACTGCGCCACCCAGGCGCCCCAGTCTCTTGCTTTTCTAAAAATGACTCTTAGGGCTGCTGTCAAAGCCAAACATGATGCACTCTTTGATTTGACCTAGCAATGACAATTGATGCATTATGATTGTATGAAAGTCAAAGATTATTGCATAAATGTTTAAGCAGTCCTACTGGCCACTCAGTGGAAGCCATCAGGGCATCAAAGATGTCGACATTCACAGTGTTATTGCTCAGGGTTTCTCCTGAGTTCTTAGAAGAGGTAGAGCACAAATGGTGCTCCTGGTTTCTGTTGTGTCAGTACGGCCCAAGAACTGTAAATAAGAAGCTCTATGGTTTCCCAGAGTCTCAAACCAAATGTTGTATCAGTAGAGATAAATTTTTAATGAATTAGAAGCTTCAGGGCTCCACCTTTGCATGAGTTTCTTGCAAGACTCTGAGAGGAGACTTGCAATGTTTTAACATGGTTATTTATTTTTGTAATATTTGTAGGAGCGAGCTATGCTAACCACACTCCATTAAGATCTTCATCTTGTTCCACTCCAACACCCCCCCACCCCAAACTTTCATTTCTTCCTGTTGGATAGCACTGGAGTGGCTACTGGCCTTGTTGATATTTGGACTGTATTTAGTGAGATATTTTTATGTGGTTTATAGTCATGTCTGTAGTTAGGTGATTGGTAGTCTGCTTGGTATAGGGTTGGCTGCCAGGATCCCCCTGTTCACTGGGTCCACTTGCCCAGTATTGTGGCACAAAGTTGTGGATTCAAGACTTAAACTGTAATACAGTTGAAGGTGTTCAACACTAACATGGGTGTTAGAGAAGGAGGAACCAAGTCTGATATAAATAGGGCCAGATGCTAGGCTGTGAACAATTCTCATCAATAGATACATAAAGCTGTAAGTGTAAGATGAAGTTCTCTTGTACACTCAGTCAAAACAAAAGTTGTCCCTTGTCAAGAGTCAAGAATATATCCTATGATATAGCATATACATTTTAAACTCATCAAAAATGGGTCCTAGAATTCTTTGATAATCCACATTAATGGAGAGAAATGAATCGTTTGAACAGACTGGAAAATAATGAAACACAATACTGTTGTTAATATTACATGAAATATTGGCATGGGCAAAGGTAACATACAGCTCAGATTATGCCATTATAACAAGGAGATGGACAATAATGAGGATGGAATGGAAAGCAAATGGCAGCAATTCAAAGAATATTCAAGAGAAGTCACTATACAAGAAAACCTTAAATTCTCTAAAATCCTACAGCTCCTATGTAAAACAATCCTGATAGAGGTTAGCCAAAACATTATGATAATTCACATTTTGATAATAATATCTTTACCAATAATTTCCTGTATATCTGAAAAAAATCTGAACTATTAAAATTTTAAAACAAAAATAACTTTTGATCAACCAGTAGAGGAAATGTAAATTTTATACTGTCTTTAGAAAAATGATGCCAAAAATAGTTGTGTCATAACAAGGCAAATAAAGAGAGAATATAGTAAAAAAAAAGTTAATTAAAAGCATTCTATAAATAGTTAATAAAAAGTATTGTTTATTTTTGGTTTTTGTAAAGTTTGTGATACTTGTGAGTCCTTTAAAATTTATATTTGCCATGATTTCTTTTAAAATTCTCATTAAATAATTGTTTTACATCATCTTTTCTTTTTATAACATTGTACTCTTTTCTTAAAGAGGGCCCACAAATTGTATAATTTTTAGGTGAAAGGAAACTTGGATATACCTTGTATGTCAGTCAGTTGAAAATGACAGAAACTCAATTTAGACAAAAATAATAAAGTGCGAAAAATCAGGTATGGCTGGACCCAAAGTCTCAAACTATACTATCAGGACCCAGTCTTATCCTTCCCATCCCTTAGATTTTTTTTTTCTTCTTTTTCGATTGCCTTCTATGCTAATTCCATTCTCAGTCCGGCCTCATCTTGTAGTAGCAAGATGGCTGCCAACTGTGACAGACTTCTGCCTTATCCCCACAACAGTTCCAACACTTCTGACAAAAGTCCTATATTGAATCTCTTTGGCTTGGACTAGCTAGTGAGCTCATGCGTAAACCAAGCCAGAGAACTATGTCTCCAGTTGGCGAGACTGTATTATGTGCCAATCTCTTGTCCGTGACATGAACAACTTGGGATGAGAGAGTTAAGTTGATTATTCAAATATAAAACTGATAATAAACAAATAGAAAACTGACATAAAATATTAAATATAAAATATGAAGACATATACACAATTAAACAAATGTAATCAGATATTTACGAGTGAGAAAGGATACCAGTTTGACAAAGAGAGAAGAGCTCCAGACACATACATATTTTCTTCTTAGTTTCTATTTAGGACCTAGTTGAGTCCAGGTGGTCAATGACCATAAATAGAGCCATATACCTGGACAAACACTGCGAATTAGAAGGGAGAAACTGTGGATTTCTCATCAGAATGTGTCTCTATAATTAATCAACCAAATTTTTAAATCATAATCTAAATACAGCTCTTGTATTTATATATCTAGAAGATATACAAGAAGACCAAGATCCAGCTCATGGAAGATGTTTAGAATGCGAAAGAATTCCAGTTTCATTTAGTCTTCACATGAGCTCCCGCTATTCTGCATCTGACTTGCGCAGGCCAAGGCAATGGTGTAGATGATTGGCAAATGCATTTCTAATCTTCATAGTCACTAGGAATGTGCTTTTATGCATACTGTAAGGGTGAAGAATGTGAGATTAACAGATTAACTAAATCGCCCAAGAATATTCAGTTCATATGTAGAATAGCCAGTATTCAAACTTCCATGTCGGTGTTTTACATCTTATGCTACCTCTAAAACATTCTGCCCTACTTCAAGCCAAGTCCATTTTATTTTTGCCTGTATGAGGTTGTATATTATGAAAGAAATCTTGCTGGAATATACCAGGCCACAGTCCTCTTCTTTATAGCATACCAATTTTCCCATCGTAGCTCAGTACTCTGCAAATATGGAATAACTCCCATCTCCCAGAAAAGTAGTGATCTTGCTAGATCAAACCCTTAGTGTTGGCAGCAGGCAGCATATCAAGTTAATATGAGAGCTATTGCCTTGTAGGCTTCGATATGGTATAAAGAGGGGTCAGTGCATTGTGGAAGTTATCAGGACATGTTTCATCTCTGTGTTACAGCCTCCATTCCAGGCAGATGTTTGTGCAGGCTTCATCCGCTTTAGAAGGCCTTATTAGAAATGTCTTCAAGTTCTACATTCCTTTACATTTTGTGAAGCAATTTATATAAATTAGTGTTGAAAGAGATTTGGAGAAGGGTGAGAGACGAGAAGAGAGATTCAGTTTCCTTGTTCTCCAATCTCCGGACAATTTTCTGAAAAAAATCAGAAAAAAAAAAAATATGAGCGACCCTAGAAAAGTAGTAGGGCTTCTTGGGCCTGAAAGCAGCAAGCATTATGCTTCTCAAGCCCCATCTGGTGCCTTGCAAAGGAATGGGAAGCACGTATTCTGGCAGAGTTGTTTCAATGAGGGGGGACCAACTCCTTGGCTTAAGGCAGTCCTGTTCCAAAATGGCAGTATAAATCATTAGTAGAGCTAATACCCAACTCTTCTAGAGGGAGGAAGCTTTACCGTGGGGATCATGCCAACACTGGAGCTGACAGACCCAAACCATCAAGGAAAAGAAATGGAGTCACAGATTCTGCAAGAGAAGCGGTAACCTAGGCAGAGGTGGTGGTGGGTGGTGCTGTTGCCATGAGCTTTGAAGGAGACTTGAAATCATCTTCTGGCGAATGCCCATTTGGCTTGACTCCAGTAAAACGTGAGGCCTAATTGTTCCAAGGAGAAGTGTTTAGACTGGAAGGAGGGGCAGGAGGTCCTGTAGCTACCGTCCATTCTTTCCACCTTTCTCTGTTCCCACTGGCAAAACCCACACAAACTAATAACTTAAAACTTTACTGAGGTTTACAGGAGTTTTAAAAAAAATAAATGACTGTGTGTTACTAAAAATGCTACCAAATTGACTTAATCTGTGACTATCAGATTAAGCAGAAGCCCCATAAAATTGAGAAAAAAGAGAAATCTAGCACACTGCGTGGGAAAGAGATGACCTTATGTACTAATGCTTTGTAGTGGCCAATGATCTATGCTTGGAAATGATACATAATAAGGTCTCTTAATGCATTTTTATTGGCACTTAAATCTGTTTTTCTCCAGAGATGCTAATCAGAATGATATGGGAGTTGTTTATAGACTTTCTCCCGGACAATAGTGAGAAATAGAGTCACTACAGGCAAGGAGATTTTACAATACCTCTTTGTCTTTCCATTCTTCATACATCAAGCCATTTCTTTCTGGTCATAAATATATTGGGATAGGAACCTAGAATGGTCTATGGCCATCAACCTAAACTTTAAAAATTATTGAAAGTGTCCATGTGTAGATTATAAACATGACTTTAATATTTTTAAAAATATACATACAGAAAATTCTTTAGAACGCAATACAAAATGACAATTCAAACTAAAGCTATAAACAATGAAGTATTCTCAATTAGTTTTACCTTATCTTCTTAAGTATAAATAAGCTATCCAGATCTGCAACTATTGAGTATTAACTGTATGGCAATTATGAAACTATTACATATCAGAATTTGTGGAATTCAATTAAAACTATAGACAGAGATAAATTCATAAACTCAAAAGTCATCACTACAAAAAGAATGATTAAAATTAAATGAATCCTGTGGTAAAAAGAATAAGATTCATAGAAATAAATTTAGCCAAGGAGGTTAAAGACCTGTACACTGAACACTATAAGACACTGATGAAAAAAATGAAAAAGACACAAATAAACAGGAAAAAAACATCCCATGCTTATGGATTGGAAGAATTAATATTGTTAAATGTCCACACCACCCAATGCAATGTACAGATTCAATGTAATCCTTATCAAAATTCCAATGTTTTTTTTTTCACAGAAATAGAACAAACAATCCTAAAATTTATATGGAACCACCAAAGACCCTATATGGTCAAAGCAATAGGGTCCCCCTATATGGGGAGGGGCAGAGAGATTAGGAGAGAGAGAAAATCCCAAGCAGGACCTGTGCCGCCAACACACACAGCTGGATGAGGGGCTTAAACTCATGAACTGCTAGCTCCCAACCTTAGCTGAAACCAAGAGTCGGATGCTCCACCAACTGAGCCATCCAGGAACCCCATCCATCTGATTTTTAAAAATGGGCCAAAGATTTCAATAGACAGTTTCCAAAGAAGAAATACAGATGGCCAACACGTACATGGAAAGGTGTTCAGCGTCACTAATCGTCAGATAACGCAAATCAAAACCACAATGAGCAGTCACCTGACACCTGTTGGAATGGCTATTAGCAAAAGACAATAAATACATAACAAATATTGCTGAGGATTGAGGAGAAAAGGGAATGCTTATGCACACTTAATGGGGATGTAAATTAGAGCAGCCACCATGAAAAACAGTATGGAGATTCCTCAAAAAGTTATGAACAGAACTACCATGTGATATCGCCATTCTATCTCTGGGTATTTATCCAAAGAAAACAAAATCACTATCGCAAAAAGACATTGGACAGATAAATGGATAAAGAAAATGTGGGATTATATAATATATAATATTACATACATAATATGTATTAATAATATATACCACATGTAGTCTATATAATATATATTTTATTAAGCCATAAAAAAGGAATTTCCATCATTTGTGACAACATGGATGGAACTTGAGGGCATTATACTAAGTAAAATAAGTCAGACAGAGAAAAGCAAATACTCTATGATCTCATTAAATGTGAAATCTAAAAACAAAAGGAAAGAAAGAACGCAAGAGATAAGAGAACAGATTGGCATTTGCCAGAAGTGAGAGAAGGGGCAGGGGTTTGAACAAACTAGGAGAAAGTTTAAAAAAAAATTAAGTGAATCCTAATACATGAAGAAGTAAGAAAATATCAAAGTATACTCAAAAAGTTGATTAAGGAGCTCATAAAGATAAAAGTGGAAATTGGTAATTTTGAAAACAAGAAAAAATTAAAATAATGATAAGGTTCATAAGATTTTATTTCTGATTCACCTCACTGCTGGCAGTTGTAGCCTTAGAGCTTTTTTTTTTTTTTTAATGGATAACCTTTTCCTAGACCCACACTTATCTGCAAATTTTCATCTCATACTCATGCATGAAAATAAAATGCTACCATAGAACAGAATTCTTGGGTAAGAACAATTTCTCACTTAAAACCAAGTAGATATTTATCAGCTGACAGTGCTGTAAAGAAAAAGTTTATTTTTTTTCCTTTCCAAAAAAACTCTATTTATCTGCTTCATAAGCATTTCTTTTGAATGCTTTAAAATTATCTTATTTTGTCTGCCAGTAATTTGGGATTATGAAACAGTGTTTTTCGTTTTTGTTTTTTTTTTTGGTTTTTTTTTTAGTTTAAGAACGGTTTCTTCAGATAAGTGTTTGATGATTATTTTTGCTTGTTTGTTCTGGATCTTTCCCGAGCATGTCATTTATTAATATGAGTCTTTATTTTCTGACATTCCTAACATTCTTTAACAAAAAAAAAAATCAGCAAGTGAGTAATGTGTGCTAGAGAAACACCAGCGGACACATGAATGGTCCCTAACTTTGGGAACTGATAGTCTAAGATATAAGCAAATAGATTAATTAATTACTTAATTAATTCTGTTTCATCTTATATCTATTTAGTTTCTCTCATACTTTTTACTTTTTTGTTTTTTTCTCTCTGCATTCTTAGATCTTGCTTATAAGCTATATACTCCTCCGATTTCCTACTGTATTAATTTTATTCTGTAGTTATTTTATTTTTTCTTTTAACTTTTTAAAATGTTTATTTACACTTGAGAGAGAGAGAGAGAGAGAGAGAGAGAGAAAGAGCGCGCGTGCGCGCGCGCGCGTGGGGGAGGGGCAGAGAGGGAGACACAGAATCCGAAACAGGTTCCAGTCTCTGAGCTGTCAGCACAGAGCCCAACAGCGGCTTGAACCCATGAATGCAAGATCGTGACCTGAGCCAAAGTCAGACACTCAACCAACTGAGCCACCCAGGTGCTCCTCTATAGAGTTCCTTTAATTTAAAATTTTTCCCTTACTATTTGCTACCTTTCTATAAACTTCTTTTGTGTTTCAGACTTTATCTCACCCAAATCCATCTCTGTACCTTTATCACAGAATTTATCATTTTGGCTTCTATTGGTCCACCTCTCGGCTCACTAGCCTTGTGGATGTTTAAATGAATGAGGCATGAGCAATAATCTTTGAAATAATCTGTTCTCTGTAAATGCAGACAGAAGAACTTCTCCCATATTTTGAAACATTTCTGATTCACAGACTTAGCCCCTTGGGGATGATTTGTTTTGTTTCTTGTTTTTATCGTAGTGATTTTATTTATTTATTTTAGTGTTTTATCCTATTTTTGAGAGACAGAGGGACAGCATGAGTAGGGGAGGGGCAGAGAGAGAGAGACAAGAATCTGAAGCAGGCTCCAGGCTCTGAGCTGTCAGTGCAGAGCCTGACGCGGGGCTGGAACTCACAAACGATGAGGACATGACCTGCGCCGAAGTTGGGCGCTTAACCGACTGAGCAACCCAGGTGCCCCTTATCATAGTGATTTTAAAAGGGAGGTAGAAGGCAAACTTTGTGTCATCACTGCCATATTTTCTTTTCTTTCCTATGCTCCATTCCCAAGATAATTGTGCATCTTTTTCTTCTCCTGTCTTCAATTTCAAGTACACAAGAGAAAAAGGTTCCTTAAGCTTGAGGTGAATGTCTGGGCATGGCCTCCAGGCTCAAGCTTCCAATACAACAGTTGTCAGCAAGTCAACGAATTGGAGCAGTTGACTTGTAAGAACCTGGGAAACCAAAGAGCATTATAAAAATGGGTGAGGCATTGCCAAGTGTCCCATTTCATATGCAGATACATTTTAGAGCAAAGGTGCCCAAAGGGTCTTTCTGGGACCAACAGTAGCAGCCATCCCTGGGAATCTGTTAGAAAAGCAAATTCTCACACCCCACCCCAGACCTAGTGAACCAGAGACTTTGACATCAGAGACTTTGACATCAGAGCATTCTGATGCATGCTCAAGTTTGAGAACCACTGTCTTTGTGTCTAGAACACGGAAGAACCAGTTCACGATGAAAATGGGGTCCAGGCTCAGCATATAGTCTACCACTTCAGCTGTTGACCTGAGAATAAATAAAAATAAAAATAATAGGTGATTACACTATTTACACATTCTACTTGTGTGTCTGGATAGCCACCGGATGCTGAAAATATAGGGAAGATTTCCTAGATGGGAAAATATATAAAACCTTCAATTATAAAGTACTTTAGGAAGCCCAGAATGAACGTGGAGGAAATAAGGAAGGCTTCATAGAGAAGAAAATATTTGAGATGGGTAGTACTGGAGTTTGCCATGGAAAGAAGATACTGGAAGGGAAAGGTCAAGGATAATGCAAATTAAAGTAATGCGAGAAGCATGTGGAGTTAAGAGAAATCTCAGGAGAATAAGTTAGGAAACTCTGACATCAAAGCCAAGAGATGTCACATTAATAGGAACGATGGACCCTACGGTGTAAGAGAGTTGGGGCTGGGGTGGACCCAACATTAAGGACAAGCGTCACGACCTTCAGTCAGAGCTCAAAGGAAGGTAAGCCGGGGGAGTGGTCCCTACAAGATATTCAGGCACAGTGAGAGCCCACACTGTCCGTTCTTGAAGGGTCAGTGGGTAGATAGCAGGCAGGACATCTCCCTGGAACCGCAGCATGACATTGTACACTTGCTCAACTTTGAGTGCTCCAGTAGGTGAAATCTTCTCCAGGGATAAAGGGACCGTGAAAACCTGTGTGTCAGGGAATTTGGCAGTCAGAACTGGAATTCTCCATTTGATATATGGTGTCATCCTACATCCTAACGTATGGAGTTTGGGATCAGGCTATTTTGGATTAAGGGTCTAGCATAGCTAACAGTATACATGAACCCTTCCTTTAAGCCAAGTTTCTTGGAAGTTTTTGAGCAATAAACTTGAACTTGCCAGATGCATAGGGAGTTTTTAAATAGACATCCTTAACTGAGAAGGTATATGGCAATTGAAATGGCAGAGCTTCTGGTGTCAGTGCCAGGGGAACAGTGAATACCACTGAAGCTGGGTTTTATGATTTTGACATATGGGTTTTAAGGAATTGGAGGAAAGAAAGCTCAATATCTGAAGTTTTGACCCAGAGAGGGTTTGCAGGTGTCTATGGCTGGAGGAACACAATATAACAGCTCTGGGAGGTATCAGAAGAGAAGGCACATGGCGTGAATGCCAGGCATTATGTTAGAAACTTTCCCATCTGGGGGTCCTGGCTGGCTCTGTCGGTAAAGCACGCAACTCTTGATCTTGGTATTGTAGGTTTGAGCCTATACTGGGTGACGAGATTACCTTAAAATAAAATCTTTTTTCAAAAAAAGGAAACTTTCTCATCTGCCAAATCACTGAAACCTCATTCAGCAAGGTTAGAGGCAAGAAATTAGCATCACCACATTCAGATGAGACAATGGATTCCCTAAAAGATTTGATAATACACCCCACATCCACTTAGCTAAAGGAACCAGAATGGCCATTCAGGCCTGCAGGATGCCAACAGCTTCCTCCTCCTCATTCCCCAGACCTCTTTTATAAGAGCCTCTCTTGTCTCCTCCTGTGAGCTCTGGCCTACCTGGGGCCCTGAGCTTCCTTCTTGATGGCTTAACAGTCAGTGCAGCAGCCTTTGGTGGTTTCACAAATACATCTGAATCGGGTTTCAGTGATTTAAGTAGAATGAGGCTAGATTTATGGACTTAAGAAACATTAAATCCTTCCTTTCCTGGGGTTGAGGGGCCTTCTTGCTGCCAACCAAAAAAATAGTGGATTCTCATTCTCTAAGGCTGCATTTGAAAGCTCAGCCTTCCAAGACACAGGAAACACAGACGAGCAAAAATTCAAAGTTCTCGCAACACGAAGAGAGCCGACTCAGCAGTCATCCAGGGTCCAACTCACTCTGAATGGGCAAGATGCCCGGGCCCCAGAGCGACATCTGGAATTGGACATGAAGGCTCAGGTAAGGGGATCATCAGAGTAGGGGGCATTCATTCAATCATGTTTTCATTCACTCAACCAGTATTTATTTTGGCAGGTTAGTAAAGGATTGCTAAAAACAGCCCAATTTGCCATCTACTACTGCAAGCCCAGAAGTTGCATTAAGCTGGATGGGGGGTTAGTGTCATAGGACTGATGAGGATAAGCTAAGGCTGGGGAAGTAGAAAGTGGAGCATTAGGAAGGCAAGGCTGTCCAGGCAGTGGTGCAGATTCAGAACGTTGGTATGTAGCCAAGAAGAATCCGGAATCCAAACAAGACTGGCCTCTTCGCATCTTTCTCATCCAGGACCTACACACTTCTTAGCACATACGCAAACCAGATCCCCTATGAGAAGACGGTTAAGACCTGAAAAATGCTGGGTGGGGAAGAAAAGATTAAGGGGCGGTGAGCTAGGCAAGTCTTAGCAGCTCTGAAGGCACTCTGGGCTTTGGAAGGTACAGACTCATTGTTCGGTTCCATCCTACTGCCTCCAAACCCATACTCCAGGGTTTTGTGAAGCCTGATCTAATCCATGCAGGGGATGCAAAAAGATGAATGGATTTATATGGCACAAAATCAGGCCTGCTGAAAAATCATGCTTGCTAAAATGCCCTGAGCCCCAACAGTGTCCATCTAGATCAGCTTTCTGTTAAAAAGTAGGAAAAAAATACTGCCTCTTTTCTCAAGTGGCCAAATATAGAGATTTAAAAACAAACCCAGCGCGCCTGGGTGGCTCAGTCGGTTAAGTGTCCAACTTTGGCTCAGGTCACGATCTCGCAGTTTGTGAGTTCGAGCCCTTCCTCAGGCTCTGTACTGACAGCTCGGAGCCTGGAGCCTGCTTCGGATTCTGTGTCTCCCTCTCTCTCTGCCCCTCCCCTGCTCATGCTCTGTCTCTCTCTGTCTCTCAGAAATAAATAAATGTAAAAAAAATTTTTTTTAAACAAACCCAACATCAAAGATTTCTAAAATTTACCAGGCCAGATAGAATTACTCTTCACCTACTTATCTTATCCTAGGTTGGAAAATTACCATTTTTCCAGTACCTTACAATTTTAAAATTTCACCATGTTCTAGGAATTGCAAAAATAAAACAAAACTCGGAGCCTCAGTCTTATTAATATAAATAAGTGAATGCAAGCAAATACCCCTTCAGATCAAACTAATTGGGGTGGGGGGTTGATTCTGCAACTCCCCCATACCCAAGCAGTGTTGGTCAAATGGAAAGACAATGTGTCTTGTAGTCAGAAAGCTCTGAGTTGGAATCTCAGACCCACCGAGCATTTAATACCTACCAGTGAGTCAGATCTGTGGTGAGTCCACACTTCTTTAACTTCCTCATTTAATTTGGTTTGCCTTGACGTCCTTCTTTCCCTCTCTCTAAAGGAAGATTTTTTTTTTTTGAGAGAGAGAGAGAGAGAGAGCGAGAGCACATGCAGGGGAGGGGCAGAGAGAAAGGGAGAGAATCCCAAGCAGTCTCTGCACTATCAACGCAGAGCCCAATGCAGGGCTAGATCTCACCGTGAGATCATGGCCTGAACAGATATCAAGAGTCCAACACTTAACAGATTGAGCCACCCAAGAGACCTGGAGGATATTCTTAAATACATCCATTCATGTTTACACCTGATAGGTTTCTTCCCCCAACTGCCTCCTCCCCTTGTCTATCTCACCGTGAGTACTTGGAGCCAAGGCTCAAGAAATTATGGGAAAATGAGTTCAAGAAGTCAGGTTTCAAGGTTCAGAGGGAATGTTGCCATTCACAGCACCCCCAGAAGGCAGTTCGTGCGGCACCCACTCACAGACAATGAAACATGGCCAGAGGCTGCCCCACAAAATAGCTCCTCTTTTCCCCCTGTTCTCTGCCGCCTTTCCAAAACCACCTGGGCATTGCCCCATCAGGCACCTTCTCCGCAGCCCTGGGTCGCGGTGCTTCTCAGGACCCTCCTTGCTCTTCTCCCATCCCCCGACACAGGAGCAACTCCAGAAGGCAATCCAAAAGACAGGTACACTGGAGATGCTGTCTCGTTGCAGAGAACCCTGCTTTGTGCCTCCAGCCTGGTCCCGGGGTTAGGAGAACACAGATTGCTGAGTCACCTCGTAAATTGTTTCAAATGAGTTTTTCTTTCCTTTTAACATACCACAGCAGGAGGAGGTGGCCAGGGGAAAGATATGGAGCAAAGAAAGGCAAGGTTGAGAGGAAAGGACTCGAGGGAGCTGGAGGGAGGGAGGATGAAGGAATGGGATTTAGCTGCCTGCTCTGTTACGGCAATCAATTTCAACCGTAATAATAAAATAATGCAGAGAGAGAAAAGCAGACATGACAGAAGTGATAAAATGGGAATGAATCCTCATTACCTCGCTGAAGAGAGGGCCACAGCTGCTGCCACTGCTTCCCCCACTCGGCAAGGGGGCCAGTACTCATCATGTGTTTCTGGGCAAACTGGGGAGAAGGGAGGCCATGCACTACAATGTTCAGCTGCAGAGAAGTGAGCTTGGCCATGCAGTGGCAGGGAATCTCAGAAGCGCTCAAAGATTTATGTCTTCCCTCTGCCCACCACCCCTGGCTCCCACCCTCTGCTCCCTCTGCCCATCTCCCCTGGCCCCCACCCTCTGCCGGTGGGGAAGAGTGCCTTGGCACACCCAACCAAATAATTTTAGCCCTTGGAGCTTTATTTGGCTCCCAGTTCTCCAGCAGGGGCACACAGAATCACCAAAGGCAGGAGCGCTGTATGTGATAGGAGGGTGAAATGAATACATGTACACAACTGAGTGTGTGTCTGAAGTGGGTGGCAATGGTGAGGAACATGACACGTTGTCACAGGCAACCTAGAAGGCTCCTTAGTGTCTCACATTCCATAGTCTTCAGTGGAGTTTAGGGAAGGATGGATGTTGCCATTAGCACCAGAATCTCTTTAGCTTGCCATTCAAAGACTCTCCATTAACTGGTCCGAACCCATTGCACTTGCTTCTTTAAGCTCTGTGCCAGATCCTAGCTCCATGGGACCACTCAACATTTCTAGAACATGGCTTATACTTTCCACACAGGTTGGCTCGTGAGCTCACCTCTGTCTCTTCTGCCCTTTTCCTCAGCTTTAATTGCCTGCGTCTTACCATCCCTAAAGGCACGGCTCCTGTGGTTGGAAATGACTCCTTTCTTACATAAACCTCCTTTATAGCTTATCTCTATTGTTCTATTAATGCTTTACTGTATATCTTGGATAGAGTTGCTTATACAGGTATCCCTTACTGAACCATGAGACCTTCGAGACAAACATTTCTGTCCGGCGTGGTAAAAAATAGCTACTCACACAGTAGGTGCTCAATATCTTTTATGTTTATTTGCTTTGTGTCTCATGAGTGAATGACAAAAGAGGGTTAAGTCTTTTCCCCAAGGTCAGTTGCTAGGATTCTTTCCCATCCATTCTCCAGCCCTCTGTGGATCCTTGGAATGTCAGCTGTTGTTGATTCCAGACTTGATGACAGACCTGGCCTGAGGCCTTTCCAGTTCTAGCTGATGCTTCCTTCCAGGATCTCCTGGATGAAGCAAGTGCTGGCAGGAAGCATGGGTGTCCTGACACCCATTATCATATCTTAAGTTGGACAGTGGCCTCTGTTTGAAGGCAACAGTCTGATTCTCTGTAGAACAGCCCTCCTCCCCACTAACCCTGATCCCTTGGATGCTTTCTTACTGCCAGGGAAGGCTTCTCACCTCCCCACATCAACACTTAATTCAACCGTATGTGAGGCCACCTCCCGTACGAATCTGGGTCAAGTGAGGAATAAAATCAGTCTAAGATGCCATCTCTACCTTCAGGGGGTATGCCATACAGAACACATCAAAATCTCTTGGGACAGAGATGTGACAGTGACAGTTTTATCTCAGGAGCAGAGCTCAGACCAATAAGGAGGCAAGGAAGCTCACTTGCCTGTGTGCATCGATATACTTCATAACACATCTTTATGAACGTCTTCATGAACACATGGTTCACGTCCAGCTGGCAGTGCTGTGGCTTTCAGATGGTGCCTCGGCAAGAAATCAAATGCCATTGAGTCGTGTACAGAAAATTACTTGTCTTTTATCCTTCTGACTCCGTTTGGTACGAGTCGTCAACCACCCTTGAACACTTAGTAATACTGCCTTTTACCATAGAGTAAGTCTGAGGCCTGTAGCCTTTAAGACCAGCACTGTATGCCTAGAATTTAATACGAATGGCTTGTTTTCATAGTATTGACTTCCATGGTTACCTTTGGTTTACAGAAGGCGATTTGGGTTTTCCATTTCTGTACTAATGGTAACGATGACTAATAATTCCTAATTATTTAACCTATGCAGGGAGCCGTTGTGTTTACCATGTTTTGCTCTAATCCCCGTGGCAGCTCCGTGAGTTGAGTGCTATTATTACTTCCTTTTCCAGAGGAGGAAACTGAGGCAGAGAGGGAAAGTGAGTTATCTGAGATCACACAGCTAAAATTAGTAGTAGAGATGGGATTTGAATTTAGTATGTGCTCTTAATCACTATTCTATTAATGCTCCTAGTAATGATACAAAATACCTATTTGGAACAAATTTATTTCAGTAAAAAAAATTGAAGCAATTTAAATTTTAAATAAATATTAAACAGCAATAAAAACTTCTGAAGGGGGAACATAAATACCTGTAAATGATGAGAATTAGTATTACTCGCTTGTAACCTACATGGAGCCTCTTCTCTGGCATTTAACACCCAGATAAAAGAGGTGATTGATAGGGCGCCTTGGTGGCTCAGTCGGTTAGGCATCCGACTTCAGCTCAGGTCATGATCTCACAGTTTGTCCGACTTCAGCTCAGGTCATGATCTCACAGTCCGTGGGTTTGAGCCCCGTGTCGAGCTCTGTGCTGACAGCTCAGAGCCTGGAGCCTGCTTCGGATTCTGTGTTTCCCTCTATCTCTGCCCCTCCCGTGCTCATGCTCTATCTCTCTCTGTCTCAAAAATAAATAAAAAACATTATTTTTTTTAAAGAGAGGATTGATAAGAAATGGGGTGACCAGTTATCCAGACCGTTATTACCAATCAGATTGGACTACGTGGCCTTTCTGAGCCTTGTGTGGAGTGGTGGAAGCTTGTGGGCTTTGAAGTAAACCAGGCTTGGTTATAAGCCCCAATTTTTCTCAGTTAGACATTTGTAATGTACTTGGACTGAAGTCCAAGTTGATTATTATTTTCTAATCTAAAGATACAAAAGACATCCTACATCAGAGGGCTTTTGTCGTGAAATGGAACATTGTATACAAAACCATTAGTGGAAGGCTTGACAGATACGAGATTTCTAACAAAGATCCATTTCTTCTCAGCTGTGACAGACGCCAGGAGGTACAAAGAGTTACTGGTATGGCCCGCCTCCCCGTATGAGAAATCTTTTCTGGATTGGGAGCTTCAACTATGTGTGAATATCGCTATTACTGTCTTGAACTTGTAATAAAGCACTAGATTCTTCCCACCCCCCACCCCACTTCCGATGGTAGATTTGAACTCTATTTGGCAAGAGGATTTGGGTGGAAGCCCACGTGTTGAAGAGATGGAAGAGTCACATTCCTTACAGAAGAGAACCAACACTGAAGGGCATGTGCACCCTGCAGGGGGAGAAGGTGGGGGAAAGACTCAAAGAATATCTCTGGCAAGATGTGAAAGTATTTTCCATCATCATCTTATGAGCTTCCTGCTTACTCCCTTTCTTTCTCTTCTATCAAAGCCAGTTTATAAGAATTGATCTTGTATCATTTTGGTAAACATCGAACGATTTAAAATCTAAGTGTTTTATTGCTGGGACCACTAGAGAGAGTCTTTGTCCTCCAGGAACTCGGTTTAGTCGGGGGAGACAGAAAAGTAAACAGGTAATAGGTCAATCTGATTGAAAAAAAAAAAAACATGAAATTAGGCTCCTACAGTGAAGTGCCTGGTGTATAAAGAAACTAAGTACTTCCTGGGTGAATGAAAGAATGACTCCTGAGGTCAGAAATCTACTTGAATGTGGAATGTAAACATTGCCTTGCTTTTCCAGTAACACTTCTCCTGACCTCTCCTTATTTTATGCCTCTCAGGATCCTGTACCTTAGCTTCTCTTTCTGTCACCATGTTTGCCCTTCTCCATTATACTAAGGACCTCTTGAGAGAGAATGCGTTTTTAATGTCTGTCTGTCCCAGAGACTGGTACGGAGTAGGAACTTAATAAAAGTTTATTGAATTCATTTCAATATGAGCCTCATTTCCTGGGATGATTTTCTGCTAACTCTGGTACCTCATGCATTAGAAACAGGGGGTAGGAGCACTCGGGTGCTTATGGATCCTACAAAAATGACTATTTATCCAGCATAGGTATGAGATAAAATGACTGAGGTCATTTTAATAAAACTTCAATTTTGCCCTCTGGTTATTTTGCAACCAGCTCTGTATGGTTATATTATCCTCTATCAGTTTATAAATCAGTTTCAGTAAGTTCATAAATTTTGTATTATGTGTCACAAGAATTTGGCCCTGACTTGAAAACACTGGCTGTGTTGATTAAAATCCAGGCCAGGGCTCATACTCAAGCCAGTTTTGAATCTGTCTTCCTCATAACGACAGCCTTAGTTTTGTGTATTTCTTTTTAAATTGAAACAATACTTCTTGTGAATGGATCATAGATTTACACCCAACTAAATTTGTAACTGAGGAACAAAGTGGGATATTCCGATCTCATCATCTGGTGGAAATAGTCCTGAGAGAGAGGAGGATGGGAAGAGATAAAAGCAGACCAGGGGAAATTAACCTCAACTATGTCGAAGGTTCTCTGCTGGGGGCTTTACATATGTTGAAGCTTATTATATTTACTACAACACTATGAGGCCTGTGTTATTATTAGCCCCTCTCACGTGTGACAAAGCTGTGTTTCAAAAAGCAATTGTGATCAGCCCAAGGTTATGCCAAAATGGCAGAGCTTAGGATCTGAGACCTCTGCAGAATTCTTAATTCTAAAGGTCTTCGTTCTACTAGGAAGAGAAGACAGACAAGCAGAGGAAAACCAAACTGGTGTAGCTGTCTCTGTAGAAAATGGATTATGAAGAAACTATCTTCCATGAATACCCATGCAAATAACTTATTATTTGAGAAGCCTATTTATTATGTCAAACTTCATCACTAGGTTTTGGTGAGATCAAAAGTCCCAGGGAGGGTCCAAAATGAGGAAGACTCAGGCAGATTGTGGTGAGATTTCAGTTACAAGTATTTGGAAAAGTATGTTTTTTTAAATTTTTTAATTTGGTTTGCTTTTGTAACTTTGGTAAGAAATAGATAAAAACTAACTGAAAATTAAAGCGTGAATTATCTTTATGGGAACAAAAGTCACACACACATGCTTTCAAAGGTTCCAAGACTTTCTTTTGTCCTTAGTAATGAGTACAAACTCCTTTCATGGCTTAAAAGACCCTTTCAGTGCCTGCCCCAGTTCCTTCCAACACTTACTCTTCTGCAGCATATATCATGTCTATGTCCCTGCCATGCTCAACAGCTTGACTTATGGTTCATCCAATTCTCTTTCTGTCTTTATTTCTAAACAGCTTCATTGAGGTATAATTGGCATGCAAGAAAGTGTACACATTTAAAGTGTACAGTTTGATGAGTTTTGACATATGTGTACCCCTGTGAAGCCATCACCACAATCAGGAGAGTGAACATACCAATTATCCCCAAAGTTTCCTTTTGCTCCTTTGTATCTCCTCCTGCCTGGATCTCTCCCCACATTGAGCAATCACCAATCTGCCTGCTGTCACTATAGATTAGTGTTGAATTTCCTAGAGACTTCTATAAATGGAATCATGTAGCTTATATTTCTTTGTCTGACTCTTTCACTCGGCATAGTTATCTTGGATTCATTACTTTGGGATCCACGTCATTGTCTGTATCAGTATTTCATTTCTTTTACTGTTGATGGTATTCTGTTGTATGGACATACCACAATTTGTTAAGCCATTCTCCAGTTGCTTCCAGTTGGGGGATATTATGTATAGACATGTTGTGAATAATTGTTTGCAAGTCTTTTGTCTGGATATATGCCTTTATATCTCTTGGTTAAGTATGTAGGAATGGAATAGCTGAATCATATAGTAGGTAGCCATAGGTTTATGTTCAACTTTTTAAGAAACTGCCAAGCTGTTTTCGAAAGTAGTTATACCACTTTACATTCTCATCAACAGTATATAGTATTTCTTATTCCTGCACGTCCTTGCCAAGGTTAACACTTAATGTGGTCCATCTTTTTAATGTTTGCCATTCTGATAGAAGTGGATTAGTTTCTTGTTGTGGATTTAATTTGCACTTCCCTAATTATGAGTAATGTTCAGAGTCTTTTAATGCACTTATTTGCCACCCATATTCCCTTTGTATTTTAAAATGTTTTGCTCATTTTTTTTATTAGGTTGCTTAATTCTTATTATGGACGTATGGAAAACACTTGTGTGCTCTGGATACAAGGCCTTCATCAGATAGAAGTTTGGAAAATATTTTCTCCCAGTCTGTGGTTTGTCTTTCATTCCCTTAACAGAATTTTGGGAATAAGTTTTTAATTTTAATGAGGTCCAACTTCTCAAATTTAAAATTTTATAAGTTGTACTTTTAGTGTCCTATTTAGGGAATTTTTGCCTAACCCAAGGTCACAAAGACATTTTTTTGTGTTTCATGGTATTAGACTTTTACATTAAGGTTTATGATCCATTTGAGTTCATTTTTGCATATGGTAGGAGGTATAAATTGAAGTTCATTTTTTTTTTGCAAATGGATATCCAATTGTGCCAGCACTATTTAGTAAAAAGAATAATCTTCCCTGCCCTGAATTGCCTTTGCAACTTTGCTCAAAATTATTTGTCCATGTATGTGTAATTCTATTTCTGTTCCATTAATTGATCTTTATGTCAATACTGTACTGCCTTCATTAATATAGTTATACAAGTTTCAAAATCAGACGATTTCAATCCTTCAATTTTGTTCTTTTTTTCCAGAGTTGCTTTGGCTATGTTAAGCCTCTTATATATCCATAAATTTCAAAATAATTTTGCTAATTTCTACCCCAAAATTTAACAGTTTACTAGTTTTCAATGGACATTGTGTTGAATCTACAGGTCGATTTATGGAGAATGGCTTCTTACAAATATAGATTGAGTGGTCCAACCCACGAACATTGTATATATCACAATTTATTTAGGTCGGCTTTAATTTTCCTCAGCAATGTCTTATAATATTTAATATACAGGCCTTGTGCATTATTGTCAAATTGATCCCTAAAGCATTCATTTTTCAATGCACTGTAAATGGTATTTAAAAATTTTTAATTTCCTGTTATTTTTTTTTACACAGAAATACAACTAATGTGGTATATTGATCTTGCATTTTGCAGCGTTGGTAAACTCACATGAGTTTTAGTATGGATTTTGGAGGTGCCATCAGATTTTCTACATAGACAATCATGTTATTCGAAAATTTAAAAAAAATACCTCTTCTTTTCCAATCTGGACAATTTTATTTATTTTTTCTCGCTTTATTGTGTTACCTAGAAACTTCATTACAATGTTGAACAGAAACAGTGAGAACAAACATCCTTGCCTTGTTTCAGATCTTAAGGGAAACGTTCAGTCCTTCGTCATTACCTATGATGTTAGTTATAGTTTTGTTTCATTTCGTTTTGTTGTAAATTATCATATTGAGGAAAGGTCCTTCTGTCTCTGGTTTTCTGAGAGTTTTTATCATGATGGATATGGGGTTTTCTCATTTTCTTCCCCTCCCCTGCTTTTATTAAGAAAATCATGTTTTTATTTTTTTAGTTTATTAATGTGGCAGATTGCTTTGACTGATTTTGAAACGTTAAAGCAGCGTTTGTATTTTCTGGCTTGCACTGTGTTAGGACATAACATACTATCAATTTTATATATTGCTGGATTTGATTTGCTAAAATTTTTAGAAACGTTTATCTTTGTGTATAAGAAATACTAGTATGTAATTTTATGATAATGTCTTTGGGTAAGGTATCAAAGCAATGTTGGCTTAATAAGGATTTTCTCATCTTTGGTTTTCTAGAAGAACTTGTGGGCATTGATATAATTTCTTTCTTAAATGTTTGGTTTCACCAGTAAAGCTATCTGAATCTGGAGTATCCTTTGGAGGAGGGAGGGAGGAGAGTGGAGATATATTTATCTAGAGATTGAATTTGTTTAACCAATATGGAGCTACTCATGTTATTTATTTCTTGTTGACTATGCTTAGGTAGTTTACGTCTTTTAAGAAATGTGTCCATGTCATTTAAGTTGTCAAATTAATTCATAAAATTATAAGATATTTCCTTATTATACTTTTAGTATCTGTAGAGTCTGAAGTGATGCCCCTACTTGCATCCAGGATATTACTCATTCATGTCCTCTCTCTCTGTCTTTTTTTTTTTTTTTTTTTGTCACTCTGGCTATCATTGTACCAATGTGTTGACCTTTTCAAAAATATATCTTTCGGTTACATTTATTTTACTGCATTCTATTTTATTGATTTGTGCTCTTTCTTTAAATATTTTATTTCTGAAGGTTACTTGGGATTACCTTGCTCCTATATTGATAGTTTCTGATTTTCTAAGATAGAAACAGAGATAATTGATTTGAATTCTTTCTTATTTTCCACTAAAGCCATTTAGTACTATAAGTTGCCTTCAAGTCTTGCTGTGTTTTTATTTTAATTTGGTTAAAAATACTCTTATTTTCTCTTTGGCTAATCCTGGTCCAAGGGTTTTTTGGAAGGAATATATTTAGTTTTCCAGAACTTTTTATGTTAATGATGTCTAATTCAATTCCATTGTGTTTTATATTAATTAAATCATTTTAAATATTTTGATACTTGGATTAGAATAGAGTCTATATTTGTAAATGTTCTGTTTGCATCAAAGGAATGTGTGTTCTGCTGTTGCTGGGTGGAGTGTTCTAAAAACGTCAGTTAGATTGAGGCAGTTGACAGTGTTTTCAAATCCTCTATATTCTTACTGAATTTTCAGTCTACCATTTAATAATTATTGAGACAAGGATGTTGAAGTCTGTGACTATGAATTATAGATGTGTCTATTTCTCCTTGCAGTTTTATAAACATTTAGGATAGTTATATTCCCTTGATGAATTAATTCTGTTATCATTATGAAATAAACTTTTTGGTCCATGGTAGTATTCTTTGCTATGAAATCCTCTGTTTCTGATTTTAATATACACATTCCAGCTTTATTTTGACTAGCATTAACATAGTATATCTTTTTGCCATCCTTTTGTTTTTAACTTATTTGTGTCCTTATATTTAAAGGACACTGTGTTTCTTTAAAGAATACATAGTTTATCCACTTAAAACAAATCAAATCAGATAATCTCTGCCTTTTAATTGGGAGGTTTACATCATTCACCCTTAATGTGATTATTGATAATGTTGGGTATACATTTTTTATCTTGTTATGTGTTTTTGGACTCATTTGTTTCTGGTTCTGTGTTGGCCTTCTTTGGATTAAGTGTTTTGTTTTTTTATGATTGCATTTTATTTCCTTTGTTAATTTATTGGTGATACTTTTTTGTTTTGTTAATTTAATGTTCCTCGAATGTATATAGATATATTTTTAAGTTCAACAGTCTACTTTTAAGTAATAATACTTTAAGTGTAGCATAATATAACTTAAAATAACTTAAAACAGCATATTTCCGTATTTCCCTTCCTGGCCTTGGGGTTATTGTTGTCAGGCATTGTACACACACACACACACACACACACACACACACACACAGATACACACACACACATTATGTATATAATATATAAAATATAATTTATAACATAAAATACATAAATGAAATGCATATAATTAGGTATGTAAATTATGTATACCATATATAATATTAAACTTCTCATTATATTGTCGTTATTTTTGTTTAGACAATTATTTTAAATACTTAAATTTTTTAAATCATTTGTATTTACCCCTGTCGTTACCAGTTTCTGTACTTCATTTTTCATTTCCTCTTAGCATCATTTCTCTTCTGCCTGAATGAATCTCTGTCACATTTTTTATACTGTGGGTTGAATTTCTTTTAGCTTTTGAATGTTTGCAACGTCTTTATTTTGCATTTAGTTTTGAAATCTATTTTCATTAGGTATAAAACTCTAGAGTGGCGGGTTATTTTTCTAGTACTTCAAAAATGTTGCTCCACAAGTTTTTCTCCTGCTTTTGATGAGAAATCAGCTCACCTCCTTCTCTTTGTCCCTGCATTCATAATTTGTCTCTTTTTCTCTCCCTACTATTGTGCTCTCTTCTTTATTACTGATTTTGAGCAAATTGACTATGATGTATATGTGATTTTCATTATTTTCCTTCTATTTTCAGGTTTTTAAAAAATTTTCCTGAGTAGGTTGGTTTATAGTTTGCATCACGTTTAACAATTTCATCTATTTGTCTTCAAATATCCATAATCTCTTCTGGGGACTCCAATTACCCATGCATTGGGCTACTTAAAGTTTTCCCACAGTTCAATAATCTTTTCTTCTGCAATCTCTTATGTTTAATCTGCCATTAATCTTATCCAGTGTATGCACTGTAAATTTCATCCCTAGAAGTCAGGAATATAATTGTAACTGTATGATAGTTTTAACATCTGTATCTGTTTTGTATTAGGTTTTTTTTTTTTAAGTTATATTTATTTTGAGAGACAGACAGAGAACATGAGTAGGGGAGGGGCAGAAGGAGGAAGAGAGAGAAAATCCCAAGCAGGCTCTGCACTGTCAGCACAGAGCCCAATGTGGGGCTTGAACTCATGAACCACGAGATCGTGACCTGAACCAAAACCAGGAGTCAGATGTTTAACCGACTGAGCCACCCAAGCGTCCCTGTGTTCATTTTCATTTATTTTTCTTCTCATTATGGGTCATATTTTCCCGCATTGTGTCTGTTAATATTTAATTGGATGCAAGACATTGTGAATTTTACCTTATTAAGTGCTGGATATTTTTGTATTTCTATAAATATTCTTTAACTTTCTTCTAGGATGCAGTTAAGTTACTTAGAAACAGTTTGGTCCTTTTAGATCTTGCTTTTAAGTTTTTTCAGAAGTGTCGAGAGCAGGATTTGGTGTAAAGCTAATTATTTTCCACTATTGATGCAAGATCCTTTTGAGTATTCCATATAACACACACTTAATTATGAGGCTTTCCAGTTTGGCTTTTGGGTACAGACTCTATTTATGGGCCAGTGTGAGCACTGAGTACTGTTCTCTCTAATCTGTTTGTGTAGTTTTTTCCTTGCCCTTGGCTAGGTTTTCATATACATGTGGTGACCACTACTCTACCAAATGCTTAAGGGAGAGCCTGTGCATATATTTAGAAGTCTCTCTCTTGGCATGTCTTTCTTCTCTGGTACAGTTTGCTGAAAACTCTAGCCATATTGGCTGCTCTGGACTCAGCAATTAGGAGGTCACTGGTCTCCCCTGGTTTCCCACCCCTGGTGGATTAGCCTGGAAATTCTTTTAAGGCCAACCAGCTGAGACAATTATAGGGCTTGCCTTGTTTGCTTCTCACATCCCAGGGATCACTATTTCTTTGTTTCTTGAGGTGCAGTGCTTGAAAACCATAACTTCATATAGTTTTGGTTGTTTCAGGTAGGAAGATAAATCCAGGATGTAGCCAAAAATAGAATTCCCCTCTGATTGTTTTTTGCTCCTGCCTTTTTTGTACAATCAACTGGCTTTACCTGAAATAGTGTTTCCTCTCTCTTCACAATCCTTTACATGTATTTCAGGTCTTTTTTAAGCCAGTTATTCTCCTAGGTGATCTCATAGCTGTCTTTCCTTAGTGCTCCTGGAACACCTCAGACCTAACCCTCCTTAACATTAATACCATTGACCCTAAGTGTCGGTTTTTATTGTCTTCTAATCTACCAGACTGGGAACTTGGATCTTGAAGGCATCATGGGAACAGGAATTGCTTTCTTCCCACCATTATGTCCACTGGTCTTGCACCGAGCTTTATGTATATTTTTCAAAGCACATTCATAATGTCAGGCTGGAGAGATGAGCTCACCCAAGAAGTGGAAGAGGGCTGCATGAGGTAAGGTTTTCAGGATGGTGGGAGTTTGTTATCTTCCACATTTATCAAATGTTAGCTGAGGCAGGCTACGATTACAACCTTTAGGCAAATTGTATGCTCTCTAGACATCTGGAGTTCAGCTTAAGATAGAGAAGGCATAGATCAAAAGACAAAATACCCAAGCATTTTTTTTTTTGTACAACATCAAATGAGTGGAACAAACAGAAACTCTAATCTTGGAGAAAAGTGGCTGATAATCTCTGCCCATAGCACCCATTAGCCCCAAACTGTGTAGCTTTCTTTATGTCATTTTAGTCTCAGCTCATTCTTGCCTTAGCCTTCCTCCTCCTCCTCCTCCTTCTTCTTCTTCTTCTTCTTCTTC
The DNA here is from genome assembly GCF_028018385.1 of Neofelis nebulosa. Lineage (NCBI taxonomy): Eukaryota > Metazoa > Chordata > Mammalia > Carnivora > Felidae > Neofelis > Neofelis nebulosa. The sequence goes on from NC_080788.1 coordinate 8,691,914, forward strand.
TTCTTCTTCTTCTTCTTCTTCTCCTCCTCCTTCTTTTAATTTTTTTGTTTCTTTTAAGCATCTGTTGGAGTCAGATCTGGCTCTGAGTATCAGCCTACCTAGAGGCTGCCCAGGTGCCCTTGGACTATTGCCCCTTTCATACAGCACTCTACCTGGGTGCTTGCTCACATGATCCCACGTCCCTTTTCTCACTGTGTCTTCTGTGCAAGTGCACGTCCAAAGACCCTCGTCCTTGCCTTCACCTTTTTGTATATTTATTTTGTTACTACCTTAATTATATTGTATTTTCTATAAGTGTTGTAATTATTGACAGTAAAGAGAAGTTAATTTGGAAATAATGCGAAATGCAAATGAACAAATGGACCAACTCTTGATGGATTCCAACACGATAAATAAAACAGACAGAGAAAATAAGAGGCACATCTCCCTAAGGATATTTTATTCAGACCTATTGGACCAGATGTTGGACTATTTACCTTCCCAGATACTGTAGTAATTGTGTCTCTAGCTTGTCCTTTGACCTGCCAGTGCTGCATCTAGGGACACAGGTCAACGTGTGCCCGAGAGATCACCTCCTCAATTGCTGAAAGCAATAGTTCTATAAGAACTCTGCAGGGAGCTCCTTGGAAGAATGGACTGGTCTGGTAACGGCCATAGGAATACTTTCACATAATCACGGAAGTCAGCAAATCAGAAATCCAAGCATGTCGTCCATCAGTCGCTGGGAGGAGCTCTGCCACTTTGTCCTTACGTTGTTCAGTGACAGCATGACTAGGAGAGCAAAAGACATAGGGAAAGACAGTCTGAGGAAGCTTCAAGATAACATCAAGATCTCATTTGCATCACAAATGAATGCAAAATAATTCTTACCTAGAGAGTTCAGGTAATAAGGGTTGATGTCATCCCTTTGACATCAAGAGGAATGCATGAGGGGCAGGGATTAAATTTTGGCTCCAAAACAAGGTGGAAGCTTGGGATTCTTTCTTCACAATCACAGGAACCATCGTGGTTTATTGCTTATGTGATGTAGAGCTCCTCAAAAATATCTATGAAGAATGACTGACTCTCTGGAGATGTAGCCCCAAGGGATGAGGAATATATGGACTCAAAGGGTGGTATAGTCCAAATCTGAAATGTTTAAGTTAAACAGAGCTGCCCCTCAGCAATTGTCAACTGTTAGTATTGGTGCTGTTCTCCTGGAACTGTACCGGGATGTTTGCTATATTTGATACGCCACTTTTCAGCACTGTGCTGGAATTGCTCATAAACACTTGCATAAGCCAATCTTCTCCATGTTATGTTCCATGCCTTTACGTTGGATGTTTGAAATTAGCCTGGTGGTGGTATTCAGACCATGGAAACCAACAACAAATCAGGGCTTTTTCCCCGGAGACTCAGCTGTTAAACCTTTGGCAGCATACCTCTGGTTACATTTTCAATGTTTGTTGACAGTGATTATTTTAATAATAACCTTTTATGATTGACTGTCCATGTTGAATGAGCTCTGTATTCCAGGGTAGCTGACCCCTCCAGGCTTTGTTTTCAAGATTTCCATGTCAACAGGTGTCTGGCTAGGATTGGCCATTTGTAGGCACTGACGGGGCTCTCGGGAGTGACTGATGGAAGGGAAGCAAGGGCATTTCTATCCCCCTGCTTCTGCCCGAGGTGTGAAGTAGTGGCTTCATCTCTTTGGTTTCGGCTCCTGACAAAGAGACCTGCCGTGAGGCCACCTTCTGTAAGGTGCTCCCATCTTTGAATGGTGTTATCAGCACTCCTCTCCCTCTGCTCTCTCTGGTCTAAGGTAGAGATGGCTTCCTCTTATTACTAATGTCTGGATTGCCTGACTATCCTCTATTAGACTCTTAAGCTCTCTCATTACCTGTGTAAATCCTGAATTAAATTCTTCTGCTTAAATATTCAGATGGCATTTGAATCCCAGCTAGATCCTGACTGATATAATGTTTAAGCAACTGGCCAAAGTTCACATAGAAATTAGTTAAGCTTGGATTTGAATCCTGATATGTCTGACTGTAGAAACTATATCCAATACCTTGATACTTCCTTCAAGTCTTGTTCTGGTTTTCTGATCCTCTATTCAAGCTGTCCTTCATGGCCTACTTAGAATGAATAATCAAAACTCCAGGAAGCTCCATGTAAGGGCTGTATGGGGAGATCCTGGAGAAATGCCTCTATTGGAGTCCAAATGGAAAGCTTCCAACTGTTCATCTTTGCCTGGAGTTGGAAAATGAACGAAATTAGATGAGCTTTCCAAGGCTCCTTTGTTGTAGGAATACATGATCTTGCTGTGTCTAAAAATGGTGCTATTTAAGATTTTTGGCTCAAAATGGACACTTAAAATAATGCGACACAACCATGAACACAATAATATGGCTGACCCATTGTCATAGGTTCAGCTATATTTGTTGTTGAATTAGAAATATGTCACATAGCTATGCAGGAAATAGGAAATGATTACAGAGCACATGCACCTGGTCATCATTACCCTTTTCTGGTCCCTTGTAACTCATTGCTTTTAGCTTTCTTTGGACAAAATCTTACCTCGTTTTCCTATTTAGGCTGTTCACAAGTGCAGACTCTATCATTGTGCCCAGTTACTCCAAACTGCTGATAGCTGTCGTCATTCACTTTGCTTTGCCTTGCCTGGTACTCTGGTGATGCATGTAAAGGTAATCTCCCGAGAGGCCAAAGCTTACAATTCCCGCTGTTGGACCCCTATATTTATTACTACGACCAGTTTGCTTTTCCCTTTTTCTCATAGTTATATTGACATGTTCATGATTATATCCTTACATCAATGGGGTTTCATGGGGTTTGTGATAGTGGGGTTGTTGCTGAGTCAGTGAGAGGAAATCAGCCACATCTTAATTGTCTTTGGTCACAGAAACATTTTAGAGATCATATGCCTGCCCTCACCCCATCCTTGCATTGCAAGATTTTGTAGAAGAGCAAGACTGCAATTATTTCACAAGACATTATTTTCACTTTGATGGCATTTGCCACACATGCAATTTGTTTATTAATTAATTTATTTTTTATTCCCTCCACACAAATAACTTATGAGAGCAGACTTGTTTTTCCCACCTCTGTAGACAGGGTAGTATCTGGCAGAGTAGGAAGTCCAGAAGTATTTGTTGCTTGAAAAAAAAGTGAATGCAGTATGCCTGGGTGGCTCAGTCAGTTAAGTGTCTGACTTTGGCTAAGGTCATGATCTTACAGTTCCTGAGTTCAAGCCCCACATCGGGATCTGTGCTGACAGCTCAGAGCCTGGAGTCTGCTTTGAATTCTGTGACTCCCTCTGTCTCTCTACCCCTCCCCCACTGTATCCTCTCTCTCTCTCTCTCTCTCTCTCTCTCTGTCTGTCTGTCTCTCTCAAAAATAAAGAAATAAATGTTTTTAAAAAGAGAAAAAAAAGTAAATTCCTGAGTGGGGATGGGTAGAGGGGTGCAGGGCAAACATCATACAATACACAACTCCTTTTCTCTGCGCACTTCTGGGCCCTCCGTCGTTTCCTCAGGTAGGAATGAACAACCCAGGCCATTCCTCATGGCCTCAATGTGGTCTTTGCCATTCTAATCCATGTTGCTTCTCAGTTTCCTTCTGGAACATTTTGGTCTATGACCTCTAGATGAAAAGAACTGTGGAAAAGGAAGTCTCCTTCTATATTTTGGAGATAGAATAAATAAAAAGGTCCTCTATTTGGAATAAACCCCACCACAACCACCTTAGGTTTGAATGAACCTTCCATCACTTACAAGTTGTGTTACCTAAGACAAGACATTCAGTGTTTCTGACTTTCATTCTTTTCCTTATATGTGAAATGTCAGTGACAACTGTATCTTTTTTTTTTTTTACTACTTCATGCATTGCCAAAGGACTTAAAGGTGGTTTCCTTAGGCACTGTTCTCACTCCCAAATGACTACTTTTTCTTTCTCCCCTCATTTCTCTTCTCTCAAAAAAATTCTAATTCTTCTATACAGTGCTCTCATCCAGCTTCCAGGGAGGAATTCTCTCAAGTATCACTCTTCTGATAATAATGGGAGTGACTGATGATTGACTCATGCCCTTCCCAGGGAAATTTATAGAAAGCATGGTGCTTATTTGGCCCAAGTGATACAATTCTAATGATAGGACTGCAGGCTGCATTATAAACTCATTGGAAAGCTATTCGGGTCCAGGGAGAATTCTTAAGTTCTCTCAAAATTGCAGCACAAAGACCTGCCTTTCTCATCTACACCTGAGACCAGGTCTGCCCAGCTGATCAACTTTTGGACATGCTATACATAATATTAGCCAAGATGGTGACTCATGCGGTATAATGCACACTGCCAATGCCCCATAAAGAGGGGAAGTATAGGGCATGTAATGTCAGCCCTCCATAAGTAAAACTTGTGCCCTTCATGGGGGAAAAGCAGCCCCAAGGTGCAGTCTAGCTGCTTGGAAAGTGCCTTGGAAGAAAGTTGTGACCAGAGAGGAAAGAAAAATAACTGAGCATTGGAGTATGGGGCTCAGAGGACAACCGAGGACCAAGCTACAGTTCCAGGAAAGGACCAGTCATAGATTAAGAAATCCATTTAGGATTCCAACTGTCACCTTAGATCTTTGATTCAACTTTATATGATTTGAGGTCTCAAAAGCACTCGATTAATTGTATTGGTCAGAATAGTCTAGATTTGTTTTGTGGCATCACTTTTACTCCTCAGGGCCAGTGACTTAATAGTATAAAACTATTTCTTACTATACTATATACCTCTTATGGGCTGACAGGGCCTCTGCTCCAGACCCAGATAGACATATTCCAAATGCACAGCTTTGCCTTAGAGTGACATATGTCACTTGTGCTCATGTCTCACCTGCCAGGACTATTTATATGGCCTGGTCTAACTCCACAGGAATGTTGTCCAGACATTTGGAAAGACAGTTGAGCCAGACACTAATTGTCATATCTACTGTAGATATCCTCTAGCTGGTGATTCTTATTTGGATCCTGAACTCATCAAATGTCTGATGAAAACTAGAGACCAGCTACCCAGAAAGAATTTGATGGTTATACCCACTTTTGCATACAATTTCATTGAGTTTATAGATTCTATTACATTTCATCCAGGAAGTCACTGCCAGAAGGGTGCTAGAGCTGGTTTGTGATGGCTTGCAGGAGCCATTTGCAAAAGTTTTAGAAGCTTTTTCGCAAACGAGAATTTTGCAAACCAGTTGTTGCATTGGTAGCTTGAAATGGCTCTAGTTGGAGTATTTATACCATGAAAATTGAAAAATGCTACCTGTTGTCATTCCTTCACATTTTTTCCCTGTAGATTGGTTGCTAACATTTCCTAGCACGCCAGTGGCACTAGCAACCCCTGTTTCTATGAAGACTACTCCTCCTCTAGATCTGAGATCTCAAATATGATGCATCCCACATGACTCTTCTGTTTGACTAAGCAAGCGATTTCTTGGAGCACAGTTTTGAGAAGGAGTGTGAGGTGTGAAAGTGTACTGGCATCGAGTAGTGATATCTGACCTATTGTCAGGGTGCTGAGCGGCAGCAAAAGGTCTGAATCCTGCTTTTCTGAAACAATAGTCTCCTTCTACAGATAGGGACACTAAGGCCCCGTGGGATTAAATGAAATGATCTGCTTAAGATCCATTAATGTTTCAATGACCCTGGAACACAGATCTCTGGATTCCTCAGCTGTGTGCAACCATATCTCTGAATCAACACTGAAATAGCTGGTATCTGCAGCAACCTGACTTAACCAGGGGTCACCCAAGAGACTGTGATTTAGGAGGGGTACGGTTCTTCTGCTGAGTTTACTATCTTGCCTATTGGAGGCCGTAGCTTTCTCTCTGTGCATGCTCTTACTCTAGATTGAGCCTACAGAAAACTTTGAAGCAAGCCCTTGTCCTGGGAGAGGAGACTGTGCATGCTATAACCTCGGGCCTCTGAGATCTCCACTGGAACTGGAAATTATATTTGGTGATAAAAGACTAGACCAAATCACCCTTTAAATTAGTGAACATATATTGCCATGACAACCCCTTGGCACCAGCCCCCAAATTAGGTGGTTCTTAGTTTACAAATTGAATCAGTTAACTACATTAACTTTGTGTTTGTGTTTTTCTCATCCACAATTTTAAAAGAGAGACAGAGAACTAAGTCAAAGAAAGAAAAGGAGCTAGAGACCTGGCTGAGGCTGCACCCAGTACAGGGCTCCCAAATGGTCTAACATGAGGCTGTTAGGGGTGCTTCCTCTGCATACCACCATTATCCCCAAAGGATTCAACATACCAGTAGGAGTGACCCCTTCATACATTGGGGTACATCAGTGCCTGCCATTTTGGAATGCTCATGTGAGAGTGTACTCAACTAGACTGATCTCACTCTGTCTGCTATGTTCCTAGCTGACTAATGGCCCCCATAGCATGGAATAAAAAGCTATCAAAGTTTTGTTGCAATGGCTAATGATAAACATTGATGGGATGTCAAGGCATTGCCGCTGTGAACAACACGGGACCCTGGGCCTGACCTCCAACAGGCCCTGACCTGTGGATGATGTGCCTTATTCCACATGCAAAGAGATGGGACACAAGCTCTGCTTTGATGCCCAGAATTTCCAGAGTCTGCCTGAAACAGATGGCCCACATCCAGACAAAGAGGGACTTGCTTCTCCTCTTATTCCACATCCTGGAAGTAGCAAAACTGGGCGAGTTTAAGGGACAGCACTGCAGCCCTTTCATTCCCCAGAAAAACCAGACTTACACGAGGGAAGTGATCTGTCCAATGATGCATAGCCACTTAATTTTAAAGTTCATGTAAAGACCCAGTATCCCAGCTTCCAATCCAGGATGCTGATCAGTGGCATTTCAAGCAGAGTTGAAATTCTCTAAATATTGTACTGAAAAAAAAGTGGCATAATTATGCCAAGTTTTATGCTACTCATTTACAATCAAATAATCATTTTGTTTACAAGAAGTGAGGTTTTTTTTCCTGATTAATTCTAGTTTTTTCTTGATTTGACTGCTCTGGATTTTTGTTTTTGACTTGGCTGTTTTCTTCCTTAATATTCTGGAAGTCATTATCTCAGGAGAAATTAGGACACAGCCTGAAAAAAAATTAACAGGAAACATACATTCATGCATATAGTACTTTTTATTTTTTGAGGCATTTTCTACACTCATTCCCTCAAGCAACTTTCATTCTCAAGCAACTTTGTTAGGCAGATTGATTGTTCTGATTAACCCATTTAATTGTTGATTTAACCGGTAACAGAGAAGTTAAGTAGCATTCACAGCAGCACACACAAATTTAGTAACAAGGCAAGGACTAGGACTGGATTGTATGATTTGAAATTTAATGTTTTTTCCAGGATATTATTGTGTAGTACCTGCCCTAATTTACGTGTTATACCTCCAAGCCTGGAACTAAAAGTTCAAATGCTGATCCATAAACCTGAGAGGTCGCTAAAATAATAATAATAATAATAATAATAATAATAATAATAATAATAAAATTATCTTACCTGTTATTTTGGAATATTTTTTCTTCCAACCCCACTTCCCACTTATTTGAGATACTGTCAACATCTAACTTAAAAATACCTGTCAACATATATGTCATAGAGTCCATATTCACAATTATACTTTCTATTCATAGAGATGTCTTCCAAATCCTCACCCATAATTGAACTACCTTAATTGTGCACACAATTTGAATCCGTTGCCAAAGCTAGAGTAAATTTGGAGGAGCAGAGGGGAGGACGGCATTGCAATGAGGTGGGGAATAGGGAGTACACTGCTCCTTTGTGATAACAACGATGAAGAACATGGAGGAAGGTGACAGCAAGGAAGAAAAAGAAAAAAAAAATTAGGAATCAAGAGAAAAGACAAGAAAAAGCAGACTGTTACTCTCCAAACACCTGGTAGCCTGGTTCCATTTGGTGAAACTTGGTAGGTGCTCAGGTCTGAAAAATAATCCTGAGCCTTTGAGTACAATTTGATTTAAGTTTATGGAGGCCTTGAGTTCATTAGAACATGTGGAAGGTAGATTACCACTCATTGTAGAAACATTTCAATCCCACATTGTTGAGACTAATCCACCACAAATAGTTGCTGATTGGTTACTTGTCTGCTTCCTATACTGGAGCCTAAGGAGAGAGGAGAAATGGGGTTGGCATTGTTCAACTGCTATATCCTCACCACCTGTAACAGTGCCTGACACATAGTAGACATTTGATAAAAGTTGTTAAAGTAATTGCCGTATTAATTAATTGTGTGACCAGACTTTTTCTAATAAAGTTGAGTATTTTCTAATGAAATTGAAATATTCACCAACCTCATTCAATTTTATAATTTGAATGACATTTTTAAGAAATTCTACAGTGTCGTGATGAATATAAGAAATTATTATTATCCCATTAGCAAGAACTTGCATTTAATATAGATAAGGTGGCACGCAGGTGGAAAACACCAGCACTCCAACTCTGGGCTACTCTGACAAGAGAAAATGTGGTCGATCAACGTGGATTCCGTGTCACTCTTCATGATGGAAACATTCCATTCGTTCTATGACAGTCAACAGCAACTCTCTGACTCACCTCTCTCATTGTAATGTTGCTCCTAGAATTTGCTACTTCTCACAAAGGTGAAAGATAAACTTTCATTGAAAAGTCTGCCTTTGTGCTGTTTTCTTATACATTCTCAGACTTAATCTCATTTTATCTGTTGTTTTTTTCCCCCTAACAAATTCCTCCTCGGCTGCCACTAATCTGTTTTTATTGCAAGGAGTTTGTTACCTCAGCATCCATTTATTGCTTCCGCTCTTGACTCCTCACTTTCCTCATTATCAGGCCAAACTTCAATCCTCTTCTCTCACATAGCCCAGTAAAATATACACATGTCAGAATTAGTGATTTCTGTCCATTTTTGTCTGAAATGGTCAAAAGAGAGCTTAAGAAGAAGAAGGAGATCAAGACTAATTGTGTTCCCATCCTACTTCCTACTACATAATAACTGTGTGATCATTTAACCTTTTTGGACTTCATATGGGTAGAGTAAAACTTCATTTTCTTGGGGCCAGGAGGCTGGCAGAGTTATCTTCCTTGAGGTTTTTCCCATTCTAATTTCCATTATGTATTTGTAGTTGACCCATAGACCACCATTTATACCAACTTGGTGAAGTCATTTCCAGGCAGGGATCCAGAGTGAAGCTATGTCACTGACTTGCTTTAGGAAACAGGTCAAAGCAGACCACTAATTTCTTCTTTGGGTACCTCAGTTTTTTCATGTGTCCAATGGACAGCAGAAAACTCCTCCTTTATGTGGTTTAATGTGAAGGTTAGATGGAGGAGAATGAAAAGACTTGCAACCTATAGAGAATGGCCAGAGTAGTTGTATCACTTCTTTTGTTTCCCCATGAATCTTCACATAGATGGCTCCTTGTTGCCAAGAGGCAGGGTGATTTACAACCTTGCCCTCAGTTCAGGTGTACATCTGATTCTGATGGATCAGTTTCCATTCAGTTGAGGAGGCTGAATTTGAATTTGTTCCTATTCCAAATAAGTCCCAGGGAGGATGTTTTCTGTAGCCGTGACGATGGGAAGAAACACCCACATGCTATGCCTCTAGAAGACTTGGTTACCTGGGGCTGAGAGACAAACAGGAAGTTAGACTTCCTTCCTCAACAGGACAACTATGCTCTTTGTGCACTGGATACTGAGTGGATTGGCTCATTTGAAGCAATATTTCCCCATGACATTGAGGAATACCTACACCAGCACCATAATTAACTGTGACTTGGAATTAATTTATATGTAACTTGGTGGTATATTCCTCTAACCTCCTTGTTTAGCAGAAAAATGTAGGCTCATTCAGTCACTTCTGTCTTGGTTTTGAGGTAGATTGTGTGCTTTCTTTGGTGTTACCAGCTCGGAAGAAGGTATTTAAGACCCATTTTATTTTTCTGGGTGGGTGGGTGGGGACTCACATTTGTTTAGACCATCATATTTTTGCTTATGCCTGGAAGAAGAGTTAGTTGCTGTTAGCAGCTGGATAGACTCTGCAGGGGCACGGATGGTCATCATTTCAGAGTGGGTATTTTGTGAGTGATGGGTTGAATGCTGGTGGCCAGTGAGCTCCCCTGGAGGGCAATAAGAGAGACTCATCTGCAGTGAAGGTTCCTGGTCCTTGCAATTTTTTTCTTCAGAGATGGAGGTTTATCTTATCCTTATACTTTTGTCTCCCCTGTTCCTCTGCATCTGCACTTCTCCTTTTCCAGCCTCTGTCATTTATCAGTCTCTGCAAGTGGAGGTCTGAATCGCCTTATCCAGATCAGTTTACAGAATATTTGTCAATGTTTCTACAATGTTTCACTGTCTATTTGGAGAAGAGAAGGAATGGGCCCTGAGGGTATAATTAAAATAATTTCGTGGGGGTGGAGGACACACTCTTTGATTCTGGAAAAGACCATGGTTCCTCATATAGATAATTTTAGTGATGGAAGGTAGTTTCATGTTCTCAGTAAAAACTAGGGTAGTGCTGAAGGTTCTAACTAGCCTAATAAAATCACCTTATCTTGACGCCCCATCCAGTACAGTACAGTCTTTTTTTTAATGTTTATTTATTTTTGAGAGAGCAAGAGAGTGGAAGGGGGCAGAGAGAGAGAGAGAGAGAGAGAGAGAGAGAGAGGAGTACAGAAGACTGAACTGGGCTCTGTGTTGAGAGAAGCAAGCCCAACACGGGGCTCTAACTCATGAATCATGAGATCATGACCTGGGATGAAGTTGGACGCTTAACTGACTGAACTACCCAGGCACCCCCAGTGCAGTACAGTCTTGTGTAGTAGTGAATACACAGGAAGTTTTCAACAGACACACACTGGATAAAAAACAAGGCATCATACAAGTGGTGGTCAAGTGGAGAGAATACTGTCCCTACTTAGCCTTCTAGTCCCTCATCTTCTAAGGCTCCAGACTTGAGCAAGGCTTTGTTGTTTATTAGAACAGCATCTCAGGAAGAAAGAAGGGGGATGCTTGCTAGCCCGACACCAGGTCCCCCTGGACACTGAGGACCACTGTCACTCAATTCTTTAGTACATTATTATTGCAGGTCAGCACAACCTAAATCCCTTCCAAGAATTGCCTGTGCTCATTAAGAAAGCAGGGGACTTGTGACATAATAGGTAGGTATAGGAAAAAAAAATCTGTGACACTCAGCACTGAGGGAAAAGATAAACTCTGTCATAGCAAATTTCAAAGCCTTTCTCAATAGGATGCTACTAATGTACATTCTATTTTTTGCATGTCGTAGCATTTGTCAAGTGAAATATTTAGGACATATAAATGGGAAACGGTGGCTGGGATCTCTTTTCAGTTGTTATTTTTAACTTGTAGAAAGTGAAGCAAAGTGATGTCGATAGAAGTGCCCCTTTCCTCATTAGTAGTTGTCCTGATCCAATGGAGGAAAGACATGCAGAACAAATCTACCAGCCCCAAGTGGAATACCCTTGCTTTTCTCCATGACTTCCTATCTATGCCACCAACACTCGCTGCATCTTTATATTGGTTCTCTAGCCTTATAATGAAGGTGTGAGGCGATCGCTTGGGGCTAGACTATAGAGAACCCCAAATGTTATGCTAAGCAGCATCCAGTGATATTTGGTAAGACCTTAGAAACTATCACAAATGGAAAAATAAAATAAGCAAAGATGCCTTTTGTAAGATAGTTGTTGCAGTGTTGAAGAGAGTTGTAGCAGTGTTGAAAATTGAGTTAAATGATACATCGGAAAAGATTGAAATGGAACCCATGTTAGAAGGCTGTGGTCCAGGTGAGACCATGATGAATTAGGTATGCTGGTGGAGTTACAATGAAAAGGAGGATGTGGATGCTGTCTCAACATCTCTGGATTTACAGCAACCCCACCATACAACACTAGAAATTGATGTCAGCCTCTTTGCTCTGCTGCTAACGTTATAATGATATTATTTGTGGTAAATAGACAATAGCTAGTTATTACTGAGTACTTATTATGCATCAGGCATGTGTTACTCAATGCTTTGCATTCATGATTTCATGGATTGTCCTCAACCACTCTGCCAGGCAGGCCTATTACTATCCTACTTTTGCAGTTGAGGGTGTTGATGCTTTATGAAGTGGAGTAATTTGGCCAAGTCCTCACAGCAGGTAAACAGCTGAGCTGGAATTTGAACCTAGGTGCATATGACTTTAGAGTCTACTCCCTTTACCATACACTGCCCCTCTTGTCTACAGTGTAAAGCAGTCCTTTGCCATGCCCAAGGGAAATAATAGTACATTTCTTGTAATGTTGTGGTAGTTTTCACTTTGGATAAGAGGGAGTAGAAAGGAGACTCTAGAAGAAGGCTTTGTTTTAGAACAAGGGAAAGAAAAAAAAAGTCATTTGCTAAAATAAAGTTTTAAGGTATCATCTTAAAGTGTGGGGTGAAAGATTGAGAGAGCCAAAGAGACATCCCAGCTGAGCCCAAGAAAGGATATTTAAAAAAATTTTTTTAACGTTTATTTATTTTTGAGACAGAGAGAGACAGAGCAAGAACGGGGGAGGGTCAGAGAGAGGGAGACACAGAATCTGAAACAGACTCCAGGCTCTGAGCTGTCAGCAGAGAGCCCAACGCGGGGCTCGAACTCACGGACCGTGAGATCATGACCTGAGCCAAAGTTGGACGCTCAACCGACTGAGCCACCCAGGCGCCCCTAGAAAGGATATTTTAAGTGAAGAATTACTTGCATGAGCCAAAGGAAGGTGAGTCGAAGAGAGAAGAGAAACTCCAATTAGTCTTCCAATTTATTGATTTTGAATCACATTCTTGAGCATGTCTTTACTGATGGGATTATAGTGGTCAGAAACAAAGCAGTTGAGTTCTGGAAGCCTCCTGCACTGAGAGATTAATGTCAAATGCAAGTGACTTGCCAACAAATTGGAGAGAAATGGGGGTGGAAATTGATGCCTCAGGGTAGACCCCGAGGTTTGGAAACACTTGGGTGAGAATAATGGCGCTTGTAACAGGATTTCAATGCTGAGTAGGGGAAGTGGTGTGGAGTGTTACTTGGAGAAATATTCAATTGAGAGTGATCTGGAAACACCGGAATACAGGTTTGTATGCCAACAGAAGAGTAGCCTGCTGGGGTCAGTTCAGGTCGGTGGCTGCCAGTGGTGATCTCTGCTATGCAGACCTTGGAAATCACTGGAAGATGGACATACAGAATCTTCAGAGCATTTTCTGAGGCTGTGTCTCACATTAAATGCACACTTGAAAGTCTCCCCTTCCCCTGGGAGAGATTGTGTGCTGCATGTGGCTTCCATTTAGGAATGAGGAATTATTTACAGAGGTTTGCTGCTAAAAGGGCTTTGATTATACAGGGAAGGTTTGTCCTTTTTGTGATGAAAATCCTCATTGCAGTGCATTAAATTAGATGCAAAACATCCTCATTAACACAGCCAATCTGGTAAATAATGTCTTAGGGAAATTGTCTTATTAATTAATAATTAGGACCTTTGCTCAACAGAATGTTGGAATCCTGATTTTATAAATGAGGCTCCCTTCTTCACCCATTCTGGGTTGGGTTTTTTGTTTGTTTGTTTGTTTGTTTGTTTGGTTGGTTGGTTGGTTGGTTTTCTTTATTTACCCTGTATCCTTGTGAAAGTAGGAACATAAGAGAATAATAAATATAAGTGAATGGAGCTTTTCTCAGGTCTAAGCTTTGCTGTAAGCTTCTTTCCACAGTTGGAATTCCTCCCTGGTTCAATGTCAGAATGAAGCAAAAGCTTCTCTGGATATTTACTGGTGTTACAGATGTAGAAATGATTCCTACTAAAGATGACTTTAGACATCATTTCGTTCAGTGTCCCATCTATACAAGGCTGTGTTGTGAGATTTCTCCAATGCACAACTGCACATTGTCTGCTTGTTTGAATAGAATGTGACTCTCACAACTTTATGCTACTTATACTGCTGTAGACAACATGAAGCAGGAAGCTCCTCTTAATTCTGAGACAAAATGAGACTCCTTAAATTCTACTTACTGACCATATGGCATTTATCTTTCTCTAACTGACTTATTTTACTTAACATTACAACCTTTAGGTCCATCTGTATTGTTGCAAATGGTAAGATCTCATTCTTTTTAGAGCTGAGTGATAATCTATCATTATATATATATTATACACACACACACACACACACACACACACACACACAAATGTCACTTTTCTTTATCCATTCATCTATTGATGGACACTTGGATTGCTTCCATATCTTGGCTACTGTAAATAATGCTGCAATAAGCATAGGACGCATATATCATTTTGAGTTAGTGGCTTCATTTCATTTCGGTAAATACCCAGTAGTGGAATTACTGGATCACATGGTAATTCTATTTCTAACTTTTTGAGGAACCTCCATATCCTATTCTAAAGTGGCTACACTTTGCATTCCCACCGATCGTGCACAAGGGTTCCTTTTTCACCACATCCTCGCCAAAACTTGTCATTATTTCTGGTGTTTTTGATTTTAGCCATTCTGACATGTGTAAGGTGATACCTCATTACGGTTTTAATTTGCATTCCATGATTATTAGTGATGTTGAGCATCTTTTCATATGTCTTTGGGCCATCGGTATGTCTTCTTTGGAAAAAGGTCTATGCAGGGCCTCTGCCCATGTTTTAATTTTTTATTTCTGTGTGTGCGTTTGTGAGTGTGTGTTTCACTTATATGTAGAATTTAAGACACAAAACAAACCAACAGAGTAAAAAGAGATAAACGAAAAAACAAGTTCTTAAATACAGAGAACAAACTGGTGGTTGCCAGAGGAGAGGTGGGGGAGGGCAGATAAAAGGGATTAAGAGTACACGTACCTTGAGGAGCACTGAGAAATGTATGGAATTGTTGAATCTCTATACTGGATACCTGAAACTAATATGACACTGAATGTTAATTATACTTGAATTAAAAAATATAAGTTTTTTACTTAATGATCTTACATGTTCTCTCGTGTAACTCCTATGCCCCCAGTTCCTTTTATTTCTCATGATGGTTCTTCATATATTTGCAGCCAACTCTGCTACAGCCTTTTAGTCCAATGGAAAGTTAAGGAGGGCACTTGTTGGGATGAGCACTGGGTGTCATGTGTAAGAGATGAGTCACTGGGTTCTAGTCCTGAAGCCAAGACTACACTGTATGTTAACTAACTTGAAGATAAGTTGAAAAAAATAAATAAATGTATAAACAAAAAGTTAACATTTTTCTTCACTTGCTCTCTACATGGTTCATTTTCAAAACAAATTTACTTTGAGCCTTTCTCTGTGGTAGCATCCTTCCACCTCTAGTGGAAATTAGAAATTCTTCCTTTTCAAACACTGCAACACATAGATAAAGAAGATAATTTCAGAGAAGTAATTGGAAAATGAGGAAAATAAAATGAAAGAAGGCGACTTGTGGGGTGGGGGGAATTAGGTGGTTAATTTTTTTCAAGTTGATTTATTTATTTTGAGAGACAGAGAGAGCACAAGGAGGTGAGGGGCAGAATGAGACAGAGAGAGAGAGAGAGAGAGAGAGAGAGAGAGAATCCCAAGGAGACTTCACACGGTCAGTGCAGAGCCAGAGGCAGGGCTTGAACCCACATACTGAGATCACAACCTGAGCCAAAACCAAGAATAGAGTGCTTAACTGACTGAGCAACCCGGGCACCCCTAAGTGGTTAATTTTTGATAATGTAGCTAAAGAAGTGCTCTGAGCAAGTCTCATTTACATTTAAGTGTAAACTCCAAAAAGGGATCCAGCCATACAAAGTTCAGAAAGCAGAATGTTAGGGGCTCCTGGGTGGCTCAGGCAGTTAAGCGTCTGACTTTGGCTCAGGTCATAATCCACAGCTCGTGAGTTTGAGCCCATGTTGGGCTCTGTGCTGATAGCTCAGAGCCTGGAGTCTTCTTTGGATTCTGTGTCTCCCTCTCTCTCTGCCCCTCCCCAACTTGTGCTCTGTCTCTCTCTCTCTTTCTCAAAAATAAATAAGCATGAAAAAAAAAAGAGAGCAGAATATTATAATTAAAAGAACAGTGGTATATAGGCCCTAAACAGAAATGGCATTAATATAACTGAATAGCTGAATGGCTGACAATTTCTATTTTTTCCACATTGCTCTTAAAGGGAGGTGTTCAGAATTGAACACAGTGGAGTAGATGCCTTCAACTAGTGCCCACTGCAGGGATCTCATGAGTCAAGATGTCACGTTGTAGTCTTATGGCACAGTTGACTTGCTTAAGCTTCTGACACCTTGGATTGTAGAACTCACATGACCTGCCGTCAACCAATCTCCCTACATCTGCATTTGTAAAATCAATCAGGTTTATTTTTTATTTTATTTTATTTTTTTAATTTTTACTTATTTACTTTTGATAGAGAAACAGAGCACAAGTGTGGGAAGGGCAGAGACAGAGAGGGAGACACAGAATCGGAGGCAGGCTGCAGGCTCTGAGATGTCAGTGCAGAGACCAACATGCGGCTCGAACTCAAACTGTGAGATCATGACCTGAGCTGAAGTCAGACACTTACCTGACTGAGCCACCCAGGTGCCCCAAATCAATCATGTTTAATGCGAATATAAGAATAGTCTCATTTTCTGTTTAAGTTTTATTATGTTTGTTTACATAGAGTGTAACAGCTCTAAGACATTTTGCATTTTATTTCGACCACCACTGTCATCTAGTCATCTGATAGTAATTCATGACACATACTTTATGTGACTGTATGCAACTCTTGGATGCCAGTGTTCAACGAAACAGGTAGAATCCCACAGCTCTGCCCCAGAGAACATTTCCTCCACCTCCAGAGCCATCAATACATTTCACCATGGATGCTTAACCAGTTCAATTATCACAGAAGTATTACCACATCTTCGTCTCAATTAAATCATGGTTTTTTTTGCAAGTATGTCATGAGAGATTATGTCCAGTGTACTCATGAAGCTACAATAGATTTAGCATTCTTTTTACTTTTCAATAACATAACTGGAAGGAAAAAAGAGAATGAATTAAAATAAGATGGAGTGAACAAACATACAAACAACAGAAAGAAAACAGGAACTGAATTTGGCACAATTCCCTATCTGGACACCTATATAGTTTTATGGAATCTTTTGTAAATGCCCTCAAGCTACCTGCATCATAACACAATGTAGAATTTTAATGCAGTTGACCTTGACTTCCTTGCTCCTTGCTTTGTAGTGAGAAGGCATGGGACTCCTGTTCTTCTCCCTGCCCTTTACATGGCTGGTTCATTGTCAGGATTCAGCTTTCAGCATTGATCTTTCCTCCTTCAAGAGGTCACCTGTGATCCCCCTTCTAAAGCAAATCCCACTTACAACCCCCTTTATGCCTCATCTCAACATCCTGCTTGTTTCCTTTGTAGAATTTACCATAAATATTTATAAATAAATTTATTAAATTATAAATTACATTTATAAGTTTATAATTATAAGCTAAATTTATTAAAGTAGAATTTGCCATCCTTATTCACATTTATTTATTTGATTTTGGCCCTCGTTTCTACCAGACACCAACCTCCAGGCATGCTGGGATAGTGCCTGTCTGGGTCACCCCCTTAATCTCATTGCCTGCTGCTTTTGAATGATTGGAGGAAGGATGTATGAATGTATGTATGTATGAATAAGATATTAATGAAAGTTCATGGGTTGTATCGGTAGACAGGCCTGAGTTAAAATTCTAGTTCAGCCACTTACTAGCTGTATTCCTTTAGGCAAGTCACATAATCTCATTGATCTTTAGATTCCTCCTACTAAAAATGGATTGTTCTGAAATCAAGCCCATGAAAGTACCTGCTACGCACTAGGTCCTTACTGCCTACTAGTTTTCTTCTCTGCCACCCATTTCTTTAGTCTTTTGACATAATCTCCATTCTTCCTGACTTCTCAAAGATTACCTATATTGTCCCTGACACATCTGTAGGTTTCTATCAGTAGCACTGATGCAATTCTTTTTTTTTTCCTTAAGCCTTTGACTTGTCCATATGACTCATTCACTGTCTCATCTTTCAAGATGATTGCTTCCGGTTTTCTAGTTGGAGACCCATTCTTTCTCAAGAAATAATCTTTACATCCCCTTCTTTATCAAACATTATGACTAGTTAGGTAAGTGGTTTACCTCCCTGGGTCATATTTGTGTATTGAATGATACAGATGTGTTTCTTGACTAGCAAATTGATTTATCAAGGCATTATATTTAGCATATATATCTTCCATTCCCTAAGGTCCTATCCTATGCCTATCTGAAAAGACAAGATTGAGAGTAGAGCAGAGATCTTGAACAACTTTTTTTTTCCTATAACATGGAGACATCTTCGGTTATGATGAATTCAAAATCTTAAAATTAGAAAATTATGTCTGAGATCATGTAATCCAAACTTCCCTCTTTTTTTGTTTGAAAGGCAAAAATATCAAAATGAAAAAGAGTAACCTTACCTGCTGTATGAAAAATCAAGAGTATATCCCATGTATCCAGATTTTAGGCCACTAATCTCTCTTTGAAAATTAACTACTGATATTTGGTGAGCCATTTCCATGTGCCAATGAAATGATTTGTTTAATCTTTACAGTTAACTTTAGGCAGAAAACAACATTATTATCCCCATTTTACTTATATGGAAACTGAGGCTAATAACATTTGCTCACATTTTGTTCACATTCTCATTGCAGAGCCTTTAGTCTGCAACTGTCTGACTCTAGTTACCTGGCAGGGGCAACCATGAACTTGTGCTGCTTCCTTTGGTTCACCTCAGGGGCAAAGGAAGGATGAGGTCGAGGAAATATAATCTGTATTGAATGACTTCACTCTTGCCAGATCCTAAGGAGCAGGAATTAGTCATGGTTTCTAAGAATCCCTGAAGAATAATTCTGCAGGTGAGAGTAATCTATGCCACCACGTGCCTTTAATACTGTAATTGGGGCAAATTTAAAAGAATGACAGGAATCACAGAAGTTGGCATTGCCCTTGAAGTTTACTTCCTGAGTCATGTCTTTCATTGGAGCTTTTGGCAAAGCTGCCAGATGACACGCTAGCATTTATAAGTTGTTCTTCTCTGGCAATCCCCAAAACTGAGGTGTTCTTAAGATTTAAGGGGTCTACTGGCAAACTCCCAGTTCCCATAAAGCTATTTTACCTTCTGTCAGAAAGCCATGACTCAGATAGTCCAATGTTCTTTCTAACATAAAGGTACCATGGAAAGTTTAAGATGGTCTAAAAGCACAAATTAGTACAAGTTTGTTCAATCTATTATCATTTTTGTAATGCAGGCTATGTGCCAAATATGATAATAAGTACTCCCTATATGCTAACTTTACTCCATGTAGCATTCTACAAGTTTATTATTCCCATTTTGCAAATGATGAAAATCGCTCGGAGAATTATATTGTCATTGTCAAGACCGCACAGCAAAGCCAAGTTGCAAGATGATTGCCTTCAATGTCCCTTCCATTACGCCATTCTATATATATTTTTTCTTATTATTCCTGATGTCAGAGTTAACATTGTTAACAAGGTCTTTATATCCCAACAATAATTAGATTCTTGAGAGGGAGGACACACTGATCCAAAGGCTCTGATTGAGGGGCCAAGGGCATGGTGAAGGGGTGATGCAAAAGGTTTAAGAAGAGAAAGTGGAAGGAAGAGAGATGGTAGGAAAATGGACTTCTAAGGCCAATTTTGCCTTCCATTATAGGCATCCTTTTTCTGTGCACTGTGTCTTGTGAAGCATAGGGTAGCAGGTACACTGCAGCCAGGGATATCTATGAACATGAAAAGGAATAATATTGCCTCTTCTGAGCACACCGGCTAAAACGAAATCTGACTAAAATTCAAAGTGATAAGCGAGCCTATCTTGGCGATGCCTTTGAGATTTCTCTTTCATCCTCGAACCCCAGAGCTGAGTGTTATCTATTTCCCGTGGGTTTTCAGCCGTCTTCTTTGCATAGTTGGAAGGACAAAATGGGAGACTGGAGGACAGTGTTTAGGCCATAACACCACCTAACCATCAACCAGAACAGATCTGAGATCTGTATTTTTATATGAAAAAAATCATTTGGAAAAACAATTCTGCTGTTTAGAAAAGTGAAAAAAAATGGACTTCTGCATTTTATAAGAAAGCAATCTTAGACTCAAAGAAAGTAGAAATCATTGAAGATCGTGTAGTTGGATTTCATATCAAAGTGAAATTTAGACCACAAGTGTCCTGACACCCAAACCAGTGCGAATTTCCAATATCACAAGTGTTTATTTTTTTGGTGTTTAAGTCTTGCATGAAATATTAAAGTTGCCTTTGTATAGCATCCCCAAGCAGTATTTCATGTCACACTGCAAGTCTACAGAGACCGCCTTTGACCAGAGGTTGACTTCCCGAGAAAGACTCGAATCATTGTTTTTAGCATGACGTATACTTATTTGATTTATACTGACCCAAGCGGAAGGTCGACTGACACTTCTATCTAGGTCCTTCTAGTTGGTTGCTTTGGAACACTCTCACCAACATTTATCTCTTATCTTTTTGATAATAGCCGTTCTAACAGGTGTGAAATAATTTCTCATTGTGGTTTTCATTTGCACCCCCCTGATGCTTAGTATTGCTGAGCATCTTTTCATGTACCTGGTGGTGATTTGTATGCCCTTCTCTGCTAAAAGGTCTGTTCAGATCCCCTGCCTGTTTCTAAATTGGGTTGTTCGCGGTTTTGCTACTGAATTGTATGAGTTCCTTACATATAGTTTTCATATCAACCCCTTATCAGATAGTGTATGGTTTGCAAATATTTTCTCCCATTTCAAAGTTGCCTTTTCATTCTGTTCATTTGTTCTTCAGCTGTGCAGAACTTTTTTTAATTTGACAAAGTCACTCTTGTCTAATTTTTTCTTTTGTGGCTTGTGGTTTCGCTGTCATATTCAACAAATCATTGCCAAGACCAATGTCAAGAAGATTTTCCCCTGTGTCTTCTTCTACGATTTTACTGTAATCAGGCCTTACATTTAAGTCTTAATTCATTTCAAGTTAACTTCTGTGAGTGGTGTCAGATAAGGTTGCAATTTGATTCTTTTGCATATGAATCTCCAGTTTTCCCAACACCATTTATTGAAAAAACTCTTCTTTCCCCCGAGTATTGTTGGTTTTCTTGTCAAATATTCATTGCCTGTATATGTGTGGGTTAATTTCTAGGATCTCAATTCTATTCCATTCATCTCTGTGCCTGTTTTTATGCCAGGACCATATTGTTTTAATTACTATAACTTTGTAGTATAGTTTGAACTCAGGAAGTATGACACCTACAGTTTTATTCTTATTTCTCACATTTGCTTTAACTCTTCAGGGTTTGTTGTCAATCCATACGAATTTTAGGATTGCTTTTTCCATTTCTGTAAAAAATGCCACTGGTTTTTGTTATGGATTGCACTGAATCTGTAGATGGTTTTAGATAGCATGGACATTTCAACAATATTAATTCTTCCATTCCATGAACATGGGGTACGTTTCCATTTACTTATGTCTTCCTCAGTTTCTTTCATCAGTATTTCATTGTTTTAATGTAAACATCTTTCACCCCCTTGGTCAAATGTATTCCTAATGATTTTATTATTTTGATGCTATTGTAAATGGAATTGTGTTTTTTTATTTCTATATCAGATATTTTGTTGTTAGTGTATAGAAATACTATTGATTTCTGTATGTGGATTTTGCATCCTGCAACTTTATTGAATTCATTCGTGAGCTTTAACATTTTTAGGGGGGGTCTTTAGGGTTTTATATATGATGTTTTGTTATCTGCAAACAGAGACAGTATTGCTTTCTCTTTTTTGATTGGAATGCCTTTAAATTTTCTTTCTTGTCCAGTTGCTTAGCTACGACTTCTAGTTTTACATGAAAAGAGAGTGGTGAGAGTAGGCACCCTTGTCTTGTTCCTGATTGTAGAGGCGGAGTTTTCAGCTTTTTGCCACTGAGTATGATGTTAATATGTCAGACATAGCCTTTATGAAATTGAGATATATTCCTTCTATCTGTTGAGAGCTTTTATCATAAAATGGTGTTAAATTTTGTCAAGTGCTTTTTCTACATTTATTGAGAAGATAATATGACTTTTTCCTTTGTTCTCTCAATGTGGTGTATCATGTTTATTGATTTGTGCACCCCTTCTACTGTCTTAGGGATAAGTCCCAGTTGATCGTGGTGTATGATCATTTTCATGTGCAGTTGAATTCGGATTGCTAGAATTTTGCTGAGAATGGTTGCATGTGTATTCATCAGGGATATTGGCCCGTAGTTTTCTCTTCTGGATTTGGTATAAGGGCAACTCTGGACTCATAAAATTAGTTTGGCGGTACTCTATCTTCTTTGATTTTGTGGAAAAATTTCAGAAGGATTGACATGATCTCTTCTTTAAATATTTGGCAGAATTATCAGTGAAATGATGTGGTCCAGGATTTTCATTGTTGGGAGATATTTTTTTAACTACTGCTTAAATTTCTGTGTATTTATTGGTCAGTTCAGATTTTCTTTTTCTTCATGATTCAGTCTTGGTAAGTTGTATGTTTCTAAGAATTTATCAATTTCTTCTAGGTCATCCTAATCACCTGTATATAATTTAGTCTCTTGTGATCCTTTGTACTTTTGTGGTGTCTCCTATAATGTTTCTCCTTTTATTTATAATTTTGTTTGAGTCTTCCCTTTTTATCTTGGTTATTCTAGCTACATCTTTGTTAGTTTTGCTTACCTTAAAACAACCATTATTTTCATTTATTCATTCATTTATTTATTTATTTATTTGAGAGAGAGCATGGGCAGGAGGGGGGGGGCAAAGGGAGAGAGAGAGAGAATCTTCAGCAGGCTCCACACACAGTGCAGAGCTGGACACAGGGCTTGATCCCATGACCCTGGGATCATGACCTGAGCTGATATCAAAAGTTGGAGGCTCAACCAATTTAGGCACCCAGGAGCTCCAATATTTGTTGATTTTTAAAATGTCTTTGTAGTCTCTCTTTTATTTCTGCCCTGGTCTTTGTTATCTCTTCCCTTCTGCTAACTTTGGACTTAGTTTTTCTTTTTCTAATTCCTTCAGGTGTAAAACTAAGTTGTTGTTGTGAAATCTTTCTTTTTTCTTAATGTAAGCATTTAGCTATAAAAGTCCCTCTTAGCACTGCTTTTCTACATCCCATAAGATTTGTTATGTTGGGTTTTTATTTTCATTTTGTCTCAAGATATTTTCTGACTTCCCTTTTGATTGCTTCTTTGACCCCACTGGTTGTTGAGGAGTGTGTTGTTTGATATCCACGTTTGTGAATTGTTCAGTTCTCCTCCTGTTATTGATTTCTAGGTTTTTACCATTATGGTTAGAAAAGATACTAGATATGATTTTAATCTTCCTAAATGTGTTAAAGTTTGCTTTGTGGCACAGCATATGGTCTATCCTAGAGAATGCTCCATGTGTACTTGAGAAAAATGTGTATTTTAATGCTGTTGGCTGTAGTATATATGTCTATTAAGACCATTTGCTCTGTATTGTTATTCAGGCATGCTGTATCCTTATGAATTTTCTGTATCCGTGATCTATCCAACATTGAAAGTGGAATATTGAAGTCCTTTACTACTGTTACATTGCTTTCTATCTCTCCCTTCAGTTCTGTTGTTATCTACTTTAGGGGCACCTGGGTGGCTCAGTCAGTAAGCGTCTGACTCTTGATTTCAGCTCAGGTCATGATCACATGGTTCAGGAGATTGAGCCCTGTGGTGGGCTCTGTGCTGACAGCGTGGAGACTGCTTGGTATTCTCTCTCTCCTCTCTCTGTCCCTCTCCTTGCTCTCTCTCTCTCTCTCTCTCTCTCAAAATAAATAAACTTGAAAAGAAATTGTCTTAAATATCTGTGTGTTATAATGTTGGGTGTATATATAATTACACTGTTATATGCTCTTGATTTATTGACCTCTTCATCACTATCTAGTGACCTTCTTTATCTCTTGGGATGAGTTTTGACTGAAAGTCTATGTTTACTACTCAATGCATGGATGGCTATGACTCACCCCAGGTCCCTTGGCATATGGTGCTGGTCTGTACTCAAAACCAAATGGTGACCATAGTTAAATTCTTAGGGGTACAAAGCTATTTAGCTTTCTGTCATCTGGACCATGGTTGGTAAGTCAGCCACCTGGCTGTGAGCATGTTTTCTCAAAATGACTCTCCTGAGTTCTGCACTGCACCGAGGTTTTACAATCTCTTACCTGGATCCCAGGGCTCCCATGAAAGAATTTTGTCCATGGATGGATGCAATTGTTATTGTAGAGGGAGACACATGTGAGAGATTTCTTATTTGGCTGTTTTTCTGGTATCACTCTGAATATTTTTTTTATTCTTTGGTGAAATATATGCAGTGCAAATATTTTCTCCAAGTTTATAGCTCTCTTTTTCACTCTCTCAATGGTGTCTTTTGGTAGAAGTTCTTAATATCATTGAGGTCAATCAGTTATTTATTTATGGCTTAAGACGGCTTTCCCTACTCAGACACACATACAGACAGAGTCTTCTATGTTGTCCTCAATATCTGGATTTATAATTTATTTTGACAAGTTTGATTCTAAAATTCCTGTATTGCATAATGTAAGGGTCAAGTTTCATTACTTTTTCCATATGCATATTGAATTGTTGCAGACTATTTATTGAAAATACTATCAGTATGGTATTCTTTCTGCTTATCTTGCTTGGGTTTGTTGATCTTCTTTAGTCTGTGTTGACAACTTTGATCATTTTGAAAAATTCTTGGTTATTGTCTCTTCAAATGTTATTCGGATCCATTCTCTGTTCTTTTTCTCCTCCCCCCCACCCCGAGACCTTAAATATACATATTTTACATTTTTTCAATACATATATATATTATATATATAAATTATATATATAATATAAATTATAAAATAAATTATACAAATTATATATATATAATATATATATATATATATAATTCAATGACTTATCCCTGAAGAAAACTAATCATGCTTTAAGATTCATCTAGCTTTCAATCCATTAATCTAGCCCTGTGTAGGCACCAAGACTCCCAACTGATTTCTTTTCTGCTAATACTGTCTTTTTACCCCAATCTGGCCCACACTTGAAATCAGAAAATGACCCAGGGGAAGTATATAGCTGGTGGTCATCAGGTTAGCTAGGTAGAGCTCTTCCCTCTCTTGAATTTTAATTTATCTGGCCTGTGTTGCTTCCTTAGTTCTCTATTTAAAATATTTTTACAATATATCTATTGCAAAATAGACACACTTTTTTTTGGAATGACCCTTCTATTCATTGTAGTAGGGATATTTGTCTGTTGTGATCTATTACATCCTACCAAAAATAAAAAAAATAAAAAAAAAGAAGTTAAAATTGTCAAGTTAGGTGGAAATGTCAAAGGTTTGGGGAGGATCTTAGGAAGTGCATAAACAGCCTTTATAACAGAGCATGTCTGTAATATAGCCCCATGGACTTCAGGGAATTAGGAGAACATATGCTTCCAACAGAGGACGTATGGGACCCTTGGATTGCTTAACTCAGACTGGAACTAATTTTACTTAATGATGGGTACTGCTAAACCTTTCTATTGAACTAGCCTCATCCCCATGAAACTTTTTAGAATCTATCTCCTTTTCAGCCCTGCCTTTTATACTACCCACCATGCCTCCAAGCCCATTCATTTTTGAGCTTTGTGGAGATGTAGCCCTATGAGTCATGTACCCAGATTTTCTCAACTCAGAAGGGATTCTAGTTTAATTTATAGCTGGTGTTCAGCTTGGTTTCCCATGGTTGATCCACTTCGCCAATGTGATACTCTTTGTCTAGGTCACCAGTATCATAGCCAGTTTCTCATCTTTAGAAGCCACCTGGGGAAACAGTCACTACCTTTTGTGCAGGCACAACTTCTTAGGGCTAGCACACATGTTTATATTCTGACATAATCCTCTCACTGATTCTGTGAGATGAGGAAGTGCCTTCTACATTCAGGTAGGATATAGAAGGTACTAGTAGGCCAACCCTCCCTCTTTTACAGATTAGGAAATTGATACCCAATGAAGGGCCCCAAATAATAGGCCATGGGTCATCTCATTTTTTTTTTAAAGAAACCTTGCAATGTAGAGATTATAATTTTATTTCTGAGCCAAGGAAATTATGTCTTAGAGCTAAGAAACTTGTTTCTGCTGGGAAGTGATGGAACTGAAAATTAAACCAGGACCATGCAATCCTTGCTTTTTCTATTATACCATGTGACGTTTCGAAGTTAAGAAGAGGCAGCTCCAGGTCCCAATGACACATCTCATGGCTCTTACCGCCAGTGCACTTCATTCCTTATCCCACTGGCTTCTGAGAAGCAGTGCATCTTTCTCTATCCTCAGACAACAAATCTCCCGGTGTCCACAGCTACAGGAGCATGAAGAAGCGGAGGAGATGGTTGGTGATAGCCCCTACTTGTGACACCTGCAAATTATCTGTTCTGTGGCAAAGCAAAAGGATTTGTAACAACAGGACTCTCTGATTCGCACTCCAGCCAAAAGGCATTGCTGTCTGCAAAACTGTTCCATCTGTCCAGGATTCAGGTGGGCATGAGTGGGAGGGAAAACAGAGGAAGTGATCTCTGATGTAAGTAATGGCTGAGCAGGCTGGCCGTGTCATTCCTGAACTATAGCCGCTGACACTGAGCCAGGCTGATTGATTAATTTCAGAGTTTGCTTTGTGCCAGCCTTTCCCAAGTCACACTACCTAATCTTCAAAGCCATATTTAAGGAGACAGGATCAGAGAACAAGGAGAAGAAACAGAGATCCTAAGGGCGCAGAGAAAATTAGAAATAAGCGTATGTTCCAGATGGCTCCGAATAAGCATCACTATCAACCTCGGAGAAGGGAAAGGCTTGGGGCTACGATGCCAGTGACCCTCCTCACTGCCTGAGGATGCTCCCCATTCCATGAGGAAATGGACAGAATTGCCCCGCAATGTGCATCCCCGATCAATATTTCATTATCAATCTGTTATTGTTTGCAGGAATTTCCACTTCAGACTCCTAACGGCAGTCAGTAAATCTTGCTGATCAGTGCAGCCCTCTGAATGAAGGCAATTTTTCACCAATCACTTTTCTCACATCTGGCAAAATGGGCAGCAATCCATGTACCTCCTCAAGCTCTCAGCCTATAAGTAAGGCTCCTCTCCGTGATCACAGACCACTACCTTTGGGCTTTTCACACAAAGCCAATGAAATATGAAGTCTGGACACTGCCCCGACTGCCCTCTTTGAAGTAGACAAGTTAATAGTATCTAGTGTATCATGGTTTTCAAGAAATCTAAAAGTAGGAAGAGGTATTTCAGGTCACCTGATATATTTCTTGAATTTGTCCGTTTGGGTTTTTTTAATGTTTATTATTTATTTTTTGAAAGAGAGAGAGAGAGCACGAGCAGGGAAGGAGCAGAGAGAGAATCAGACAGAATCTGAAGCAGGCTCCAGGCTCCAGGCTCTGAGCTATCAGCACAGAGCCCAACGCAGGGCTCAAAACCAAGAACCAGGAGATCATGACCTGAGCCAAAGTCAGATGCTTAACCAACTGAGCCACCCATGGGCTCCAATTCATCCATTTGTTAGTTGAGCTGACGAATAATTACTGAATTTCTCCTCTGTGTGAGGCATGGTGCTAGGCACTGGGGACTTACTAGTAAACAAGAGAGAAAATTATTGTGGATGATTTCTATAAAAAAGATGGAGTTAGGAAGTAAGGATATGCCATGGAGAGCTACCCTGATCAGGTAGTAACTTTCTCAGAGAAGATTACAGTGAAGTGGAGAGCTGCATAAGCAAAAGAAGCCAATCATGAAAAAGCAAATAAACAAACAAGCAAAAAAGAAAAAGTAGGGAAATATTCGAAACAGAGGAACATACACAGGTGAAAGTAAAAGTCAAGAAAGAGCTTGATTTTGTCAAAGGGACAAAGAAAATCAGTGCAGCTAGAAATGTTTATTCCATACAGAGTCTGGTTTTTATTTATACTTTAAAATAATTTATACTTTAAAATAATAATAATTATTATTATTATATAATATTATATATTATATAAAAATATTATAATTTATATTATATTTATATTATATTTTATATTTTATATTTAATTATATTTTATATTTATATTATATTATATTTAAATATATAATATTTAAAATATTATAATTTATATTATATTTATATTATATTTATATATAATATAATATATTTATATTATAATATTATAAATTATATAAAATATATTATATAATAATTATTATTATTATTTTACCAAGAAAAGCATTAATAACTAAGAATATCTGAAACAAAGAAGCCACTCTAAGGAAAAACCTGTTTTTCCAAACATTTGTTGGGGTCTCAATCAATGCAAGTGAGATGGGAAAGAAAATTCAGGACTCCGGGAGCAGCTACTTTGCCTGGTGATGTCTCCGTGTCAACACGGAAAACGCCATTAAATTGATGGACTGCACAAAGCAAAGTAGGTCCATTTTTTAAAATTTTCAATAATCAGGAAAATGTATTAATGCATCCTCTCATTACTTATTCCAAAATACTGATTAAACATCTACTCTCTGCAGGAGCCTGTTAACTCTTAAAGATATGGTGATGAATAAAAATGGTCAGTGCCATAGGGAGTTCATTTCAGTAAAATCTGCCTAAGCCTTACCATGGTTAATTTTTGAAAGGGGGGGGGGAATTCCTTTTTATTTATGGATATTCCTAGAATTTGGGGAGGGGGACAGCAAAGGCCTAAAAAAGGGGATCAGACATGACAAAGAAGTCCTTACCTGCTGGGACATTCAGTGGGAGAGAATTCTGGCAAGGCCAGGCCTACATATCATAGAGAAAGATCTCCATGGTTGGGGATGAGTCTGTTGTGCACTTTCAAGGCCAACAATTAGAGCCAGTTTTCTACCCCAGAAAAATGAGGCCAAGAGACCAACATGATGAAACCCAACCAGAGTGAGTCAAAGAGAGATACTTTTCACTTATAACCAATGGGGCCCATTTCTAGATCACCAAGTCCTGATGCTTCAGGACACTTCATAATAAATTGAATATGTGTTGAATGTTTTTGTGACACTTTTCCAAAAACATAGGGTTCAGAGAATTTTAGTGGTCTGCTGTTGGAAATAAAATAGAAGAAAGGAAAAGAAAAAAGTACATATTAAAAAAATATTAACTAATGGTTGAAGGCCATTTTTTAAATAAAATACACAAAATTGGCATATCAAATATGCAGTGAAGATGGTCATGGAAGTTTGTAATACGCTGGACATTTTTGTGTTGCTTTTTTGTTTTCATTATGTTTTCAGTCTCAGGAGTTAAAGCTGTATGTCCTAGAAGTTTCTATATTAGAGTTAACCATAAATGGTCCTGCCTTTTCCTTGAATTGGACATTCTTGGAAACAAAACTCATATTGTGTTTAATCATGAATCATTTTTGCCTAGCATGGTGCTGGCATAAAATGAAAAACAAATGTCTTTTGCATGAATGAATGAAGAATGAATGAATGAATATACGAATGCATGTGGTGAACCAAGTCCCAAAGTTTATATGTTCGCAGCTTCAAGGGAAGCCTTTTACCTTATAACCTGGCTTTAAATTTTTAGTAAGGCCTTCAAAGATCTTAGTAAAAGGTAAAAAACAAACTGAGAACAAGATGGGAGCTTACATAATTTGGTATATTTCTTTAGGACTGCAGTGTGTTTTAAGTCCCGTGTCCTTTCCAAAGCATAAACATATTTTTTTCCATTTTATTGAGCTATAATTGACACACAACATTGTGTAAGTTTAAGATGGCAACATAATGATTTAAAATATGTATATATTGCAAAATGATTAGGCAAGTTTAGTTAACATCCATCACCTCAAATAGTTACTGTGTGTGTGTGTGTGTGTGTGTGTGTGTGTGTGTGCGTGCGCGTGTGATGAGCACTAAGCATGTTTCAGCTTCCTAGGGAGTTAGAAATAGGAAGAGGGCAGGAGGAAATGAAAACTAATCTCCTACTTTCTAAAGGAAACTGCTCTTTGATTTGCACACTGTTTTAATTCTCTGATCAGCACATTCTAATTACTGCCCAAAAGAGCGGCTCAGAACTAAGCTTGATTCTGACCAGCAGCCTGGACAACGTGGTCATTGAACCAGATACCATCGCTGCCATGCACAGAACCATTTAGAATAGAGGCAGAGGGGGCCAAGCCTGCATTCACCCAGCTTTACAAAGAGGAAACTTCATTTGAAACATACATTGCCTCCTCTGTGCCAGCTATTTATTCCTTTTGTTTTCAACCAGCCAGCAGATCAAAAGAATTAAGGAGATTAAAAAGCAGAGAAAGTCAGTGACTTCATACATCAAAACAGGAAAGTGTTGAATGAAACCATTTCTAGGCAAAGTGACTATACAGAAAAGGACCGTGGAAGGCAGCTTGAGGAGAGGAAACACCTCACGTTGCTCCCCTCATCTCTTACACAACACACAATGCAAGGCCAAATACATGTCAGAATAAAGCCCAGAAGAGACGCAGGTCAATGCCACTTAAGTTTAG
This sequence comes from Neofelis nebulosa, assembly GCF_028018385.1. Lineage (NCBI taxonomy): Eukaryota > Metazoa > Chordata > Mammalia > Carnivora > Felidae > Neofelis > Neofelis nebulosa. The sequence goes on from NC_080788.1 coordinate 8,722,574, forward strand.
ACGTCTGTAGCATCTTCCTGCTGCAGAGGGTGTTGAGAAGGTATGTTGCTGGCAGGTATGCAACTCAGTACACTTTTAGAGAGCATTTTGGCAATGGGAATCAAGAGCCTTAAAAACCCCTTGGATCCATTAATTCCACTTCTGGAAAGCAATCCTGAAGAATTAGCTCACCATTCATATTAAAAACTCACATGCAGAAATGTGGAGCAAAGCTTGTCCATAATATTAAAGCTTAGAAAAAAATATAATGCTCCCCAGTTGAGGAAATATTTAGAAAGTTTGTTGGAATATTATCCAGCCCTTAAGATTATCTTTGCATAAAATTGGGTAATGTGAAATGAACCATACATAATAGAAAAAGGATATGTGGAATTCAAATGGGCTAGTAAAATTTGATTTGTCCATTAAATCCTAGGGACACTATACTCTTTGTAATGGGAAATTTCAGGTACCTTACATTAGATACTCAGTCATTGGAGTGGCTCACTCAATGCTGCTTTGTTAGTGTGAAAATCAAGATAGTTGACATTTTAAATGACTTAGGAATTGCTTTGTCTTAAAGTGTGTCCAGGAAAATGCACACAGCAGTAGAACTAATATTGAGCATAGGTTAAGTCAAAAAGGGAACATAGATTTTAGGTTATTTCCCATGGCATGCATGTGTGTGTGCGTGTGTGTGTGTGTGTGTGTGTTGTCTGAAATGTGTTAAGTGAAATTAAGCACATCTGATAAAAAAAAAAAAAGAAAATTTAAAGCCTAGAGAATCCTAAGCTGTGACTATTTCCTTCTGCTTTTTGCTAATGTGTAAATGTGGGCAGCTGAGGTAGTGAACCAACAGGGCATTGGGCTGATCACTACAGACCTTGACTATCCTACTTTCTGGAAGACATCGGGATCAAACATTTGCATTTTTAAAGTCTCATTATGCCACTAGAAAAATAATGGCTTATAATACCTTCCTATTATAATTCTTTTGTTGATCATGGGAATCCAAGGAGATAATATGTGAAAGAAATTCATAAACTTAGTAATTTTAAGACTGCATTTCTTAAAACTAGTTGGCATTCAAGTAGTAGAAATAAATAAACTTTAGAAAAGTAACCACAATGCCAACATTCAATCAAAAGAAAGGACAAAGAGCAAGAAAGAAAGAAAAAGAAAATCCTTTATGTTAACACTACTGATATGTAGGGTTCACCTTCATAAATTGTGCCATCACTTACTTTATTTGGTTTGTAAGTCAGTCTCTAAACATCATGTACATATTATATTTTATTGATATGACTTGAACATTTTTTTCATCTATAAAATTTCCTCTGTTCCTCTCTCCCTCTCTCTTTGTCTCATTTACTTGGAGAATAACAACAAGTCCATTTTTGGGGGGTGCCTGGGTGGCTCAGTCAGTTAAGCATCCAACATCAGCTCAGGTCATGATCTCATGGTTGGTGGGTTTGTGTCCCACGTTGGGCTCTGTGCTGACAGCTCGGAACGTGGAGCCTGCTTCAGATTCTGTGTCTCCCTCTCTCTCTGCTCCTCCCCCACTTGCACTCTGTCTCTCTCAAAACTAAAATAAACATTAAAAAAGATAAAACTGATGCTCTATGGAATGTTTAATAAAGCAAACATTAAAAAAAAAAGTCGTTTTTTTCTGCCGTGTTCTCATATTCTGGACGTAACCATATGGTATCATTGAGCATGTTCTTCTTTCCTCTGTAAATGTTGAGCCTTGATGGGGACTTGATTGATCCATTTCATGTTTGATTTTTTTTTAATCTTCATAAATACTTGTCTACACTTTATAATTTCAAGAGTCACTTCATATCTTCTTGTATCTCCCTTTTGATGTTAAGGTTCAGGGGTTATTGATTCAATCCATCCATTTTTAAGTTCTCCAGGAATCTTTCACCCATTATGTTTAACAGTCATTTAGGATCTTTGTCCATACATCTTATTACATTTAAGGGGTGGAAAAATATGTACTTAGGAACTGTGGGGATCTTCTATAAAGAACATCACTTTTCTACCTTTAAATTATCATGCAACATAATTGATACGGAACAGGTGGGATAAATGCTTGATTTTCCCCTCCTACCTCTTTTTCCCCCTTCTACCAGTTTCCAGAATGAGATTTTGCCTTGACAGTTTCCTAAAGTGATAAGTGAGATTGATTTTGTGTCATTATGAAATCAAAGGTGGTGGGTTCTAATCTATTATAACTGGATTTCCTTTGGATACTCTAATCGTTCATTCCTTTATCAGTGAGAGCTTGGTACATGGGTGCTTATGACCTTTCTTGCCACAGACCCAGCAGTCATTGATGATGTTTGTGATCTGGTAAATTTATTTTATATTTCTTTGTACATTTCTTGTTTCAGACCTGGAATTGGTCATTTCACTGAAAATTATTAGTTCCTCTTAGTATGAAATAGTATTTAGAGTTAGCAGTCTTGAGCCCCAAAGTTAGTATTTCTATGAGGTATTGCTGTCACTGGTAGACCATTTCAATAGACAGAACTGGGACACAACTACTTTTTCTAAAGATAAAATGCATCATATATTCCTAAATTATTTCAAATTCAAATTGAATATAAACAGTATTATCTTAATTTTATTTTCTCTTTCCTTTTGCATTAAAATCTTCATCTGGAACAATTGGGGGGCAATTAGTTCTTTCATTGTAATATTATATTACAATATTACATGTAATATTATATGTATACATGTATGCATGCATTTACAAAAGCAACACTATTACTAACAATATGAGTACTAAATACTGATCATGGCTTTCTTGGTTTGCAGTTCTTTTTGTCCTTTTAATGCATCCCACAAAGCCTGTGAAATCAAGTATTTTTTAAGCCACCAACTTTGTATGCATTTAGAATCTTCTTTTATTTTATTTTCAACATTTAGGTATCACTTACACTTTATTTTGACTTAATTTTGTTTTATAATTATGAAATCATTTGTACATATCCAAAGACAAAATTATCAAATGGAGTAGAGGTAGAGAAATTTAGCTTTTATTCCATCCTCTCTACTCTTTTCTACCCCTTCTTCAATATATGACTATTGTTGTCAGGTGATCTTTATCTGTACCTATTTTTACCTGTACTAGTAGACTAGATGGGGCTGAAGAAATTATTACTGAATTAGAAAAAACAAAATCTGAGGGAATTACCCAAATGTAGTGCAGAAATAGCAGACATAAAAAGAGAAGAATATTCACATCCTTAACTGAAAATTTTAGAAAACAAGAAAGATTGAGCTAAGAATTGTATTCAGTTACAAAAGAGAAAAAGAGTAAACTCAAAGAAAATAGTAAAAAGAATGGTATAATAAAAGTTAAAAAGCAGAAATTCATGAAATAGAACACAAATGAATAGTAGAGATAATTAGCAGGAGCAAAAGCTGTTAAAAAAAAATAAGAAGAATACTTCTTGGAAAAAAAAGGAAAGTGTGAGGAATGGTCACAAGCAAAGGGAACCAAGTTGTCTTGGCTATGGGTTCAGATAATTAAATGTTATCTGGCATCCTGGATGGATTCTTGGAAAATGCAAAGGACATTAGGGGAAAAAAAGGGAAACCCAAATAAAACGTGGACTTCAGTTGAATAATGTACCAATATTTGTTTCTTAGTTGTGACAAATGTACCATCATAACAATATGGGAAACTAGGTGAGGGGTATATGTGACCTGCTTGTACTACATATGAAACTTCTCTGTGAATCTGAAACTATTCTACAATTAAAAGTTTATTTAAAAAAATTATTAGACTGAAAAAATATTGTCAGTAGGATAGATGTATTGGATCTCCCCAAGACCACTCCTGTGTCAGGAGATTCTCTAGAAAGACCCAGTGTATTCCACATGTAGTTATGTCATGACTAAGATTTATACAGGAATGTAGTGAAGATATACATAGATCATAAAGGAAACAGATAAAGGTGGAGTCTGAAGGAATCACCATGCAGACCTCTTTATGGTCTTTCCCTTCACACATAGCTCACTCTTGTCTCAATTTTGTTTTTTTTTTAATTTTTTTTTTTTCCAACGTTTTTTATTTATTTTTGGGACAGAGAGAGACAGAGCATGAACGGGGGAGGGGCAGAGAGAGAGGGAGACACAGAATCGGAAACAGGCTCCAGGCTCCGAGCCATCAGCCCAGAGCCTGACGCGGGGCTCGAACTCACGGACCGCGAGATCGTGACCTGGCTGAAGTCGGACGCTTAACCGACTGCGCCACCCAGGCGCCCCCTCAATTTTGTAACAAAAATGTAGAAATATGTGTGCAATGTTTATGCCCTGAGAAGCCTACTCAGCACCCAAGTTTTTTATTAGAGTTTGGTTATGTAGATAGACTAGAGCATGCCAAAATCACAGACTCTCAAAAGGAAGTCCTTTATTAAGCCTAAACCATATTGTTTGCTCTGTCTAGATGTAGTGAACCACCTTTTTTAGTTAGGGAAAGTTTTATTGCACTGTAGAGAACTGTCTACTAGCCAAGTGCCCAGACAGTAGCCAAGGATCAAACTTGTAAGGAGCTATTTCTAAAGACAGCTGGGTCAGGCTTCCTACATTAATTCTTTCTGCACAGGAGGGCAGCAGTTGCATAATAGATAACTAGATGGATATATAAAGATATATAAAGATATATATATATATATATATATATATATACACACACACACACACAATTTATATGTAAATATAAAGTATATCTAAATTTATATTTATATAAACATAGAGTTATGTTTATCTATAGTTATGCAAACCTGAGTTTTATCAGTATTTTATATATGTAAGTGTTCATTTTATGTCAACTTGGCTAGACCGTGGTTGCCGGTTATTTGGTCAAATACCAATACAGTTGTTGCATGAAGGTATATTTTAAGATGTAATTAACATCAAAATCAATACAGTCCATAGTTAACCTCTGTAATGTGAGTGGGTCTCATCAAATCTGTTAAAGGCTCTAAGAGAGAAGACTCAGGTCCCTGCAAGAGAAATTAATTCTGTTTGGAGCCTGCTTTCAGACTCAGAATTCCGTCATCAACTCTTGCCTGGGACTCCAGCCTCTTAGCCTTCCCTATAGATTTTAGACTTGTCAGTCTCTATGACTGTGTGAACCAATCCTTAAAATAAACTAATCTCTCTGTCCCTTCCTCTCTCTGTCTCTCTGTCATTGTCTCTCTCAGTGTCTGTCTCTGTCTTTTTATCTATAAGATATATATATGATAGAATTCTTTTCTTTCTAGCTGCTTACTACTCTAATCTGTGCAGATATCATAGCTTATTTTGCCTGTCCCTCTACAGCCATTTCGATATTTAAGTAGTTTTTAATTGTTTGAGATATCAAAGTGCTGCAATAATCATTGTGCATTTTATAGTTCATATTCTTGTATTTTAGGAGCATATTCCTAGGAGTGAAATTACTGCATCGTATGACTTTCCTAAGTATTTACCAGGCACTTTAAAAATCACTATACTGGGGTGCCTGGGTGGCTCAGTCTGTTAAGCAACCGACTCTTGATTTCAGCTCACACTGACTATGTAAAACCTGCTTGAGATTCGGTCTCTCTCTCTCTCTCTCTCTCTGAGTCTCTTCTGCTCAGTGCACGCTTGTTCTGTCTCTCTCTCTCTCTCAAAATAAATGCATAAACAAAAAAAATCACTATGATGAATGCCCCTCAGTCACCTCTATTTGGACATAACATATCCTTTAAGACATCCTTTGACTCTGAAACAAGAGCTGTTTTGTATATTTTTAAATGTAGCATTGTATATTTTAAGGGCTCAGCTGTGGAAATAGGAGAACAAGAAATCCAAGGTAAGTTGCATCCCAAACAGTAATGGTTAGTTAGGGCAGAGATGGGCAGGACATGGTTTGAAATAGAAAGAGTGTCATGAGAGAAACCTAAAAAATGAGGGCTCTAGTTCACCCTGGGGCAGCCGTGTAGCTCTGGGAAGAGAAATCCCACTTCCTGAGGAGATGAGCTGAGAGAAGTTAACATGAGGGACAGCTTAAAACAAATGCTCTGAAAACAACAACAAAATTATCTTCTGCTTCCAATTAACGTGTGGATTGAAAACAACCCAATTTGTCTGTGGTGAGAGTAACTAAAATATAATTGGATTTTCGATATCCTATATTTTTTGTCCTAATTTATTTAACAAGGAGTTGATTAGACTAAGAACAGTAAAAGCAAGTGATGTGCCCTTCCCCCCCCCCCCCCCCCCCCCGGTGCCCTGAAGACTTCAAGAAGAGGAGACAGAAAGTGAAGAACCTGATTCTTTGGGAAATAACAGGGTTCAGATGGCACTGTGAGAGATTAGGGAAGAAAATGCGCATAAGCTGTCCTTCCTTGGACCCTTGTACTGGCTGCGTGCTCATGAAGTTGATGACATAGTTAAGGAATACCTTGTGAATCACACATAGAGTTGCTGATCTGAGACTGTAGAAAAGTGTTTCTAGTTGCAACACTGAGGTAGATCCAGGGATCATGTAATTTCTTGCAGACTCAAATGAAGAGTTCAAATGTCACCAAGCTAAGTCATGAAGGTAAGGACCAGGTCTGCTTTGGTTCAGTACTATGCGTTCAAGGCCTGAGACACAGTATGCATTCCATAAAAATGTGTAAATGATTGAACAAATAAATGCATTAATGTTTAAAACACAGTAGAAAATATTATACTTCCCAATATGAGCCCAATCATTAGGTTAACCTCTCCCTCAATAGTTCCTACACTTTGCATATATTAGGATCCCAATAAATACTCTATAGATACATATTCACCTCACCTCCATCTTTTTCCTAGGATCTAATTATTTCAGAATGAATCCATTGGGCTAACTTAACTCAGTTTGGTTGACTGTTTGCTTTATAAGGGAAAACACACTGCATCCTTTGGTCTTAGTCCCAAGATTGGAAGCATTTGGGGGCATAGTTTTTCCCTCTTTGGCTCATTTTTTTTTTTTTTCAGTTGCTTTCAAGAACACCAAGAGTCCTGGGGCGCCTGGGTGGCGCAGTCGGTTAAGCGTCCGACTTCAGCCAGGTCACGATCTCACGGTCTGTGAGTTCGAGCCCCGTGTCAGGCTCTGGGCTGATGGCTCGGAGCCTGGAGCCTGTTTCCGATTCTGTGTCTCCCTCTCTCTCTGTCCCTCCCCCGTTCATGCTCTGTCTCTCTCTGTCCCAAAAAATAAAATAAACGTTGAAAAAAAAAATTAAAAAAAAAAAAAAAAAAAAAAAAAAAAAAAGAACACCAAGAGTCCTTTGGCCTTGGGGGCTTCATTTGCTAATATGGGGAATTGGAGAAACAAACAAAAAAAAAAACCCCAGGCTGTTGGAAATGTTGTTCAGCTTTTTAAAAAGTTTTTCCAGCCTTGGTTCCTGTATACTTTGTATTCCCTTTGTCAAATGGTATCTGCTCTGGGTTGAATGGTTGAATCCCCCCAGAATTCATATATTAAATCCCTAATACCCAATGCAATGGCATTTGGAAACGAGGCCCTTAGGAAATTATTAGCATTAAATGAGATCTTGAGGGTGGGGCCCTCATGATGGGATTAATGCCCATATAAAAAGAGAAAGAGACTTCTCTGCACTAATGCCTTTATGGATTTTATTTGTCTGTTTGTTAGGGTTTGCCCCGTGTTTTTTGGTGTGTGTGTGTGTGTGTTTGCATGTGTGTGTGTGTTTTTTCTATCCTTCTTTTCTTTTAAGGTTTATTTATTTATTTTTGGGAGAGAGAGAGAGTTGGGTAGGGGCGGAGAGAGAAGGAAAGAGAATCCCAAGCAGGCTCTGAACTGGGAGATCATGACGTTAGCTGAAATCAAGACTGGGCTGCTCAACCAACTGAGCCACCCAGGTGCCCATCATCCTCCTTTTTATCAAAAGATGCTTGTGTATGTGATTCCCTTCTGTATTGAAATTCATTCCATGCTCTTTTGAGCTAGTTAACTCAAGACCTTACTGCCTTGATTCTTGGAGATGAACAAGTGATTTTATGTGCATAATAATTTTATGTATAAAAACAACAATGATCATTACAACACTATTTCACATAGTGAAAAATTGAAAACATAAATATGCACTAATATTGGGATAATTAAAGAAGTTACAGTATAACCTATGTTGGGATATTATGCATTCATTTAAAACATCCTTAAAAATTCAATAAACTTATAATATGCTTATAAAATTAAATTAAAAAATAATAGCACACAATTATATGCAATGAATTAAATGAAATTCTAATTCTCTTAAAATCAAATATGTGTGTTTGTGCCTGTGTTAGTGCATTTATGCACACAGAAGGAAGCTTACACTTATGTTCACAAATATGTAAACAGTATCATCATGGAGGTGACATCATAGTTGATTTTTTATTCCCACATTTTTGTTTTCTGTATTTTGCACATTCACTATAGTGATGCTTATCTTTAGAAGCATCTTTAGTGATAATCTTTAGAAGCATTCATCTTTGGGGGCACCTGGGTGGCTCAGTCAGTTAAGCCTCTGACTCTTGGTTTCAGCTCAGGTCATGATCTCACAATTCATGAGTTCGAGTCCTGCATTGGGCTCCGTGCTGACAGTGTGGAGCGTACTTGGGATTCTCTCTCTTCCTCTCCCCTGCTTGCTCTCTCTGTCTCTCTCCAAAAAACATTAATTTAAAAAGAGAGGCATTCATCTTTGAAGCTATTTTATAAAATGTGAAGGTTTAAGTAACTTGGAAGTAAGTTTTAAGAGATCAGTGGCACAGGACAAGAATTTTGACATAATGTCCTTCTAACTGCTTTGCACTGGTGCAAGAAAACTTATAGACTCTACATGGAAGGCTGGGCAAGTGTGAATGTCATGTCACGGGTATGGTTCTTCTATTGATCTCCATCCGTACCCATTCTGATATCAACATCAGAGAACCTTCTTTTAGAGCATGCTGAGCATGTAAAAATGGTGGCCATTTAAAGTGGACAAATAAAAAGAAAACTGGAGACTACCAGTTCTTTTCTGCTCTGGTCCAAATTCAGCATTTGCCTTTCTTAACCTTATGATATCCTATCAGAGACAAAATTTATCTTCTAAGGCTGGATAAAGAAGCAAGAAATGTGTTGTGCTCTGCCAAGGCATTAACAGGTTTTGTAAAGTTAGAGAAAAGAGAGAGGGAATGAAAGGGGGGGGATGGGGGAGGGGAAATGAGAAACAGAAAGAAAGCGAGAGAGAAAATGTGAATTTGCTTTTAGAATTCTCACTCCATATGACCAAAATGAATCACAAAGTCTTTCAGAAAACCATACAAATATTTGAACCATGGTAGCTTAAAAAAATCCAGAGATGTAATAAACATTTATCAGGAAGTTAACCAAGGGGAATCCTCAGTATGGACAGGTGAGCAGCCATTTCCATAGTCAGAGAAACATGGGTGTGAATTCTAGCCTCTCTACTTACTGTGTGACTTTAGACAAGTTACTTAAATGCAATCCTCATAGCTCATTTTTCTACATGCTGCTTATCTTGAGGGGTTGTTTAAATATTAGAAATTCTTGATGTGATACAACAGATAGACAAGTACTTAATCAAAATCATTTCTATCAGAGACTTACCCTAATCCAAACTTGACTGTTTAGTGCTTTAGGACTGGATTTTGTTGGAAATGGGAAATCTTGGTATTTTGGTACTCATTAAGTATTATAACTTCAAACCCATGAACATTTACCAAGAGCTCTATTGGGCTTAAGAGGGAGTTTGGGCTTCTCAGTTTATAGACAGTTGTCTGAAAGACATGTAGTTGACCCAGTCTTCTGGTTATTGAAACCCTATCTTTGGTTTAAGCTGGATAATCATGGAAACTTTCTGGCTCTCCCTCCTTACTATCCCTTCTTTCCTTATCATCTATCTTTACCACATACAGTGCCTTCAAAAGGAGGGCCATTTGCCATCATGATCAATGGTTTCTTTCAAGAATATTAAAAGAAGCGTTCTAACCATAGTTGTTGTTGTCCTCTTGTAAATAGTATGTTGAGAACCAGGTCTACAGCAACCCATGGGATTTTCTTTATTTCTCTCTGGTCTCAGCACCAGAAGTAGTCATGCTTCAGTCAACAGGTTGTTTTCCATCTTGTAGACATGTTGTTGTATATAATTTCTCATTTTTACCCTGTCCTTGCTACTACAAAACACCAGGGCTACACGCCAGAAAGTGTAGAAACTGTTTAGTATATATTTTGTATATTTTTCTCTGTGCTGGGCTCATCCAACTTTTCCTTTTGTCTTAACTTATTTATTTTAATTTCAGTTTTCACTGTGCCTTTTTGTAAAACACCCTAAAGCATTTTTGGAAGAAATATAGTGAAGAAAGTGGAGAGAAAGATGGGGAGGGCAGCGATAAGAAGGAAGAAAGCAAACAAAGAAGGAAAGACATGAGATATTTTAATAAATAAACGGCCTATGTCTATTTGAATTATATTTCTGGCAGGGCTGCAATGACAAAATTTTGATTACAACAGATCAAGAATTAGGAGATAGATGTTCAAGAAAGACATAGAATAAATATTTGTGGGATGCAGGGTCATCGTCTTGGAAATGATTGCCAACAAGGCTATTCATCTTTCCTTAGGGAGTGAACAGCGAATCTAAAACCAGAGCTTGAACCTTTCAATAGTTCACTGTTGAGAGAGTTCAGGGTAAGCAAAAGCAAATTTTAGTGTTATGGTCTGTTGTGGTATCAGAGATTGTGAGTGTCCCATCCTTGCCTTCAACCTTCAGCAGGTTTGGAGGGCAGGGACTTAGAGTGGTGTGACTGTATTCAGGGCCTTTGGTTATTCTTAAAACCTGCCGAGGCTCTGATGCTCTGAAAGAGGGGGGGAAAGCCAGCACATAAGCAAGCAAATAAAAGATACTAGATCAAAAAATCTGTTTAAAGACAGTACATACACCAGCCCCAGGGTATTTCAAATATTTATAATTCTCTACATATTTAATCTTTAAGAGTTCTTGAGATGCTCTGTTCGGAATGTGATGCTAACATCTGTGGCTCAGTGCTGATACTGTCAAAGTCATTGAAGACATATGGAAGGTGAGAGATGAAGAAAATGTATGAAAGAGACAAAATAATCAAAACTCCTCAACAGGTCCACATGACTAGATTCGTAGAATGACAGAATTGAAAGGGACCTTGGAAATCCCATCTCTGTGTTTCACAAAGAGAACACTAAAACGTGTGAAGGTTTCCCAGCATGTCTATACTACTTAGGACTGGATATCTTTAGATAGAACCTTGGAGTTTTCATAGGAAATAAACAAACAGTGGCTTGCCAAAATCATACAATATTAACTTGAACAAAACAGGACAATCATGGCATAGGTTGGAGTAGCACATACCTTTATCCTTCGATAAGGAAAATATTAGTTACATAAGTTAATAAAGGCAGCTGTCTACCAGGACATATTTATTAAGAGTTCATCTTGGTGTCACACTAGAAGGAACAAGGAGAAATGTAGGAGAAGCACTTGATAAGGATACACTCCCTGGCTGTCAGAGAGCTACCATTTTAATTGGGAAGAGGAAATCACAGAAAAATGTACCAAATGATTCATGATTGCTCAACAATGTGTAACCTGTATGGGCCATGACATAATGACACTTGTGCCCATGCCACAGTTCATCTTGTCCAACATTGACCCACTGAAGACAAATCATCTCTAAAATTCTGTGTAGGTGATCATCTCAAATCTATTTAATTTGTTGAATAACAACTCACTTTTTCCCCACTGGAACCCATTCCATTTTAAAACATTCTAAATTGTGGGGTGCCTGTGTGGTTCAGTCAGTTGGGCATCTGAGTGGCTCAGTCAATCCGGCATCTTGACTTCAGCTCAGGTCATGCTCCTGGGGTCATGGGATCAAGTCCTGTGTTGCACTCCACACTTTGCTTGTATCCTACTTGAGATTCTCTCTCTCTCTCTCTCTCTCTCTCTGCTCCTCTCCCCAGCTTGTGCCTCTCAAAAAAAAAAAAAAGGGAAAGAAAGAAGAACATTCTAAATTGTAAAAAGTTTCTCCTTTATATCGATCCCAGGCTCCCAGCCATTTCCTATGTATACAGTCATAGAGGAGAACTCCGTTTGCCCTTCTATACAGCAGCCCTTTGGATATTTTAAGGTATTTACCATGTTTCTTATTTCCATCCTGATTGTGAATTCCTTCAATCATTCTCTCTACAACACAGATCCAGGTCCCCCCACTACCTGAGTGTTCCCCAGAACCCAACCCAACACTTTAGGTGTGGTCTCATTGGCTCAGAAAGAAGTGGGATAATTGCCTTTTGTTCTGAAAAGTTCTTTCTATTTCTGTTCTTGTTGCCTAAGACTACATTAGTATTTTGGCAACTACATCGCATAGTTGACCCATACTGAGTTCAAAGTCAATTAAAACCCTTGTCTCTTTTTCACATGTGTTATTGATAAATACCACCCCCCTCCCTGCCAATTATTCATGTGTGCAATTGATGGTAGTTTTTATTTTTAAATTTATATTTGTGCCTGTTAAATTTCATCATGTTATGTTCAGTCCATTATGGCAGCTTTTGTAACATTTTTTGGGAGGGAATCCTTTTTAGGTTTCCTTCACTGCTCTGTGTCATGCACAGGTTGATTTAGCCACATGTGTTTTCATCCAAGTTAAGGAAAAAAAAAAACCAAACAAAACAAAACAAAAACAAAAAACAAAAGCCTGTTGCTTAGGTGTGGGCCCAAGTCCTGACTAAATAATCGCGTTCTTGCCTAGTGAAACCTACCCACTGGTTATCAGTCTTTGTATCTTGTCATAGTAAAGGTAGCCTTGGACGTGAGGTATCCCGAGATTGGACAGCAGTGACCAGAAAGAAGTTCCTCAGAATGTCAATAATAGTGGAACCAAGCAGAGCTATGTCACAGACTTGAATTATCCATTTATTTAAGAAAGGGTCCTCCAGTGGTAATTTATAATGGTGTCAGTTTAGCTTAATTAATATTTGAGCCCGTATTTTCTATAAATTTTAATAGGAACATTTACTGAATACTCCATTTGTTTGGGCTGCTATAAAAAAGTACTATGGATTTGGTAACTTACATAAAATAGGAATTTACTCCTCACAGTTATATAAGTCCAAGATCAGGGTGCCAACATGATCAGGTCATGGTAAGAATCCTCTTTGCTTGCAGGTTGTTGATGTCTTGTATCATATGTGGTAGAAAGAGACAGCTGGGTCTCTGGCCTCTTCTTCTTTTTTTATTATTTTAGTTTTTATTTATTTGAGAGAGTATGTGTGGGAGAGGGGCAAAGGGAAGAGAGAGAATCTTTTTTTTAATGTTTATTTATTTGTTTTGAGAGAGACAGAGAGAGAGGGAGAGAGAGAGTGGTTGTGGGAGAGAGGCAGAGAGAAAGGGAGGGAGAATCTTAGGCAGTTGCTATGCCAGTGTGGGGCCCGATCCCATGACCGTGAGATCATGATCTGAGCCAAAATCAAGAGTTGAATGCATAATGGACTGAGCTACCCAGGCACCCTTTTGGTCTCTTCTTAAAAGGGCATTTATCCCATTCATGAGGACTCTATTCTCATGACCTCCCAAAGGCCCCACCGCCAGGCACCATCACATTGAGAAGTAGGTTTCAACACATGAGTTTTGAGAGGACACCAACATTCAGTCCCTAACAGATGCCTAACAAAAACCAGATATATTATACCTGGATCGGCAAAGCTCTGATCTACAACCTATTAAAGGTATGGATAGATATCTCTAATGTAATTCTATTAAAGGTGGATAGAGGTGGTATGATAGTGAGTTTACCTTATTATTTATTTACTTTTTAAGATTTATTTATTTGAGGGGAGAGGTAGTTTGCGTGCACAGGTGCAAGCTGGAGAGGGGCAGAGAGAGAGAGGTATGGAGTGAATCCGAAGCCGGCTCCGCACTGTCTGCGTGCGTGCATTGCAGGGCTCGATCTCACAAACCATGACTCATGCCCTGAGTCAAAATCTAGAGTCAGATGCTTAACCAACTGAGCCACCCAGGCACCCCACCTAGCCTATTTTTTAATGGACTTTGTGGCCTAAAACAAACCACTTATCTCTGTAAACTTTAATTTTCCTATATGCTAAGTGTGCCTAAAATTCTCTACTTGGCAGTAAAGATCAAAATCACAAATAATATCCATCAGGCACATCATAGTCACTCAGCTAATGCTAGGTCTTACAAAAGAAAAAAAAATGGCAAAAAAAAAAAATAAAATGAAATAAAATAAAATAAAATTGAAATGGAGAAGTTGAAGATCATTATAGTGTCAAACCTGAAAGACCAGAAGAAAGGGTGAAAATTATATAAAGTATTTCCAAAAGTGCCTCCCTATAGTCAAATTTGCATTAGCCATTGATATATAAACAATAAGTTTCTCAAAATGATATTTACCTGGTCCCCCTTGGCCTCCTTTTTTGGCAACACTTCCTTAGCCATAATGGTATGTTACATGTGTCAGCCAAGAAGAGGCTGTAAAGCAATGAAAAATATTTATTCGGGGTCTGAGGGATTATGATTCTGGAAGCACAGTTGATAGGAAACTAACAAAGTGTGCTCTGAGCTGCCAGCGGAGTGCAGGCTTCTAAAGGAAAAACCCACAAGGTCACATAACTTGTTTTGAAAGAATTATGACTAGTGCTGACAGAGTTAAACTGACGATCTAATACCCAATTCTCTATGTAGCTAACGGAGGTTGCATCATCTCTGTTTTAGTCCAAAGCAGGATGTGTTCCAGAAGGGGTTCAAGGTGCAGCTGACAAGTTGCAATTGACAAAAGTCAAGAATTCATGGTGTTTGAAAAAAATGGAACAGGTGACACGAGTGGGCCTTGCTTCCTCAATATCTTCCAGGACCATCTTCTGAATGTCTTTTAGCAATGTTTACTTCACTTTGGGATGTTCTCTCATACTTGTACACAATTAAAAGAGGTATCCATAGATTTCTTTAAGAATATTCTGAATTTTGGTTTTCCACTCATCTGCACTAACCTTCATCCCTTCATTTCAAATCAGTGAGGCCTGTGTTTAAAGAACTCCAGGTTACTTTCTTTTATTTTGTACACTAGAGGCAGAGAGCATGTTAATGCAGCCCCTGGTGGTCTCAGGGAGGAAAGGCCAAGGTGACAAGGTGATGGATGTCAGGTGGTCCTCCAATAATAATTTTTTATCAGCTCTTTTAGAATCCTGAGATCTGTGTGATAAAGGATAAGGTCTGTGTGGCCAGTACCCCTGGCTGCCTTCCTAATGATTAATAATCGGGTGCAGATTAATATTTTAAAAGTGCACAGGGGAATAATTCGTGAGATGACATGGTGTTCATCTCCCTCCTGCCACGCCCCCCTAGACATGCCATGCCGAGCTCTGTTGTGTGGATGAAGGAAAAAAGAAAGCATGATCTGGTATATTAAAGTCGAGCTGGTGCCCAAGCATTGGCATTTTTCCTGCCACAATTATTTCATCTGGCATCTTTCTGCCTTAGGCAGAAGCAAGGCGACCCCCTCACCATTCAGGGTCTACCCTTTTCTTTATCATCACTTATGCTCTACTGGGTTTAAAATGAAATTAAGAAACCCTACACCAATAGCCCCACTACTGAGTTTTAAGTACTTGGCACTCCTTATGCTACTGCTGAAATGTTCATGCTAATGTGTTAACAAAATCGCATACATTAGTGCAGACTTCCTGTTCCTTTAAAGTCTTGCGGTCTGCGCAGTCGCCTTGATGCCTAGCTCGCCTGCCTGGAGGAGGAAAGGTCCCTAAGTATGCTGCTGCCTTCCTGCCCCAGAATCCTCCATCCAGCCTGGAGTCACGATTTGCCAGGTGAGAGTTGCTGGCCGGTAAGCTCATCTGCGAGTCTGGACTGTAGGGCAGCAAAGATGTCAGGAAGGGCAGCATTCACTCAGAAGTACGTCTGGAATGAATGGGCTTGGGTTTGGGGGGAGAGAGCAGAAAGCTGAAACCCTTCCTAGAAGGATCTGGCTGTCTCCTTTTTGTGGTGACTGGGGAATCAGTGCCATGACAAACGTGGCACAGCTTGGGGACCGACATGGGGGTCATGGCTCTGCCTTCTTTCAGCTGGTTCCCTGTGCCATCCCCTTAAGCAAGAGCCACTAAAGAGAAAATCTATTAGCAGGCTTCCCTTGGAGCACTGGGGGCAGCAGCAGCCCCGTTATCCGTCTTTCCCATTCGCCCCATGCCAGCGCTCAGTGAGGCAGCCAAATGGAGCTGCCCACTTCGCTGTACCCACTCATTTGACTTATTAGTAAGATGGTAATTATGCTGGGGAGGGATGAAGGGCAATGAGGGGGAGGTGACAGAAGCAATTTGTTGGTGCGATGGGATGACAGCCCAGGCACCTCCAAATAAGTGTCTAGGAGAGAGAGGGGAGAGAGAGGGGAGAGAGGGGGAGGAAGAGGAAGACGGACGGGGAACTGCAATCAGGAGCGGACATTTCGTGCGCCTTTTTAGACCCTTGCTTACAGGGAATGGCCTCTATAATCAGGCCATCCGCCCACATATCCTTATGAAACAGCTACCCACACCACAGCCCAAAGGGGCCCCTTTTAATAAGGAAAGTGCATCGCTTATGGGTGTTTTTTTTGTAGACAGTTATAGCTCCCTATTCCTTTTAACTAGCTTAGTGGTATCTCTTTCGAGAGAGTTAAAGCAAAGTTTGTGCTAAATTTAGACAAGCTAATATGAAGTCTTGCCCAGCAGCTGGGCCAGGTATTCAAAATGAGGAGCATCCTTGATGCGGTCATTCACCAAAAGTATTTGTTGAGGACCTACTAAGTACTGGATACTGTCTCAGATGCTGGGGACATAGCAATGAATCAAATAGACACATCACATTGTTTACATTCCTATAGACTTCACATTTTTGTGGGAGGGGGGCACAGAATATATATCAGCAAATAAAAATTTTGGTTGGCACAAAATAGGTTAGTGACTTGGGGGTGGGGGAGTTTTAGATTGTGTGGTGAGTGTGTGGGTCTGTCAGGAGGTAGTATGTTTGCCAGAACCAGTCAGGCAGAGATCTGGGGGTTGGGGGTGGGAACAGTATTACTGACAGAAGGCAAAGCGATGTAAACGACCCTAAAGTAGAAGTGACGTGGGCATTCTGAGCGACAGCAACGGCGACAGCAACAGGAGGGGCTGGAAAGATTGTCAGCCAAAGATGTGGTGAGGGACGCCGCAGGAAGGCGGGCAGGGGATTTAATCACCAGCCACGATGAGTTGTTTAAATTTTATTCTAAGAAAATGGAAAATTACTGAAGAGCTTTCATCAAAAGGTTGACACGATCAAGTTCATATTTTTGGAACGTCTCTCATGCTGAATGGAGAATCAGTTGGATGGAGGCAAGAGAGAAAGGGGGGAAACCTGGGGGCTGTTCCTCAGGACAACAGATTTGAAAAGGCTGGCACTCAAAGGAAACCAGTGGATTTTAAGGCAGAAAGTGTCATAGCTCCTATGAAGACGGGCACTGGAATCAGCAGCTATTGTGCGCACCTGTTTCGTCTTGGCCACTGGCCACTCTGGCAATGTTGTTTCACTTGTTGCCTATGGCACTGCTGGGCACCTCCGTTTTACAGACGGGAACTCATAGATGTAAAACGCCTTGTGCCTTGTACCACCTGCTCGTAAGTGGTCGAAACAGAATTGGAACCTGGGAGTCACCTCTGAGGTCCAAGCTGTCCCCACTACACCACACTGCCTCTTACTCGAGGAGACGCTCGTTGCCCAGCACCAGAATGGGTCTGAAGCACAGGAACCCAGCATTGGTTACTACTCTGTCCTCAGAAAGATGTCTGAGGAAGCGAATGGCTGACCCGATTGATGAAGGCATTGCATTGCTGTGTACCAAATTAGACCCAAATTCTTGCGCATGCACTAAAGGTTGGTTCTGCAACCAGGTGATGTCTGACTTGGAGGTTAAGTAGAACCAGGTACACAGGAGGAGGGATACAGAGATGGGAGAGTACGGGGCAGTTTGGTTACAGAAATGACTTGCCTAAGGTCTTATCAGAGAGTAAATCAGAGGCAAGTGGTCTCAAAACTCACATCTCCTTACTCTCTCTCCGGTGAGGCTGCATGGGTCCTGGGAAGGCATCAAAGGACCTAAGTATAAATCGCAGAGCTGATTATCAGTAGGCCTCAGTGTCCTCACCGAAAGAGAGGAATGGTATGGTCCACCCCTCAGTCGTGCAGTAAAGAATAGATGAGATAATGAATTGTGAGATGCCGAAACATGAGCACTGGCCCAATACAAATTCTGATGAATAATACCAGTTAAATAGTAGTTTTATTAGGGACACTCTCTGATCACATACTTTCCCATTTGAATATTAGTGTGTTACTCATGCAGAAGTATTGGAAATGATTCAGGTTCCTTAATCTGCTAAAAATGTATGTATCACTGAGAAATAGATCTTGGGCAGTTTCTTTGAAAAAACCTGCTATTCATCAATCCACAGAAACTCGTGCACGCACTTATTAATTCAACCAATATTTTTTAGACTCTAAAAATACAAGATAATTGATATTTTGGCCAACTCCCGGGGACACAGAGAACAACACTGAGGATTCCAACAGGCACATATCCACGGGATTCTTGAAGTATAATGTGAGAGATAGAAAAAAAAAAATATATGTGGGTGGGAAGAGAGGATAGTCAGAAGTAGCACAGAAATATGGAAAATCTTCATCTGCTGGTGGTTATTTTTTTAGCTTGTAATGATCACTGCCCAAAGTCTGAGGGTCAATACCTTATTTTGTGATTTCCGTAGAGTTCTCAGGGTGTCCGAGAGAAAATGGTCAAGCGACCCTGCTAAGGGTGAATGCTGTTACCCAGTTCAAAGTGACCTCATTACTCTCTTACATATGTGACTGTCTCCTTAATTTGACTCTACATTCTCTAGTAAAGAGATCCAATCTCCTCATGTTTATTCCTGACTATGGCCACGACATTTAAATCTTTGCTGACACATCCTAACTGTCATCAAGGGATGCCTTCTTATCCCTAAGAATCTACCTTGTGTATGGATTGTGTGGAAGTTAAAAGCCCATCCATTCCATGGTTACTTTTTTTTATTATTATGTAATTTTTTTTTAAAATTCAAGTTAATTAACATACTGCGTAGTATTGGTTTCAGGAGTAGAACCCAGGGATTCATCTTTTTTTAAAAACTTCTTTTAATGTTTATTCATTTTTGACAGAGAGAGAGAGACAGACAGACAGACAGAATGCAAGCGGAGGAGGGTCAGAGAGAGGGAGACACAGAATCTGAAGCAGGCTCCAGGCTCTGAGCTGTCAGCACAGAGCCTGACTCGGGGCTCAAACTCACTAGCAGTGAAATCATGACCTGAGCCAAAGTCGGACACTTAACCGGCTGAGCCACCCAGGCGCCCCCTTTGCAGTTATTTCTATAGTAAGTGTTTAGTCAAATACTGTTCCAACCAAAGACAGTTCATTGTCCTAGCAGGAGTCCAGGCATTAGCTGTTAAAGCCCTTATCGGACTTCAATAAAATTGGGTTCTTCTAGGAGTTGCTGCAACCACTCTCTATCTGCATAGTTTGTATTTCCGCCTGTGTTCTAGTCAGAATGAATTCTTTGTAAGCATTGCTCACTGACACTTTTGCATCTTTGCAGACTCTAGTTCCGAAGTCAGGGAAGCTCAACATCCACCTTGCACGCATAAGTCCTACTTAAAAGGAGACTTTTTTAAAAGAAGAGGTCCCTATCACTGGGTTAATGCCATTCTCCCCTCAAAAACGTGGGTACTCCGGCCATACCTCTGTTAACTTCTACAGCTGGTCTTAACAGTTTGATCACAAGCTTCTCACTCTCTCTGGTTTCTGATCACCTGGGGGCAAAGTCACTTTCTCCTCCATACCCCTCTCCACACATCATGGCTGGTTCATGAAATACATGAAATAGCTGCTGAATGAATGAAAGCGTAAATGCTTGAATAAATGAACCAGTGAACGATGTGGTGAATGACTACCCCTCTCACTGTCTCTATAATAACAATGCATCTGTTTTGAAAAGAACTAAAAGTGCCACAAATATAACATTGTCTTGTTTTTCTCTCCTATTTCTTAAATTGCCGCAGCTTTGACAGCAACTGGATCATTTGGTTGCAAACACTGTGATGTGTTTTGGCCCTTGAATCCTATACATTATGGCATATGAAAAAAAAAAGTCATAATTTCAAGATGATAATTTGAATGCAAACAGATGGTATTCAGTGGTGGTGCCCATAGATTCTTGCGTCTTGCAGGTCATGTTCCTCACCACCCCCCTCGGGAAAATACCGCATTTGCCATATTTCTTTCCCCACCTCCCTATCCCCACCCCTCCAGCCATATGTTTCATAATGAGGGCACTTAAAATATCATAGAATTGGCCTATCCTCATGATATTTAAAATGTGAGATGTGACAATATCTTAACTTCAAACACATGGCTACACAGGAGAAGGGGGAGAAAAAGCAATGGAAAAAGTTCACACCATGTTATTTTGAGTGGAGGTCGGCAAGAAGGGAGGGGGCATCGTGTCAGGGATTTCAGAAAACTGAAAAAAAAAAAACGGCTGCTTTGGCATAATGCATGAAAGATGGTGTTTGATGAACATGCGATCGATGTTTTTGAGAAACAGACCATCATCGGTTGGAAAATATACATTTTAATTTATAGAAGCAAAGAACTGAGCCACCTAGAGATTCTGACTATCTGTTCTCTAGTCTGGAGAGCAGGAGAGAGAAAGGTCACCCATCTGGTTCCCTGGGTGCGATGATTCTGATTTGCTGGGATCGTCTGCCTCCGGGTCTGCCACGGGGGGAGCTTGGCTGGGCTTAGCTGTGTTGGCAGCAGGTGAAATATCAAATAGAAAGATGATAAATAATAAATGGGCCCATTTTTCATATTTGGATGGAGGGAAATGTTAATGTAGTTAGGGAAAGTTGGGCTGTCTTGTTCCAAACAGCTAGGCTTTGATAATTTCAAGATTGACCATTCAGCCTCCAAAGGCCTTGGTTGGTATTTCTGTCTGCCAGGAAGTAAAGAAGAGCTGTCCTGGCAGAGGACCCACATGCCTCAGTTCCTTTTCGAGGTCCAGCATTTATAGGTTCAGCTGGCTTTTGAATCCCCACTCGTCCTTAGGATGAGATTGGTAGATGTGAGAGCTGCCTTCCTTCCACACTGCCTACTTCTGAAAGAAAAAAATTATCCTACTGATATTTACCATACAGAGGTAGGAGTACCCCCAGAGGGCCATAGGGACCCACAGTGAGTATTCAAAGCCATTGAGTTAGCATGGCATTTGTCCAGTAGCATAAACTTTACTCCAATAATAGAAAAGGACACATTACTTCTATATCAGAGTAAACACAAATGTGAAACAGAAGGCAAAAATTCACAATTCTAGACCGAAAGCATAAATGTAAAGGTTAAAACGTAAAAAAAATAAACTTTAAAGACATGTTCAGGCTTCCTGCAAGCCTCTTTGGCTATACGTCCCGATCCCCGGGGATTTCATTTCTGTCTCCTTTGCCGTTAGTTCCACATGGGGGGTAGTGAAGGAAGGATGGATGAGAGGCACCCTCCTACAATGTCAGAAGCTGGTCTAGCAGTGTCAGAAAAGCAAATGACTCTTCATTTCTCATCTCATTGTTTCTCCTTTGCATGTCTGTAGGACAAAAATCAGGGCACACTCCCTGTCTTCAAGGAACTGACCATCATTTGGAAATGGAGCCTTGTAGTGGGAGTGTGAAACCAGAGAACTATCTCCTGGACACCTTACATACTAACTAGTGGTTTGGAGAACCAGCGCTCATTACTGAGATTGGAGGAATGGAGTTCCTCTGGTGGCAAAGGACATATTCAGTGACATATGTCTCCATTGGTCATAATCACTAATTGCAAATGTGGAGACTTGGAAAAAAATAGGTCTAGACATCTATTTTGTAGCTCAGCTAATGTTCTTCAGTTGAAAATTAATTGGGGAAGAATTATTTCAGAAGGATGATCACTAAGATGTCAGGCTCAGGACTACCCTGCAGAAATTCTGCTCCTGTTCCGTCTTTCCTCTGCAAGCCAAGTTTTCTTCAACCTCCTTATTTCTGGTAAGGGTAGCACAACCAACCCAATTATCCAGGCTTGAAACGTCATCTTTAATTACCTTGTGTCTCCCATACACGTTTTCTCTGTTCTAGTCCCATCATCTTCTGTTTTAGTTCATTAGATTCTAGGTTTGGTACCTTCGAATTCTCTTTCCATCCATCTTCCACACTGATGTCAAAATGATTTCTCTTAATTACCACTTAATTTCTCAATTATCAGTCTGATTGTGGTAGTTTTCTGATCAGAAGTGGCTCCTCATTGCCTACTAAATGAAATGTAGACTCCTTTGCTTTGCCACAAACGACACAATCTCTGTAAAGTTCCCCCTCTCCTTACTCCCTCCCCATCCCTCAGCTCAGAGCAGAGAGCACCGATTTCCATCCTCTGAAATGATTGCCCCATTTTGCCACATGCCTTTTTGTTTTTACTAAGTCTTCCTGGAGTGCCCTCTTCTTCCGGTTCTACTTAACAGCATCCTGGAGGCCTTCAAAGAAGTCTTTTCTGGTAATCTCAGCCCATTATGTCCTGGTCCACTTAGGAAGTTCATAATGCTGTCAGAGTAACCGCCATACACTCTTGAGTTAGAAACACTTGGTCAGCAATTTTATCTTTCCAACTAGATTGAAAACACTAGAAAGGCAGGGAGCTTCAGCTCTGAAAGATTCCCAATGCTTCATGGAGTGCTTTGAATATAGTAGATGCTTAGTAAATATCTGTCGAGTGAGTGACTGGATTTCTTAAGTGAGACGCTATCACATAAACTTTTCAGATGTTTATTAATATTCCATGCAACACGCGATCACTTACAGAATGAACTGTTTGCTTTAAAATGCTGCCTGAAAGAGAGATTAATTGCTCTGTGTGAGATTAACCTGCAGAGCAGAGAGGTGAGGCTTCAGACAGAGAATGGGAAACTAGTTTAAACTCATAAATTAAAAATTCTGCAGAAGAAACGCTGCTTTTCTGGAACAGATATGCCAGCTTATCGCCAAGTTCAAGATCAGTTCAAATCTTAGATATCTGTCAGAAACAATGTTGTTTTTACTATGAGTGTTGTAGATGCCGGTGCTGGCCTCTTTCTCCAGGATGGAGTGAACTCCAGTTTCCAGGGGGGCACCATACTTACTCGTATTCATTTTTTACCTAATGTCCTATTTCTGTCCAGCCAAAATATCACAAGAAACATTGTCATTTGGTCCTTAAGCCCCTTGACTGTAATGGTTTCTCAGACATTCCTTGCTTTTGATAACTTTGATCATTTTGAGGATTCACGGTTGGATATTTTGTAGCGTACCTGTCTTTTGAGAGGCAGCCGATGTTTTTGTAGACTGGGGTTATGTGTTTTGGGGAAGAAGGACCATGTCCATCTTATGCCAAGGCAACCTACTAACCACATGACTTATCACTGCTGTTAACCTTGACCACTTGCCTCAGGTAGGATTTGTAAGGTTTCTCCGCTGTAAAGTTACTCTATTTTGCCCCTTTCTGTCTGTATTTATTTAAAGGAAATCCCTATGCCCAGTCCACACTTAGAGAATGGAGGGGGGGTTAGATTCCATCTCTGTGAAGGTGGAGTAGCTACCTGATTTATTTCAAATTCTTCTGCATGGGAGATTTGTCTATTTCCCACCATTTATCTAGTCATTTATTTATCCAATAACTTATTTATATCAATATAGGCTTGCATCTATTTATTTTTTATTTTGGGCTATCATCCAAAACTATTTTGTTGCTCAAGTTCTTCCAGCTTTGGGCATTGAGAGCTCCTTCAGTTGTTACTATATACCTTTGACATCTTCCTTTCATTGTGTGTGTGTGCGCGCACACGTGCTTAGTTTTTAGCAATTGCTTACTTTCTGGCACTACAAGATTCTCCAGGTTCTTCTTGACTATTCCCAGCCCCAATCTTAAAATCGGCCATTTTCCAAGGTGTTCCAGTTATTTTAATTGGAGAATGGCATTAGAAACCATGATCAAGGGGCGCCTGGGTGGCTCGGTGGTCGGTTAAGCATCCGACTTCGGCTCAGGTCATGATCTCACGGTCCGTGAGTTCGAGCCCTGCGTCGGGCTCTGTGCTGACTGCTCAGAGCCTGGAGCCTGTTTCAGATTCTGTGTCTCCATCTCTCTCTGACCCTCCCCTGTTCATGCTCTGTCTCTCTCTGTCTCAAAAATAAATAAACGTTAAAAAAAAATTAAAAAAAAAAAAAAAGAAACCATGATCAGGATGGCCAACAGACACATGAAAAGATGCTCAACGTCACTCATCATCAGAAAAATACAAATCAAAACCACACTGAGATACCACCTCACACTGGTCAGAGTGGCTAAAACGAACAAATCAGGAAACTATGGATGCTGAAGAGGATGTGGAGAAATGGGAACCCTCTTGCACTGTTGATGGGAATGCAAACTGCAGCCACTCTGGAAAACAGTGTGGACGTTTCTCAAAAATTGAAAATACGACCCAGCAATAGCACTGCTAGGAATTTATCCAAAGGATACAGGAGTGCTGATGCATGTACCCCATGCATTGGGGCACATGTACCCCGATATTTACAGCATCGCTTTCAACAATAGCCAAATTATGGAAAGAGCCTAAATGTCCACCAACTGATAAATGGATAAAGAAGATGTGGTTTATACATACAATGGAATACTATTTCGCAATGAGAAAGAATGAAATCCTGCCATTGGCAGCAATGTGGTTGGAACTGGAGGTTTTTATGCTGAGTGAAACAACTCAGTCAGAGAAAGACAGATATCATATGTTTTCACTCATATATGGAACTTGAGAAACTTAACAGAAGACCATGGGAGAAGGAAGGGGAAAAAGTAGTTACAAACAGAGGGAGGGAGGCAGACCATAAAAGACTCTTAAATACAGAGAACAAAGTGAGCGTTGGGGGGGGGCAGGGGAGAGGGGAAAATGGGTGATGGGCATTGAGGAGGACACTTGTTGGGATGAGCACTGGATGTTGTATGTAAGCAATGAATCACGGGAATCCACCCCAAAACCAAGAGTGCACTGAACACACTGTATGTTAATGAATTTGACACTACATTGTATTAAAAATAATAATAATAAAAAGAAAAGAAAAACCAAATCAGGGGGCACCTTGGTGGCTCAGTTGGTTGAACATCTGACTCTTGATATCGACTTGGGTAGTGATCTTGCAGTTTTGAGATAGAGCTCCATGTGGGGATCCACAATGAGCGTGGATTCTCTCTCTCTCTCCCTTTGCCTTTCTCCCCTGCTTGTGCTCTCTTGCTCCAAAATAAAATAAAATAAAATAAAATAAAATAAAATAAAATAAAATAAAATAAAATAAAAAGAAACAAAGATCAGGGTGATAAATAGTTATTGCTGCCAGGGTACCATTGCTTCTAGGCTTTCTCGCTATCAAAGCAAGGAAATAAGTGTGCATACTCATCTATGTATACACATATATCTGTAATATTTCCATAGGTGACCATCTCTATCTATGAGCTAAGTATGAATTCATTCTGATATCTCCAACTGTAAATATTCCCACATGGATCATCCTAGCCTCATGTCCTTGTTTATCTGTAACCTCTCACTCTAATAGTGAGAAATATGCTTCCTAGCATCTGCCATCCATTTTAAATTGATTAATGCCAGGATATATCTATAATGCTTTCAGAATTATTAACCGATACTTCTGTGAGAAACAGTTTTATCACTTAGAGTACTTTGGTATGGAGAGATCTTTTTGTTTTCCGTAGTATAGACTCCGCTCATTTCCAAAGTTACTTAGATTAACACCTTTTCCTGAACTCTTCAGGGCGTTTGTTTCAGACATTTGTAATAGTTGTAGTATGTTGTCACCGCCCACTTTCCATACTTGGGTCCCCCAAGTGTCTCAATCTCCTTTTATTCTTGCATGCATTAATATTCACTCTTTGTGCTACATTCCTTGCAACGACTGATCTACTTACCATTATAATAGTTGTAGCTTTTACACATAGCATATAATTGCAAGCATGCAATATGTAACCTTTTCAGACTGGCTTCTTTCACTTAATACCATTTATTGAAAGTTCAACTTTGTTTTTGTTTGTCTGTTTGTTTGTGGCTTGATAGCTCCTGTCTTCAAGTTATTGAATAGTATTCCATTCTATGATTGCCACAATTTAATTATCCACTCACCTATTACAGGACATTTTGAGTGCCTCCAGCTTTTGGTCATTATGAATTAAACTTCTGTGAACTTTATGTGCAGGTGTTATAAGAATATAAGTTTTCAAATCAACTGAGCAAATATCTGGGTTCACAATTGCTGCGTTGTATGGTAATACCACGTTTTAGCTTTGTGAGAAATTCTCAAGCTGTCTTCCAAAGTGACCGTATTTTGCATTCCAACCAACAATGATTTAAAAGTTTCTGTTGCTCTGTATCCTCACCAGTAGTTGATATTCTGATTGTTTGCATTTTAGCCATTTTACCAGGTAGGAAGTGGCATCTTGTTTTTGCATTTCCTCAATGACAAATGATACGTTTATTTGCCATCTGTATTTTTTCTTTGGTGAGATGTCTAGTCGGATCTTTTGCCCATATTTTCCTAAAGTTTATTTATTTATTTATTTGGAAAGAGAGAGAAAGATCACATGAGTAGGAGAGTCACACACACACACACACACACACACACACACAGAGAGAGAGAGAGAGAGAGAGAGGGAGAAGGAATCCCAAGCAGTCTCCACACCACCAGCACAGAGCCCTTTGTGGCGCTCGAATTTATGGACTGCAAGATCATGACCTAAGATGAAACCAGGAGTCTGATGCTTAACCAACTGAGCCACCCAGGTGCCTCTCTTTGCCTGTTTTTAATTGGAATGTTGGGTTTTTTTTTATTTTAGGAGTTTTTTTATTTTAGGAGTTTTTTTAATAAGATGGATATAAGTACTTTACCAGATATGTCTTTTGCAAATATTTTTCCTCAGCCTATTCCTGTCTTTTCCTCCCTTTTTCATTGAGATATTATTGACATAACACCATTGTAGAAGTTTAAGTCATACAGCCTAATTGTTTGACTTTACATATATTGTAAAATTATTGTTGTAGTATGTTTGGTTAGCATCTATCATCTCATATAGATACAAAAGAGGAAAAAGGCAAAAAAAATCCTTTGGTGAGAGCTCTTAGGATTTACTCTTAACAACTTTCACATATGCCATCAGCAGTGTTAACTATGGTCACCAAGCTTTATATTACTTCCCCAGGATTTACTTATCTTATGACTGGAAGTTTGTACCTTTGACCTTCCTTCAAACCCCCTCCTCACAATCTCTGCTCTGGAAACCGCAAATCTGATCTCCCAGAGTTTTTTTCTGTTGTTGTTTTGTTTTTTTTTTAACGTGTGGTTATTATTTTGGTTTGGTTTAGTTTTAGTTTTGTTTATTTGTTTTAGATTTCATATATAAGTGAGATCATAACACATTTGTCTTTCTCTGTCTGATTTATTTCACTTAGCCTAATGGCCTCAAGATCCATCCAACATTTTTATTACAAATGACAGCATTCCCTTCTTTTGTTGTGACCAGATAATATTGGATTGTAAATATATACAACAACTTCATTGCCCATTCTTCTGTCCATGGACACTTAGATTGTTTCCATATCTTGGCTATTATAAAACAAAAATGCAGGTAGCTTTTCCAGTTAGTGTTTTCATTTCCTTTGGATATATTCCCAAAAGTGGGATGAGTGGATCACATGGTATTTCTAGTTTTAATTTTTTTTAAACTTTTAACGTTTTTATTTATTTTTGAGACAGAGATAGAGTACAAGCAGAGGAGGGGCAGAGAAAGAGGGAGACACAGAATCTGAAACAGGCTCCAGGCTCTGAGCTGTCAGCACAGAGCCCGACGCGGGGCTCGAACTCACGAACTGCGAGATCATGACCTGAGCCGAAGTCGGCCGCTCAACCGACTGAGCCACCCAGGCGCCCCTAGTTTTAATTTTTTGAGGATCCTCCATACTGTTTTTCACAGTGGCTGTACCCGTTCATAGTTACACTGACAGTGAACATGGGTTCCTTCTTATCCACATCGTCAACATTTGCTATCTTATGTCTTCATAGAGGTGTGCCTGTCTTTTGTTTCCCTTAATAGTGTCTTTCCCAGAGCTGTTTATAATTTTAGTAAAGTCCATCTTATTAAGGTTTTCATGAGTCACGCTATTTGTCTTATGTTTGAAAACTTATCACGAAACTCAACATCATGTAGATTTTCTGCTATATTTTATTTTTACAAAGTTTTTATTTAAAAAATTTTATATTTTTGCATTTTACATTTCAGTCAATGGTCCATTCTGAATTTTTTTTTTGTAAGTTGCAAGGTCTATATGTGGGTTTTGACTTCCTTGTTTTGTTTTGTTTGCATATGAACATTCAATTGTTCTAGAACCTTTTGTTGAAAAGATTTTGCATACCTGGAATAAATAAATCCCACTCACTCTGGTGTATAGTCAGACGTTGTTGGATTTGATTTGCTAGTATTTTTTGTGGACATTTCTATCTATGTCTATGAAAGACATATAGCTACAGGATTTTATTCCTCCTAATATCTTTATCTGGTTTTGATATTAGGGTAATTCTGCCCTAATGCAATGAGTTAGGAAATCTCCTCTCTGGTTTCATTTGCTGGAATTATAATTCCTCGATTTTATTTGTTTGTATTATTTCTTCCCTAAATGTTGGTATAATGTCCACTGGACCAGTATCTTAAAGTTTTTCATTTACAATATTGGTGATTTGTACATCCTTTCTTTCTTCATTGTTTAACTCAAACTAATGTCTACCAATTTTATTGATTTTTTTCCTTGAAAAACAACTTCAGTATCATTGATTTTCTTTGTTTTCCTACATTCAATTTCATTGATAATTGGTATTTCATTGATAACTGGTACAACTTTTTCTTCTTTCTTTTTTCTTTCTTTCTCTCTCTGCTTGTTTTAAGATTAGACTTTTTGTCTCTTTTTAGCTTCCCAAATTGACAGATTAAGGGGTGCCTGGGTGGCTCAATTGGTTAAGCATCAGACTATGGCTCAGGTCATGATCTCAGGGTTCATGAGTTCCAGCTCCACATCAGGCTGTGTTGGGCTCTGTGCTGACAGGTCAGAGCCTGGACCCTGGTTCAGATTCTGTGTCTCAGTCTCTCTGCCCCTCCCCCACTCATGCTCTGTCTCTCTCTCAAAAATAAATATACATTAAAAAAATAAATAAATACAGTAAATAAAGCATCAGATTAGATTACATTACTGATTTTATATCTTCCTTTTTTTCTAATACAAGATTTTAATGTTACAAATTTCTCTCTAATCAGTACTTGTGATGTATCCCACAAATTTGGTAAATTGAATTTTCATTTTCATTCAGTTGAATATATTTCAATTTTTTCAAGAATCCTTTTTTGCTATGGGGCGCCTGGGTGGCGCAGTCGGTTAAGCGTCCGACTTCAGCCAGGTCACGATCTTGCGGTCTGTGAGTTCGAGCCCCGCGTCGGGCTCTGGGCTGATGGCTCGGAGCCTGGAGCCTGTTTCCGATTCTGTGTCTCCCTCTCTCTCTGCCCCTCCCCCGCTCATGCTCTGTCTCTCTCTGTCCCAAAAATAAATAAAAAACGTTGAAAAAAAAAAAAAAAAAAGAATCCTTTTTTGCTACATGTATTGTTTAGAAGTGTATTGTTTAATTTCCAAATATTTGATAATTTCCTGGCTTGCATTCTGTTACTGATTTGTAGTTTAATTCTACTGTGGCCTGAGGACATATTTTGAATGGTTTCTATTCTTTTACATTTGTTATGCTTTGCCTTATGGCCCAAAATGTGGTTGTTATGGTGAATTTTCCAGGTCAGCTGAAGAAAAATTTGTATTCTGGTTTTGTTGAATAGACCGTTCTATAAATGTCAATTAGGTCAAGTTAATTGATAATGCTGTTCACATCATCTAGATCTTTGCTGATTTTTTTCCTGGTTGATACATCAATTACTGACAGAACTGTGTTGAAGTCTCTAACTACAAAATTGAATTTATCTATTTGTCAGTTTTATCAGTTTTTGCCTCATTTATTTAGAAGCTCTGTTGTTAGGTGCATATACTTTCAGCACTATTATATCTTCTTGGAAAATTGACCTCTTTTTCATTACACATTTTCCTCTATTTATCCCTAGTATTCTTCCTTGCTCTAGAATTATCTTTGTCTGAAATTAATATACCTACCTTAACTTTCTTTTGATTAGTGTTTGCATGGTTTATCTTTTCCCATTTCTTTACCTTTAACTTATATGACCCTTTGTTCTTAATGTGGGTTACTGGAAGTCAACATAGAGTTGTGTGCCAATTTTTATTCATTCTCACAAATCTTGGCCTTTAAATTGGTGTATTTATACTACTCACTTTTAAGTGATTACTGACATACTTGTTTTGGGCTGTTTTCTATTTTCTGCCTTTGTCCTTTGTTTCTTTTTTCTTTCCCATTTTATGATTTATCTAGTTTTAAAAGAGCATTTTTGTGCTTTCAATGCATCTCCTTACTTAGCATATCAATTAAGTTAATGTTTTAAAAATTTAGTAGTTGTCCCAGAGTTTGCAGTATACATTTACAACCAATACAGGTCTACTTCTAACAACACTCTGTTGCTTCAGTGTAGTGCACATACTTTATAACATGTGATTCTCAAATCCTCCCTCTATCCCTTGCAATGATGCTGTCATTCACTCTTATTATCCATAAATTATATATTATAATCACCTAATAGATTACCACTATTATTATTTTAAGCACTAATCTTTTAGATCAATTACAAATTATAAAAATAAAACTTTTTTCTTTCTTTTAAAAAAACTTTTTAATGTTTATTTATTTTTGCCACAGAGGGAGAGAGAGAGAGAGTTAGAGCATAAGTGAGGGAGGGGCAGAGAGAGAGGGAGACACAGAACCAAAGCAGTCTCCAGGCTCCGAGCTGTCAGCACAGAACCTGACATGGGGCTTGAACTCACCAACCACAAGATCATGACCTGAGCCAAAACCAAGAGTTGGATGCTTAACCAACTGAGTCATTCAGGTACCCCCAAAACTTTTTTCTCTCATTTATTCCTTCTATTATGTTCTTTCTTTCTTTATG
The DNA here is from genome assembly GCF_028018385.1 of Neofelis nebulosa. Lineage (NCBI taxonomy): Eukaryota > Metazoa > Chordata > Mammalia > Carnivora > Felidae > Neofelis > Neofelis nebulosa. Next base: position 8,753,888 of record NC_080788.1, read on the forward strand.
GAGCTTCAAAATTCTAACTACATCGTTGTCTTTCTGACAACTGTTTTTTAACACTTCTTGCAGAGAAGATCTGTTTATGAGGAATTTGATCAATTTTTACTCCTCTGAGTAGGCCTTCATTTCTTCTTCCTTTTTCAATACTAATTTTACTGCATATAACTCTAGGTTGTATTATTTCTTTAACACTTCAAAATTTAATTCCACTCTTTTTACTTGCGTGGTTTCTGATGAGATTCTGTCATAATTCTCATTCCTGTTCATCTAAAAGTAAGGTGACTCTCTCTCTCTCTCTTTCTCTCTCTCTCTCTCTTAAAACACTCTCATTGTTTTTGGTTTATGAAGTTTAAATATCATAAGCCTAGGTGTGGGTGTACTTACCTTATTTAGTATTCGCTGAGCTTCTTGGATCTTTGGTTTTGTTATTTTATTAGTTCTGGGAAGTTCTCAACCATTTTTACTTCAAAAATTTCTTCTGCTCCACTCTCTCTCTTTGCCTTCTTGCATTCCAGTAACACATATGTTACATCTATGTAAATTGTTCTAGAGTTCTTGCAGTGTCTGTTTTTGTCTTCACTCATTTTCTTACACCTCGGTTTGAGAAGTTTCTATTCACTAATATTAAGTTCTGATTCTTTTCTTAGTCATTTCCAGTCTACTGATGAGCCTGTCATAGGTATTCTTTGTTCTTGACAGCATTTTTGATTTATAGAATTTTTTTTGATTCCTTTATGAGTGTTTCCATTTTTCTCCTTATATTACCTATATATTCTTCCATAATGTCTAATCTTATTTTCCATTAGAACCTTTAACAATTTAATCATAGTCATTTTAAATTCCTTGGCTGATACTTTTAATATCGGGTTATATCTGAGTCTGGTTCTGATGATTGATTTGTCTGGCCAGACTGTGTTCCTGCCTCTAGGCATGCCTTGTAATTTTTTGTTAAAAGCTAGTCATTTTGTATTAGGTAATAAAAAGTGAGATAAATAAGTCTTTAGTGTGATGATTTTTGTTAACTTGGTTATAAAAAGGGCTGTGTGGGGTTTTTTTTAATGTTTATTTATTTTTGAGACAGAGAAAGACAGAGCATGAACAGGGGAGGGTCAGAGAGAGGGAGCCACAGAATCTGAAGCAGACTCCAGGCTCCGAGCTGTCAGCACAGAGCCCAGAGCGGGGCTCGAACTCACGGACTGTGAGATCATGACCTGAGCCAAAGTCGGTTGCCCAACCGACTGAGCCACCCAGGCGCCCCAAGAAGGGCTGTGTTTAATATTTGTTATAGCTGTAGGTACCAAAGACTTCAAATTCCTATAGTATCCTTGTTTTTATTTCCTCTAGACCTTAGATTCCCCTAAGTCCTTCTTAAAGTCTGTGTTTTGCACTTATTTCATTTATAATCCACTGTGTTTATAATGTAGTCCTGATGTGGTAGTGTTCAGTGTGGGTGGATGAGGAGCACTGTGTATTCTTCCTGTTAAATCAGTCTTTTAGTGGGCTTAGATCTCAAGGTTGTGTTCTCCACAATTGTCTCTTCAGTGTCATAGTATTGTTTTCCCCTAGATCTCCAAATCTTTCCTTGGATTCAATGTTTACAGCTATTTCCTTGAAACTCTGACTCCTATTGAATATTTTTTCCTCTTAGGTGATATAGGAACCCTGAAGGGGAAAAGAAGGAATTATCTTCCTAGCATAAGTGTTTGGCAAAGACTTCTCCTGGGATTTTCTTATACAAAAATCTCTGAGTATATTTCACAATGTTTTCTCTTCCTTTTTCCCTGCTAGAGCAAGGAAAGGATCTTTCTCAAAACTCCACATAAGAACTGTGTCGGGTACCTGAAGATAAAGCCCATGAATATATGGGAGTCCATCCCTCCAAGACAATGCTCTGCAAAAGTTTCTCACTCTCATGCTTGTCCACACTTAGCTTCCTGCAATTCATCTTAAGTGATGAATTGCTACTTAAGTGACTCTGTCAGGGGTCCCTGAGACCACCCCAGGTTCAATAATTTAGAAGTATTCACAACACTCAGATATCATCATACATCTATGATTTATTATAGCCAAGTGATACAAAGAAAAGTTATCAAAAGGAAAAGATGTATCAGTGAAGTCTGAAGGGAATCGGGCACAAGCTTCATAGAGTCTTCTCCCACGGGAGGCACACAGGATGCTCTCAGCTTTTATGCAGCGAGTGTCACAATGCATATGCAATGTTGCCCCTAAGGGAAGCTCATCAGAGACGCTATGCCAAAGGTTTTTATTGGGGTCACCCTCTGCCTAGCAGATATGAAAGTTTCAGTCTCCCAGAAGGAAAACAGGTGTCAGCATTAACACCATCACCTGGTTTATACAAACAGTCAAAGCACAGTGGGCATTACTGTCAATCCTGGGGATGGTGACAATCTTTCTAAAATGCAAGGTCCCAGACACCAGCCAAAAACCAACCCTGCAAGCAGGTCTTAATAAGGTAGCAATCTCAAGGCAGCTGTGTTAACTTTTCTGCACATTGTTCTGACCAGTTTGTGATTCCAGAGGCTTCTGCATCAAACAAGCAGATTTCAGTGGCTCTAGCTCTCTGAATTTGGCTCTCTCCCAAGATTTCAGGGTAGTAGTTTATCCTATAACCTCAATTCTGTGAGGTCTAAGGAAGGTCATTGTTTTTTAGTTTTCTCAGCTTTTTCTTGTTGGAAGTTATCTGAATGATGAGTTCCAAACTCTTTATATGTCAGAGCTGAAACTAGTAGTCCCAAATGTTCTTACAATAAATCTAGTGTTGTAGTTGACAACAGACAGGTCTTTCTCTTATCCCTGGGAAAAAAAAAAACTAAACAAAAAAGAAACATACATAAAAGAATGTCCAGAGAATGTGTGTGTGTGTGTGTGTGTGTGTGTGTATGTGTGTGTGAATGACCAAACAGCAACACCTGTCAAGTTTTAAATAATTCTCAATGTCTACACAGTAAAATTCTATAGAAGGATTTCTATAGGATACTTGTTTCAGCCCCATTCAAAACCAACTAAAAAAAATTGGAAGAACAGGGCTCAGGCATTGCTTTTTGTTTTTAATCCTCTCACATTAAAAAAATGTAAAATCACATTAAAAACAACAGTTGATAGAAAAGAATCAGGGAAGCCAAATCTTAATGAGGAATGGAGAAAAACTTCTTATGAATGAAATCACTAGTCTGAGATTGATCTCTGTCTTCCAGCTCAGGTTAGGCTGGGAGGTAGCAAGCCCTGTCAGTTCAGCAAAGGCTGGAGAGGGTATACTGGCAATATCTTTCCCACAAGGTCACCTTGCTTGGTACAGAAGGGCAAGTAACAAGCACGGGTCACAAATAATAATGATGATATTCATCAAAGAAGAAAGTAAGATCATCTGCAATCATTAACCAGGAGAGCCAGAGGAAAGATGATCTCTGAGATGTAGCACCAGCCAGCAGATGACGAACAAGAAAATAAATATCAGCAATCTTGAGATGACCTGAATCAGCTCCTTCGAGAGGAGCTTAAGTGTATAGAAGATTTCTATAACTAGCGCATATGGTGTGCGCAGATTATGTACATGTATGTAGATAAGTAAAGCATATTGTCCAACCTTACTTTCAGGAGATAATCTTAAAGGAGCAACATTTCACATATACATACAGAAATGTTCATTATAATTGTGGTAGTTTGCAGTGTTGTCCCCAACCCTGACCCTTCTCAGCTTCCACGCTTTGTCCCCTGTTCTCTTGCAGTTTCTCTTAATATAGGTGGAGTGTACTTTGAGCCTGCATATGTGGTTTGCTTTGAACAATGTTTATAGGCAGACTTAATGTCCGTGAGGGTTTGGAATGTGCTTGCAGAGTAGGGCTTGCCTCTGCTATTATTACTGTGGAAATTGCATGCTCCAATTGGCCTGATGCTTCAAGAAAGATGGTACTCACATGGAGAAGATCATGAATTGCAGAGCTTCCATGGCCAACCAGCAGATGTATGAATATAAAGCTTATTATTTTTAGCCACTGAGTTTTATAGTGGTTTGTTACCCATCATTATTTTAACAATAGCTGACTGATGTAACCGCATAATCCACACTATTAAAAAATTCAGAAACAAGTTAAATATTTAACAATAAGACTGTTTAAGTAAAATATGGTATATTCACACAATGGATATGCTGCTATTAAAAACAATATTATTGAAGGATATTTATTGGCATGAAAAATGCTCATAATATACTCACTAAGTGGATATAGGGCTATAAAATACTGTGCCCAGTATGCTTTTCTGGGTAGAAAACTGTGTAAATTTTTATCCATGTGTATGTACGCATTTATATATAAATTTAATTTTTTTTACAAGAAAGATTAAAAAGTTTAAGGGCAAAATATTGAAAGGGGTTATTTCAAAATGTCAGAATAATAGTTTTTTCCCCTACCTTTGTACTTTTGTTTTCCAAATTTTGGAATTGCAAATAAGGGAGCAGGGGAGATTTAAGATAACTAAATATTCCACACAGAAAGCTGTAGATTTCTCCCTCGGCATTTCAGACTTTGAGTTGGGTCTTCTGCATGCTAATACTGATTGGAAACATCTGAGAGAGTGTCTGCGCGTCTCAGTATTTGTAAAATCTAAATGAATGACCATTTGAACAAGAATGAACAGTTTATTGGTGTCAATAAGTGTTTTCATCAGCATGGTGTATCATTCGTAATTTGCATCAACTCTTCTTTCTTAATTCAGGGTGGAACTTTGTGCAAAACAGAATTGTTGACACAATAGGCACTTAGTGTCTATTGGTGCGTGTGGGAAAGAGCGTTTGAATGGCTGAGTCAGTGCTGGAACGAATATCAGACGGGTCAGAGATTATTAAGCAAAACAATGGTTCTTGTTCAATCCCACTCGTCCACAAGGGGACACCAGGTGGGAGGCTGGCCCAGCTGCCAGTGGAGTTGAATCCACATTCCAAAATATGAGGGCTGGTCCTACATGATGGATCGCCATGATATTGTTCCTGTTCACAAGCGATTCGTCTGTCTTAGAAATGTGTGCAGCCCTGTGTTTCGATAATACATGAACATGGGGAAATGACTTGAATCATACATTGTCATGATCCCCTAAATTTTTGTGCCACCAGATAACAAGCGTGATCAGAGTCCTGGCTGCCTTCTTTAAACAGATGTGTGAGCATGAACACGTTTGGGGAACGACTTGGAACTGGATGGATATTAATGTCCTATAAAATAAACCAAATAACTGAAGAACTGACAACAAAATCGCTCCTTCTCCCTGAGATTTGCCCACATTCTTACTGGAGTGATGTGAGTTTGAGCTGCACTGTCAGTTTGAGTCAGACTGCTTCAAGACAAACACAATCGTCTGAACTTCCCTCATCGTGGCAATGCTAGCTGGTGTGCATAAAAGAAACTACTTGTTTGCTGTAGGGACGGGTAGTAAATAAAGCAGTTAGATGTTATTGTACATGACTAAGTTCTTGGCCCTAGCTCAGCTCCTCCTTGCTGTGTGTCTTGGGAAAGCTCTAGCTTTTCTGAGGTCACCTGTGGGCAGCGCTGTGGCAAGTACCCAACGAGATAATGCTATAAGAGCCTAGTTGTGAGTACATAAGTGAGTGAACGCACTCATCACTTCTGGCTTCAGTGAAATCAGTTAATTTATGTGAGCTCTTCTCTGAGGATGGGAATAACAGCACCTAGTTACTGTGAAGATAAACAAGGTTACTCATATAATGTGCCTGGCGTGATGTCTGTTCCCTGTCAAACACTCCATAAATATCAGTATCTTCCAGGCTTTCTTCTCCTTTAATCTTATCTTTCCCTGTCTCCACTCTCTACCTCTTATTCTCTCTTTTTTTCCATGTTGTGTACTAAGGATTACAGACTTGGAGCAGATGTCTGGTAAGGGAGACTCACTGTCAGGGGTGAATTTACACCTGAACTACAGCAAGAGGAGATGGAAACTGAAGAACTCCTTCTGCAGGCGGGTTGAATAGATATTGAGGTGCTTCAGTGAACAAATCGAACTTACACATAATTTCATTCTCTTACCAGCCTCAGAACCTTCCCTTCCTTGCAGCCACAGCCCCTTAGGCAGTATACAGGATGCATGGATTGGTCTACATGGCAAGATTTTAGGAGCATTTTTAGCCTTAGGGCACCAATCCATGGGCAGAAGGCAAAATTTCAGAAATGTTTAAGGTTTATATATGAGACAAGAAGCTTCATCCAATATTAGAGTATCTCCTCCAGTTTTTTTCCCAATTTGTTTTTTTTCCTATTATTTAAATGATCCAACTATTCCATAATTAATTAAGGAGACCACAAAAGAATCTTCTCTTGTTTTCTTTTCTGTGTCTCATCTTCTTTAACATTCTATCATCTGTAGCATCAACTACTGAACTGGAGAATACTTGGTGCCAATGCCATGTGTTTTATGTGTTTGAACGTCATCCCCATGTCTCGTGGTATGCATTCGGCATTTCATATTACATAGATTTTTCCAGAAAAGTGGCATAAAATCCTGTAGACAAGGAGTGTAAAAGAATACACACACACACACACACACACACACACACACACACACACACACATTAGGACATGACTACAGAGACATGAACTCTAAAGGAAAGGTGATAGTTTCTACAGATTCCTGCTTAGAACCCACAGAAACAGGGAGTAAATAGATTGTAAATCCTCTTCTAAGCATTTCACTCCAATTCCACTACACCTGTTATACCAACAAGATTTTCCCCAAAACACAATCATGAAGGAGATCCAGCTGTCCCTATTCCCATATGACGGCAGAAGCCTCAAGAAGTTTAATGTCTTTCCCACCAAAATTCATTAAGACTCAGCAGACCTACCCTTTATTTGGATGTGGGGAGACATCAGCCTTGTAGCACACACACACACACACACACACAACTACAAACAAATTCACTTGGGTGAAACTATAATTTCTTATGAAACAGTGCCCACATGTCACCGATTCTATTAATTCATTCTCCAAATCAATCAATTTTGTTAAAAAACAAGCCATGAAATTGACTGAACCTTTCACTTTTCCACCAGTCTGATGACTGTATACATAAGCACACACACCTATAAACACAACCCTGTGTGTTCTCATGTATAACTAACAGGAAACATGAAGAGAGGCAGACAAGGAAATTAAAAAGTATATTGAAGACAATCCTGAGAAATCAGTAAGGAAGGGGAGCAGAAAGGCATGGCAGTCTACATGGCAGTCTACATGGCAGTCTACATGGCAGTCTACATGGCAGTCTACATGGCAGGCATCCAGAATTGAGGGATCCTAAGAGGAAACCATTAGAGTCAATCATGGGAAGGCTAACATTGTTAGAATTCTCATTATAAGATCAAGGACTGTTTTAAGCTCATTACATGTATTTAACTCTCCCCTAGACAATGAAGTGGGCACTATTATAATTATCCCATTTGTAAAGATGAGAAAACTGAGGCACAGATTGGTTAAGAAATTTCTCCGAGGTCAAAAGACCCTAAGAGAGGAAAGGAAGCTGTGATCCCAGGCGACGCAATGTCTGGGCCCCAACCCCCACCCATCCAGTGCTTGGGAAGGAGAGGTGCATGGTAGACATGGGACAGAAGGTGGGGTGGTGAATTACTGTTGTGTTTAATACAAAGCACCTGTTATATATTTAATGTGTATTGAGAGGATTCAGGTAGTGTATAGTGGGGGCAGGTGTAGGGGTACATGAGAAATGGGCCCACCATAAAATAAAGAAGGGGGATGGGCAAGTCAGGAGAGAAGAAAGAAAAAGACATTAGTAATTTAAATAACAAAAGCCTCGAGGTTTACTGAAACACAGCTAGTCCCACAAAAGCCTTGAGGTCAGTCTCTGTAATGTCCGTCCTCAGGTATGTCCACCAACTCCACAGGCAAGCCCCACACAGAAGTGTGGTGGGTCCATTCTGGGGGCTGATGATACCTGTGAAGAACTGAGCACAAGATCCAGCAAAGGGTAGACCCTCCATAAATACCAGCCCCTTACTCAGTGTGAGCGATAATAGCTAGTATGTCCAAGGTACCTGCTAAAAGTTAGGTAGCGGTGACACCAAAACATGGCAGAACACCTCAGGATTTGGAGTCAGGCAGTTGGGAGTTAGAATCCTGCTGCTTACCATTCATTGAATCTTTGGCAAGTTTCTTCACCTTCTTTGTTAGATTTCTCTTTTCTCCGAAATGTATCTAACAGATGTTGGCAAAGTACCTGTGACATCATGACGGCTCAAAAACTGTTGGTTGTTGAAGATGTCTTGTCACTATTATCCAAGTATCAATGCACAGTCCTCACAGTGGGTGGAACACATAAGCCATCACATTCACATGGAGCGTGAGTGACACCCTGGTGAACACAGGCGTGAGATTTGGAGGCAGGCTGCTTTCTCCCCCCCACCCCCCCCTCCCCAACACATTAGAGTTTCTGCTTCCTTATTTCCAGGAATTTGCACTTGAGGGTATCAACAAGGTTGAGGTGACAATATAGTCACCTCAGAAAAGCCTGAGGGATGAGAGAAAGATTCCACTGCAGAGTTCAAACGTGATTCTTAAAAATACCCAAGAAAATGGCAAGGTTGCATTGTATGTTTAAGGATAAATTTCATCGGAAGCCTGGGAAATATTTCTGAAGTTCTAAATTCAGGCCACAAACCTGAAAACAAACCTTTGTCAAACTGAGAACTCCCTTACAAAGTGGATCCTCCCATTATTTGACATACATTTGTCACACAGTAATTATCCTATTAATCCAAGTTAAATCCTTATCTTAGACTCTTCATCCAAAGGGTGCAGATAACAATTACTGGATGGCTAAAAGGAAGGTGATTTCAGAAACATGCCTTGTTATGAGAGCAGACATTGTGGTTTTTGGCAGCAAGGAAGGAAGACAATTTTAACATCTATAGGAATTAAGATGCGTGAGTGTATCTAAGAGATGTGATAAATTATAGGTTTTCAAAGATCTTCAAAGTTCTTATAGTGATCTTTGGAGAGATTCTAAAGAGATAAGCTGACTCAGTTCCTAGGTGGATCGGATCTCCTGGCACCTTATCCCAGAGGCTTCTATTTAATTAATGAAAGATGTCGATGCCTATATTTATTTTATTTTTTAACATTTTTTAAACGTTTATTTTTGTATTCACGTTTATTGATTTATTTATTTTTGACAGACAGAGAGTGAGCAGGGGAGGGGCAGAGAACAAGGGAGACCTAGGATGTGAAGCAGGCTCCAGGCTCTGAGCTGTCAGCACAGAGCCTGCCGTGAGACTCGAACTCATGGACCCTGAGATGATGAAGTCGGATGCTTAACTGACTGAGCCATCAAGGCTCCCCTAAAGATGCCTTTAAAAGACCTTCATTTAATACAGGATCCAGTGACATAGATCCAAAGGGCAACAGCAGTGGGACCATTGTTCAGGACTTGCCAAATGCCACCCAGAGCCCCTGTGTGGCTGCTTTGTAAAAACGCCCCGGAGGCTTGCTAAGACACATGTCTTGGGGGCCCACTTTGGAAACTTCCATTCAGTGGGTCTGGAGTGTAGGTTTTACCAAGCTCTGCAAGTGAGTCTCGGAGCTTAGAGTGGAAACCACAGCCAAACGCCAACAGCAACTCTCGCCTGACGGTGAGCCCAACACCTAGGCTGTTAGTTAAAAATGCAGATTTCCAGGACACTGCCCAGATCATTCTCAGCTTCTGGCCTCATGAGAAGTTATGCATGAATGCTTTGATGTGTATAAATCAATTTTCTAACTCAATCCACACCTGGAAACAGTTCTGAGTTTTAATGCAGCTCCTTGAGCTACTAGACTTGTCACTCTGGACGGTTTATAAACCATACAAAGTCTCAGGCAACTCATCTGTGAAATAATCACAGGTTATTGCAGAGATAAAAAAAAAGCAATTCTAAGATGGCCCTGGTAAACTGACAGATAGTGGATATTGAATATTCATTTCTCTCACCATGACTTTATTTACCTCCTAATATGAATATAAATGCACATATTAGAGGAAGTCTGAAATACAACATTCTGATTAAGGAATTACGATAAAAATAAAAATAAGGTCGCGTTTCACTTTTGCTAAAAAAAAAAGAAAAAAATGAAAAATACCGATAATGCCAATTTCAGATGAGGTTGTAATGAAAGTGTGCATTATACATCGCTACAGGCAATGTAAATCGGCAGGGTCTTTGAAGATTTGATATGCTTTTAAAATTATAAAAATGCTCAGATTTTTTTGACTTAGCCATTTCCTGTGGAAATTGTTCCCAAAGGTGAAAAACACCATTTTCATAAAAATGTTCATTTCAGCATTATTCAAAATAGTTAAGAATTTTTAAACAGCCTGAATGTCCAACAAGATATTTAAGACAAGGTACATTTCTTTGTATGTAATATTATGAGGCCACTAAAAGTAATAATTAAGAGTACAGTGAAATAAGGAAAAGTAGATACTCTGGAATATAAGTGAGAAAACAGTATAAAATTGTATCTTTTCTCTGATTGTAAGTGTAAAATATTTATGGACAGAAGATATGGCAAATGAATAATTAAGTTGCTGTAGGATTGAGAAGTTGTGATTTTTTTCTTTTTATCTAATAATGCCATTATTGTCACAGTACTGTTGTATGTTGACTACTTTATTTTTTTTTATTTATTATTTTTTTTAACGTTTATTTATTTTTGAGACAGAGAGAGACAGAGCATGAATGGGGGAGGGTCAGAGAGAGGGAGACACAGAATCCGAAACAGGCTCCAGGCTCCGAGCTGTCAGCACAGAGCCCGACGTGGGGCTCAAACTCACAGACTGCGAGATCATGACCTGAGCTGAAGTCGGCCGCCTAACTGACTGAGCCACCCAGGCGCCCCTATGTTGACTACTTAAAGTATTGCACATCCTTTCTTTTATTTAGAAGAAAGAGGTAGCTTATAGGCTTTGTTACATCCACAGAGGGTCCTGATATAAAACCACTTTGGTTATCTCTGACAATTAAAGAAGAATGTAATTTGTATTAGAGGGGCTCCCTGGTTAGTCACTAACCCCTAAGCAGAAGATGATCAGGATCCAGTGGCAGGAAACCAGAAAGGGCAAGGTAACAAGGGGACATGCCAATCTGGATGCAGGAAAAGGAGCTAAATCCAGAACAGATGTCCAAATACAGGATGGGAAGGGAAAGACAGCTGCACTTGGAAAGGCTTAGAGGTACAAACACTTTTACAGGGTTGTTAGTTCATGCAGCATGGGGACATTAATTGGGCACAAGGGTCCGGGAATGGGATCATCAGAAGTACATTTTCATATATATGTTTTAAAAAGAGTCTGAGTTAAGAGTTGACTGGAAACTAGATGGGCTGTCCCAGGGAAGGAGGGATTGATTCTCTTTTTCTGGGATTATTCTTTCCTCCCTATTCCTGATAGGTTCCAAGGCCATGTCTGATTTCATGGGCATAGTTTTGATGTCATTAAGTAGTTGTATTAGTTTGTTTGGGCCGTTGTAACAATATGCTGCAGAATGTATGACTTAACAGAAACTTTTCTCACAATTCTGGAGGCCAGAAGTCCAAGATCAAGATGTTAGCATGGCTGGTTCTTCTGAGGCCCCTCTCCTTGGCTCATAACTAGCTATCTTCTCCCTGTGTCCTCAGATGGCCTTCCCTCTGTCTGTGCCTGTCACCAAATTTCCTCTTCTTACAGTGATACCAGTTATATTGAATTATAACCCACCCCAATGACTCCATTGTAACAATCACATCTTTACAGACCTTATCTCCAAGTACAGTCACATTCCGAAGTCCTAGGGATTAAGACTTCAATGTATGAATTTTGTGGGGATATAATTCAGCCCATAACAGTTTGCCATGCTTTAGCTCAGACATGAAAACCAGGGACACCTGGGTGGCTCAGTCAGTTAAGCATCCAACTTCAGCTCAGGTCATGATCTCCAGTCCCTGAGTTCGAGCCCTGCACTGGGCTCCCATGCTGACAGTGCTGAGCCTGCTTGGAATTCTTGCTCTGTCCTCTCTCTCTCTCTCTGCCCCTCCCCTGGTCATGCTTTTTCTCTTTCTCTCTCAAAATAAATAAATTAAAACTTAAAAACATTTTTTAAAAGAAGAAAGTGAGAACCAGGTGACAAGTCATGTCACACAATATATACGTGGGCAATGGCACTCTAGGTTGGGAAGAATTTTGGACATTACTGACCTAATACCACAGCTCACAGAATAACGTCAGGCTTGGGTGGGTTAAGTTGGCTTTCAGGAATGACAGAAGACAAGTTCACTGCCAATCTTTACAGCCTCATGGTCTGGGAGACCATGCAAGTCCTCACTTCTTTCTTTCCTCCTTTGTACCCCTAGACTTCCCCTCAGTCCCTTGAAGCAGTCCTACCTAACTGCATCCCAGACATGAGTCCACCTAGGTAGAGGCTCAGTACAGAAGGGTTCTGAGGAAAGGGCTTATGAGTCCCACTCTGCCTCCTGAGGTATGGACCTGTCAGGTCCCATGGCAGAGCAAGATAAAAAGTACAGGTGAGTACACTTTACCTCACCTGGTGCAGACAGATGAGAGGAGTCTTTCTTGTCAGAGAACTTCACCTCCCCAGGAAAGAGAAAAGCCTAGACCGAGATGCCCCCTGATCTTGGGAAATGGCCAGGCGTTCAGTCTTTCTGTGCCTCCTCCTCCTTCTGACCTCATCTCCTACCTTCTCTGCTCACTTGGCTCCCATCACCCTGCCCTCCTTGCATCCCTAGAACATGGGAGACATCTTACTTCTGTCTGGGGACTTTTGCAGTGTGCTGTGGTCTGAATATTTGTGTCTCCTCAAAATTCATATGTTGAAATCCTAACCCCCCAAAATGATGCTATGAAGGGGTGAGACCCTAATGAATGAGACCTGTGCCTTATAAAAGAGGCTTCAGAAGGACCACTAAGCCCTTCTGCCATGTGAGGACACATGGAAACTCTGTGACCTGGAAAAGAGAACTCACCTGGCCATACTGGTACCCTGGTATCCATATCTTAGACTTCTGTGCTCCAGAACCATGAGAACTAAAGTTTTGCTCTTATAAGCTACCCAGTCTGTGGTATTTTGTTATAACAACCCAAGTACACTAAAACATAGTCACCACTCCCTCCATCTACTATCTTTCCCTTCAGATATCCATGGGGAAAACTTGCCAACCTCTTTCAAGTTCTCTCAGTGAGTCCTACACTGATCATCCTATTTTAAAATACAAGCCTTTAGACCCACTAACTCTGCACCACTAATCAATTATACTTCTTTTGGGTTTTTTTTACAGCAATTATTGCATTCCAATATATTCTTGAATTCATGTACTTACTGGATTTTGGTTTGTTGTCTGTCACCTTCCACTAAAATAAACAAAAGATAATATACTTTTTATGCATACCAAATTTAAGAGCAAAGTAGGCACTTAAGTAGTGTCTGTTGGATAGATGGATGGATGGATGGATGGATGGATAGATGGATGGGTAGATGGATGTCTACCAGGCCAAAGTCTAGGGCAACTAAGCACTTTTTGCTCCAGCCAACTTTAGTCCTCTAAGAAGTAAGGATCAGGAGTTGAGAGAAGGATGTTGGCTAGTTTTCTATGTATTGATTTGGAAAAGCATAAAAACATTAACTCTAATTACATAATAATAGAAGAAGGATCTTACATTTACTGAAAATCTCTTTGGTTCCAGTCAATTCTGCATGTTACATCACATAGCAACTCCATTTTACAGATCCAAAAAGTCAAGTTCAGAAAAAAACTAGGTTGCTGGCTCAAGGTCACATAGCAAGCAAGAGGACTCAAATTAACCATCAAATCAAGAGCAATATGGATCCCATGTCCAAAGGCTTTCCCTACACCATCATTACAGTCCTTCACTTGGTGACACACAGGATGCTAACACTCCCTCTTCCTCATCTTCCTAGAGGACAGGCAGCATTTTGAGTTGGGGAAAATTAGCTCTGTAAGAATGCTAGGTAAGATGTTCTTTGGCCCCATCTGAGTATCAAATCAATGTCCCCTCTAACCCAATGAGTCCCCATGTTAATGTCGCAGTACATATGCATGTTTGTTAGTTTTGGGGTGTGTCCTCTAGTGCTAATAATAATAGTGCCTTATATGACTGAGAAATTTTACAAAGTGGAGAAGATCTAAGGTTATCTAAAGAGCATCACTCTGACTTTTCTGTCTATGTTCTTGCTTAAGTTGGAGAAAAATGGATGGAGTTACAACTGCTGGATAAACTAAAGGAATGAGCGTCCCATGTGAATGTTCCGTATTGCATGGGTCCGCTTGGCCCATGGCTGGCCAAAGATCTGTGTGGTGGGGCTGGAACTGGTTCTGCTCCTGAGCCACAAGGGTCTGCAACAGATATGAATGTTCATATCACTTACACAAAACAGTAAAAAGAGTATTCTTTTTTTGTCTTAAGTAGGATTTAATATCTCTTTTAAGTCCCCATTTTGGCAGACACAAACATTTAATCTCAGTAGATTTAAGAGTCATCCTGTCACTTGGGCTGTGGTCTCCCTTATTGTGGGGCAACAGGTATCAGATGCCAAACTTTTCTGAGGATGGAGGTGAAACACGGGTCCTATCAGCAGTCTCTGCCGACTGCTGTTCATCATTCTGGAAACTGGCAGGAAGACCTCTTCATGTCCACTACCTTCTCCATCCATGTTGTCATCACTTATTCCCTGGAATCACAGAGAATGATCCTATTGCCCTTCTGCTCAGGGCCACCAAGAACTCTCCCTTCCCATGAGATGTTCCTGGAAATCTGAGGCAACCCAGAGGCAAAGCCCGGGTCTTCTCTTCCACAAACCAATGGGGCACTAAGTCTCATTCTGCAATCCAGGATACAGGGTGCCTCATGCAGGACTCATGAACAGCTGAATTTCCCCTTTGGTCCCCTGAATCTCTTCTCTGTGGACTTTCTACCTCATACGGGAGCAAGTTTGCTTGTATCCTTTATCTCTTCTTGTTCATTCACTGATAGCCAGCATTTTATGCCCCCAATTCTTTGTGGCTTAGGATTTTGAAGATAAAAGTTTATGTTTTCCAATTTCCAAAGCATTTCCCTTCAAAATCCACCTTAAAACTCAAAACCCTAGAATCGACTTCTTTATTTTCTAGACCTCACTGTAATAACTCTAACTCAAGACAGCAGACCCTTCAGAGTCTGTATTGCATAAAGAAGAGCTGTGATCTTTAAAAAAAAAAAAGTTAGTAGGAATAAAAACACATTAGCGAAATAATGCTCTACTAGATACCTTAATCAATGAGGAAAATACATGGGCCAACACATCTAAAACCATGACAACATTGCTAACTATGAGCTGTTAGGCATAATCTCTGTTACAGAAGACAGAAATAAGGAGAATCCTGAGAATCTTCAGATGCAGTTTAGTTGTTCACTGTCTTGATTTCTGATGGGTTTGTGTCTATCCAAGGCTGAAAACTCTGTTTTTATTTTCACCATCATTTTGGCTAACCCTTTAGTTATTCTGTGCCCTAGTCCAGTGGTGCTCAAACTTTACCATACATACGAGTCAGCTGGAGGCCTTGTCAAAATGAAGACGGATTCAGCAGGTCTGGGATGAAGCCTGAGATTCTGTATTACTAAGGAGCTCCCAGAGGCTGCTGGCCGTGCTGGTCCATGCATACATGACATTTTGAGTACAAGGTAATAGTTTCATTTCACCTGCAATTTCTCCATATGCATCCTCAACTCCAAGCATGCAAAAGACTAGTCATTTTTTTTTTTAATTTTTTATGTTTTTCACTCATACGTGGATCCTGAAAAACTTAACAGAGAACCATGGGGGAGGGGAAGGAGGGAAAAAGTTACAGAGAGGAAAGGAGGCAAATCATAAGAGACTTAAATATTGAGAACAAACCGAGGGTTGATGGGGGTGGGGGAGAGGGGAAAGTGGGTGATGGGCATTGAGGAGGGCACCTGTTGGGATGAGCACTGGGTGTTGGATCTTTATAGTTTTTATTGTTCATTGTGAATCCTCAATGCCTCACGTCATCCACCTCCTGTCCAGGGGGTTTGGATACATATACCTCATGTGTCCTAACACACCACACAGCACTCTAATTTTAGTTTACCCTCCTTATTTTTCTTCCACATCATGCATGAGCAGGTTAAATCTGGGAATTCTTTTTCTCCTTTCTTATGACCTCATACAATGTGCCGCCGAAATCTGATAACACTGACTGCTTAAATGAATGAATGAATGAATGAATGAAACTTAGGGTTCACCATGTAAGCAAAGGTACAAATAATGTGAACTGTAGACAGATGTACACAGAGGGAAACCCCTCCCCCCCCCCCCCCCCCCGGTCTCATGTCTTGACGGGAACAGGCCAACGCAGTGTGTAGGTTCAGACCATTATGGAATTCTGTCCTGTCACTAATAGGAGGGATCAAGCACTGGAAGTATCTGGGAAAAGGATGCATCTTGTACCTCAGCCCTCTGGGGTGGGCACAACCAGGGAGAGGTGAGGACAAAGATTTGCCTGTTCCCCAGAGCTCTAGGGAGAACCTCACTGCGTAGCACAGATCACAAGGGGAGGCCCATGGCGATGATTACCTTTTGAAGATGGTGGATTCATTTCTGCAAAAGCCAATTCCAGGTTTGTTCCCATTAATCCCTTGCTTGATGAGAACGGCGGGGTGTACTGCTAATGGTTTCTGGTTGCTCGTGGGCTGATGTGAAATGCATGTGATAATTAGCTAACTAAATTAGTTCTGTTCTCATTATTTTTTATATAAAACAGTTTTGTAGGGATGGCTTTTTTACAATGATTTCTGGTCTAATTTCTCATTATCACCATTGGAAAAAAAAGCTGATAACATTTTTTCCCCATTCTCTAGGGTATCTCTCCCACTCACCACTCACCAAACCCGCTTGAGTATGACCTGTTATGTACGTTAAGCACTAAAATCACGGGGATGTGTTCTTCTTCTGTCTTTTCCTTCGGATCACAGCACTACCATCACTGTTGGGTTTCCTCTTGGTATTCACAGATTACGAGAGATTATCTTCATGACTCTAAATGCAGATGGAGGCCTATGAGATTTAGCCTAGTGTTCTGCTACTACAAGCACTAGGATTCCCCACCCCAACATGTGAACATTCCAGCTGTATGACATGAGCCACTCTCTGGGATCTTGCCCATCTGTCCTCAGCCTCAGCCACCTGGTGATTATGCAGAAATGGAATGTGGCTTTTTTTGTCCTGGCCTGGCCATTAGGTTTTAGGGCCTTACAGATCCTTGCATATCCAACCTGACGTGGAGGGCTCCCTGGAGGGTTTTTCATAGCTTTGTGTTGAGTTGTTTTAAATAAGTTGCATTTGTGCCTCCTTCCTAGAGGTGGTTTCTTATTGTCGAACAAATCAATACTGGGCAGCCTTATATGTGGGAAAGTTCCTAGAAAATGTGAATTTGATTGCATGACTTTACCCACCTGCATTTTAGCAACTTCAGCAAAGTAAGACATCCTCTAGGGTTCGATTACACGAAATGTGATAAAATGATGCCGGTGTATGGTACATCAAGATTCAATTCTCATACTAACTGAGTTACCTTGGTATTACTTTTTAAAGATTGCCATAGATCCTCTGGCACTCTTCAATGACAGGTGGTGTCAAATTTCCTCTCCTTTCACTGGAGCTAGTCTTAGTGACTGACTTCACCAAAAGAAGTGACATTCTGAGACTTCTGAAGACAGGTCATCGGACCTCTGGGGCTGCTCACTGCCCTGTCTAGAAGATTCCAGCCACAAAATAATGGCTCTGACAATCCTCACACTGCCATGCTGTGAGGAAACCCACATTCACCACGTGGAAGGTCACATGGAGAGAAAGAGAGAAATGCTCAGCCAGGCCCCTGCTGATCAAACCATCTCAAGTGACACTGAGACTAAAAAGGTGCCATCTTGGACGTCCAGCTCAGCAGCATTTTCGGGTGACTTTAGCCCCAGCTAAGCATTAGAAGGCTTGAGCAAGAACCATCCAGGTGAGCCAAGCATTCCCACGAAGCCACGAGAGATCGTAGAATTGTTTTAGGCCACCGAATTTTAGAAAATTTGCTGAGCAGCAATGGGTTGCTAGATTATATGAGCCGATAGCTCAGTTTCCACATCTGTGAAACAGAAATACCGATACCCAGCACATGTGAATATTGAGAGGATTTAAATACAAACAGGTAAATGTCCTAGCATATGACCTGGCAAGAAGAGATTCTTAATAAAGTCGCTTCCCCGGTCCCTCCTACTTCTAACAATCTATATGTTTGTGATGATAAAATTTGCAGGTCTGTATTTGGCTGACAATCTATGCATTTGCAATTATAAAATTTGTGGGGCTCTATTTGGCATCCTAAGTTCATATGTCTGAAGCCCCCTCAGAAAGGGGTTGCACTTAAAAATCATCCATTTATTTTGTCAGTCACTATTTTCAATAACAGCTAAATCGTAACTATCCAGAAACACCAAAGAAGGCATTATCTAGACAGTTAAGCTTTGCAGAGATCTCAGTGCACATTTTTATAATTTTCAAAACCTTTTGAAAAATCCTTCTAATTTTGACATCTTTTTAGCATCCATTACACTTTTTTTTCATGCTACTGAGGCACAATATACTGAACGTAATATACAGGCTTACTGATCGCTCAGGGATTAGAAAAACTAGTTACTGTATTTCATTGTCATATAGTTATTTGTCCATAAGGTACAGGTCTGTGGTTACTATAATTTTTTTTTTCTCTTGTTGAGTGGATTCAACAAGAATCCTGCCCATGTCTTTCTATTAATAGATCAGGTGTCACATCTTAGAACTGACAGTGTAATTGCTGCTGGGAAACCTCTCTGGAAGTACTGGGGTCCCTGGCCAGACTGTAGATGTCTGCCTTTAGGTCTGATGGCCATCCCTGGTCTTGTCAGCTATGACAGGTATGGGTAACATGACATAAAACATAATGACCTATTGGGTAGGAATTCTACAGAAATAGCAAGAGAGTCACCTGCTTGCCCCGGGAGGCACACACCAACTAATACCAGGCCACTCACGGGGTCATTTGAAGCCCACCTAATATCTAATACACTAAAGTTGTTCCCACTCTGTTATTCTTCCTGTCCCCATATTAACCCACCCTGTAGGACTTATTTCCTGATTTGCTGTCTGCTTCTCCTTATGGGATAAAAGATCCTCTTGGAAACTCAAACCGCGTGACTGGGGCCTTAAAAGTATTCCAAACTCTTGGCAATCCTAGTTCTTTCTCCCTGGAGTCCAGACTTGTTCCAATCAGCTGCTATCTGGGGACTTAATTCACATATGAAACAGGATCTCATTGAGTATTCCTGATCCCTAGAGGCTAATATGGAAAAAGGGGCAAAATCAAACCTGGGTCAGTGCAATTCAGGATGAGCTGAAGGTCGTCTCCTCTGGGCAGCACTGCACGGTTATTACCATCACCCCACTCATCCTCATAACGATTTCTAACATTCAGGGAATAACTCAACATGTTCTTCCCACAACTTACTCTCATGAGCTACATCCTACTCTTATGCACATTGCATAGAGAAGAAATGGAGGGCAGAGAGCTTGAGAGAAATTCCCAACGCTTGACCGTGAGTGAGAAGAGCCAGGATTCAAACCCAGGCAGGCAGACAACAGAGTTTTTCCTATCACCGCTGCACTGTACAGAGCCTCGCAAATGCCAACCCCACGCCTGGCCTTCACGCCCGTCTCTCTCTTCTTTTCAAGTGTCAGCCTGATGCCTCATGGCCCGGGTCCTGTGTGCTGTCACCGTGTCTAGTAACCATTTTGGAGGTTTCTTCAGATCCTGTGTCAACATAATGAGAGAAGTTTGAAGACACTCAAGAAATTAGCAACCCTGGGGCTCCTGAGTGGCTCAGTTGGTCAAACCTCTGACTCTTGGTTTCAGCTCAGGTCATGATCTTCTCGTTCTTGAGTTCCAGCCCCATGTCTGGCTCCACACTGACAGTGGGAGACTGCTTGAGATTCTCTCTCTCCCTCGCTCTCTGCCCCTCTCCCACTCAGTCTCTCTCCATCCATCTCTCTCTCTCTCTGTCTCTCTCTCAAAAATAAATAAGTAAACATTTTTTTAAATTAGCTATTTTGACCTCAAAACAAGATCACTTACATTCCTCCTGTCCGACAGTGTCTTGTTGACAGGATTTTAATCTTTCATACTGTTTAAAGTATTACATTCTTGGGAACATACCTCAAAACTTCCACATTGCTTGTCAACATTTTTCTGGTTCTGCCCTACTTTTAATGCTTAATTCCTGAAGGGAAAAGAATAAGTAATGATGAGAATTACCAGGAAATAACACTGTTTCTTCTCACCCACAGATCCTTCTCATCTTTCATTTTGCTTAAAATTAAGTGGAAATGATTTAATAAATTAGTAAAGTCCATAAATATCACTCAGAAATACTGATTTTATAGCTAACAATTTCTACTTAATTTCTCTTTATCTACTTTAAAAAATAACAGTTCTTTGCCAAGGTCTTAATTAAGCTTAAATGCTCAATGCCTGTTTTTTGTCTTAATAGGGGATTTAAAATTCTCCTCACCATTTTATTTTTAGCCTGGGTCCATCTTTTGCTTCAATAATGTAACAGGTCAGCTGGCCTGTATTTTCAGTCTTCATTTCTCGAAGCTGTGAGTATCTTAGCTTCTAGGGGATTCAAATGGATCCCCTGGAGAATTGAGTTTGGTTTTCTGCTGCACATATGACATTCTCAGAAACCCTGATCCAGTAACTTTTTATATACGTGAACACAGAGGGATCAAAATGTAGATGCCCTTAACAATAATGGTTTAGAGATAAGGATCTTCTCATTTTGTTTTATCCTGTGATTTCTTAGAAATGACAAATAATAGGATGCTTGTGTTGGCTCTGAACTGCACAAACACTAATTAAGATGATTAAGAAATTGCCTTTGTAACAGCACATTCTACCCCAAGACTACTAAAGAGATTCCAGTCAAAGCAGGTCCAAAGCTTCTTGAAATATGTTGTTTCTCTCTTTCCTTGTACCTCCAGTACCCGGAGACAAACAATAAGTAGCAAATACAATGAGAAACAGGGCGATAGAGAGAGAGGACACAAGATGTAATTTAAACAAAATGAAACAAAACTCTTGGCTCTAAAAATGAGAGGCTCAGTTGAGGATGTGGCAAACAGGAGTTGCTTCTAGGACACAGACAATGATGAGGATATTTCTCATCGAATTCTTAAGTGTAAGTAGTCAGGAAAGCGATTCATTTTGAAATGAGCATACACAGGATTTTTAGTGCTTTCATTTGGATGTAATCTAATGGACCAAAACCTGAACCATTAATCTCAGCTGCTATGTCCTAACCAGCCTGGATCCTGTTCTTACCTTATGTTTATGTGGTTTCTCTGTAATTTGCTGCCCCTGGTAGGAGATGGTTTGCTTAACATTATAGAGGGCCGATTAAGGTTAGAGTACACCTCCCTCGCAAACTAACTCCATCCTAACTGACTGCTACTTTGGAATTGAGTCCAAGGAAACTCTTTAGCACTGAATAATAATCTTTAGTTCCTCAGCTGGAGAGGTATAGACTGGTTCCTTCCATTTCTTCCTATCTGATCAGCTATATTCTATACCTTTGTGTATATCTCAGTAGTACTCTAGGTTAATTACATTTGACCTTTCTGTAAGCTAGAAGAGCCAAAGTCCATTCTTTACTTTAACCTTTGAGGTTTCCTATACTCTTTAATGTTTGGTCTGTATCATCTGGATCAACCTAAGGTAGGAAGAGTTATAGACCTTCAAAACGGTCCTCTCCTTAAACCTATCTTCCCAGGACACAGGTCCAAGGGAACTCTTGGGAGCAATGAGTGAAGGGCTGGTGCAGAGAATATTATAGGAAGCTAGCAGGAGGGCAGAACAACCCAAGACAGAAGTTGTTTTTTTGCAGAAGAGCATTAAGAGACAGAGGTGGTACTGAATGAGGGTCATGACAATGTATACCTACATATGTGAAGAAGCATGGAATTCCATTCTGAAAAAGGAAAATTGGGACTCAGGGAGGTATTTGCTAATAAGACACAGAATGCTAGATACGTCTTTGCTGTCAATTTATACTAGGAGGCCAGTATTATCCTGAAACCAAAAACAGACAAAGATAACACAAGAAAATCAAACTATAGATAAATATCCCTTATGAATAGGGACCCCCAAATCCTCAACAAAGTGCTGGCTAAATGAATCTAGCAATGTATTAAAAGGATTATACACCAAGACCAAGTGATATTTACCCCAGGATTATAACGTTGGTTTAACACATGAAAATCAATTCAAGTAATAAATTATGCTAATAATAAAGGCAAAAGCTCTAAGATCACCTTCGTAAATGGAGAAAAAATGATTTTACAAAATTCAGTATCGTTTCATGATGAAACAGTCAACAAACTGGGAACTGAAGGGAGATGCTTCAGACTAATAAAGGCCATCTATGAACAACCCGCAGCTAACATATTCCTAATGGTGAGAAACCGGATGTTTTGTAAACAAATCCTGTTTCGCCACTCCTATTAAACATTGTACTGGAGGTTCTTCCCAGGGTGTTTAAATAAGAAAAGGAAAATATAAATCATCCAGATTGGGAAAAAAACAGGTAAAGTTATCACTATTTACAGATGGCAGGATCTTGTGTATAAAAATCCACAGAAACACAATTAGAAGTAACAAGTAAGTTCAGCAAGATTACCGAATAAACTATCAATAGACAAAATTTCTGTACCTTAGCAATAAACAATGCTTAAAAAGCAATTATATTTATAATAGTATCAAAAATAATAAATACTTAGGAACAAATTTAACTTAAGAAGTGTAAGAATTGTATGTTGAAAACTATAGTTTTCATAGTTAAAACTATAGTTTATAGTTAAAAAGTTAAAGACCTAAATAAACAGAAAGACACCCCTTGCCAAAGATCAGAAGACTGGATATGTTAAAATGTCAATAATACTCAAATTGGTCCACAGATCAATGAAATTTACATCAATATTCCAACTGCCTTTTTTTTTTCCTTGGAATTGACAAACTGATCATAAAATTCATATGGAAATGAAAGGGACTCAAAATAGCCAAATCAATCTTGAAATACATGAACAAAATTAGAAGTTCCAATGATCATTTCAAGCCTTAAGCGCAAAGCTAAAATAATGAATACAAAGTAATCATACTGCCCATGAATAGGTGAATAGACTATTAAGTAGAATTGAAAGTCCAGAAATAAATATTATATTTGTGGTCAACTGGCTTTCAACAAGTGTTCCAAAACAATTAAATGAGGAGAATAATGGTTTTCCCAACAGATGCTGAGACAACTGGAAGCCCACATGTAAAAAAAATGAATTTGGACCCCTTCCTAACACCATATACAAAAATTAACTCAAAGTGGCTTGAAGACCTAAAGGTAAAAGCTAACCCTATGAAATTCTTAGAAGAGATCGTAAGGGTAAATCCCATGATTTTTAATCGGGCAATAGTTTCTTAGAAATTCAAAATCACAAGTGACAGAATAAAAACAGATAAATTGGATTTCATCAAAATTTTAAAATTTTGTGTTTCAAAGACATCATCCAGAAAGTGAAAAGGCAGGGGCACCTGGGTGGCTCAGTGGGTTAAGCGTCCAACTCTTGATTTTGGCTCATGTCATGATATCACAGTTTGTGGGACTGAGTCTTGCATTGGGCACTGCACTGACAGGGTAGAGCCTGCTTGGGATTCTCTCTCTTTTTCTCTCTCTGCCAGTCCTCCACTTGTGCATGCACGCTCTCTCTCTCTCTCTCTCTCTCTCTCAAAATAAATAAATAAACATTAAAAAAGTGAAAAGACAACTCACAGAATGGGAGGAAATATTTGAAAATTATATGACTGATAAGAGACTTGTATATAGAATATATAAAGAACTCTTACAATTAAGCACACAGCGGCACCTGGGTGGCTCAGTCGTTGAGCAGCCAACTCTTGACTTCGGTGATTTCAGTTCAAGGTCATGACCTTCAGGGTTGTGTGATTGAGTCCTGTGTCAGGCTCCACACTGAGGGTGGAATTTAAGATTCTTTCCCTCTATCCCTCCCCTGCTCATGCTCTCGCTCTCTCTCTTTCAAATAAAAACTTAAAAAAAAAGCACAATATCTGAATATATTTCCAAGAAGTTATACAAATGACCAATGATACTTTATTGATCCCCAATAAAGCTACTGAGGTATATGTATGGGGTCCTTAGTCCTACAACCACACAAACTTAATTCTGCCAACAACTTTCATGAGCTGGGAAGTAAATAAATTCTTCCCCCAAACCTCCTGGGAAGAGTCAAGGTATTGCCGATACCTTAATTTCAGCCTTGGGGGTCCCTGAGCAGAGAACCCAGTTTTGCCTACCCAGATGTCTGCCCTACAGAACTGTGAGACCATAATGGAACTTGGTTTAAGTGACTACATTTATGGTGATGTGTTACATAGCAACAGAAAACTAATGTATGTTCCTTACATCTTAAAAAATGAAATTCTTCCTAAGACCACACATCTTCCCCTATTTGTCAATCTCTTCTTTACAGGAAACCTTCTCAGAAGAATTATTATCTTCATTTCCTTACCTTCTGCTCACTCCTCAGTACACTCCAACATGGCTTCTGAACTCAACCTTCCATTAAGGAAGTATTTCTAGTCTCACCAAAGAACTCTTGATTACTAAAACTGGTGAGCACTTTAAAGAACTCACGTTTCCTGATATTTTAGCAGTACTTGGCCCAGTTAATCTTCCTCTTCATAAAACTCTTTACTTGCCTTGACTTTGGTGACAGCCCTGAACTTCTCCAGCTGCCCCTTTCCCTGTTTCCTGTTTCACCTCTTCCCCTCAGGAATTGTGTGCCGATGTCCCTCAACATTTGATTTTACCCTCTCTCTTCTTGCTCTGTCCTTTAAAAGAGGTAGTAAACATGTGGCTCACCTATTTTTCTAAATATCTAAATATTTAGCTCATTTAATATCCACAGTATCCCTGTGATAGAGTTCAGACAAAACTTGATCGTGCCCAAGACCACACACTAATTAATAAACAGTGCTGGGTTTCTTAATCCAGGCAGCCCAGAGGCTGGTGAAACCTCTGTACTATATCACATCCAGGCGATCTTATCTTGATCCCTTACTTCACATATCTGTAGGCCGATGACTCCAATGTTTTATCTCCAATTCTGACCTTTCCCCTAAACTTGAAAACTATACTCAATGGTCTTTTGACAAATAAATTTGCTACCTCAATCTTACCTACTAGTGAATTCAGCACAATCTATCAACTGTGCAAGAAACCCAGTTGCGATCTCTCAGATCTTCTGTCCCTTACCTTGGATATCTTGGAGGCAAACTCAATATGACCGAAGTCTATATTATCCCCAGCCCTTCCATTGTAGCTATTAGGGCATAGCAAACCATTGCAACATTAGGCTAAATCAGCAGTGTGTTCTTTCTTAGAGATGTGGGGTTAAGAGTTTCCTTTTCTGATTCACTGCGGTTATTCAGTTGGAGGGCCAGCAATCTGAAAAGTCTAAATCATTCTCATGTATGCACTTGATTAGTGATTGCTGCTTGCTGGGTTGCCTGGGTTTTCTTTCCTTTTATCTACCAGTAGGTCAGACCAGCTTGCAAACATTACAAGGGAGAGAAAGCAGAACCCATAGGAACTTTCAAGGCTCCATCTCAGGAGTATTTTAATGTCAATTACAACATATTCTGCTGATCAAAGTAGGTTCTGAGATGAAACCAGGTCCAAGGAAATAGATTCCACCTCTTAATGGGAGATATATGACTTCATCTGCATAACCACTTACCTACTGCAAACTACCATCACCTTTGCGTGGGAAACTGAGATAAGCTTTACTTTTGTGTCCCTCTAGCCCACCCTGCTTTGTAGCCAGATTTATAATTCAAAAAGAAAATCTGCATGTGGAACTACCATACCTCAGTCCAACACTTAAATCATCATCATTTTCATCATCCTCCAAAAAATTTTCAAATTTTTTAACATTTATTTATTATTGAGAGACAGAGACACAGAGCATGAGCAGGAGAGGGGTAGAGAGAATGGAGACACAGAGTCTGAAGTAGGGTCCAGGCTGTGAGCTGTCAGCACAGAGCCCAATGCAGGGCTCGAACTCACGAACTGTGAGATCATGACCTGAGCTGAAGTCTGTCGCCTAACTGAGCCACCAAGGCTCACCCAAATTTTTAGTATGATCTGAAAGGCAGTGTGATTTGGCCTCCTTTTTCTTCCACGGTCTCTTCAAGCCCAGGGCCTTTGCACATGTTATTTCTTCCTCCACCTGGAATGCTCACCTGCACCCCCATTCAGTTGGCTATCCCCTAGGCAATCTTTAGATTTTATCTCAAACATCACTTTTTAGCAGAACTTTTCCATGACTCCAGATGAGCTAAACATCTCCTGTCATAGCTTTTTCACATCACCAGGAGCTTATCCTTCACAACACTTAGTAGAGTTGTTATTTTGTAAGTATAATTTTACTCATTTGATTAGTAACTCTCACCCCACTTAAATGGTAAATTCTGTCAAGGCAGAGCCCAAGCAGGTTTTTATATCTTATGCCCAGAGCTATGTCTGGGACAATAAGTAAGTGTGCAATAATAATTTAGTTAAATGAATGAATGTTGTACGAATAGCTGGAGGCATGCAGCTATTTTGTTTATATCATACTTCTCCATTTACCAGCGATGTAACACTCGTGTAACTTGCCCCCACCCTGGCCTAGAATTCTTATGTGTAAAAAAATGCCTAGCAATGTTATGTGATTCCTAATCGCACCATTTTCAGTATTGATGAAAAGAGATAATATAGTTAACGTGGTTCTAGCATAGTGCCTGGAATACAGTAAATGCTCGCTGTTCTGGCAACATGAAGTATGCGTACTTCATCATGTAACAAAGATCTAGAGAAGAGTGTGATTTGCAGAGTACTATAACGCAGTGTGTGTGTGTGTGTGTGTGTGTGTGTGTGTGTTGGGCACTGCCCAAATTTCTTTTCCTAAACCACACCTCCAACGGCACTTTGTTATATTAATGGACTCTGACATCCACAATCGCATAACCCCCAATGCCCTCACAGGAAGACACCATGCAATTCAAATATCTTCAATTGTAAAGTGGGGGGATCCTTCTGATTCTAAACTCGCAGTGCTGTCCCTCAGATCAAGTCAGATAACACACACAGACTTGCTTCTTCACATTATGAAACGCTATCTTCTGAACGCTGTGTTCTTCTTCTTAATCTACCAAGAGAGTGAAGCCTGATTATGCCTTAGAAATGCCTTCGGGTGCAAGCTCTTTGGTAAAAGGCATTGCTTCTGCAGTGGCACTTGTGAGCAGTGCTATAGCCACCTGTGTGTTTTGTCTCCCTTCGCAACAAGGGCTTCTGAACTCAGGCTTGTTTTACAGGAATCTGAAATAATCAGAAAGCAAAAAGAGGGAGGTCCATGGGCGGGGGGGCAGCTTAGTCTGGGAGGCAGGGAGTCTGTAATTCACAGTTCCTAGTGCCTGTGACAAAAGCATCTGACAGCCTGGGGAGGGGGCCTTTTCCAGGCTTGTTTCCCAAGCTTCACACATCACCTTTCACTCGCATCCTCTACCTATAAAAGAAAAGAGAAGAATATTTGGTTTCAGTTGCAGAAGGGGTCCAGTGCTGATAACTGCCCACAATTACAGATATCTATCATGGAATCTTCTTAACTGAGCAGAGCCAGAGAGCCAATTCTAATTTCTTTGCCCAAGTACGATTTCCTCTCCTAGCTCTGTTTTTTTTTTCCCCCTCTCACTCTATTTTTAAAGGGGAAGAATCATTGCTGCCTAATTAAATCAAGGACCAGTGTGATGGACTGAATATGTACCCCCAAATACATATACTGAAGCCCTCACCTCCAATGTGATGGCATTTGGAGACAGAGCCCTTGAGAGGTAATTAGGAGGGTCATAAAGGTGGGGTCTCACGATGAGATTACTACCCTAATCAGAAGAGACACTAGACAGCTAGAGATCTCTCTCTCTCTGTCTCCATGTGCATCCACAGAGGAAAGCCTATGTGAGAACATACAAGATGGTGCTGCCTAGAAGCAAAGACAAGAGGCATCAGAACAAAACCTACCTTGCTGACACCTTCATCTTGGACTTCCATCCTCCAGAACTGTGAGGAATACATTTCTGCTGTTAAAGCCCCCCAGTCTGTGTATTTTGATATGGCTACCCAAGCTAACCAAAGCAATTAGAGGCCACCATCCAATGAAAAACAAAAGATATAAAAAAGATGTGACTTTTGTGACCTCAGAGAAAGCTGTGGCTACTTGGCAAATCAGGTGAAATGTCTTTTCATTTATCACCTGCAGAAGGTGCCTCGGGCCAGAGGGACAGAGTTGCTTTAGTTAGCACTCTCTTAGTGGGGCTCTGCCTTGCTTTTAAGCTTCTCTTGACTCAACGCCCCCCTTGGACTTCTTAATAACATCAGCAAGGGCCAGTCCAGCCAGACATTGATTTTTACCATTTCTAACTTACCATTGGAGGTAAACTGTTATTATTAATATTGGTCTCCAAGTACTTCAGATCATCTTGAGAATAGAAGCTTGGACTGAATACTTTCTTAGTTCCTTGTACTTAATTCTTAAGTCCATCCTTGGATTCAACTTTCCAAGAGTGTGGGACCAAGTGGAACAGCAATCCCCCCAGCGTATACTTCCAGAAATGATTAGAGAATCCCCCTCTTTCCTTGGACCTAGGAATTTGGGGGAACTGTGCGCTAGAAGTTGCACGGCTGAAAGAATTAAGATTCATGTCAAGGCTTAACACAATCATGTAACCCATCACTCACTCAATCTTCTCAGAACTCAAGGCTCTAAGTCTGCAAAATGAATGTACCTAACAGTATATTTATGCTTTCTCTGAAAAGAATGGTGCTTTACATGTGTCCCAGCTTCTATGACTTTGGAAAAGAATTTCCAATGCATCTTTTTCTATATTACATGTTCCCAAAGTGTAAAGCAGCAAACATCAGCATTACCTGGGGATTTACAAGCAACACGTAATGCTGAGTGTCACCCAAAACTTACTAGATCATCAGTTGAGAAGGGGATCCAGTGATCTGTGTTTTCACAAGCCCTTCAGGAGATTCTGATACACAATCAATGTCAAGGACAACGGCAACCCTATTTTCAAGCACTTATACCAACCTAAAAATGAGAAGCTGTGCAAGGTGATCCCATCCCTCTTGGGGAGTTATTGGCTCAGGTTGATTCAACTGTTTCAAAGCCTGTGACTTCCGATCTGTATTTGGTGAACAAGATATCTTTTCTCTTCTCCTGAGTGTGAATGAGGAAAGCTGAGGTGTGGGCTGCTGCTGCTGATGACCATCCTGCACCAGGAAAGAAGCCAGCCTAAGGACAAGATCCACCATGGAAGAGCACAAAAGGAAAGAACTGCAGAGAAATAGACCTAGATTCCTGATACAATACTGCCCAAAATCTGAACTGTTGCTATAATTTCTAATTAAGTAATACAATAGATTCTCTTTATCCCTCAGCCAGTTAGACTTGGATTTTCTCTTACTTACACTTAAAAACATCCTAATAGCAATAATAGAGAGTCCAATTAGGAGTCTAGTGTAGAGCCAGGAAATGTACAAGGTTGGCTTATAGCGAGGGGGTGACGGAATTGGGAATGAAGACAAGTGAATGGTTTCTACATATTTGGAAATAAGAAATCATGGGGTTTAATTTTGCATGGGAAAAGCAGTGGAGACTATTCTAAGAATCAGAACAGAGGGGTGCCTGTGTGGTTCAGTCGGTTGAGCAACCGACTTTGGCTCAGGTCATGATCTTGCGGTGAGTTTAAGTTCCGCCTTGGGCTCTGTGATGACAGCTCAGAGCCTAGAGCCTGCTTTGGATTCTGTGTCTCCCTCTCTCTCTCTGCCTCTCCCCTGCTTGTGCTCTGTCTCTGTCTCTCAAAAATAAACATTAAAATGTTTTTAAAATTTTTTTTAATGTTTATTTATTTCTGAGGCAGAGAGAGACAGAGCATGAGTGGGGGAGGGTCAGAGAGAGAGGGAGATACAGAATCAGAAGCAGACTCCAGGCTCTGAGCTGACAGCACAGAGCCTGACGCGGGGCTCGAACTCACAGACCGTGAGATCATGACCTGAGCCGAAGTCGGATGCTCAACCGACTGAGCCACCCAGGCGCCCCTTAAAATTTTTTTAAAAAAGAGTCAGGAACAGAAATAAACCCCAGATCTTTTGATCTACAGGTATTTTAGTATTGTTGCCCCTCTCCCAGCCCCCATGATGTATCCTACCCGCATGCCACACTTTTTGTCCCTATTATAATCCTCTCTCTTAATCTGTCTTTTCTTTATAGCTCAACCTTTGTCCATTTCTGGCCCATGGTTTTTCCTGCCCATATTACCCCTCACCCCATTTTCCATTACAAATATTCAAGTAAGGGCACCTGGGTGGCTCAGTCAGTTAAGCATCCAACTCTTGATTTAGGCTTAGGTCATGATCTCACAGTTTGTGAGATTGAACCCTACAGAGGGTTCTGTGCTGACAGTACAGAGCCTGCTTGGGATTCTCTCTCTGTTCCTCTCCTGCTCATGTGCTCTCCCTCTCTTTCTCTCAAAATAAATAAGTACACATTAAAAAAAAAAAGTCAAGGAAACACAAAAATAAATAAAACTTTAATAATCTACACTTATCTCAGAATTTAAAGAATATTCCTTCTAATAATCCATAAATACCAAAAAACAAATGTTTTTGAGTGATATCTATGGCTGGAGTGCTGAGTATGCTAACAGAAGAAAGCAAAGCTTATCCTCAACATTTTTATGGTCAAGAACAATATCAGCCACCTTGGCCTATGAAGGTTCAGGTAGTAAATGCTTTCAGCTTTGTGGGCCGTACAATCTCTGTTACGATTACTCAATTCTGCCATTGCAGAGTGAGTGCAAGCATTGATAATATGTAAATATGTAAATGAATGGGTGTGGCTATGTTTCAAACTTTACAAAACAGGCAGCAGACCAGATTTGGACCTTAAACCATAGTTTGCTGACCACCGATCTAAATAAACATACAAAAAGGAAATGATAATGCAACATAGTAGAAGCAGAGAGAGTATTTTCTAAGTGAACGGAGTACATAGACAATGCTTAAGGGTACAGTTTTAAGGGATGACTGGGGGCCTCGGTTGGTTAAGGGTCCGACTTCCGCTTAGGTCAAGATCTCACAGTTCATGAGTTCAAGGCCCACATCGTGCTCCGCGCTGACAGTGCAAGGCCTGCTTGGGATTGTCACACTCTCCTCTCTCTGTCCCTCTCCCATTCATGCTTTTTCTCTCTCTCAAAATAAATAAACTTAAGGGAAAAAAAAAACTAGTGTACAATTTTAAGCTACGGAAATATTTTCATGTTTCTTCTTTGTGGGTCTTGCCCACAGGCCTGCTGTAAGTTAAGGACAAGAGCTTCTGGGACAACTGTCCTTCTACAGGACTGATACAGAAACCAAACTTGTTAGACTTACTGAGGGATTAGCCTGCTTACCAATCAGAAAGCACAAATTAAAAAGAATATATAGGAAAGTGATTTTGTTATTCCTTACTACATGGATGTAAGAAAATAGTGGACCAAATCGTTATCTTAACTCCCAACTGGATCTTCCCCTTCTTCTTGCGCTGGGAGCCCAAGACCTATGCCCTGTCCTTGAGATACCCAAACCCTATAATAAATTTATAGATAAATGTAGAAATAATCAAATTCTTTATGATATTGAATCTTTATAAAAAGTGCACTTTCCCCTTTTCAGTTCTGCTTTTATGCCTCTCAGTAGAATTGTGTCATTTCCTTCGAACAATCACTGACCATTTCTCCAGTTTATTCCTGGATAATTTATCTTTTTTGTTGCTCTTGCAAATGGGATAGTCCCTGAATTTAAGTTTTTACCTTTACTCTCTGTGTCTAGCAAGTGATTGATTTTTTTAACATTAATTTTTTAACCAGGAAATTTATAAGAATTATCTTACTATTAAAATAGTTTTTCAGTTAAATATCTTTTTCAAGTATACAACCATACCATGTCAAATATTTATAACTTTGACTCTGTTTTGTGATCCTCAATACTTCTTTTCTTACTGCATTGACTCACACTTTCAAAACAATTTAAGTGAAAAGTGCTTTGTTCCTTATTTTAATGGCAATACTTCTTGTATTTCACTTATCAATCATGATGTTTACCTTGGATTTCATGTGTATTTATCAGATTAAATATTTATAAATGTATTCATAATTTATTGAATTTTTTATTGGTAGAAGTAAATAAAGAACCCAGAAATAGTTCCCTGTATGTATGTGAATTAAAATGGCAAAATTTATTTCTCAAATCAGTGGAAAATGATGGATTATTTAATAAATGGTACTAACAGAATATTATCCATCAGATGAAAATATATTTGAACCCCTATTTTATACTGTTTCCCAAAGAAATTCCCAGTGGCATAAACACTCCAGTATTAAAAAAAAAACACAATATTGACAGCAAAATATACTGTTATCAAAGTCAATAGATGATAAAAATAGGTTTTTACTAAAATTTTTTCAATGCAGATAGATACCAAGGATAGTAGATAAAAGGTCATGTGTGTAATGCCCAAAGAACATTTATAAACTTACCAGTAAAAATATGTAGAATCCAACATTAAAAAATGGCCAACAGCTATAAAAAAAGAAATTCACAAAAGTACATAGTCAAATGGCCAACATACATGAGGGGCTCAAATTTAATAGCAGAGAGGGAAATATGGAATTTAAATCATAAAGATACATTCTCATAATTATCAGGAAACAAAAAATATATAGCATCAAAGATAGTGTGGAATGCAGGTAGGCACTGTTATGTTCATTGTACAGATTTGCATTTTTACAGCTTTTTGGGATATGAATCCTGCAGCGTCTATTAAATTTTAAAATGCATGTATTCTTCAATCCGGCCATCTTAATCCTGGGAGTCAGTTTTCTGGGAATAAAGCACCGTGGTGGACACTACAGAACACCACCAGATCTCCTCCTCAAGACCGATTCACTAATTCCTCTGCCGGTGAGGAGTGCTGTGTCAGTGTTCAGTCGGGGGAACAGATCTGCTGTGTGTGATATAGAATAAGGAACATATTATAGAGAGCAGACTTGACACAGTCACGGGAGGTGGTGGAGACATCTGTCACCGGGATCTGGTGTAGGGCCCTGAAGTCCCTGTGGGTCACCCAGATCAGCAGGCAGGAAGGAATGCTGAGCATGGACAAGAGGCGGGGCACACTGAACCTGGGAGGCTGTGCTGCAGTGAACAAAGACAAACTCTAGTCCAGGTCTGTCACCAGCTCCACCCACAATGCCATGGGACCCTTCAGTATGGAGCAGCATGCTCACTTGACCCAGGACTCAGAGAAACTACAGGAATAGATGTGGTGGGAGGGATTATGGGTCCACACACTCACCAATCAGGTGAGCTGGTAGGTTAACAGAAGTGTGTGCAAGTTACCAGCGCCTGGTGGCCTATGTGGACTTTGAGGCATGAGAAGACATCTGCAGCATTACTTCTGTCTTCTGAATGTCACACAGCTTTCCTGCATATTTACCACCAACCTGGAACAGTCCGGGGAAAGGGATTCTGGACAGCCTCGTTCCAAGTTAGCTAAAGTGATATGAGACAAAGCTCTGCAATAATTCCCAGTGAGGTTACTCTCCAGGAATTATCATCAATAATTCCCAGTGAGGTTACTCTCCAGGAATTATCATCATCTAAAAGGAGCTGCCCCATCCACCCAAGGTTACCCGTTCCCTGGAAGCAGCATCTGATATGGAGGTACAGGGGTTTGGTTTCCCTGCCTCGACTGGGATGACTGAGCCAACACCCAATGTCAGAGCTACCCAAACTCCTTGAGCCTTCTGATACAACTGCTCTGCTATTCAACCTCTCCTTCTGCCCAAACCTCATGTCTCACCCCAAACAGATATTGTCCCCGGGAGCAATCTCCAATAAGCCTCCTGCAGCAATTCCCAGGCACTCGGAATTTGTTTTCCTGGAAACCCAACCTATTACAATTACACACAGCTATCTTATAATGCATTGCTTATAGTGACAAAATGAGGAAATCATGTGAATTCAAATTATAGGTTAAATATATTATGATATACCCATACCGTAGAATATTTACTAAAAATAAAATGTCCAGAGCTAGAGATGTGGATGTGGAAGGAATCCCACCAGGTGTTTTGTTGAGGGAGAAAAACGATATACAGAAAATTCTGTATATTATAAAAATATTTTTTGTTAAATAATGTCAAAACTCATGAACAACCTCTTTTTGTATACAGATTTTTGTGTATGTATGGTCTATGGGGATATATGTGCATACATGTATGTTTACGTGTAATTACATGGGCATGAAATTAGAACGTATAATGCTAAGCTGATGACCTGGCTTACTTAGTTGGGAGGATAAAGTTTGAAAGGGAAGAAGAGAGAACCAAGCAAAAATCTATATGCTGTTAAGTAAGCTTAAGATCACATCTATACAGGGGCGCCTGGGTGGCTCAGTTGGTTAAGCATCCAACTTCGGCTCAGGTCATCATCTCACAGTTTGTGAGTTCCAGTCATGGTTTGTAAGTTCGAGTCCTGCATCGGGCTCTGTGCTGACAGCTCAGAGCCTGGAGCCTGGAGCCTGATTCGGATTCTGTGTCTCCTTCTCTCTCTGCCCCTCCCTAACATGTGCTCCGTCTCTCTATGTCTCCCCAAAAAATAAATAAGTGTAAAAAAATATATAAGATCACATCTATACAATGATATAATTAATATATTTATGTGTCTCTGTGTGTATGTGTATTTTTTATAAGATTGTTTTTAATTCATTTATTTGAGAGAGAGAGAGAAAGAGCACAAGCGGGAAAGGGGCAGAGAGAAGGAGAGATAGAATTCTAAGCAGGCTCTGCACTAATGGTGGGGCTCAAACTCACGAACTGTGAGATCATGATGTGAGCTGAGCCAGCCAGGCACCCCTGTGTGTATGTGTATTTAAAGGATATATGCATACACTTATGCATAAATAAAATACACATAAATAAAATATGATGCATTTATATCTACTTACATTAAATAAATTAAGATGTGCTGCCTTTTCATAAGGTATTGACAACATAATAAAAATACAACTTAGATCAGAAATAAGTGCTTCACTTTATCAATAGAATTTGGGGTCTATATGGAGATCGTCGTTAATAAGTTAGACACAATTTCTAATGTTGTAACATCCATTCCCGTCTGTTAGTATACATTAATCTCTTAATGTGTCATAGGATCCCATTTAGTAATTTATTTATGGTGTTTGGCTCAATATCTTTAAGGAGATAGTTTTATTTTTATTTTTTATTTAGGGGAGATCTCTGTCTACCAACTGTGGTTAGGTCTGGAGAATGAGATGGGGAGAGCATGGTTAGGAGAACATTGGAAGAGTCTCAGGGAGAAACAGTGATTTAGAGGAAGACGGTGTTATGAGAAGGGACATAAAATTATACCAGAAATATCATGGAAGTGCTAAAGAGAGGCTTTGCTGCTGGATTCGGTGTGAGGGATTGAGATTAGGAAAGGGGACAGGATGGCTGCCAGGCTTCTGTATTTGGAAACTGGGCTGCCATTTATGAGTATTCGGAAGATGGAAGAAAAGACCAGTATAGCATCGGGGCGGGAAGGGAGGAAAAGAAAGACAAGACATGACACTCAAGATTGCTAGGAAATTACAATGCACTCTCCAAAACATTGCAAAATTTTATTTTTGCCACAATGAGAAAAAAGGATCTGACAAGTGAATTTGTCTTCTCTTTTTTAAATTTACGCTCCTCAAAAACTCCCTAGACTCTGAGATGGTGTCCATCTCTGACACATGTGGTAGCAGAGCCCAAAAACAGCATACCTGATGCGCCTGACTTCTCAAATACATGGGGCCAGAAGCTCGGAACGGCATTTCCCTGGGGTCCCAATCACGTTAGTCATGAGAGTAGATGCTTAGAGCTATGACTTCTACATCTGAGTTTTGGATCCCAAGTGAAAAAAATTCTCCATGTGTTCATTAACAAACATCTTATGGGGTGCCTGGGTGGCTCAGTCAGTTGAGGAC
Source organism: Neofelis nebulosa (assembly GCF_028018385.1). NCBI lineage: Eukaryota > Metazoa > Chordata > Mammalia > Carnivora > Felidae > Neofelis > Neofelis nebulosa. The sequence goes on from NC_080788.1 coordinate 8,790,226, forward strand.
CCAATTTTGGCTCCGGTCATGATCTCACCATTCATGAGTTCAAGCCCCGCGTCAGGCTCTGTGCTCTCAGCTCAGAGCCTGGAGTCTGCTTTCGATTCTGTGTCTCCCTCTCTCTCTGCCCCTCCTCTGCTTGTGCTCTGTCTGTCTCTGTCTCCCAAAAATAAATAAACATTAAAACAAACTTTTAAACAAACGTCTTGTTCACGTATGTTATGTGGGGTCCTCTAAAGTGTGCGGTCCAGGGGAGGCATCGGTCTGGTCTTAGTCTCAGCTGATGCTAAAGATCAAGATGGAGAGGGAGGAATCAATGTTCTCCCATGACAGTGGGTTTTTAATGAAAGCAAGATGGCAGTAAGTACATCCTAAATGGTGGAGTCCACTGCAGTCTCAGGTGGGAACTTGCAGAAAATACAGTTGAAGGGTTAGGAGTGGGGCGTGTGTAGGGAATTGAATCAGAGTAGAATATATCCAAGGACTATAGAAAGAAAAGAAAATCCTAGTTATAATGGACAACCAGGGAGAATTAGATCCCCGAGAGGTAAATAAGAAGAGATATTATGGAGCCAGTTCTTTGCTTAGGCTCCTCCTGCTTCTTAGGCAGTTGGGGTTCTTGAGACGGTAGTAGTTGGGGTTTCTCTCAGCAGTGTGGAGGTGATGCATAGCTATTCACTCAGGTCTCTCTTGTTGAGTCAGCAAGAAATTCCAGGGAATGCATTGTCTAGGTCTTACCTGACAAAACGCATCAGACGGTAATACCAACACATCCCTGGGGGGAGCCTCCTGATCTCACTGATGCTGCCTGATGTGGGACAAGGAGTCCCAGATCTGTGCTTATTTCCTCATTTTCTTTTTCTTTCTCCTTTTTTTTTTTTTGTAATTCCTTCTTTCACTTCCTTCTTTCCAAATTGCATGCCAATTTTTCTTGCCTCAAATACCATGTGGTAATGACAACTGAGTAAAATGTTCCAATTTTTTAATTTATATATTTTATTTTTTCAGCTTTATTGGAATATAATCGAGACATTTTGTTGTTGTTGTTGTTGTTGTGATGAGACTATTAAAGCTGTTTTTTATAGCAACTTCCAAATACACATTTTAAAATTGTAAACCCTACTCACCATGCTGTGCCCTAGATCCCCAGAACTCATTCATCTTATAACTAGAAGTTTGTACACTTTGATTTTCTTTTTAAGAAAGTAGAGAATTTGTTTGCATTTCTGGGTGCTTTTTAAAATTTCGGTATCTGTTTTGAGAATTCCTTAGTAGTTTTCATACAAATTATTCAGGAATGTGGTTCATATTATTTTCACTTAAGAATTGACTGAGGATTTCTGATTTCCTAATATGTGGTCAATGTTTTGTAAATAGTTAAGCATGTGACTTTAGCTCAGGTCATTATCTCATGGTTCATGGGTTTGAGCCCCACATTGGGCTCTGTGCTGACAAGCACAGTCTGGAGCCGGCTTCAGTTTCTATGTCTCCCTCTCTCTCTGTTCCTCCCTTGCTCATGCCCTGTTTCTCTCTGTCTCTCAAAAATAAATTCAAAAACTCTAAAAAAAATTTCAACTGCACTTTCAATACTCTGTGAAACATTTAAAATGTACCTATTCGATATATGGGAAGAGAGAGAGGTTGAACTCTGCTAGTTAACATTTTTTCTATTTTTTTTCCTTTTATTACCTGCAATTCTTGGTTACACATTTTAATTATTTTGTTATTTGGTGCATGAAGACTCATGAGCATTTGATTCTCTATGTGTTTGTGCCCTTTATTATGATAAAGCACTGTTGTCATTTATGTTTGTATCTTGGATTGAATTTGATGTTAGTATTGCGGACTTTGATTTATGTTTTGTTTGTGTTTGCCTCGTGTGATTTTAGTCTGTATGTCACTTTCAACTCTGATGAGTCCATTTCAGATAAGTCTCCTATAGATAGCATGTAGTTAGGTTTTATTTTTTTTTATGTAATCTGAGCCTTTTTCTTTCAATGGCTTAGTTTATCCCACGGACATTTCTTGCTATCACAGATATTTTTGTTCTGAACTCTGTCATTTATGCTATTCCATTTGTTTTTAATGTTTCTCTTATGGTACCTGTTATTTCCTCCACAGCCAATGTTTTCACTCACTTTGTATGATTTGGGTTTTAGTTTTCATATAATGTTTATAGACTCTATTTCTTGTATCATTGCCTTTATAACTTTAAATACCATAATTTATACAAATATCCTTACTAATCTATCAATTTCAAGCAGTATCAAATAAAAAATGAGGACTGTAACACTCTGACACTTTCCTCTCCCCATATATAACACATAATGTTGGTAAGTTACACTATAATTTTTAAACTGTCAGGATTAAAAACACTTACACTTTGCTGAGAAAGTTATCATATCTCTTTAGTCACAGTTCTAAATATAAATTGAATCAATGCTTGCCACCCAGGCTTCACCTCTCTGCTTCCCCTACCTGGAGCTTTTCACTTTCTTTAACCATTCACTTGCTGAAAAGTCACCAGCTTTGTAAAACACAGTTCTCCCAGGGCTTTTTCCCTCCACCTCCCCCCATAACTCTGCAATGTTTCCCATTGTCTACAGCTCATAAGCCACGATTCTGAGTATTAGACACAAACCTCTCTATGTGTCTGTCCCTTCCTGCTTTTCTATCTCCATTCCCCATCAATTCCTGCTTCTCAGTTTCCACTTCATGGGCACATCTGTTATCGTTGACACATTTATCCTGCTCTTTGATGCTCCTGAACCTGCGTTCACATTGCCAATTACTTAACTCTCCTTGCCTTACTTTCAGCTAATTCTCATTTACTCATAAAAACTCAGGTCAGAATTCGTACTTACATTTCAAGAACACTTTTATCGAAATATAACTTACATATAAAAAAAAAACTACAAATACTGAGAGTACAGCCTGATGAATCTTCATGCACCAATGCACAAAAACACAGAGTCAAGTTCTTCACTATCCAAGTGAGGAAATAGAAATGTATGTGCCAACAAGAAGCCCCCGGCGCTCCTGGTCTCTGCCTCCTTCTCCAAAGGTAACCATGATCACGACTTGACACCCCTAGTGATTCTTGCCAGTTTATAACATTTAATGTGCATGGAATGATATTGTATGTGTACTATTGTGTCTGCTTCCTCAGACCCTCCAGACTTTTGTCACCTGCTTGACTCTGGTCACCTCCCTAGCCCCAACCCCTCAAGTCTTAACAACCCCAGCTGCTTCCTGAGCCCTGTCTGCTTTTTCAGTTCCAGCTCCCAAGTACCCAACCCCCAACCCTTCACCCTCAACTTCCAGGCCACCTGTGAGCCTTGAGTGGCTCCTCTGGCGGGGCTCACTGGCCTGGTCACCTCAGAGAACACAAGAAAAACAAAAGAAATGGAAGACAAAGAAAGAGATGGGTATAGAATCATTTTTTTTAAGAAAACAAAAGAAAAGAAAAGGAGAAAAAGGAAGAGCTCGTCTGTAATATAACATTCTTATTCTGAAGTATTGAGATTATCAGCTCTGGTGTTTCATATATATAATGGAATATATAATATCATATATATATGTATATGTATGTATACATATGCATATACATATGTATGTATACATATGCATATACATATGTATATATGTATATGTATGTGTATACATATACATATATATGGCATACATATTTCACTCTCTATATATGATTTATACATATGACATATACATATGATAGCCCCTTCACCTAGAGTGCTGGGAATATAATGTCCATCTCTCTCATGCCATAATGCTTCTCAGATTCTCAGTCCCTCAGCATCTACTTTCTTTTCGGATTTTCCACCTTGCAGCTGGCACAAGGCACACATCAGAGAATGTAGGGATGGGAAAAGTAGTTCTCACTTCTTTCCTCTTTCCTTCTATGTGGGATCTTGGGCACTCAAAAAATGAGACCTGTGAACTCTGATTTCTTCCTCGTATCCCTATGAGACCACTAAAAGCTCTGCTCAGCTTCTCTGCTTTGGAGCAGCTGTTCTTAACTTGTTTCTCAGACTCTTCACATATCCTGTGAGGGAATCAATATGGGCTGAAAAGGTAGAGGAGAGTATTAGACTCAGCACCTTTCCTTTGATACTTTGGCATATCACATCCTGGCTGCCTTGTTAGATATCTAAGACCCTCACATAAATGTGTTTTTGTTTTTTGTTTTCTTTTAATACATGTTATCCAGCTTTTTTAGTTGCTCTCATGGGGAGGGTTGCCCTGCTGTGTGTTAGTCCATCATAGCCATAGTAGAATTCAGAGCTGGGTTTTTGTTGTTGTTGTTTTGTTTTGTTTTGCTTTTAGCTAGTCAGCTACTAATTCACTCCACATGTCTCCCAGATTCATTTTGATGTAACAAAATGTAAACATAAGAATTATTTGTAATTAGTGTCAAACACTACAAATATCTGTCGTTCCCATATCTGACATCTTGAGATTGGTGGATGCAGTATAGTTGCATCTGGATGGAAAGAAAGGCTCACCCAGGTGTCCTCTTGTGCAAGCGCAAAATTCCCAAGCCTGAAAAAAAAGCATGTGGACTATGGAATCACAAATATCCACTAAAATCTACTAATCTATTAATATCTATTTATAAATCTATTAATTTGGGGAGATAAAAGCCTGATTTGAGGGTGGTGTGTAGCTTATTAACATTTGAAAAAAAAAACATTTGGAACACTCCAGTGCAACAAAAATCACATTTTTGCACATTGGACTCCTGCACTAGACAGTAAGGTGCCTGAGGGCATAAATTTCATCTTTTTTTTTTGTCTAAAGCCAAGGTTTTCAGTAAATGCTGGTTAAATCGTGTGCCCTAATGACTTCATCAATGCCTAATTGAGAATTTATTTTGTTAGTTCATTCATTCCCACCCCCCCCCCCCCCCCCAACAACCTAATGCATGTTGGGAATGAGCGTTCTCTCCTAAGGAAACAGCAGGGATAAAAGCAGCTAGAGGCAAGGGTCTTATGGGACTTACTGTCTGGTAGCATTTTTACTCAAATATGATGCTTTGACACTATGACCCCGTTCCCCTAGCTATCAAAGACCATATGCCTAAATACAGAAAGCTAAGAAACTATAAAGAAAGAAAATAAAGATTAAAATCACCCATCTTTTCAGCTGGATTGAATCACAGTAATAGCTTCTGCTTCAGTCCCTCATGCATTCTACTATCGTTAAACACACTTATGAATAGATATTCATCCATATGGAGAAAAAATTGGGTCATACCATACATATTGGCTTTCTAATACTATCAGAATACTTTGAATAACTTTCTATTTTTTGAAATATCATATGTGTGTGTGTGTAAAATGGTACATGGAGTGGCAAACAACTTTGCAAACATTTCAAAGTTTAAAAATATTAAAATATTTATCAAATGCCCATCTATTTTTCTCCATTACACATTCCCATCTAACCCCTCCTACCGTACCTCCAGTTTTACCAAAGATAACCACGTTTTATGTTCATCACTTCTATACATTTTTCTGTACTTACTAAGTATATATGTATTCCTAAATATCATATTGTATAATAAAGTGTATTTGTAAATTTTGTAGAAAATCATATTTATGAGACTTGCTTTTCCTCCCCTTAAATCACAGTTTTGAAACTTATCTGTAGAGAATTATGTAAATCTAGTTCAATTTGTAATTTACATATAATATCCCACTATATAGTATAATGTGATTTGTTTATCCATTTTAAATGAATATTTTGTGTTTTTTTCTAATTTTTCACATTTGCCCATAAGACTGAAATAAGCATTCTAATCCATGCCTTCTCAAGTACATATGTGAGAGTATCTCTAATATGTATATAAGCCTAAGAATAGAATTGCTGGTTAAACAGTGCATGGAATTTCAGATTTACTAAATAGTGCCAGTTTCTCTGCAAAGTAGTTGTACCGATTAAAATTCCCGGTCTCAATGTATAAGAGTTCATGTTCAACATCTTTGCCGATACTTAGTATTTTCAGGGGTTTTTTTGCCAATTTTATGGGTATGTACTGGAATCTTATACAGTGTTAATTCACAATGCTTTCATGATTAGTGAAACTGATTATTTTTTCAATGTATTTATTGGCCATTCAAATTTGTGCTTCTAAAATTTAGGCCTATATATTTTTTAATTTTTTTAATTTATTTTTGAGAGAGAGAGAGCACAAGCGGGGGAGGGGGACAGAGGATTTGAAGCAGGATCCTCACTGGCAGCAGCCAGCCCCATGTGGGGCTCAAACTCACGAACCATGAGATCATGACCTGAGCTGAAGTCGGACACTCAACTGACTGAGCCACCCTGGTGGCTCCAAGGACCTATATATATTTTTTAAGTTTATTTATTTATTTTGAGAGACAGAGCACAAGCAGGGGAGGGGCAGAGAGAGAGAGAGGGAGAGAGAATCCCAAGCAGGCTTCGCACTGTCAGCGCAGAGCCCAAAGCAAGGTTCAAACTCACAAACCTGTGAGACCATGACCTGAACCCAAATCAAGAGTCGAATGCTTAACCGACTGAGCCACCCAGGTGTCCCAAGCCTGTATTGTTATTCAATTGTTTGTGTGTATTTAACTTTTTTTTTTAGGGATCCTTCATGTAACTTGCATACTAAATTTACTGGTCACACGCAATACAACTGTGACAGAATTTCAGATCGTATATGGTATCTTCACTACTTTTGTTACCTGAAGTTTTAATTTCATTGTTATAATACTAATCAAGCTTTTCCTTATGGTTTGTGGGCAATTTTGGTAAAAATATTTATTTCTTTACTTTCTTTTTAAAGTTTGGCTGTTCACTTTGAGATCAATGTCCCATATGAAAATAGTTTCATTTATAGAGATAGATTTTTTTTTTCTACAAGGATAATTGTTTGCCACAGCACAGCTAATTACAGAGTGTATGCTTTCATTCCTAATACGGAGTGGAACTTCTGTCAGGTATCAGCATTCTATAGATATTTTAGGTTTGTTTCTAAAATCCTACTCTGTTCATGTTCTGTTTTTCTATCCTCACATCAAGGCTGTATTGTCTTAGTTACTATAGCTTATAATAATTCTTGGTATTTGTTATGACAAGCCTCCCTTTTATTCTCAATTAACTTGATTATTCCAGGACTTTTGTTCTTTGAGGCATATTTTAGAATACTTTTCCGGTGTCGTGATATAACTTCTGTGATTTTGAGTTGAAATGCTTTAAATTTATATATTCATTTGGGGAGATTTAATATTTTAACAGTTGAGATTCTATGTCCATACGGCAGCCATGTAAATTATCATCAAATGGCATATGTACATCTATGAAATATTTATGTATGGATCAGCATATTGGCATATTATATTAGTGAAACTATAAAATAATTCTCTTCAAAAACCAGTTTCAAAAGTTACATTATAGCTAAGAAATAAAAATAACAAATATCTGGGTAAAGAGGGACAAAACTAGACAAAACGCTCTTGTTTAGGACTATTAAAATATAACATAAACAGTAGAGTGATTCTTAACATAAATATTTAATCAATTTCTTAGCTCTTTCTGTCTGTAATATGGAGCAACTGACACTTTTCTGAAAAATTTTTTGTTATGTCTTTAAAAATTTAATTTTTAAAAATTGACCTCAAAGTGCATTTTATGATTAATAAACCTGAAATTGTTAACATCTTAACTCTTCTCTGTGTATATAATAGTTTTCTTTTTTTGACAAATGTCTTTATAAAAGAAACTCATCTACTGAGTTGCTCTATAATTATTTTGAATTTTTGCCAATTTTATTACTATGAAATCATAATTTCAATGTTATTCCATTCTAGTATAAAATAAATGTATTGAATTAAAAATAGAAGCTCCACCAGAATATTTCCCTACAAGTTGAGATATTTCAAAATATAATTGTACTTTTTACAATTGTACAAAATACAACAGTATAACAATTAAATCGGTTTTATAATTTAAACTCTTTTTAATTTACTTAGAATGTTTTGGGCCTTTGAGGGGTACATTTTTATGTAAAACACACTTTTAGACAAGTGTAAATATAAAAAATGTACACTTTGGTCTGGCAACCAGCTCCAGTTCAAGAAGCAGAACACTGCCCCTCCAAACCACCAACCACACCTCCCCATCCTATTCCCTTGAGGTGACTACACCCATCCTTCATCAAAAGACACCGCTAAGTTGATTTCTAACACCATGAATTAGTTTGGCCCCCCTGTGTACTTTATAGAAATGGTATCATAGAGAATGTAGTTTTTCATATCTGGCTTCTTTTATTGGACATTATAATTTGTGAGATTCCATCATGTTTTGGAGAATAGTTTCAGTTCATTTATTTTCATTGCTGTCTGTTATTCCATTGTATATAGAGACTATAATTTATTTATTTTACATTATGCTAATTTTCAGTTTCAAGCTCTCATGAAGAGTGATGCTATGAACATTTTATTGTATGTCTTTGGGTGAACTTATAAACACATTTCTTTTGGATACACAAGGAGGAGTTCAATTCCTATTTCATAGGAATTCTCAGGAGGAAAGCTCTCAGCTTTTCCCCATTGAGGATATTAGCTGTGGTCTTTTCATGTATGGTTTTTACGATGTATGCTGAAAACTATAGAAAGTTTATGAAGGAAATTGAAGAAGACACAAAGAAATGGAAAAATATTCCATGCTCACAGATTGGAAGAATAAATATTATTAAAATGTCAGTACTACCCAAAGTAATCTACACATCCAATGCAATCCCAATCAAAATTGCACCAGCATTCTTCCCAAAGCTAGAACAAACAATCTTAAAATTTGTATGGAACCACAAAAGACCCTGAATAGCCAAAGTAATACTGAAGAAGAAAACTGAAGCAGGAGGCATCACAATCCCAGACTTTAGCCTTTACTACAAAGCTGTAATCATCAAGACAGCATGGTATTGCACAAAAACAGACACATAGACCAATGAAATAGAATAGAGAACTTGGAATTGGACGCCCAAATGTATGGCCAACTAATCTTTGACAAAGCAGGAAAGAGTATCCAATGGAAAAAAGACAGTCTCTTTAGCAAATGGTGCTGGGAGCACTGGACAGCAACATGAATAAGAATGAAACTAGACCACTTTCTTACACCATACACAAAAATAAAATCAAAATGGATGAAGGACCTAAATGTGAGACAGGAAACCGCCAAAACCCTAGAGGAGAAAGCAGGAAAAAACCTCTTTGACCTCAGCTGCAGCAATTTCTTACTTGACACTACTCCAAAGGCAAGGGAATTAAAAGGAAAAATGAACTATTGGGACCTCATCAAGATAAAAAGCTTCTGCATTGCAAAGAAAACAATCAACAAAACTAAAAGGCAACCGACAGAATGGGAAAAGATATTTGCAAATGACATATAGGATAAATGGCTAATATCCAAAATCTATAAAGAACTCACCAAACTCCATGCCCAAAAAACAAATACTCCTGTGAAGAAATGGGCAGAAGACATGAATAGACACTTTTCCAAAGAAGACATCCGGATGGCCAATAGACACATGAAAAGATGCTCAACGTCACTCATCAGGGAAATACAAATCAAAGCCACACTGAGATACCACCTCATGCCAGTCAGAGTGGCTAAAATGAACAAATCAGGAAAATATGGATGCTGGCGAGGATATGGAGAAATGGGAACCCTCTTGCACTGCTGGTGGGAATGCAAACTGGTGCAGCTGCTCTGGAAAACATTGTGGAGGTTCCTCAAAAAATTAAAAATAGATCTACCTTATGACCCAGCAATAGCACTGCTAGGAATTTACCCAAGGGATACAAGAGTGCTGATGCATAGGGGCACATGTACCCCAATGTTTATAGCAGCACTTTCAACAATACCCAAATTATGGAAAGAGCCTAAATGTCCATCAACTGATGAATGGATAAAGAAGATGTGGTTTATATATACAATGGAATACTACTTGGCAATTAGAAAGAATGAAATCCTGTCATTTGCAGCAACATGGACGGAACTTGAAGGTATTATGCTAAGTGAAATAAGTCAGTAAGAGAACGACAGATACCATGTTTTCATTCATATGTGGAATTTGAGAAACTTAACAGAAGATCATGGGGGAAGGGGAGGGGGAAAAACAGTTACAGACAGAGAGGGAGGGGAGCAAACCACAAGAGACTCTTAAATACAGAGAACAAACTGAGGGTTGATGGGGGGGTGGGGGAGAGGGGAAAGTGGGTGATGGGCATTGAGGAGGGCACTTGTTGGGATGAGCACTGGGTGTTGCACGGAAGACAATTTGACAATAAATTATATTTAAAAAAACAAAAAACTTTAAATATTTAAATGAATTGACGTAATGCAGAGTATGCTCTTGGACCATAAAGAATTATACTGGAAATCAATAATAGAAAATTATCTAGAAAATCTCCAAATATTTAGAAATTAAACATGCACGACTAAAGACACCATGGGTCAAAATGGAAATCACTATAGTGAAATTAGTAGGTATTTTGAATTGAATAAAAATGAAAACACAATGTATCAAAATATATAGGATGCAGCTAAAGCATTACTGAGAGTAGAGTTTATACTTTAAAACTTATATAAGAAGAGAATAAAAGTCTCAAAGAAATTAGCTCAGCTTCCGTCTGAATACAATAGACAAAGAAAAGTAAATTAAAACCAATACAGTAGAGCAGATAAATATATACTCTGTGCTCATGAATTGGGAAAATTAATACTGTTTTAATATCTATACTACCCAAAGACATCTATACATTAAAATAACCCCTATCGATATTATCAGGGCATACTTTTCAGAAATAGAAAAAAGAAGTCCAAACTTTGTATGGATCCACAAAAGACCCCAAAAAGCTAAAGCAATCCTAAGAGAGAACAAAGCTGAAGACATCACACTTCCCGATTTCAAACTATATTACAAAGCTGAAGTAATCAAAACAATATGGTAGTACCAGCATACATACATAGACAAATGGGACAGCATCAAGAGCTCAGAAATAAGTCCTTGAATATACGGTCAACTAATATTTGACAATGCAACCACAAATACTGAATGGGAAAAGATAGCTCTCCAATAAATAGTGTTGGAAAACTTGGATAACTACACATAGAAGAATGAAATTGGACCCCTGTCTTACATTATGCACAAAAATGAACTTGAAATGGATTAAAGGCTTAATAATAAGACTTGAAACTGTAAAACTATTTGAAGAAAATGTAAGGGAAATCTCCTTGACATTTGTCTTGGCAACAATTTTCTGGATAGACACCAAAAGCATAAGCAATAAAACAAAAATTAACAAGTGGGACTACATCAAATTAAAAATCTTTTACACCCGAAAATAAATAATCCAGTGAAGAAATGGGTAAAAATCTTTTACACTGTGAAAGAAACCATCAACAAAATGAGAAGGGAAGCCTACAAAATGAGAAAAAAAAATTGTCAATCATATAGGTGACAAGAGGTTAATATCCAAAAATATATAAAGAATTCATACAATTCAATAGTAGAAAAACAATCTGGGGCACCTGGGTGGCTCAGTCAGTTAAGCATCTGACTCTTGATCTCAGCTCAAGTCATGATCTCACAAGTTGTGGGATCAAGCCCTATGCCAGGCTCTGTGCTGACAACATGGAGCCTGCTTGGGATTCATTCTCTCTCTCTCTCTCTCTCTCTCTCTCTCTCTCTCTCTCTCCCTCCCTCAAAATAAATAAATAAAACTTTTAAAAAATCTGATTTAAAAAAATGGGCATGGGAACTGAATAGGCAGTTTTTCCCTCAGAAGACACAATTGCCCAATAGGTACATGAAAAAGTTATCAGTATCATTAATTATCAGTGAAATGCAAATCAAAACCACACTGACAAATCATTTCACACCTATCATTAAAAATACAAAAGATAACAAGTGTTGGCGAGGATGTGGAGAAAAGGAAACCTTTGCACACTATTGATGAGAATGTAAATTAGTACGACTATGGAAAACAGCATGGAGTTTTCTCAAAAAATAAAATAAAATAAACAAATAAATAGTAAAAATAGAACTACCATATGACCCAGCAATCCCACTTCTGTGTATACCCAAAGGAAATGAAAAGAGGATCTCAAGGAGATATCTGCACTCCTATGTTTATTGCAATATTATTCACAATAATCAAGATATGGAGACAAGCCATGTTTTGGTTAACAAGTGAATGACTAAAGAAGATGCAACATATAAGTAATATATATACATATATTTATGTATATACATAATATTTATATACAATTTATATTATATATTATATATAAATATATTATAAATATAATATATTATATATTAAATATATATAATATTGTATATTATATTATATATATTTATAAATTAATATAATATAATATAATATAATACAATACAATACAATATAATACAATACAATATAATATAAATTCAGCCATGAGATAAAAGGAAATCCTGCCTTTTGTGACAACTTGGAAGAAACTGAGGGCGCTATGCTTAGTGAAATGTCAGACAAAGAAAGATAAATACTGTATGATTAGTCACTTGTATTTGGATTCTAAAAAAGCTGAACTCAAGGCATCTGGGAGGCTCAGTTGGCTAAGCATCCAATTCTTGATTTTGGCTCTGGTCATGATTTCATGGTTGGTGAGATCAAGCCCCTCACTGGGCTCTGCGCTGACAATGTGGAGCCTGCTTGGGATTCTCTCCCCCTCTCTTTGCCTCTCTCCTGCTTACACAAGCTCTCTCTCTCTCTCTCTCTTTCTCAAAATAAATAAACTTAAAAAAAAAGCTGAACTTAAAGAAATATAACAGAGCTATGGTTACCAGGGACTGGGAGAGTGATGTAAATGGGGAGACATTGGTCAAAGGGTACAAACTTCTATTTATAAAAAGTTCTGAGGATCTAAGGGCGTCTGGATGGCTCAGTCGGTTGAGTGTCTGACCTTTGGTTCAGGTCACAATCTCCTGGTTCATGAGTTCGAGCCCCGCATCGGGTTCTGTGCTGACAGCTCAGAGCCTAGAGCCTGCTTCAGATTCTGTGTGTCCCTCTCTCTCTGCCCCTCTCTTCCTCTTTCTCTCTCTCTCTCTCTCTTAAAAAAAAAACATTAAAAAATGTTCTGGGGTTCTAACATACAGAATGTGATTATAGCTAATAAAGCTGTATTATATACTTGAAAGTTGCTAAGAGAGATAGTAATTATTCTCACCACAAAAAAAGGAATGGTAATGATGTGACAGGAGGTAGGTATGAGCGAAAGCTATGGTGATAATGATTTTGGAATAGGTAAGTGTAGCCAGCCAACAGGTTGTCTGTCTTAAATATACACAATATGTCAATTATATCTCAATAAAGCTGGAAAAAATAGAAACAGAGCCACAAGCTCTGAAACCAAAAGCTGATTCTTCCCAAGAATCAATGCAGTTGGTTACACCTCAAGTCAGACTGATGAAGACAAAAAGAGTGACGACATAGATTATAAACATCAGGAATGAAGTAAGCAACATCATTAAAGATACTATTGACATTAAATGAATAATAAGGGAATAACATTACAGTATTTATGCCCACTGCTATGGTCTGGATGTTTCTGTTCCCCTCCACTCCCCAATTCATATGTTGAAATCCTAACCCCCAAAAGTGATTACATTAGTAGGTGCAGCCTTTGGAGGTTGCTTAGATCATGAGGGTGCAACCCTTATAAATGGGATTCTGTGCCTTATAAAAGAGGTTTCGGAGAAATCTCTTGCCCCTGTGTTTGAGGACACAGGGAGAAGTCAGTAGTCTGCAGCCTGAAAGAGGGGCTTCACCCACCCACAATGACACACATCCCAGACTTCCAACTTCTGGAATCACATTCTGTTATTTATAAGTTCCCCGGTCTGTGGTATTTTGGTATAGCAACCTGAATGAACTAAGACACTGATACGTCTGAAAACTTCGATGAAATAAATCAATTCCTTCAAATATATAAACTACCTAGCTCATGCATGAAGGGGTGATTGTCTGAATAGCCCAATGTCTATTAAATACATTGAATTCGAAATTAAAAATTTCAACAGCCAACGTTCCAGTTCCAGATAGCTTCACTGGCATACTGTACCAAAAGTTTAAGTAAGGATTAATACCAGTTATACACAAATTCTTCCAGAAAATAGAAAAGATAAAAGAAAGTTCTCAACTTGTATTATGCCAGTGTTACCATCATATCAAACACCAGACAAAGACATTATAAGAAAAGAAAACTACCTAGAACTGTTCCTCATGAACATAGGTGCCAAAGTCCTCAAAAAGATTGTGGCAAATAAAATTTAAAAATACATGATGAAGTAGTGTTTATCCTGAGAATGTGATTCATTCTGAAAGTAATAAAGTGTTAATGTATTATTTTTGCCTGTGAAGAGTATTCAGTCTCTAAGTCTTGAGATCAAGAAAAGTTGGAATAGATTGAGAGACATTCCCAAATCTGCTGAGGTAAAGATAAGTATTTTCACATAAAAATTCTCACCCAATCAATATATTATTCTTTCATATGCTCACTAAAAATGTGAAATGATATTTTAGACAACATTCAAAACAACTGTAAAAAGGACTTGGAGTGATGCATGTACAGAAAAAAAAAGAAAGAAAGGGAGTAACATTAATGAAAGTATGTCCTACTGGATGTTTAAAAAATATTTTAAAAGAATAATATTCAATTTGATACTTAATAGATTTCTTCTTAATAACATTACTTCATTGTTTTCTGATGTAGAGTGTTGCTGAAGAGAAGGCTAAGGTCTGTGACTTTTTTTTTTTTCCTCTGTGGGGAACGTTTTGTTTTGCTTTTTGTTTTTTCTTTGTTCTCTGACACTTTTCAAGCATTCTTTTCTCCAGTTTTTGCATAGATGTAGTTTCTTTTATTCTTCTCACTTGGCTCTTGTTGGCTTCTTGCAATATGAAAACTCATTTATTCTCAAACTCTAATAATATTTTTTCCTTTAAATTACTGATTATACCCTCCGTTCATGTTTCTTTATTTTCTTACAAACTCCTATTAAATGCTTGTTGTGCTGCTGGATAATTCTTACGCTTAGCTTTATTCTGTAATTTTTCTCTTGCCAAACATTTTGGACCTGTAAAAGAAATATATATGCTCATCTTCCAAATTAACTTTTAGCCCAAAAGATATGTTTTTATTTGTCTCTGATAACTACTTTTTGTGACATAATGTTAAATCATGTTTTTGTATAACTTCTTCTTTAGCCCCTCTGATGAAAAAATCCTCTAAAGGTTTTTTTCTATTACCTGAATAATTTATTTTACTTTCAGGTTCGGTTGGTCTGTTTCTAATGATTGTGTGTGTGTGCATGTGTGTGTGTGCACACACATGCATGCACACTATTGGTTTTTCTTGAAGTGCCTGGTGATTTAACTTTTTATTGTTGTTATATAGGAAAACTATTTACTTTTAAACATCTACTTTGCATGCAACCCAATTACCAAATTCTCGTAATTTTTTTTAATCTTCCCTTTTCTAATTAATACTTTTATTTCTTCTTTTTTTCTATTTTATTGGCTGGAACATTCAGTAAAACTTTAAATATACTATGATAACAAGTAAGGGCGCCTAGGTGGCTCAGTCAGTTGAGTTTCTGACTCTTGATTTTGGCTCAGGTCATGATCCCAAAGTCATGGGATTGAGTCCTGCATTGAGCCCCATGCTCAGCGCAGAACCCACTTAAGGTTCTCTGTCTGTCTCTCCCTCTGCCCCTCTCCCCCACTTGCTTTCTCTCTCTCAAATAAAAGAAATAAAGATATATTTTATAGAGAAAATATAATAAAATAGTACATATTATTTATTATAGTATGCATATGATAAGATGTTTTCATTATTTAATCATTGATATTGGCTATTGATTTTGAAATCTTCATCTTATAGAGTTAGTATTTCCCTATCTATAGTTTGTTCAAAGCTTTTTTTAATGTTATTGTATGTAAAAATATATAGATTTTCTTCAAATTATCTTTAATATCTATTGATAGCTTCCCTTTTTTGTTTAAGTGATAAATTTTATTTATATATATCTTAAGTTGGGTAGTCTCATATTGCTGCATAAACTTTAATTGTATGCTATTATTTTAACATGTTAATTTAGATTATTAATGTTTTATTAATATATTTCTGTTCTTAAAAAAGCCTCTGGATTTTCTTGAGTTATTTTCACGATTTACTATGAAAATTGCATCGCTTCTCGGCCTTTTAGCTAAAATCAAGTGTATTATGAAAATTGCACCTGATTTATAAATTTAATTGAGAAAAATATATTGCTTTCCATAATGGAGAAAAATGTAGAAAGTATGAACACTATTTGTTCTTTTTTATTTTCACCAAATTTAACTCTGGACAAAGAGTTTGGGGGAAGGTTAATAACATGTTTAATTTCCTTCTTTTTAATACATTTATTATAGTGCCTCTTCTAGTTTGAGACAAAGCATAGACAATAACCCATTTCACATAGATATTTCAAAGTTATCCATGCAATTGTATAGTATAAATCTTTGAAACTTTTAATCTCTCCCATATCTGTGCCCCCGGGGATATATAGATTTCTTATTTTTAATTTCTTGAAATTTGCTTGATTACCTTGACAAGAAACTTGACTCTCATTAGGGTTTACTAAAAACAACAACAACAACAAAAACCTAGTTCTTACAATTATTTATCTTTTTAATTTTCTGTTTTCTAATATATTAATTTCAGATATTATCTTGGCAATTTATCAAATCTCCCCAAGTTTTTTTTTTTTTTTTTTTTTTTTCAACGTGTTTTATTTATTTTTGGGACAGAGAGAGACAGAGCATGAACGGGGGAGGGGCAGAGAGAGAGGGAGACAGAATCGGAAACAGGCTCCAGGCTCCGAGCCATCAGCCCAGAGCCTGACGCGGGGCTCGAACTCACTGACCGCGAGATCGTGACCTGGCTGAAGTCGGACGCTTAACCGACTGCGCCACCCAGGCGCCCTCCCCAAGTTTTTTTTTGGAGGGTGAAAGAGAAGGGAATTATCATTTCAAAAGTTAATTTTTATCTTCCCAGTTCAATATTTAATGAGCATGCCTCTAAAAACGGATCTTTCTGCCTTCTTTAAGTTTTCATATGTGTTTATTATTCTAATTGGCATTAATATTTAAGGCTGTAGCTGGACAAATTGCTTTGTCTTTCATCCTCGAGCTATTTAGTAAGTACATATTTTGTAAACATTCTCTAATGACTTTTTTTTCGGCTATTAAAGTACTTGAATCTCATTTCTTGCAATATTTCATCTTCTCCTTTGCTATTATTAGGATGACAGTTCTTACCCAGCTACTATTATGATGTTTAATATTTAGTCATGTTCTCAGTCCTAAAAATTGTTTCTAATATGATATAATCTGAGAAATCAGATATCCAACTCACTTTATTAGTATCTCAATCAAGAAATTTAGGAGGAGATTTTAGGTTTTGTTTTTTTTTTTAATCTCCTTCTGAATTTGGAAGCTAAGCTCTAAATGAAATCCTATAAGGTAGCATTTGTTTTTTAAAACAGACCAAAAAATTACAGATTTTATTTCCCTCAGTGCAAAGGTTAATCATAATTCAAAGAACTTTTAAAAATCAAAGCATTTGGGCCAGAATTAATAATGTGGTGTCATAAGAATAAATTAGTTCTGACAAGAGTTGTGTCCTTTTTAGTCCTTCGAAATAAGTAATCAAAGGGAGGGAAATGAAGCTTAGCAGAGGCTGAGAGACAGGAATTTTTTTCAACACATCACAAATATAGGGAAAGTCTATACTGTTTCAAGTTACTCTCTCCATTGATTTCTCTTTTGACCTTTCAGTAAGAGCGGGCTCATGTTCATCACGATGCACTCAGGATGAGGGGTAGGATGTCCATGGCAGCTGCTATCAGGGATCCTGTGGGTGTGTCTGAAGCTATCCAATTTCCTTTGAAACTGTGTGAGAAGCTGCTGTTGCTTTTGATATTGCAAACACAAGAGCAAAATGGTTCCTCTTGAAGCCTCACAGCGTGGGAGGGTACATTTGTAGGATGACTCTCAAAACGTGTCTTTGGCTACAGAACATGACTTAACTTTAGTCCTCACCAGATTAATCACTGAAAAGCCAGACTCTGAATCCCTTGCTTTGAACTCCAAGATCCTTTATATTCATTTCCACCTAGCCATAACTGACCTTTCTTCTCACCTTTTGGCATCTAGCCTGCTTCCTATGTCCAACTACTTATGTTTCCAACTACTTATGTTCTGTCCCTATGTGAACATCACTTCTTGATTTATGAATGGCTCTCTTTACACCTAGTTAATGCCAGCTTTTGCTGTTGTTTCTGTCTTGTAATGATTACAATGTTCATGAGCAACCATTTCTTTGTTCTGCAACAGTAGGGAGTATATTGAGCTATTCAGATCACACACACACACACACAAATCCATTTGAATAGAACCAAGACACCATTATTTTGCACACCATCTCACAGGTACAAAATAGGGGCAAGATACTCATAAGCTCTCATACAGCTTGTCTGTATGAGATGTAAGACTGGAATCTGACTTTCCTAGATTTAGTACTGTGAGTTTTCTCATCTACCAGACATTTTCTAGCTTTGTAAAGCCCAGAACAATTTAAGCGATATATTCCTTTGAGTCAAAGAATATAAAGCCCACTGAAGAGAACTGAATTAAAATAAGTGTTGGTGAACTAGACCCTGTCTATTCAACTTCCCCATCACTTCTTCAGTAGGCCCTCAAGCAAGACTGCAAACATCTCATCTGAAACCCCCCACTGTGGGAAAATTTCAGCAACCGAAAGGGCATCTGGGAGTGCTGGAGCCCAGGGAAGGAGGTTGTGGGACATGGGAATGGGGAGCAGTTGGAATTTTAAATTGGGTGCCCTAGGCAAACATCACGGTGAAGGTGACATTTGAGTTATGATTTAAAGCAGGTGAGGGAGAAATCCATGTGGATGTCAGTTGGGAGAACATTCCTGGTAAAGGGACCAACAATTACAAATTCCTAAGCATGTCCAACAAATAGTAAGATGGTGCATTTGGCAATATGAAAGAAAAATCTTCCAGCCAGCCAGGTCAGATCAGACAAACTGGTGATACTTATAGTGAAAGATGTTGCAGGTAAATCACTTTCTGCATCATCTTTTTTTTTTTTAATATATGAAATTTATTGTCAAATTGGTTTCCATACAACACCCAGTGCTCATCCCAAAAGGTGCCCTCCTCAATACCCATCACCCACCCTCCCCTCCCTCCCACCCCCCATCAACCCTCAGTTTGTTCTCAGTTTTTAACAGTCTCTTATGCTTTGGCTCTCTCCCACTCTAACCTTTTTTTTTTTTTATTAATATACCAACTGCTCCCACTCCTTTCAGTGGACAAGGACTTAACCAACTTTGCTTTTCTTAAATGAGTGTGCAAGTGTATGTGTTTCTGTATAAATTTTATATCTATTAACAGGAAGCTTGTTAATGGGCTTGTTCTAGATGGTGTCACTTATAGCTATCATTTTTAGACCTGGTTACATGCTTGGGCTCCTATCAAACTGAGACCATGAAACAACCAGGATGAAATGATATACATATGAGATATGTCAAAATCACTACTAGGCATATAGCATCCAAAGATGCTGGGCCCATAGTAAGGTGAGTGATTTGAGAGTCAGAAAGCTGTGTCATTTCTTTGACCAGAGAGTCAAGGAGCCATTTCCCAAGAACTGAGTTTAGTCAAGCTTTCCAGTATCCCACAGGACATTTGCCCCACTCCAAAGTCGCAATGTTCCTGGACCACCCTAGTCCCTTTCCCATGGGGTATGCTCTACCCAGAATGCTTTTTCTCTGACCTTCCCTCCTTCATCACCCAAACCACCTGGACACCTCCAGTTCTTCCTCCAAGAGTCAGTTCATTTATCACCTGTTCTGTACCAAGCTGTCTTCTCCATGTTTTGTCAGTGTTCTGCTCCTGCCTCTTTTGTAGAAAAAGCTAAATACTATCCCTGTTGCATAAATGTTCTCATCTCTGTCTTGTACCAGATTGTGAACTCCTTGAGGACACATGCTGACTATTGATTCATTTCTGTATCCACGGGCTGAACCCAGTATCTGATGAAAAGTAGCCTCTTAAATAAATGTATATCTAACAAATGCATGAATGAGTCGTACTAGTTCAATCCTATTATGTGGGCACATGCTGAGTAAGCTAACAATTTGGACATCCTTGGAGAAAAATGTCAATGTTGAAAATCAAACTGATATCACTAGTCACTGGGATTGTATAAAAAAGTGAACCGTCCTCAAGTCTCACCCAACATGAACTAGATTTGCGTGGAGACATTTTTGATTGTATAGGTTAGAGGTCCTGAAAACTAGAAAAATCATTCCCATTGAGTAGACGAGGTTTATATATCAGAGAAATAAGAGCCTTCGCAAAGAAGCATCCATTTATTTCTTCATTCCACACATGTGTATTGAGCTGCAGGCACTGTGCTAGACTCATGAATACATCAGTGGATAAAGAAAACAAGATCTGCTTTCACAGAACTTTCATTCCATCTCTAGTTAACAGAAATAATTCACTAATTTCTTTTTAAACAGGGCAGAATAAGGATTAGTAAATGCAAGGAGTGAAGGGGCAGGTTTTAATTTTTTTTAATGTTTATTTCTGAAAGAGAGAGACAGAGCAGGGGAGAAGCAGAGAGAGAGGGAGGCACAGAATCCAAAGCAGACTCCAGGCTCCAGCTGTCAGCACAGAGCCGGATGCCGGGCGCCTATGCATGAACCGTGAGATCATGACCTAAACCAAAGTCCGCCGTTTAACAGACTGAGCCACCCAGGTGCCCCGGAGGTAGGTTTTAGTATTAATAAAGAAGTTGGCCTAACTGAGCAAGGTGACTTTTGAACAAAGGAATAGAGACCTTGTAAGAGGTCTCAGCTCAGCAGCGTCTTGTATGAACTAGAACCTCCTGCAGCAAGAAGCCCAGACAAGCGACCTAAATAGCCAGGCAAACCCAGCAAACACTTCCTGGCACCATTTGTTAAGCCTTCCAAGTACCAGGAGGCCTGCAGAAATGGCATCCATAAAATATTCTAATAGCACAGCCATCTCCAAGATGAATCTGGTCTATGCATTTTAAAGATAGCAAAATGTTTCCATCATCGCAGCACTTTGCAAATATTTTTAAAGATCAAGGAAATTGGCCAATTTGGAAATGTTTAAAATGGAACATTTTTACATCACCTCATATATTACTCATCTCTTAACAATACATTTTGTGAAGCCCGCATAAGGGATACAGTTGTGCCCCCATCACTCCCACCCCCTCCTAGGATGAATGTACTGAATGGATGCTTTTGGTAAAGGGCCCAGCGATGATAGATTCTCGGTAAGTTCTCTGGAGGTCGCTGTGCGTAAGGCAGGTAGATGTTCCTTTACTTTGTGGGTGCCTATCAGATTTTGCCACTTGCAGAAAATTGACTTAGGCAGAGCTATCTTTATTATTACTATTATTTTATTCTTGCCTGAAATTGCCTTTTCAAAGTGTGCTCCTTTCTGGATTGAAAAACAAAATAATGAGCCCGTATTTGTATTTCCTGGGAGGCCACATTCATTTATATTCACTTACTGTTGAGACTCCCCAGGTCTATAATTTGCACAAAGTTTCTAGACCCAGACAGACAATCCCTACAGGGGAGAAATGGTCTCCAAGGCCTTCACAAGATGCCAACATTGTGCTTATGTTAGCTCAGGGGTCTGAGTGCCTTCGGCACTGTATCTCTACAGCCATGTTTATGTGCAAGACATTTGATATAGAGCAATCCGGGTCCTTGCTTATGCTAAATCTGGGATGGAGCTGCGCATAAGGCCCAGCACCATAGTGCTCTCTGCTGGATAAAATCCATCAGGCCCCTGGCCTGTCAGGATGTTTTTTTTTTTCTTTTGTGATAGGTTAATAACACTAACTTCCATTTATATCACACTATCAGATGAATAGTCTCTTTGTTCCAGACCAAACCAGATTGGTGATAAATAGTGACTTTGTTACAAAATAATATTTCTAGTCCTTCTCTGACCCCATCCACTCTGTGTATCCAAGGCTTCAGCCCACCTACCTCTGAGAATCTGTGAGAAAATCTCATTGACGTATTTTGCCTACCAGCTGCTCTCCTCTGTGCTTTTCTTCTTTCTACCCCTTCCTGTGATGACTTCCTGCTTAAGTCATCAGAGCATCCAAAATGAACAAGAATGATTTCTGTTCTGGTTATCGCTTGCTTCCTAACAATTGCACTAAAATGTAGTGGCTTAAAACAACCACCATTTTATTTGCCCACGATTATAATTCGTGGACTGGGCTCAGCTGTTCTTACTAAAACTCACTCCTGTGATTGCATTTGGCTGGTAGGTCAGTTAGTAGCTGGGCTCAACTGGGAAGCTGGCACTGCTGGGCATCTTTGCTTTGAGCCGCAGAGCCCTCTCCCTTTCCACGTGGACTCCACTTTGTCTTTCCATGAGCTCTTGGCAATAATACGATGCAAACTCTTGCATGGAGACCCAAAGTTCTCAAGAGCACAAAAGCAGTAGCCTCCAAGCACTCATAAGGGTTGGGCTTAGGACTGGCACAAGGCCACTGCCAACACATTCTGTTTTGCTAAAGAAAGTCACAGGCTGAGCCTGATTCCAGAGCAGAGTCAGGACTAGACCGAGGCAAGTTAGAAGCCTTGAACACAAGTCTGAGTAAGCAGATCTTTAAATTCTGTGCCCTGGGCACCTCCTTTGCCTCACCCTGGACCAGACTTTATTGGAAGAAGGACAAGGAGATAAATATCATCAGCTAGGATTTACTGGAAATAACCAATGGAACAGAGTACCACAATCCATGCTCTGATTTATAATGATTCACATTCTTCCCACATGCAAAATGTACTCACCTCTCACCCCAGAGGAGCCCCAAAAGTACGACCGCTTTTAACATCATGCTTGGGTTTGACATCTGGGGTAGTGTTTTCTAAATCAGACCCAGGAGTACAGGAGGCTCCTTTTGTGTTTTCCTCAGGGCCAGCTCAATGAGTACAAGTCCTCTTGATCTGTAGACCTGTACACTGACTCACATACCCAAGGGCGTGATGCAGAAGGAAACACAGAAGTAGAATAACTCCAGTGGATGCTTCCATGCAGATAGGAAATAAAAAGAGATGCTCATCAGCCACTCGTTTATGGAAATTCTGAAAGCTACCTGGGTAACACATATCATTAATTCTCCTACCCCAGGGGTATGTGGAGGTATGGATATTCCTTGTTTAGGGCTTGGTTCTACTCCTCGGAAACTCTGTGTGTGTGTGTGTGTGTGTGTGTGTGTGTGTGTGTGTTGACTCTGCTCTCAGAGGTGCTCGTCTTGACCTTTATAGCATCTTTCATTCTTTCTTTTAAAGATGACATGGCCTATGTTGTAGTATAGGGTCTTTTCAGCCCACTTCCTGTATATAAGATGATCAGGTGCCCTAAAGACTGTCATCATTTAGAACTCTCCCTGTCCCTTTTATTCCAAGCTGGTAGTGCTTCCATCAATTTAAGCATATTAAAAACTCTGAAGGTTTTCTCTGAATTGTGTCAGTGTTCACTTCATCAGATAAAAGCCACACCCTCACAAATCCTCAAGACAAGCCATATTCTACCTTGGGCTGCTGTGATACCATATTCCTAAGATTCTTAGAAGTCCTTCTGTCTAGTTTAGTCTACAAGGCTCCATATTAAATCTTTCTGAAGTCTTAACAAAAGACTTACACCTGCATTCTTGATTTGATCTGACCCCAAAGCCATCTTTTACCAAAGGAGCCCTGGATTTGATCCAAGCTCTGAGAACATTTCTTACTTGGAGAATCTCTTTCTGACTGGGGAAGCTGGGAGTGAAAACCAGTTCTATTTTCCAAACTAGTAAGTTCAGATTTGATTTTATTTTTAGATTCTACTCAAAAAAAAAAAAAAAATTGAACAGTTTGTTCTTTAGTTCCTCTGCCTCTGTTTGTGTATTATCAAACACAGCTAGAAAAAGGCAGTTGGCACTTTTAACATTCAACCTGGAAATATCAGCTAGATGCACAAATTCACTGAGTAAATTTTCTATCTTCCAGGTTACCAAAGGTGACAGTGTTGCCAAATGTTTTGTCACTACGCTTCATGAATTACTTTTCCTCCAACCTTCATCTGTAATGTTTCCAATTCCTTTCTAGCTTCTGATAGCAAGCTTCTTTTTACTCTTCTGCCTATTTGCAACTGAGGTGCCTATTCGCAACTCTGTCCCCAAATCCCATTCATTAGATATTTGTTACGGTGGCACACCATTTTGAGGTATCAGTTTCAGTTTTAGGTATGTATTATGACTGCATAACAAAGAACCCCAACACAGGGTGACCTAAAACAGCACCATTTTATTTCCTCATGATTCCGTGGGTCAGGATGCACAAGGTTCAGTTTGCCATTTCCACTGTTCCATGTGGGTCTATTATTGCCTTAGGTCCTTCCTACGGCCCCTCTCTGTCTTTGTGGATAGATTGGGCTTCCTCAGAGCATGGTGGTTTTAGAATAACCATGCCTTTTACATAATAACTGTTTTCCACGAGGGAACAATCCCAAAGTGGAGATAACTGCTATATAACTCTTGAGGCTCAGTCATGGAAGTTGACTCGAATCCCTTTTGCTGCAGTATATTAGTTAAGCAAGTCATAGGTCCAGCCTGGATTCAAAGGGAGAGAATGCCCCAAGAGCAACCAACATAATGGATTATATACAGATTACTACAGTCTCCTTATAGAATCTTTCTTCTCTCTAATAGGAGAAACTAGCCTATTTTCTGTGTGATCAGTCTGCCGGTTCCACTATGACTTTCAATGTGCTCCAACATGTTCTAGCTAGTGCCTGATTAGGAAGTAAATCCTTCTCTTCCCTTGGGGAAGCCTCTGTCACATGGGTTACAAAATCTTCTACATCGTAGCTTAAAGATTCTTTAGAGATGCTACTGAGTCAGTTCTCTAATTTTGTTAATTGCAGCTCAGTTATTTTTTTTTTAATATCCTATCGCCCAGGTTTTATGAGTCCATGAGAACTGGGCTTAGTTGATTCGAGCAAAAGAAAATTAGTTCTCTTCAAAATCCCTGTATGTCTAACTTTCCTTATATCTTTGAATCAACTTCTTTGAAGTATATTTTGCATACAATAGACGTGTGTGTGTGTATTGTTTGGTGAGATTCAACAAATGTATACATGGAATTAACCAGCAACATAATTAACATAAAGAACATTCCCACCACTTTTTCACAAATTTTCCCCCTGTTCTCTTCCAGTGTTCCCTGCTTCCAACAATCCTAAGACCCCAGTGATTACTCATCTTTATACCCCTTATTAATTAGGATTTCCTGTAATAGAATTCCATATAAATGATATTAAACAGAATGTACTTTATGGTGTCTGGATTATTTGACAGCATAAGTGCTTTGAGATCCATTCATGCATTGATAATTAATTTCTTAACATTGTCAAGTAGCATCCCATTGTATAAATACACCACGTCTTGTTTATTTAGCACCTGCTGATGTACATTTAAATGGTTTCCTTTAAACACTTTTTTTCTGTTGTGAATAACGTTGTTATGAATATTCATGTGTAAGTCTTTTAATGGTCATGTGCTTATTTCTCTTGAGTAATTACGAAGAAGTTAAAGAAATGGAGCGGGAGCAGTGGTATAGTCCTGGTCAGAATTAGAAGACCTGAGAACCAGAAGCACTGATCTGATGTCTAAGGGAAGGAAAAGGTGGAAGTCCCAGCTCAAGCTCAATCTAAGACAGGAAATTTGCCCTTCCTTATGGATGATGCTCATCGGCACTGGTAAGAACCATCTTTTTTACTTAGTCTAGGGATTCAAATGCAAATCTCTTCTGGAAACATCCTTGTAGACCCAGATATAATGTTTTACTAGCTCTCTGGACATCCCTTAGCCCAAACTGATACATAAAAATTAACCATCAAAAATATCCATAGTGAGTTTTTCATTTCAGTTATAAAATCTTCAGCTCTGGGGTTTCTTTTTGGTATCTTTTTCTATAATTCCTATTCTTTTATTGATATCTTCTATTTGTTTGTACATGATCCTTCTGGTTTTCTTGAGCTCTTTGTCCATGATTTCCTTGAGCAATTTGAGCATATTTGAGATAGTTTATTTTAAAATATTCCTCTAGCAAGTCAAATGTATGTGCTTTCTCAGGGATAGTTTCTGTAGAATTCTTCTGTAAAGAGATGCATTTTTCTTGTTTCTTTGCATACTGTATACATTTTTTTTGTTAAAAAGTGAACATTTTGAATATCATAATGTGGTAGCTCTGGCAAGGAGATTCTCCCCCCTCTTCTGGGTTCATTTTCATTGCTTGTAGATTGTAGCTGTTTTTCTAGTGATTTGCTGACTCATTTTATAAAGTATATTTTCTTTATCATGTATGGTCTCTGAAGTCTCTGTTAAAGGAATAGTTCATGTTCAGCTAGTTCTTTGACAGATATTTCCTTGAATGCCAAGCTCTTGCCTCCCCTAATGGGATGGGGTGGTGGAGAATGGAAAAACAAAAAAGAAACACAGATAATAGTGATGATGATAACAATGACAATAAAGATCTTTTTGAGTCTCTTCACACTGGCTATGTGCTGGGGCACTACTCCAACATTTAGCCAGACCATGGACAACTCTGCCTTAGCCTTCACATCCTGCTTGCTCTGAACCTCGAGATCAGCCACAGGTGAAAGCTTGCTGTTCTCTCAGGTCTTTCTTTTTTTATTATTTTTTAATGTTTATTTTTGAAAGAGAGAGACAGAAACAGAGCGTGAACAGGGGAGGAGCAGAGAGATAGGGAAACACAGAATCAGAAGCAGGCTCCAGGCTCTGAGCCGTCAGCACAGAGCCCGATGTGGGGCTCACACCCATAAACCGTGAGATCAGGACCTGAGCCAAAGTTGGACGCTCAACCAACTGAGCCACCCAGGCGCCCCTCTGTCAGGTCTTTCTTGAGCATGCATCTTGCCCTGGGTGTATGCATGACTCTCTAAATTCCCCAGTATGCACATGTGCTTTTGAGTGACCTATTTCTGGAAGAATCTTCTTCCAAGCTTTTGTTCCCTGAGTCCCAGGTGCCTATCATATGCCTCAATCATAATCTTTTGACACAAGGGACTGTGGCTCCTTTATTTGCTTTACAATGTTTTTGAGGAAGCTTGGTGCTTTTCCACCCCAAGTGAGTTCTAGGAGAGGTGAGACAAAGGCTAATGACTTGTGTCAGCCCTTTAGGCAGCCCCCAGGCAGACACAACACAGTTGTTTGCAAACAAGGTCTGTTCCCGTCTCTCTCCAGAATCAGGGACTCCGTTCCTGCACTGAGAAAATGAGCTGCTGTCTTTAAGACTACCACCAAACTGTGAAGTGAAAAGAGGGCAAGTAAATATGCAAGATAGCTTCCTACCACTCGGTTGCTTTAAACTTTTTTTTTAATATGAAATTTATTGTCAAGTTGGTTTCCATATAACACCCAGTGCTCATCCTAACAGGTGCCCTCCTCAATACCCATCACCCACCCCTCCACCCTCCCACCCCCCATCAACCCTCAGTTAGTTCTCAGTTTTTAAGAGTCTCTTATGTTTTGGCTGCCTCCCTCTCTAACCTTTTTTTTTCCTTCCCCTCCCCTATGGTCTTCTGTTAAGTTTCTCAGGATCTATGTAAGAGTGAAAACATATGCCATCTGACTTTCTCTGTTTGACTTATTTCACTTAGCATAACACTCTCCAGTTCCATCCACGTTGCTACAAAAGGCCATATTTCATTCTTTCTCATTGCCACATAGTATTCCATTGTGTATATAAACCACAACTTCTTTATCCATTCATCAGTTGATGGACATTTAGGCTCTTTCCATAATTTGGCTATTGTTGAAAGTGCTGCTATAAACATTGGGGTACAAGTGCCCCTATGCATCAGTACTCCTGTATCCCTTGGGTAAATTCCTAGCAGTGCATTGCTGGGTCATAGGGTAGGTCTATTCTTAATTTTTTGAGGAAACTCCACACTGTTCTCCAGAGTGGCTACACCAGCTTGCATTCCCACCAACAGTGCAAGAGGGTTCCCGTTTCTCCACATCCTCGCCAGCATCTATAGTCTCCTGATTTGTTCACTTTAGTCACTCTGACTGGTGTGAGGTGGTATCTGAGTGTGGTTTTGATTTGTATTTCCCTGATGAGGAGCGACATTGAGCATCTTTTCATGTGCCTGTTGGCCATCCGGATGTCTTCTTTAGAGAAGTGTCTATTCATGTTTTCTGCCCTTTTCTTCACTGGATTATTTGTTTTTTGGGTGTGGAGTTTGGTGAGTTCTTTATAGATTTTGGATACTAGCCATTTATCCGATATGTCATTTGCAAATATCTTTTCCCATTCCGTTGGTTGCCTTTTAGTTTTGTTGATTGTTTCCTTTGCAGTGCAGAAGCTTTTTATCTTCATGAGGTCCCAATAGTTCATTTTTGCTTTTAATTCCCTTGCCTTTGGGGATGTGTCAAGTAAGAAATTGCTGTGGCTGAGGTCAGAGAGGTTTTTCCTGCTTTCTCCTCTAGGGTTTTGATGGTTTCCTGTCTCACATTCAGGCCCTTTATCCATTTTGAATTTATTTTTGTGAATGGTGTAAGAAAGTGGTCTAGTTTCATTCTTCTGCATGTTGCTGTCCAGTTCTCCCAGCACCATTTGTTAAAGAGACTGTCTTTTTTCCATTGGATGTTCTTTCCTGCTTTGTCAAAGATTAGTTGGCCATACTTTTGTGGGTCCAATTCTGGAGTCTCTATTCTATTCCATTTGTCTATGTGTCTCTTTTTGTGCCAATACCATGCTGTCTTGACGATTACAGCTTTGTAATAGAGGCTAAAGTCTGGGATTGTGATGCCTCCCGCTTTGGTTTTCTTCTTCAAAATTACTTTGGCTATTCAGGGTCTTTTGTGGTTCCATACAAATTTTAGGATTGCTTGTTCTAGCTTCGAGAAGAATGCTGGTGCAATTTTGGGATTGCATTGAAGGTGTAGATAGCTTTGGGTAGTATTGACATTTTAACAATATTTATTCTTCCAGTCCATGAGCATGGAATGTTTTTCCATTTCTTTGTGTCTTCTTCAATTTCCTTCATAAGCTTTCTATAGTTTTCAGCATACAGATCTTTTACATCTTTGGTTAGGTTTATTCCTAGGTATTTTATGATTCTTGGTGCAATTGTGAATGGGATCAGTTTCTTATTTGTCTTTCTGTTGCTTCATTAATAGTGTATAAGAATGCAACTGATTTCTGTACATTGATTTTGTATCTTGTGACTGTTAAATTCATGTATCAGTTCTAGCAGACTTTTGGTGGAGTCTATCAAGTTTTCCATGTATGATATCATGTCATCTGCAAAAATAAACTTTTTTCTTAAGTTTATTTATTTTGAGAGAGACAGAGGCAGCAGGAGTAGTGGAGGAACAGAGAGAGGGAGATGGAGAATCCCAAGCAGACTCCACACTGTCAGCACAGAGCCTGATATGGGGCTTGAACTCACAAACTGAGAGATCATGACCTAAGCTGAAACCTAGAGTTGGACGCTTAACTGACTGAGTCATCCAGGCACCCGGCAATAAACTTTTTTAAATTGTTTTTTTCCAGATTTCTGACAAAGAGGATTCTGACAATTTGGCTTGATGTTTCTCTGTTTCTGTTGAGAAAATGGGTTCTTGGAGCTGCCTACTCCCCCATGTTTGCTGACATCCTATTTTTATTTATTTATTTGGTTGGTTGTTTTGCCACAGTGTCACTGGTAGACACCAAGAAGCAACAACAACATAAGGAGGGGAATCTCTGCTGCATTTCTGTTCTACTCATAGAATTGACTTTGAAATGGAAGTGAGTGTGGACTTCTACAAACTCCATGGTCCAAGTCAGGTGGAGGTGTCTGAAGAGAGCTGAGAATTGTCCTGGATATCTCTATCCCAAGAGAGATCTCCATTTTATCAATTCCACATTATCGCAACCAGTAATCTTAGCAGCAGAAAGGAGACTACACCATAATATTGCCCCTGAAATGTGGCCATGTTCCCATTTTTTGTTTGTTTGTACTCTTAGATGATTAATTTTGGCACCATGAATCCATTATTTATTCATTCAACAAATACATAAGAACCTCCTAATACATATAATACAAGTTTCCTGTATACATCAGTATATACTTCAGTGGTATAGATCAATGAAAAAGAAATTCCTGACTTCATGAGGATTACATTTTTATGGTGGAAGAATACCCACATAAGAAATAAACAAAATAAACACATTTCTTGTATGCTGTATTAGCAAAAAAAAAAAAAAAAATCATAGAGTAGGTTAAGGGGATTTGGGTAGTGCTACTGATGAGAGAGGGTGATAATTTTAAGAAAATGGTCAGGGTCAGCCTAATTGAGGAGGTGACGTTTGAGGAATGTGTTAAAGAAGGTGAGGGAAGAAGATTGATTCAGAAAGAGGGTTCAGTACAACGTGTCCAATGCGGAAGCGTGCATGCATATTTGAGCCACAACGAAGGGTCCGGTGTGGAATAAGGAGAGTAGTAACAGGAAATGGGTCAGAGAGGTACTTAGATGCTAGGTCCTGGGGGCTTTATGGACCATTTTAAGGATTTTGGTTCTTACTCTGAGTGATGTAGGAAACCATCTGAATATTTTTAGAAAGAAAGTGACATGATCTGATGTAGATTTTAGAATAATCTTTCCAGTTTCTGTGTTGAGAATAAGCTCTAGGGTAATGGTTATAAATGCACTTTTTTTTTTATCTCCTTCCAATTAGGTTGACCCTGTTTCTTTGTCCTGCTGTATCTATCTGGGACTTCCATGGAAGAATTATACACAATGATATGACATCCTTACATTTTTGTAACCACGTCCTCTAAAGCTTTATTAATGAGATCTATTGGTCTGAGTCTCAAGACAGTGAACATCAACATCATTTCATGGTCTGTTGCCTTCCCTGTCCAGTATGGGCAAGATTCAATGCCCTGTGCCTTGAGCAGTGAGATTCACAGTGTCTTGGCACTTGGGTACCACATTTCATTACCAGTTAAGATTCCTAGGGTTGCAAGCAACGTAGAAAAAATAGAAGATTTAAAAAAAAAAGGTTATAGTCGTATTTCAACAACAAGCCCAGGGGCAAAAAGAAAGCCAGCTTCAGGAGATGCTGGAATCAACATTTTTTGGCTAGTCATTGGGAATGCAGGTTATACTCAGAAAAGTGAACAGAGTTGGGCCAGCTTGGGTCAAATGATCAGGATCTAATCAGTGATATCCCGATGGATTGTCACGCTGCACAAAGGTAGCCATAGGGGGCCCCTTTGTGGAAGGAGGTGGGGTTTTTTTAAAAAAAGGGAAGATGGTTCAAGATTAGCATATTTTTTTGTATTGTACCTCAGTAAAAGCCCAACACATTAGCTCAAGAAACCCATTAGATCTATCCTGCTCAATGTAGTAGCCCTTTCGCCACATATGGCCACTGAACACTTTAAGTGAAACTGGTCAAAAATGAGATGTAAGTACAAAATACATAATTTGATTTTGCAGGCCAACTACAAAAACATAATGTAAACTATCTCATTTTTATCAATCACATGTTGATATATGGAATAAAATAAGATATTGTTCCCTAAGGCTACTTGAAAATTTCAGATGACGTATTTAGCTCACATTATATTTTTTTTAAAAAATCTCTCAAATTATTTTGTTAAATTAAGATAAAATTGACATGTAACATCATATTTCAGGTGTACAACATCATGATCTGATATTTGTATGTATTGAGAAATGATCTCCACAATACATCTAGTTAACATCAGTCACCACATGTAGTTAAAATTTTCTTTTTCTTTTGATGAGAACTTGTGATGTTACGGAATCAGGCTGGAATGCTGGTGGAAAAACCAAGCGGCACTCAGAGACCTTGGTGGATTAGAGATTTATTTAACATCGGTGGGCTCAGAGGAGACCATTTCTCCAAAGCTCTGAGCCCCAAATGCGACTGGGAAGGGTAATTTATACTTATCAGCCTCCATATGGGGGGCGGGGGGGAGGGTGGTTTTCACACACACAGCAAACAAAGGAAGAAGAACCCGGGGGAGGGGTCTCTAAGCTAGAGACCAGAGTTTGTTTTAGTCCAATCAGCCATCTTTGGTATACTTTATCCATTTCTCCAACAGTGAAAGTCTACTCTCTTAGAAACTTTCAAATATGCAATACAGTGCTAACTACAGTCACCATACTGTACATTACATCCCATGACTTACTTATATTATAACTGGAAGTTTGTACCTTTTGACTCCATTCATTTCACCTCCTGCCCCCTGCCTCTGGCAACCACCAATGTGTTCTCTGTATCTATTCTTTCTTCTCCTTCTCGTTCTCCTTCTTCTTTTCCCTCTTCCTCTCCTTCTTCCTCTTCCTCTTCCCCTTCTTTAGATTTCATATATAAATGAAAGCATATAGTATTTGCCTTTTTCTGTCTGACTTATCTCACTTAACATGCCCTCAAGATCCCTTCATGTTGTCAGAAATTGCAAGATTTCCTTTTTTATGGCTGAATAATATTCCTCTCTCTCTCTCTCTCTCTCTCTCTCTCTCTCTCTGCTTGTGTGTGTGTGCGTGTGTGTGTTTATGTATCACATTTTCTTTATCCATTCATCCATCAACAGACACTTTTATTGTTTCCATATCTCGGCTATTGTAAATAATGCTTTAATGACCAGGGGGTGCACATATCTTTTTGAATTAGTGACTTTATTTTCTTTGGCTCAATACCTAAAAGTGAAATTGCTGGATCTTGTAGCTTTATTTTTAATTTAAAAAAAAATTTTTTTTAATGTTTTTATTTATTTTTGAGACAGAGAGAGACAGAGCATGAATGGGGGAGGGTCAGAGAGAGAGGGAGACACAGAATCTGAAAGAGGCTCCAGGCTCTGAGCTGTCAGCCCAGAGCCCGATGCGGGGCTCGAACTCACGGACCGCGAGATCGTGACCTGAGCCGAAGTCGGACGCTCAACCGACTGAGCCACCAGGCGCCCCATATTTTTAATTTTTTTTTGAGGAACCTCCATAACTGTTTTCCATAGTGGCTGCACGAATTTACATTCCTGCCAACAGTGCACAAGGGTTCCCTTTTCTCCACATGCTTACTAACACTTGTTATTTCTTGTCTTTTTAGTAATGGACATGCTAACTTATGTGATTCAGTATCTCATTGTAGTTATGATTTGCATTTCCCTCATAATTAGTGATGTTGAGCACCTTTTCATGTACCTGTTGGCCGTCTTAGCTCACATTATATTTTATTGGCCATCCCTGAGCTAGATTCATAGTACATGTTGACACTGAATGAACAGAATACAAAATACGTGCAAATATTTCTAGAAGTAAACATGGCATAGCAAACATTGTCAGTGCTCCTCTGAGTTCCCTTTGGATTCTCTTTATCATATCTGTGAATTTATCTCCACCTTCTGTGCACTTTAGTTCTAATGACCACTACCTCTTTGTATAAATTCCTTTGGCTATCATACCCCCAAACCCCAAATTCCTAGGAGTTCACATGCCTCTTGAGCAGTTTATAGCCAATGGCTGACTGTTACATGATTAAGAAAGCCCAGCTCTTGGGCTTTGAGTTTTGACAAACTATGAGGTACAAACTACATTTCATAGCACCCCACAGGATCAGGTTGAGATTAGACCTTGCCTGAAATCACATCCTGGACTAACTCCTTCCTGTTGCCTGTCCTTCTTCTCCCAAACTTTTACCAGTTCATCTTGGGGACACTCCCTCAAAAAATCACCTGCACATGAATTGTCATCTCAGACTCTTCTCCTGGGGAGCCTAACCAGAGACACATGGTGAGTTTCTTTAAGTGGCAGTTGGACCAATTTTAGTAATAAGGCTGTGATTCCTGATGAGCCACATTTTCTTCTCTGCTTCAGATAATATGTTGTTTAGAGACATGGAGGCTACAGAAATCTACAATGGCAGAGTCTTAATCTAGATTTCTGTTCTCTAATAAGAGACACGTAGTAAGTGCACACAGCACTGAAGGATGATGCCTGATTGGAAGTCTTTTGTTTGGCTCCCGGGAAGAGTAAGTTTCTTCCAAAGAAGACCAACTTGATCTTGAAAAAAAAAAATCTTCTGATTTAGAGAAAAGTGTTTTGGGATTGTTCTTTTTAAAATTTCATGTGTAGACACGTGCAGGGCATGCATGACATGGAATGGGACATCTTTGACTAATTAGGTAAGTGCCTGAGGACTTGCCAGGTCTATTTGTCAGGTGAAATATGGACCAATTCCCAATCTCCACTCTGGCCAAAGCAAAGCAGCAAAGCAACAATAGTGACAATAACAAATGAAGTCAAAACGATGTAACAAAACATGCTAAAGTAGATACAATAAAAATTGAAGATATTGAAAAAAAGGTAGAACTTTAGGGGTGCCTGGGTGGCTCAGTCGGTAAAGTGTCTGACTCTCGGTTTCGACTCAGGTCATGATCTCTCAGTTCATGAGTTTGAGCCCTGCGTCGGGACTCCATGTTGGTGACAGTGTGGAGCCTGCTTGGGATTCTCTCTCTCTCTCCCTCTCTCTCTCCCCCTCTCCCCTCAAAATAAATAAAGAAAAAAAAAGAATAGAACTTTAGTGAAGAAACTAAGAGGTAAAAAATACAGTAAATAGTAAAGATCCATTTATTTGCCTAGGTTAAACACATAATGTGATTTGAAGTAAAGATGGGAGTTTTTATTTGCAGTTAAGGCTGTTCTGTTGTCTTAGTACAAGAGGTGAGCTATGTATCCCTGTTAGGTATAAATGGATATTTTCTGTAAGAAACATGTCTCTATCCTATTAATACATCTCCTTTCTCCAATTTTCTCACTGACTAATCCCCCACTTTGCAATTATGGTTACATCAGAGGATCACAGATGTTGGTTAAAAAAATATACTGAGAGGCTAATGAGGCAAAATATCAGGAAATGTTTGGAAAGTTGCTTCCTTTAATACACAGAGCTGACACATAAAGATATTTAAGAGAAGGTTGAATTAGCTCTGGCTTACAGAAAGCTCAAGGTGTAGTGGGACCAAAGACATAGGCAAGTATGTTTGCTTGAAAATGAAAAATCCTTTTTTTTTTCTAAATAAGAGCAAACATTTACCTTCGGTTGAGAGTAAATCAGTGTCACTCTTCTTCGAAGTAGCATCAGTTGCATCGAAAATGAGACCCTATGATGCTGTCCTCTGCCATTTCTCATCTGGGCGGGAGCACTTCATATGGAAGGGAGGTTTCTGACTAGTGGAAATGTGTTTGTGAGAGGCTGTTGACCGGGGCAAGCAGAGTGAAAGAGGTCAACTACCGTGGTAGTTGGGAAAAATACACCCAGTGAAGGTATATGGGGAGGATTTTTCCAAGTAAAAAATATTTCTTCTTCGTGGGAAGGTAGTAAATTGGTCAATTTCCCCAATATAGTTAAAAATGCCAGTACATAAATAAACTTATGTAAAATAAAGAATCAGTTAAGATGCTCAAAGCAGCTTCATTCATATGCATAAACCACGAAGAATAATTTTGCTGGGCTCACCTGCAACAGCTGTGTTCTCTCTGTTCTTTCCTTAGGTGTTTGTCATGGTGGCAGACTGACTTTGATGATTCTTGCATGCTTAATATCAGTGGTCTTGTTAGTAATGTGATCTATATCCATACACAGACTTTCAAATGTAATGCAGGATAAGGAAGAACACCTACCTTTATTATTCATACTCAGTAAGAAACACTTCTCTGTTCAAGTTGACCCAGTGGAAATAAAACTGATATCCAGGAATGTGGTTCTTCAAACCAGTGAGTATTTGGACACTAATATTCAAAATTGAGTTTCACACAGTCTTAATGATAGAATCACCTCTTCTTGGGGCGCCTGGGTGGCTCAGTCACTTAAGCCGCCGACTTTGGCTCAGGTCATGATCTCGCGGTCCATGAGTTCAAGCCCCACGTCGGGCTCTGTGCTGACAGCTCAGAGCCTGGAGCCTGTTTCAGATTCTGTGTCTCCCTCTCTCTGACCCTCCCCCGTTCATGCTCTGTCTCTCTCTGTCTCAAAAACAAATAAACGTTAAAAAATTTTTTTTTAAAGAATCACCTCTTCTTTATTAATTTTATCTTCTCAGCTGGTTAACCTTGTGTACATATGTCCACCGTAAGATTTTTCAGTCCTCATTATCATGCTAAAAATAGTAGGGATGTACAGTAGATGCATAAAGGTAATACCAGCAATATTAACACCAACCACAGCTATAAATGAGCTATTCAATATAAGCAAATGGTTCATATACCTGAAGTTTAGTGTATTTTAAATATCTAAACTTTCAATTTTAAAATTGTTTTGAAAATGCAGACATAGGAGGTGATTCGGTCGGTTAAGGATCTGACTTCGGCTCAGGTCATGATCTCAACGGTTCCTGAGTTTGAGCCCCACGTTGGGCTCTGTGCTGACAGCTCAGAGCCTGGAGCCTGCTTCCGATTCTGTGTCTCCCTCTCTCTCTGCCCCTCCCCCACTCATGCCCTGTCCCTCTCTCTCTCAAAAATAAATAAACATTAAAAAAAAGAAAAGAAAATATAGATATCTCTTCCATCTATCCTTAGGCAAAAGGATTCAGTGGAATTTCACTTTTACTTCATTATTCAAAATTATCTTTATGTCATAGTCAATGTGCTATCCTAGAAGCCATGGAAGGGTAGAAGGTTATAAGCCACTAGACTAAAATGTCCCGAGCTACTGTGCATTTTTGTGTTATAAATTTTCTCTGTCTGTCTTTTCTTCACCTCTCTCCATTTATTAGCTACTGTGGGTTAGGAAATCAGATAAATGAAGGCAAAGATTATATCTGAGGGACAGATAGATATAGAAAGACATTAAAATTCTCATTTCCCCGCTGATGACCTTTGTGACACTGAAAAATAAATTAAACGCTCTAAATTTCAGTGCCTTCATTAGAAGGTGGGCATAATAATTGTACTCAACTTATAGGGTTGGTGGAGAGATGAAATAAGATATTGTGTGTGAGGAAACTGCTCCCAAAGGGGTAACTGCCCTTCTCTTTCTTGTTGTTCCCACTTTATCACCACTGTTGTTGTGGAGCTCCTGTGAAGAGTTGTAAGAACAGTGCAAAGAGCAAAACCCCAGCACGTCAGAGCAGGCATGAACTAGAGCTTCTCTCCTTGCTGCGCAGATGCACCTCAGTTTTGGTCTATGTTTCAGTGAGTCAATTCTCCTAGAAAGTAAGCTCTGGATAAATGAGTTGTGTCCGTGCCGTGTAAAGGATATTAGGCCCCAGCATTACGAAAACCACTTGTGGCTCTTTGAACCGAAACAGGAAGCACGATCTCAAATACAACAGAGCCCTAGACAGAGATATGGTTAAGGCATGAGTAGAAAATGGCCCAGGTCAAGTGCCTTTACAATTGTTCCCTTTATTTAGTTAATACAACTTCCTGAGTGGCGGTCTGCCTTCCCAATGCTCTGTTGGGAACTATGACCCAGGTAAGTGGAGTCTGCTTTTGTGAAGCATGTGTGTGTTTATGTTTCCAGAATGGCATACAAGATGAGGGGCACAGACACAAGGAAGCAATAGTTTCCTTAAGACGCCTGCTATATCTTACGGGTTCTAAATATATTCTCACACACCCGGGAGGAGTTTGACATATGGTGAGATCTTAAACACTCACTCATTCGAAGAGAGTCGCATTAAGCATCACACAGTCTCGTGCAGAAGTAGTCTCATCATTGTGCTGGAAGTCACGCGACTTGTGTCTGTCACAAGTTTGACAGAATGAGTGACCTCACAAAGATATAAAACTCGTTTTCATCATCTATGAATTATAGATAACTATGCCTGAATTTAGGTTAGACACGGAAATGATATCTCTACCACTGGATGTAAGCCTCTAGAAGCATGGATTTTGTTTTGTTTACTGCTTTATCCTCAGTGCTCAGAATAGCACCTGATGCCTAGAAAATGTTTTATAAATGTGATGTGAATGATTGGATGATTTAAAAACATAAGGTGGCTAGGCAAATTCCAAATATTTATGTTATTGTAGTATCATCACTATAATTATTGTTCGCTTTATGTATGAAATTAATCTTTAAAAGTTCTATATGAAATTGAATACTTGAATGCCATCAATTCAATTCAGTTATGCAATAACCGCATTTGGGTGCACACGGGCCGGGTCCTCTGAAAGGCCATATGGATACAAAAGTGGACAAGAAAGAAAGTTTCTATCTGTATGGTAGTTATATTATAATCCAGCTTACCAAGTACTTCTATTTTTCCAGTAAAGAGAAGTTCTTATGAAGAAAACTCCACAAGTTACTACACTGAACATTTTTGAGGTGGATCAAGAGGCAAATGACATTGAAATTACCCAGTTTCTAAACTTACCATCAAAACAGAGAGCAGTAGAGAAGCAGGGGGCATGCTTTTCTTTATTTTATAGATGAGGCAACCAAGACCATAAAGAGAAGGATTTTTTGAGCTTCCCTTTGTTGGGACCATCTTTCCTTCTCTTCTCAACCTGGCAAGCCCCCATTCATTCTTCAAGGCACAGACCCCATGTCCCTTTGAGAAAGCATTTCTAACTCCTCCAGTCTGAGTTGATTCTGGCCTCTAGTATAGATTCTGGCCTCTAGTATAGCAATAAGAACAATCATCTGAAATTTTCCTGGGTATAAGAATCACGTAGGGTACTTTTTAAAAAACCCCAATCCATGGGCCCCATTTTGGTACAAGTGGATGGGAGTTTCTGATTCTCCATATGCATCACTGGAGAGTCTGTATCTTAAATATGAATCTGAGGGAACTGTCAGGAGACATGGAAAGCATTAAATTAAACCAGAATTCAAGGGTGCCTGGGTGGCTCAGTTGGTTAGGCCTCCGACTTCAGCTCAGGTCATGATCTCACAGTCCATGAATTTGAGCCCTGTGTCAGGCTCTGTTCTGACAGCTAAGAGCCTGGAGTCTGCTTTGGATTCTGTCTCTCTCTCTCTCTCTGCCCCTCCCCTGCTTATGCTCTGTCTCTCTTCGTCTCTCAAGAATAAATAAATGTGAAAAAATTTTTTTAAAAAATTTTAAAAAAATTAAACCAGTGTTCAGCTAACATGCTTTTGGCTGCAAGTAAGCACACATTTAGTTTAGACTGGGTTAAGCAATAAAGTTATTTATTAGCTCATATAAGATGAAGTCCAAATGCAGAGGAAGATTCAACTAGTTGCTTAATTATGTTATCCAAAGCAGTTTCTCTCTCTCTCTCTCTCTCTTTTTTCTGCTATCAACAGCTTTAACGTCTTTAAGCTAGTTTCACTTATGGGTATGGAATGGTCTTTTAAGACAAACCAAATGCTGGGGAATTTTTTTTCCTACGAAAAATCTCTAGAAAGTCACTTCTAGTGTTTCAATACCCCAAAGTGGCTTAGACCCACATTCATCCCTGAATCCATCAATAATAATGAGGTGGTGGGGGTGAGATTAGCATAACTGACTAGGAATAATCAGCAGTGGGAAATCAGCCATAATGCTTTAGGAATCTGTAAAGAGGTGTATTTGCACACAACATCTGGTCTTCTCCACTAGAGCATTTTTAACTGAGGTCAAGAATCATGTTGTATTTATGTTTGTGTATGCGTAACACCTCGCACAGAAGGTACTCAGTCAGACTTTGCTGAATGGATGTTTGTATGAATCACATACTTGCTGGAGGCAGAAATGGTAGACCCAAGTGTTTTCACTCTCCTGGCATTGCTCTTACACACTGTGATTGAAGGAAGTTCCTTTAAGCAGCCTGTGATACAAAGGAAGTAGGAAGGTGGAAATGGTATTCGAGACAGGCCTCCTCGTTCAGCTATTCCCCTACTGAGCCTGGCAATACAAGTGATAAAATAACTTCTCTGCCTAAAATGTCCAGGAGTGTGAAGCATTGAAATATCAGGGTCCTTTTCTGTACCTCTCCCTTCTTCTGATTCTGCCTTTGTAATGGACTTTATAATCACATATCCGTTAATCCGAACACTTCTTAGGAGGTAATCATAATAACTCGCCTAGATCTAATGTTGTCGAGAAACATTTTATGGCCCTAGGATACATTTTCATCCAAGTTATTAAAGTCCAATTACATCATGTTTTCTTCCAAGGAATGCCAAGTACTTGAGGGACATTATTGCAGTCAATCTCACTCGTCTCTTGGAAATAATTTACACAGATATAGCCTTGATATTGCAGATAGAGCCCTCTGCTCTTCCTCCCCAAAGAGATGGGAAAATGTACTTGTTCGCCTAAGATCACACAATAGAGCCATACAGGGGGGTATGGGGATGAAAATGGAAATTCTCTTTTTCCATTAGCTAATACACGTAGCCTTCCTTCATGAAATCATCAGATCTGTATAGTGTGCTTTTGATGAACAAGAACCTACCATGTCAAGTGGTCAGGTAAATTTCACATACAAGGAATAAAACTTTAAGTTTTCTAAGAATAATTTCTGGGCTCTATCATGACTCATATCACAAGTGCCTGTCTTAAACCAACCAGCCTGTTAGAAATAATCATGAGAGAACTAAGAATTATAGTATTTATTATTTCTTAGTATCTATGATATTTTGGGGTAGATTAAAGCCATTTTATAGGACCAACAAAAACCCCTGAAAGATAGACTGTTCTTTCTCTAAGACCTGAAGCTCAGATGCTGTTATGATGTGGACAGTCATTCAGACGAAAAGGGATGGTCCCAGAACTCAGATCAAGTGTCTCTGTCCAAAGCTGAACACCTCTCTCCGACACCATACTGCTCTGGAATATTTGAAATGGGGATTTGGCAGAAGTCTATTTTGTTGAATTTGGACAAGTCACTTAATGTCTCATTGAGTGAAATTCTTCAAATGAAGGCAACTTCCTCCACTCCAATTGTACAGGTGGACAACCTCCACAGCTCCTCTAGAAGGAAAGGACTCCAACAGGAGGGGCAAATCCTTCTCATCATCTGGACTCAGAAAAGGTGTGTAATCATTGTTACAAGATCACCTGCAGGTGTCTTAGGACACTGCCTATTTTTTTCAATCAGAATAAATCCTTGGAAATCCTGTGGAAAACTCCTCCAATACAAAAGAATATTCAACTTCTTCCTTTGCTGTAAACTAGGTTGAAGTATTTTCAGTGTTGTTGAAAGGCTCAAGCCACTTCTAAACAGCAGGCATTTCTGCTACTGTTGTTGTAAAGAAAGCAGGACCCCAGTGGGCACAGAGCAGTAAGTAAGCTCCATAAAGCCTAAGACCAAGATGAACACAATACCAATGGAACATCCAGTGAGAGAGCAAAGAGAGCATAGTGTCAGCTTAGTTTCACCCAGACTCTTTATCTTGCCAAACCTTTCAGATAATAGAGCACGCATGTTTAAATTCAAAAGGGTTTTTATGATTATTTAATAAAATGGGGATGAAGTAAGCAAATAACTGTTGAGAAGTAACATTTAATTTCCAAGAGTGCCCTGAGAGACATATCATGGAGTGAAGCCATTGCAATTACTTGGAAATTCATTGTCAGGACCATTAAACTAATTCAGGCTACAGGAAAGTACCCAACAGTATCATGAAGTAGGTGCAAGTGGCCCGGGTCAGAAAATAAACATTGTAGCAACAGCATACAGGACTGGGTGGAGGGTTAGAAATTCCAAATCAAAGGCAAAATATTCAGCCAATTATCTCCCAGCTCAGGATCTTAAAGCATCAAAGTGCAGGGCTGGAAAGAGATTTGAGACACCCTCAAGGGCAATCAGTTCCCACTAGGTAAGAATATATTTCAGCCATACCAAACTGATGGATTTTGACGTGTTTTTAATTTCAGGTTTCACTTTTTATTTCGCTTCTAGCTCCCCATCTGGTCTGCTCCGCTGCTGCAAATGCCAAAAATAATATTTGTCATTGACCACACTGGACATGTTTAGGATGGGATTTAAAAATGGCTCCTCCCCATTTTAACACCAATATTGTACAGAGGAAATGGCAGAATACAGCCCCAGCACATTCAGCACTGTTTCCCTCTCTTCCAAATCTCTCATCCTTCCTTTGTTCATCACTGGTACCCAAGTCCTTCTTACCAGCTGATGGCAAATAATTTCCTTCAAGACAAACCATCATGTCTAATTCAATGGTGTATCTCTACCCTCCACCCCACTGTATGTATGTATGTATGTATGTGTGTGTGTATATATAGATAGATAGATACATATATATATATAGAGAGAGAGAGATTAAATGCATTTAATTCAACATATTTTACCTGTATAATCATTTTAGTTGCCCCCTTCAAAAGGAAGAAAGTACTCAAAAAAATCAAGAAATTAGTTTGATGTTACTATATCCTTATTGGAATCTTTTACTTTGCTTGGGCTGAATACTGATGTAGTCATGTGTGTGTGTGTGTGTGTGTGTGTGTGTACGCAAAATATTTGCACACACACATATATATTCACATATATATACATTTGTGTACACATACATATACTCAAAGGCACTGTAAGAAATTAATATAAAGGGTCACCTTGATTTAAAACAGTATTTCTGAGCCTGTTTTCCTTCTCAGCATTTATATTTCTAAATAGAGCTATCTCTGTTAAAAATTAGAGATAGTAGCCTCTATTGGGTCTTTTATAAACCTCAACAGAAGAAAATTAAATTGGCTATTGTTTTTTTTTTTTAAGTTTCACAGTGAGATAGCTCTAGGAAGGTAAATGGAATATGTACGAGCTTGTTCTCATCTTGAAAACTTTGATGACTCTTTTATAGATTTTCTGCAAAGTAATTAAAGTCCAATTAATTGGAAAAATATACACAATGGGTATTCTGAATATTATATCTCCAACGGAAGCAACTTTTATTACCTTAAACGAGTGGCTGAGCCAATGTTGCAAGTTTAAATTCTGAGCTCCTAAGCAAATAACTCAAAAAACACACTCTTGCACTTTGCTAGCTTCCAAATAAACTCATCTCCAGTCGAGAGGTTCCTCACCCGCTTTGGGAATCCATTTTGGAGCAATCAGTCTGGGCAGTATGCTGGTATCCCGTTCATATCTAATGGCCACACATGCAGAATTATGCTGTAAATACAATGATTTTCAATGGACAGGAGAAATTGACCACTGACAGGAATCCAAGGGGAATATTTCTATGACATAAAAAA
Source organism: Neofelis nebulosa (assembly GCF_028018385.1). Lineage (NCBI taxonomy): Eukaryota > Metazoa > Chordata > Mammalia > Carnivora > Felidae > Neofelis > Neofelis nebulosa. The sequence goes on from NC_080788.1 coordinate 8,833,622, forward strand.
AAAAATTATCAATGAGTTTTTATGTGTTCTTGGAACCTAGACTTTTACTTCCCAAACAAACATAAATTCAGCCGTTGGCTACACAGTGCCCCTGTTTTTCTCCCATTTATGCTCTATTTGTAAATAATAGGAGTTGCCTTTACAATTCCACATTCTGAATGGATCAACACACTAAGGCTTTCTTTTTCATTCATATTCGGTCCAAAGGAGTCAATATGGGACTCAGCCCATGCTCTAGGCCAACCATTCAGGGACTCAGGCTGCTCTTATCTGGTAGCCCTTCTTCAAAACACAGCTCAGCGTTTCCCAGTTATAACCCAGCTGGCAGATGGGAGAGAGGAGACACATGGGGAAGACACACTTAGGTACAACTTTTATTATTTAACTGTAAACAAATCACTTTCACTCACTCTCCATTGGCAAGAACTGCTCACATGGTCTCTCTCACCTGTAAGGGAGTCACATAGTTTGCCTCGAGAGGAAGAGGAAATGTGTTTGCTAGACATCTCGCTGGGCTCGGCCACGTTTTCTAGGCTTTGCCTCTGTTTGATCTGTTCTTTTCCATTTTCTAGCTCTCTTCCACCTTCACCAAAGAAATCTATCATGGGAAGATGATGATCCAAATGTTTTTTTCTTTATGACTTCCATTATTCCCCTTTATGAAGGTAACACAGACTCAAGTTTCAGATTGAACAGACATCATTCCGAGTGTACCACGCTACAAGAAATGGCCATCTACCTTAGGCCATTTAATGAAGAAGCAAACATTATAATCTAAGTTTTAAGATGAGAAATCTGAGGCACAGGAATTGACGAGCCATATACAGAAGGTAATTTGTGGAGTTAGCTTTCCAATTTGTTCCCGAGATGGATTTACTAATACATCTAACTCAGCCGATTCTTTTACCAGCAAACATTTTATTTTGTTGTTTTATTTTGTACCCAGTTATTTTCTTAATCCCTTTCTCGTTTACACTCCTTCTTCCAACTTCTTATCTAGTTATCTCTAAACAAAACACCTCACTCTGTGTATCCCTATTCATGCCTGTTGTGAATGAGAATAGTACTAGCAATATATTTGTATCAAGAAAAAGTCTGTTGTTTTGTAAAGAAATTAGAAGTAACAATATATGGTTAGTGGTAGCAGTTTTTAAAACTCTTACAAAAGCCCAGCATCCTCACAAATTTTCCGTTACAGCTGACTTTCTTGAGGAAATAATTTAGTTAAGCAATTTATTTTTCTCTTATGGGGGTTTATTTCGTTGTTGTTGTCTAATATGTATCATTTCTAGTGTCTGGCATTCTGTTAGTTTCATTACAAATGTATAGCATTTCAGCTGCATTATTGTTACCTATATTTCTAGCTAGCCTAAGAACCTCTCAGCAATGTAAAACATTGCCTTCCTGGAAAAAATGAGTAGGAAAAGAAATTTCTTGCAACAGATTTTGAAAACAAAATTGGACACCATCTCTGTGGCTCCTTTTGGAATTCTTTCTATAACTTCATTAGCCAACTGATTCTTAGGCAACACTAGAGAGTTCAAACTGATTTTCTACCTCCCCTAGAGTATTATTTCTGTATATCACAACTTAGACCCTGTTAACATTATTTCATCTTCTCTTGTATTTTGGAGGCCAGTTTCACCTGTGTTACCTAAAGCTCAATCCCCTATCTTATTCCTGACACATGGAACCGGGACTCACAGAGGTCTCTCTTTCCTTTTTTCCTATTTCCATTTTCATAGGATCTAGTTCAGGTTTTGGAATCTTGGCTCTGTGTGGTAGTGAGCAGGCTGGGCTAATTTCTCTCAACTTCTGCTTTTTCTATGTCTTTGCAATGTAGAGTCATGCCTATATGCCAACCAAAGCCATACCTTGCAGAATGGTTGTTAAGGCAAAAGGAGGTTCTGTGCATCAGGCAGCTCTCTTCCAAGGTCCAGTACAGAGATGACACTCCACAAACATGACCATTCTGTATTCATTATCTATTGCTATATAATGGATTATAATAAATTTAGTGGCTTAAAGCAATGCACACTTATTATCTCATACTTGCTGTGGATCAGAGTCTGGGCATGACTGATTTGAGTCTTCTATTTCAGAGTTTCCAAAAGGCTATAATTAAGGTATTGGTCTGGTCTGGAATCTTATCTAAAGGCACAACGGGGAAAGAATTTATTTCTAGGCTGATGTGGTAGTTGGCAGAATTCATTCTTCAAGGGCTGTTGGACTGATGGCCTCAGTTCCTGGATGACTGTTAGACAGAGGCAGCCCTTAATTCCTTGCCTCTTCAAGATGGCAGTTTGCTTTATTAAAGGTAGCATGGGGGACAGTCAATAAAGAGACTCTGCTAGCAATATGGAACTTACAATCTCTTATAACCATTCACTAAGGTGAGATCCCACCATCTTTGCTATTTTGTATTATTTGAAATCAAGTCACTAGGCTGGCTTATGCTTAGGTGGGGGGGGGGGGATCAAACACAGCATACATATCAGGAAGTGGAGACCATTAAGCACCATCTTGAAGCTGTCCAACATACTTCACAATCTTATTTCCCCTAAACTTTAGCTTCTGCTATGGCTTCGCCAATATATCGAGTATTTAGTATATAAAAAGATATGAAATATGTTTCCTGTCATTTACAAAACTCATAGTGAAGGAGTTTATATTCATTCTTCCATTAAGCCTCTTTTACAAAAGAAGCAGAGATATTAAAAGAATGGACTTTCCAAACACGCTCAATGGCTTTCTGTGTGATTTAATGATCCGGCATGGGGAACCCGTGAAGAAGAAAATCCAGCAAGTCAATCAATCATAAAATCAGAGACTCCAGGCCTGGAGGACACAGTCTATCAACCGATCAATCAACACCTATTGTGCACTTGCTGTTTTCAAAACCTTTGCTAATTGCCAAAGTCCAGAGTCTGAAAGGGGAGAAGAACTACCACAATTGAAAAGGAGCTTGATAAATTAAAGCTGAAAATTAATTTAGCCCTCAATTATTTTGATATATAAACAAATGTTGAAGCCAGCTCCTTAGAGGCAGGGGAAAATGAAGGAGAGGATACTGCAGGGAGAGATGGAAAAAAACCGGCAAAACTGAAAGAATGCTGGGAAGAGAGGGCATTGCCAGGAGGCCACAGGGACCCAGCGACTCTAATTAGGGAAGTTGGCCAAGCATTTGGTTCTCTGTATGGAAATGAGAGGGAGGCATACACAGTTAGACTCTGGAGTGCCATGGGACCAGGAAATATGATTACACCACATACAAATCATTTAAGTTCAGAAGAAGGTTAGAGGAAGAGGGGCTAGGTTCATTCAGAGATGCATAATTGAACAAATACAAATCAAAACAGCAAGCAAGAAAAAAAAATCAGCCATGGAATTCTTTTTTTGTTTCTTTTTATTTTTGTTTTCAACTGCAGCTCTATGGAGATGGTAAGATCAGGAGTTTCGAAAAACGAGTTTAATAATGGATTTTCTGTACATGCCTTTCTTAAATAATTCTGGAAGCTAAATATACACTGAAGCATTAAGAGAGAATAAAAAGAAATATTCAGTGTTTACAAGTTTGGGTGTGTTTTATTTTTAATAGTGCTGAACTCAAAGTTTCCTCATTCTGGTTTATGTGAAAGTCAAAAAGTGTCAGCAGTGTCATTAGTATTGGATTTTAAATGATTTTATCAGTCGAAACCATGCATTAGGCTTTCAAGTAAAAGATGGCAGATTAATCCAATGTACTTATTTTTCCTCTATTTTAAAACCTATTGAAGTGACAGCACATGTTTAATAAAAGAAATGAAAACCAGCAATTTGACTCCTAGGTATACTCCTAAAAGAAACTCATACATATGTTCAGAGAAAGACGTATAATACTAAGTTCATATCAGCCTTATTCATATAATCCCAAACTGAACACTATCTAAATGCCCAGCAACAGTAGAAAGTATAAACAAAGGGGTAATAATTTCATGTTGATAACATGTGCAACTATGAGAACAAATGAAGTAAATACATGTAACAGTACGGGGAAATCTCCAAATATGAGGCTGAAGTTCCTTGAAGACGCAAAATATATAATATAGGAACCTGCTTGAATAAAGCATTCAAACAGACAAAACTAATATGGTGTCAGGAAGCGGATGCCATGGGTGAGGCGAGAGCTAGTCATGATACACGCACAGAAGGAAGGTTTCTGAGATATCTGTTAAGTATCTTTTTCTTAACTTGTGAGCTGGTTATACAAGTGCACTCTTTCTACAAATTAATCAAGTTGGGACCCCTGGATGGCTCAGTTGGTTAAATGTCCAACTTGGGCTCAGGTCATGATGTAGCGGTTCATGAGTTCGAGCCCCGCCTTGGGCTCTGGGCTGACAGCTCAGAGCCTGGAACCTGCTTTGGATTCTGTGTCTCCCCCTCTCTCTTCCCCTCCCATGCTCACACTCTGTCTCTGTCTCTCTCTCAAAAACTGAATAGAGCATTTTTAAAAAATTAAAAATTAATCGAGTTATATGCTTATATGAAGGTTTACGTATGTGTATGTTTTATTAACAAATTAGGTATGTTAACAAATGAATAAATACATAATCATTAGCAGGGCTGGAAAGATGGGAGGGGTGCCGTCAGCCTATGTGGCCCTTGTAGCATTTGTAAGAGATGGAAAGCTGATGGAAAGAGCAGAAGAGACGATAAAATACCTGGGAGCTGAGAAAATTGCTAACACATGCAGGTGAAGGAGAGAATCTTTAAAAAGTGATTTTTTTTTCCATCAGAGTTCAGAATAATCTCAAGATGACAAGCAGTGGTGTCATACAAACAGAACCTGGGGGCTTGAGAAAATGTCCTGCTACCGAGACTGAACAAGGCAGATTCTCTTTCACAAATATGTAAAGGTGACTGAGAATTCTCAAATATGTGAGGCAATCCACCTCTGTGAGAGAAAGCATTGAACCAAACACAGAAAATTCGAACACAAGGTGGGGGGGGGGGGGGACTGTTAACATTGAAAAAGGAAAGCTTAATGTGGCAAGGTACTATTCACATAGTCGGAAACATTCCTGGCAACGTGCAGTCTTTCAGGTCAGGGGAAATTTCTTCTATTACGTCTTCACATACTTTTCCTCTCTGTTCTTTCCTTGTGGAAATCCTATGGAGAATGTTCCGAAATTTTATTTTTGTTTATATATATATATATATATATATATATATATATATATATAATTTTTTAACATTTATTTATTTTTGAAAGAAAGAGAGAGAGAATGTGAGCAAGGAGGGGCAAAGAGAGAGGGAGACAGAGAATCCCAAGCAGGTTCTGTGCTGTCAGCATGGAGCCCTGTGGGGAGGAGGGGGGGGGCTCCAACTCACAAATTATGAGACCATGACTTGCGCCAAAGTCAAGCACAGGATGCTGAACCGACTGAGCCCCCCTGGGGAATCCATGCTTTTGTTTTAAACACGGTCTATGTCTCCTACAAGGCTTCTGCTTCAGGAGCTTCACAGGGGCAATGTTGGATCTGTTTGGCTATGAATTGTAGTCTCATTGACATGAGTGGGCACATTATCCTCTGTAGGCCTCAGTGTCTTCATCTTTAAAGCAAAACATAATACGGGGATTATAGTATGGACTAAAGAAAATATGTAACAAAGTCTTCATCCTAACAACAAACATAAAGCTACCTTTCCACCAAAATATTAACTTTGTGCTAGGTAAACACCGGTTTAAAAAAGAAAGTTTAGGGGAGACTGGGGTGGCTTAGCTGGTTAAGCACCTGACTTTGGCTCAGGTCATGATCTCATGGTTCATGTGTTTGAGCCTCGCGTCGGGCTCTGTGCTGACAGCTCGGAGCCTGGAGCTTGCTTCGGATTCTGTGTCCCTCTCTCTCTGCCCCTTCCCCACTCATGCTGTTTCTTTTGCTCTTAAAAATAAACTTAAAAAAAAAAAGTTTATTGTATCCTACTTTCCTTTTCATCTGGTAACAAATTTTCATTTCACCTGACAACATCAGTCGTTTCTGAGAATTACTGAGGCAAAGAAAGAAAACAAAGTTCAGTATGGCATGGACATTATGTTGTAACGTCAGCTTGCAAGGTGACTGATTGGAATATTTAGATGGATTCTTGGAAAATGTTTTGATGACATAAAATATAACAGAGTGCACATGCTATTTGAATATAACTTTGTTAGCATATCTTCTCTAATCACTTTTCTTTTTGCTCATTTAATTCTTTAAATTATTCTTTTCTAATTTTTTTTTTAAGTAGGCTCCACACCCAGCATGGGGCTTGAACTCACGACTCAGATCAAGACCTGAACTGAGATCAAGAATTGGAGGCCCCCCAATTCTTCAAATTCTTCTCTGGTGAAGATACACACTGATCCATTGCCTAGATATACATGTTTCACTTCCTCAGGGGCTGGAAAGTCTTTAAAGTCATGAGTATGACCTCAACAACTACCGACCGTTTCAGACTTAACTCTTTCCATGGCTTGAGGTAGAACCGTATGGCAGATGGCATCTCGTTCTTTTATCTCTCTTTTCTATTTTTAATTGAATTAAATTAAATGCGTATTTACTACCTCCTTCATTGTTTAGGATTTTCAATATTGTTCAAGTGAAATTTGGTGCCCCAAATTCCTAAATACCACCTTAGTTCTAAAGCTAGGTCACCAGAAAGCAATCTAATCCACTATTTTTCATGTAGAGAACAAGTTTCAGCTTCTCACACAAAATTCCCATCTGACTGCTTTGATGCAGCAAACTTCCTCCGTTGGAGGTCTCCACGGGCCCCATCTTTAGTTTCAGAACTAAACTAAACTCTCTCTCTTTGAGAGAGAGAGACAGAGAGACAGAGTGTGATTAGGGGAGGAGCAGAGAAAGAGGGAGACACAGAATCTGAAGCAGGCTCCAGGCTCTGAGCTGTCAGCACAGAGCCTGACACGAGGCTCGAACTCACGAACCGTGAGATCAGGACCTAAACTAAAGTAGGGTGTTTAAACGACTGAGCCACCCAAGCACCCCTGGAACCCATAGAACCTTTGAGTTCATGTAGATCTCATGTTAGGATCAGTATCTCAAAATTTTCTTCTCACACCCACCTCCCCAGAGGAATCTGATTTTTCTTAATGTTGCCCAGTAAAGGAGGGTCTAAAAAGTCACCTCTCAAAGGCAGACCAGTGCTAATAAAATGGTTTAAAAAGAAAGCATACAAAGAAGAGGATATGATATTTGGAGTGGAGATTCTTTCAGAGTCTGGCTGCAGGCATAAGCAATTGTTTGGATTCAGATCCTAACGTGTGTGTGTGTGTGTGTGTGTGTGTGTGTTTCCTCCAAATTTTCATTGATGAATACCATATGTAGAGAAAAGTGTACGTAGCACAATCATAACTGTAAAGCTCCCTGAACAAATTGAGCATGCCCATGTAACAAGCAGCCAAATTAAAAAGAAATAGTATACCAGCCCTGTCCTTAGAAACTCCCCTCATGGCTGCCTTCAAGCTACCACATCCAACCAATGCAGGGGCTTCTCCTGTTGGCTGTGGAAGAACCGGCAGGTTTCTTTCCTTCTGAAACTTTGTTCCCTTGCCTCCCAACAACAAGGCTTGGGAAAATTTGGTTTAACCTGTTCATCTTCCTCATCTGCCATGTGGAGGAGTTTAATAGCAGTGTTATAGCCTGGGGTGTGGTTGATGCTCAATAAGGATTCGGAATATAGATCTAAAAGGAAAACAGGAGTTGCTATACAAAATGTCTTGGAATAAATTGTGACTCAGAGGAGAGAAAATACCAACGTGGCTACTTAGGAACGTTTGTATCCAGTGAACTATGATCATCCACATTTCTAATTAACGCCCATTTATTCAACTTCTCCTTTGTATTACAGTTAGGGCACAGTGTTGATATTTTGAAGCTACCTGTGCAGACTGTTACATCGCTTTTGCTTTTTATCTTAGGATAATAAAAAAATTTATAAATGTTCGCCATTAAAAAGGGTGTTTATCCTTACTGGGGTGAGGACAACTTCTCTATTTAAATTGTTCCACCCACTCGCTGTGCTGGGAACACGTTCAGAATGTTCATGCCTCTTTGCATGTCTCAAGCCAATCCTTCCATTTGAAATGATCACCTGGAAGGAAACCATGACTTGATAATAACCGGTTTGAAAAAAAAAAAAAAAAAAAGCCAGGAACAGAAGTTGTCCTGAAATGTGTCAGACGGCCATTGTACAGTATTTAGCAGTTTAGACATGGTTCAAGCTGTTGTTGATATTGGAAAGGCTTGGAACTAGAGATGATGGTGAAAATCACTGCATAGAGCACAAAAGGAGGCAAGCCTGGTTGGCAAGGAATATTCAAACACAGGCAGGCAGCAGCCCTGTCCCCGTGGCGATCTGGCCATTCATGGCAATACACCCTGGATGAAGGAAGTGACAAGCCAAGTGCAGTGTCAACACCTGCCCAGTAGGCTGGACTTTAGTAAAGGGTGATAGTTGCTGTGGATTCTGGTCATTGGGACATAAATCTAACAACATATCCAGTTCTGTGTTCAGCACAGTAAGCTAAACTGTGATTTGCTGCAGGATGAGAGTGAAAGGCAGAAGATTTCAGGTTGAATGGGAATCCATTTTTGCATTAACCAAACATTTGCTGAGTATCTAACATGTCCCTGGTAGAGAGAAGATGCAGGAGAAAACAAAGATGACAGTCTTGGCCTACACCCAGCTAGTAGGATCTTTTCAGTTAAGATTTAATTCTGGGGAACCTGGGTGGCTCAGTTGGTTAAGCGTCCAACTTTGGCTCAGGTCGTGATCTCACGGTTTGTGAGTTCAAGCCTCACATCAGGCTCTGTGCTGACAGCTCGAAACCTGGAGCCTGCTTCAGATTCTGTGCTTCCCTCTCTCTCTCTCTGCCCCTCCCCAGCTTGTGCTCTGTCTTTCTCTCTCTCAAAAACAAATAAACATAAAAAAAAAAAAAAAGATTTAATTCCAAGAGTGCCGAGCCAGGTAAGGCTGAGACTGGGATTCTGGATGTCCTTGATGATTAATGAAAGATTGATACTGACCAGAACTCAAGGAGAAACCATAAGTAGACAAAGTTGGGAGTTCAAGGCAGAGAATTGATGCAGATCTAAACAGGCTTGTGTCCTCATCCCTCTGTCTATATAGAGCATATGCAGTATTCACCATCAAATTCAAATCTTAGTTTCTTTCCAAAGTCCTCTCTGGTCTCTGGTCTCTCAGTGAAAAGTTATTTTTCCTTCCTCTGAAATTATGTCTTTTTGACTAGGTCATTCTTATGGAATATGCCCTTACATTGCCTTTGTCTTTCATTATATGTGTGCATTTTACCTTGCTAATCTTACTGTAAACTACAAATCAGAGGCCATTTATTATAATACTATTTGCCCCCAAGTTTCCTAATATAGTTCTCTATTCATAACCTATTTCCATAAAAATTTGAGCTATGTTCAGCTGGAGCACAAATGTCTGGGTTTGTCTGTTCCACATTCTGATCTAGTCCTTGCAGACCATTTAGACTTGATTTTTCAGCCCACTCACCAGATCTCCCCAAGTCTTACAAATTGTAAGTACACACCCAAATTCAGAGATGTGGCTACCTAATATATGCTGCTTAGGATTTTGAAAAATTCTCAACCTTTATATACAATGTATATATTGCCTCATATGCTAGATAACATATAATCACTTAAAACATGTAATATTGCATATAACTATATGTGTTATAAATCTACATCATATAAGTATATAATATAAATGTATACATATGTGTGTACATATGTATGCACATATTTGGTATATTGACATATAACGCATGTACATATTATATGCATACCTATCTACAAATAAGTATATGTATATGTTTGTGTATACACATAGAATATTTTTATACACATGTACATTTCATATACCTAAAATATTTTCTTCTGTATTTACTGCTATTTTATTCTCTCTTAAACTCAAGTTCCCTAAGCATTTGGAAAATCATTTAAAAAAAAAAAAAAAACTAAAGATAAATCTGAGATGAACAAAAAATACCTAAGGGATCTGGAGGACTTCACTCTTGGGGAAATAATAGAAATGGCCAAGTGTGCGTAAGCAGCTAGGACGCTGAGGGAATTTCAGGAGCCTGTGATCGACAGTTTTCTGCAAGAACTAAAACGTGGTCTTTGGTGCCATCACACTAGCAATGCACAGAGCTTCATTTGAAGAAGAAGGAGGTGGAGGAAGAGGAAGAAGAGGAGGAAAGGGGTTTTCTATCATTCAGCCAAGAACACTCAGATTCAGCTTTCATTTTAAATAATGATCATTCTGTGTAAACAGAGCGGGAGGATACAGCAAGAATCTCAGCTTCTCTACTTCTTTCTCTACCTTCTGTCTGTTACAGAAAAGCTCACCGTGACTCTCAGACTCAGGAAAACTAGGTATCCCTTTTATTTTTATTATTATTTTTTTTTTAAATTTTTTTTTTTCAACGTTTTTTATTTATTTTTGGGACAGAGAGAGACAGAGCATGAACGGGGGAGGGGCAGAGAGAGAGGGAGACACAGAATCAGAAACAGGCTCCAGGCTCCGAGCCATCAGCCCAGAGCCTGACGCGGGGCTCGAACTCACGGACCGCGAGATCGTGACCTGGCTGAAGTCGGACGCTTAACCGACTGCGCCACCCAGGCGCCCCTAGGTATCCCTTTTAAAATGTTGACTAACAGTAACAATAGAATACATTTTGTAATTCTACTCCTCTTCCATTAGCTTCAATAAGGGGATCTTCTTGTATTCTTTCCAAGAGTGGAAATTTCTATCCCAGGCAACACATCTTTAATAACAATTAAAGCTTCTTTGGCCCTCCCCACTGGGGCCTCAGGCAACGTGTAAACCTCCCCCCATTGAGTTCTTGTATGTCAGCTTGTGGCCTGGGACACTTCCCTAGTGCTATCTTTAGAGGTAGACCTTGTTTGTTGTTTCTGGGCCACCAGTCTATCCCTTGACCCTTTTAAAACATGAACAGGTGGGGGTGAGGGGGACGCCTGAGTGGCTCAGTCTGTTAAACATCTGACTTCACCTCAGGTCATGATCTCACAGTTCATGAGTTCATGAATTTGAGCCCCGTGTTGGACTCTGTGCTGCCAGCTGGGAGCCTGGAGGCTGCTTAGGATTCTGTGTCTCCCTTTCTCTCTGCTTCTCCCCAGCTCACGCTCTGTCTTTTTCTGTCTCTCTCTCTCTCTCAAAAATAAATAAAACATTAAAAAATAAAATAAATAAAACACAAACAGGTATTTCACCTCCCTGTACCTCAATTTCTTAATTGCCTTTAAATCAGAAATTAAAGCAACGACAGCAGTTACCCTCTGAAATTGTTCGGAGTGAATGAAATGTGTATGTATTTACATAGCCCTTAGCAGAGTACCTGGAAAATACTAAGTGTTATAAAAGTATTTGCTATTTTTAGGGACATTCAGTATATGCACAGAATCCACACCTTTTTTCCTTACCCAAGTAACCTTCCTCTGTCATCTGTAGTCTTGCATCAACTTAACTTCCTGCTTGCTTCTTCCTCTGACCTCTTACATTTTCCCCATCTTGCACAAAGGAGGTAGAGTACTATATTAAAGATTAAGTCACACTCCAAGTCTCCAGAGTTTTCTCTACTTCAGAAAAACAGCCTAGTTCTGACCATGGTGAAGACCCTATGAGGAAGCATCTGATTATTCAGAACCTACATAATTTGACATTCTGCTGCTTCTTTGACTTTATCCACTACCACTCATACTGTTACTGCTCCCTCCCCTAGTCACAATGACCAGCCGGCCCTCTGTGTTTCTGCTGCGGGGCCCTGACACTGCCCATTACCGTTGCCTGGAAAGCTCTTCCATATATACTCTGCATATATACACACAGTTCATTTTCTTACTCCCTTCTAGTCTCTGTTGAGATGTCATTTTTATCAGACAGGACATTCATAATTTTTTTTAATGTTTATTTTTGAGAGAGAGACAGAGTGAGGGGAGGGAGGAGCAGAGAGAGAGGGAGACACAGAATCTGAAGCAGGCTCCAGGATCTGAGCTGTCAGCCTGACGTGGGGCTGGAACCCACGGACCTCAAGATCATGACCTGAGCGGAGGTTGGACGCTCAACGGACTGAGCCACCCAGGCCCTCCATCAGACAGGACATCCTAAACACCTGCTTCAAAACGGAGAGCTAAGGGTGGAATGCTGTGGTTTGAATGTTTGTACCCTCCACCCCCAAATGTAAATATTAAATGTCCACTATTTGAGGACACAGCAAAGAAGACTCCACTCCGGACCAAGATAAGGGTCTTCACCAGAATGAGACCACACTGGTGCTTTGAGTTTGGACTTCCCAAATTCCAGAACTGTGAGAAATATCCTTTCTATTCTTTATCCACTTCCGGTCTGGTATTTTGTTACATCAGCCTAAATGGACTTAAGACAAGCACCTACCAATCTCTACCTTGTTTCATTTGTGTTTAAAACACTTATTGCCAAATGTCATCTTATATATTTGTGTGCTTGTTTCGTTTTGCTTTCTTCTAATAATGAAGGCTTTAATCATCACTCTTTCTTTCTTCATTGTTGTGTACTTACTCCCAGATCATAGCAAAAATACCTGACACAATGAAGACAATGAGTGATTGCCGAGAGGAGAATCAAATTCAACATTGATTTAATTTTAGAAAACCTTTTAATGGTTGCTCACATTAACAGATTAAAGGGGGAGATCCTTATGATATTTCTTCAATAGAAGGGAAAAATTGATAAAATTTAGCATCTATTTGTAATAATAGTAAAACTCTCTTAAAACTTGGACTCTATAGAAGGAAAGTCTCTATCCTAATAAAGATTATCTATCAAAAACTCATTAGACTTTACAATAAACACTTAGAAGCACTGCTTTTAAATCAGAAACAAGCAAAAAAAAATAGCTATCACTTTTATTCAATATTCTATTGGAAGTCTTTACCAGTAAAGTAAGAAAAAAAGTAAGCAAATAAATCCTGATCATAAGGGAGAATATTAATAATATATACATAAAAGAAGCCTGGGGCTGTCAACAGTTAATTTACTGAAATTAAGAATTTAAAAACTATTTAAAAAAAGAATTTAAAAAGTACAGTTAGGTTTCTGGATGTAAGACCAAAATAAAAAGTAAGGTGGTTTTTTTTCACCCCAAAGTTTTCTTATAACTCTTTTTTTTTAAATTTTAAATTTATTTATTTAAATTCAAGTTAGCTAAAGCATAGTGTAGTATTGTTTCGGGAGAGAACCCAGTGACTCATCATTTACATACAAAACCCAGTGCTCATCTTAACAGGTGCCCTCCTTAATGCCCATCACCCATTTAGTCCATCCCCCACACACACCTCCCCTCTAGCAACCCCTAGTTTGTCCTCTGTATTGAAGAGTCTCTTATGGTTTGCCTCCCTCTGTTTTTATCTCATTTTTCTTTCCGTTCCTCTATGTTCATCTGTTGTGTTTCTTATACACCCTCAATACACAATTACAAAATGTAATTTGAACATACCACTTGCATTCCCGAAATGTTAGAAACAATAACCTTGGGACAAGTCTAACAACAAAGATACATGGACAAAATGATAAATCCTTATTTAATGGTGTTAAGGAAGGCAAAAGTAAATGATTTTTAATAGGTTTTCTCTATATTATAAGAACTTAATTCTCTCCAAATTAATCTATACAATTTAATGCCATTACAGCCTAGAGCAGATATGAACAGGTATTTCAAAGACAAATAAAAATCCAGACTCAGCAAAAAAAAAAATTACCAGCAAATGTTGGTGTTTGTTTACCAAGAAATAAAACCACAAAGGGATACCAGTTTGCATGAACTACACTGCAGAAAACAAACAAACAAACAAACACCCCAAACTTTAAAAGGCACATGATCCTAAGAGTTTGTATGCATATGACACATTAATCAGGTCATCTCGTTACACTTGTGTGAATGTAAATTAGTGCAACCACTTTGGAAACAAATTATCATCCTCTTGTAAAGCTGGAAAGGCTTTGCTGGTGTTTGTTGTTGGGCTTATCATTTATTTCCTGTCTCTTAGTCCAGTCCTAGTTTATGGTACTTATAAAAGTATAAATATCGAAATCAATGGAACAGAATGGGGAGTCCAGAAATAGATTCAAACATATATGGTCGACTGATTTTCATAAAATATATTGAGGTAATAGAGGAAATGAAAGTGTTTTTCTTTTTAAGCAAATAGTGTTGAAACAATTGATGTCCATATAGAAAAAAAAAATGAACTTCAACGGGTACCTCACATTGCATGTAAAAATGAACTCAAAATGAAACACAAGACTAAAGGTCAAAGCTAAACCTATAGAGCTTCTAGATAGAAACTTAGGAAGAAATTTTTATACAACACCGACAGCATTAACCATAAAATAAGGAGTTAAGTTGGACTACATTTAGGTTAAAAGCATTTCCTTTTGGAAAGACACCACTAGTAAAACTATAGGTAAACCATAGAATAGGACAGAGTATTGGGAAAACACATAACTGATAAAAAATTACATCCAAGAAAAAAAATTCTTAAAAACCCAAATAAGAACACGAAAAATTGAATAAATCTGAGTTAAACAAGCCTACTACATGAACCCACCTAAGTATTTACCCAAAACGAATGAAAATAGATACCTACACAAAGACTTGTACTTAAATATTCCTAAAGGCTTTATTGACAATATGAAAAAATAAGATGCGATCCAAATACCCATCTCCTAGAGAATGGATGAACACAATGTGGCAAAATCAATCTATGCAATGGAATAGTATGTCACAATAAAAGTCGTAAACTCCTAAACCAGGTAACAACTGGATGAATCTCCATGGGTGAATCACGATGCTGAGTGAAAGAATCAGATATAAAAATGGTATGTTTCCATTTCTATAAAATCTGAAAGATGCAAACTAATGTATTTTGACAGAAGACAGATCAGCTCTTGCTTGTGATTGGTCAGGATTGGAGGCAAGGATGGATTGCCAAGGGGAAAGAAAACTTTTCAGGGTGATGGAAATGGTCCATATATTTATGATGGTGGTGGTTTAATAGGTCAAAACTCATCCCATGTGCATTTTAAATGGATGCTGTTATTGTATATAAATTTTACTTCAATGAATTTAATAAAAATGACATCATTAAGAAGATTAAAAGGCATGCCACTGACTGGAAAAACTATGTCTAATATATATAAGAATATACATTAAAAACATATATGTATGATATATAATATGTATGTGCCATATATATACACACAAAACTCTTGTATCCAGAATATATGAAGAACACTTTTAACTCAATAATAAAAATAGAACCTAATCTGAAAAAAAGGACAAATGATGTCAGTAGACACATAACAAGGAAAATATAGGAATGACCAAAGAGCACAAGAAAAGATACTCAACAGCATTCGTCCTCAAGGAAAGCAAATTAAGATCACAGTAGCTAAAATTTTAAAAAAAGAAAAAAGAAACTAAACTTACCTAGTGGATAGAGATTAATGGAAGCATAGTGGTGTGAACGTAACATAATGCAAACACTTTGAAAATGTTGAGTTAAACATAGACTTTACATACACCAGTTACATACGGTAAGTTTTACATATAACACAAAAATTTTTCTTCTGTATATACATCCAAGAGAAATAACAACATACACCTGCAGAAAGTATATACTCATGCTTGTACATAAATATTTATAGTAAATATATTAATAATGGCTAAAAATAATAGAAACAACTCAACTGTCCATCAGCAGGAGAGTGGGTATGCAAATTATGGTGTACAATGACATGCAAGTTAGAACTAAAAAGGAACTACCTACTTATACATGAAACAACATGGATAAATCTCAAAAACACCATGCTGTGCAAAAGAAGCCAGAGACACCAAGTATATAAATATAATGTAAGATTATATTTATATGAAAGTTTAGAACACTCAAAAAAAAATCTATGACAGCTTATCTTGGTTATTTGAGGGCACAGAGTTAGGAGTGGGGCTACCATTTGCAAAAGAACACACAGGAACGTTTGGGGATAATGAACATGCTCTCTATCTTGATTATGGGAATATACACTTGTTAAAGCATACCCAACCCTACGCTTAAATTTGTGTGCATTTTATTGTATGCAACTATGTCTTAATTAAATGGAATTTTAAAAACTCACAAGTGTGGTTAACATAAGAAAGAGTAAAGGGCATCCAGGAGGCTTCAAAGGCATTGGTGATATTTTTATTATCAGATGATATGGTGTGTATTCAGCACAAGGTTTTTTTTTTTTTTTAATATTTTAAGCCTTCTATATGTACACCATATCTGTACTTTGTATGGATGAAATACTTCATAATAAAAAAATAAATTAGCTGTGATCTGGGAGATGATAGTGGCCATGTGTATAACTGACAAATATTAATATACTGACTATATTAAAAATTCCTGAAAATCAATAAGAAAAGATAAACAATCCAATAAAAATTGGGCAAGATCTATGAGAAGGAAATTCAATGAGGAGGAAAGATGAAGGTCAATATACATATAAAAAGAAGCTCCACTCAATAATAGAGAAATGAAAATTAAAACCATAAGACACCTATGATCACAATCAGAATATCACTGATTAAAAGGTGTGATAATAGTACATTCTAATGAAGGATAGGAATTTAAACTGGTAGAACCACCTTGGAAATCAAATTTCAAGTCAAGTTGAGAAAGGAGCATATTCTGATCTAGAGAAACTCCCACAGATACTCAAAGATATGTATAAATGTTCCTATCAGCAATGTTAACAATAATAAAACAGGAAAAGGGGAAAGAGGAGGAGGAGGAGGAAAGGAGGAGGAGGAGGAGGAGGAGGAGAAGAAGAAGAAGAAGAAGAAGAAGAAGAAGAAGAAGAAGAAAAACAAGCTAAATGTCCATCAGCACTATACTTACAATGGAATACTATAACAAAATAAAACATATATGAATATGTGCAAATTTCAAATCATAGTGTTGGGTGAAAATATTGAAATATTGTTCTATACTTATGAGTGTATACCATATATATTATATATATACATATATATGTATATATACACACATATATATACATATATACACACACACATATATACACACACATATACACACATATATATACACATATATATACATATATATGTATACACATATGTATGCATATATGTGTATATATATGTATATATATATGTATAAAGTTGAAAACCATCCTAAACATTTCAGGATTGTATACCTATATAATTACGAAGAAATTCTTAGCAATGATAAACTTAGTGATAACATGAAGACAGTATCTTTTCCTAGTTAGGGAAGGATAAGAAGAATGTAATCAACACAAGGTTGATTCAACACAGGTGGCTTCAATCTTTTAGTGATAATTATTTCTTAAGCTGAACATTCATGATATGAGTGTTCGTTATGAAGGAAATAGAAGATGTAGGGAGTTGTCTGGTCTCAGGAAGCAGTCTTTTGATGGATAAGATGTGATTAAATTCTGCTTCTCTGACACAACTCAGTTGAGATAGCTCTACAAGACTAATGGTTTGGAATGGTAATGGATTCTGATTTCTTCCAAGACCACTTTAGTTTTCCAGGGCACAGAAACTGGTCTTCTTAAGATACAGGTATAATATATGAGGATTCAAGTAGAAAGCTATTATATCAAGTAGAGATGATCATTTCAAGTTCACAAAAGTGCGGCTACACAAAAAGTTTCATCAATATCCTCCATTTGTGTGCTTAATAACACAGGAGCAATATTCATGACAAAAGTTTACATCATAACTATGTAAAGAACACTTACAAATCATAGAAAGAAAACTGATACCAACAAGATACATGGACAAAGCCCATGAACAAAATATTCAGAAAACAGACAAAAAGAGCTAAAAACCTATACAAACATTTCTTATAAGAAACTAACAAATTGAAAATTAAGCAAAAAGGCAGCTTTTCTGTCCATCAAACAAGCAAATGTGAAAAAACAATGACAAATGATAATATTGCATAGAATGCAGTAAGAACGACATTGTCCAATGCAGCTTCAGATAATGAAAATTAATAAGATCTTTCTGGAAAGCACATTGTTAAGATAAATTAATGCTTCTAAAATATTCATGTGTTCTGGACAAGTAATTAATATTGTGGAATATACTCTAAGGAGATAGTAAGATGTGTTGGCAAGGGTTTATTTGCTTTTGAATATAACTTACCTGTTATATGCTCTTAAAAATTCTGGATATATTTGAATAAAATGTTGAGGGAAAATGCGGAAGAGAGCTAGGTGTTAATGAACAAAGAAATTCAAAAAGGGCTCCCTCTTTGCAGTTAAATACTCAAAAAGAAATGGAGAATGCATATTAATGAAAAAAGTTTTTTGAAGCATTATTTATAATATTTAATAATTACATAAATCTTAAATATTCATCAGGAAAAATAATTATAATTATAGAGTCATGTTTTAAAAATAGTATGTAATGTAATTTTGCATTTTAAAATCATATGAAAAGCCAGGGGGATGAGTAAGCATACAAAATATTTAACGAAAAAGCATAATGCAAGACCTTGTGTCTCTATATGGTACCCATGTTATATAGCATGTGGATGGTGGGATAGATATTTGTTCTCATATGAAAGAAATAAAAGAGACATGCTTTCTAAACAAATTACTCTGATGTCTCTGTTTCATTTGACAATTTAGGAGAGAAATTTGTGACCACAGAGGAGACATGGAAGTTGCTTTATAAATATTGCCAGAGGTTTAGACTTCAGGGGGAACCTGCCTTAGTTGGATTTTCTGGGTCATTCCCCCTCACAATTTTTGCAGCTTCTTTGCAGTATAAAACTGACTTTGATATCCATACGCCCAGCAACTAATGCAGTTTTCTGGAATGCTCCCCCAGGTGGCAAAACTCCCCCTTCAAATGGCCCATTAAATATAGTTTAAAATCACAATAGCACAGAAAAAAAGGAATCAGCCTGCAGCTCTATAACTCCTGGCCACCCCCTATAAACAGGTGGTTAAATTCTTGTACCAACCAATTCCTCAAAGCGTATTGGCTAAAATGCCATTTCTGGTTTAAGACTAAGATCTTACTGAGTCGAGCACCTCTAGGAAGGTAAAAGATTCAAGATGTGAAGTAAAGACAGTTAACATAGTAAAGGTTTCTTACTTTAAAAAAAATTTTTAACGTTTATTATTGAGAGACAGAGAGACATAGAGTGTGAGCAGGGGATGGGGTAGAGAGAGGGGGAGACAAAGAATCTGAAGCAGGCTCCAGGTGCCTAGCTGTCAGCACAGAGCCCAACGCGGGGCTCGAACTCACAAACTGTGAGATCATGACCGGAGACAAAGTTGGTTGCCTAACCAACTAAGCCATCCTGGCACCCCAAAGGTTTCTTACTTTTAAGAAACCCCTTCCAGGTCTTTGGTCCCAACAATTTTTCAAGCAGTATTTGAGGATCTGTTCATTAGGGGAGACAAAGGGGAAAGAAAAGTGAGAAATTACTCTTAGCTGTTTTTTTTTTCTTTTAATGTTTATTTTTGAGAGAGAGAGACAGAGTGTGAACAGGGGAGGAGCAGAGAAACAGGGAGACACAGAATCAGAATCAGGCCCCAGGCCGTCAGCACAGAGCCCAAACTCACAAACCACGAGATCATGACCTGAGCCAAAGTTAGACGCTCAACCAACTGAGCCACCCAGGTGCCCCTACTCTTAGCTGTTAAAAACAGGCTCTTAAGGGATCCAAGCAAAAATGCCTTAGTGGCGATCTCTGACCGGACGGGATGGGAGAGGGAGAAAGAAAGATGTGTGTGGGACGGAGGTGGGAGATCCTTCATTGCAAGATTGTTTCAAGTTCTTCAAGAAGGTGCCTCCATGTTGGTTATGATTATTGGCTCCCTTGCCTGTGAGTTTGCAGATAATCGTGAATACACAATTACTCTAAATTGCCTCATATGTTAATATAGTAAGATGACTTTGTAATTTGAGGAAATTTGTGGAAAAGTGTGTGCTTCACAATTGTGGATACTCTTATTGTCCTATTCAGAAGTGAGGCACACTTGTATTTCTGTTCGCACCTTGAACATCGCCCTGCAATTTCTACATTGTCACAATGGATTTTCTTAAAGAAAGGCCTATGCTTTATGGTTTATATTTTAATTGCTCAGATAGATATGTCTTAGTATTTTAAAAGTTCAAGGACAAATGGCCAAAATTTACAGAAATTGTAATTGTAATGGCAGATTAGATAAAAGTAACACCGAACAATTCAAGGAAGATTTGACTACTTGGTGTTTCATGCCAATAAACACTTGGTGTTCCTGCCAATAAACAGGAAAAAGTTTTTTCTGAAGTAGTGTCTGTGTCAATTCCAGAATGTTCTACACAGTTTTCATGTGAATGTGAAACCAAGAACTCATTAGATTATTTCTGTCAGCCTTCTGCTTTAATTCTCTACTTCTTGTGGGTCCCCATTACTGAGTCCATTGGTCTACACAAGTTCATATTTGTCTCTAAGAAAAAAATAGGTTGAAGACTGGAAGCGTGAAGAGACATGGTGTCCCTTATCGTTATTGTGATTTTAGGTAACCAGCAAGCAGTGACCCCAAACTAACCACTGAGCCCTTCCCGGCTGCCTGGGCCTGAGCTTGACCCTTCAGTATTCTGCTGTGATCATGGGAGTTTCAGGGACTACATGACTCTGCTCCTCCAGCTGAGATCCATTCTGGGATCAGTCTGGTTTCTGAGTTACCACTGTTTCTTTAAGGAGTACTTGTATTATCTTGCTGTAGGGACTGGACTTGGTCCTTAAATCCTCAGTCTAGAAAATCAGGCTCTGCAGCTCATAGCCACTTCCCAGAAGCTTGTCTCAATTCCTCATTGCTAAGTTTGTCCTGTCTTCTACATTTAGGACTGAATAAATACATATAAAAATTGTTGTGAATATTGCATAATGTATAGAATCGTCGCATCACTATGCTACGCACCTGAAACTAATATGACACTATATATCAACTCTACTTAAATAAGCAACGTTTAAAAAAAAAAATTATGTGTTGGGACACCTGGGTGGGATTCTTTCTCTCTTCTTCTCTCTCTGCCCCACACCATGCTCGATATCCCTCTCTCTCTTTCTTTCCCCAAAGAAACAAATAAAGTTAAAAAAAAAAAACTATATGTTAAAAGTGGCACATCAAGAAAAAATTGATTGTTGTCTAGGTCGTATTGAGATACATACACTGAAGGACTCCATAAAAATCTGCTTTTTGTTCCTTTTGCTGCTTCTCTTCTTGCTAGGACCTGCACGTCCACTTTATACATGCCTCAGAATGCAAAAAGTCCTCATTGTAAGGACCAAGGAGGTAATGATTTCTCTAGATAACGACTGAGAAAGGCCCAGGTGAGAACGACAGGACCAATCCACCATATGCATATCCCAGTCCACCAGCGCTAGATGCCTCGGCACCAAGAACCGCTGGCTCCAAGGAATAAGACTTGAGCCCTCGTTTTTGTTCTAACTTGTCCTTGGATGCCTCAGAGGACAGGTGCACCAGACTGCAATCCTCAGTAGAAACCCCCAGGTCCCAAACAAAGACAAGACTCAATCCTCTCCTTTCTGAATATTCCAGCCACACTGTCTCTACCTGCATTCTTTCTATACCTTCAATAAACTCTGCTTTCACCTTCCTACTGGCTCACGTTTAGATTTCTCTTCTCCATGCAGCCAAGGACCCTCTTGTCTGGTCCTATGGGACCCCCTCTCAGCCTGTGGTATCAACATTTGAAGGAACAACCAGAAATTTATTTGGAAAACATATGGAAAAAAGTTAGTTCATAATGTATAGCAACCGAAACATAAAATCTTTATTAAGATGTGAAGAACACACACACACACACACACACACACACACACACACACACACACCCTATAAATAACAAGAAAATAACAAAAGAAGATATAACTGTCAATGTATTAAAATATGTGTCACTATATAACAAATCAGTAAATTAAAATCAAAAGGGATCAACCAGCTGAGAAAATATAAAATGCTTCAAATGAAGTAGAAGATCATTAAAATATATGTTTTAATATTTATACATTTCTGAGGAAAAAAAAAAAAACAAAACCTCAGGTAAGAAGAGCAACAGAAGGGGGCGCCAACTTCGGCTCAGGTAATCATCTTGCTGCTTGTGAGTTCGAGCCCCGCATCAGGCTCTGTGCTGACAGCTCAGAGCCTGGAGCCTGCTTCAGATTCTGTGCCTCCCTCTCTCTCTCTGCCCCTCTCCCACTCACGTTCTGTCTCTCAATCTCTCAAAAATAAATAGACTTAAAAAAAAAGAAAAGCAAAAGATATGTACAAAAATATGAAAAAATATGATCTTTATAAATAATATGTCACATATATAGAAAATTCAAGATATAATACATGAACAAAATAAGATGTTTATAAATATGCATATATGAGTATAAATACATATTTGCATGTATTTGTGTTTATGTGTAAATTCAACCTTCTTTGTAATCAAGAGATACAAATTAAAATAAAGTACAAAATTTTGTCTATCAACTTGAAAGAGTTTGATAAGAAGAATAGAAATAATATTCTTGAGATCAGTGTGACTAGATATTCTTACATCTTGCTAGTGTGAGAAAGCTTTGGAATCATTTTCCTTTTAAAAACAATTTAGCAATATGTATCAAAATATTAGACTAAATAATTCCATGTTCAAAAATTTATCCTAAGAGCGGGGCATGAGAAAATTAGCAAAACAACTGATCATTCCACAACTGTTTACTATAAAATATTTAAAATAACCTAAATGCCAACAATAAGCTTTTAGTTAAATAAATTGAGATATTTGACAAAAAGCCACAAGACTACTTAACTATTAAAAATGATTTTGGTGAGGGGCGCCTGGGTGCCTCAGTCGGTTAAGCATCCAACTTCGGCTCAGGTCATAATCTCACAGTCTGTGACTTTGAGCCCCGAGTCTGGCTTTGTGCAGACAGCTCAGAGCCTGGAGCCTGCTTTGGATTCTGTGTCTCTGTCTTTCTCTGCCCTTCCCCTGCTGGTGCTCTGTCTCTCTATCTCTCTCTCAAAAATAAATAAACATTAAAAAATTTTATTTAGGTGAATAACAAGTTATGTCCTTGGAAAATTTTCATGGTATCAATAAGTTATAAAACAGGCTTATGGGGGTGCCTGAGTCGCTCAGTTGGTTATGCCTCTGACTTCCGCTCATGTCATGATCTCACAGTTCATGAGTTCGAGCCCCACTTCGGACTCTGTGCTGATAGCTTGGGGCCTAGAGTCTGTTTCAGATTCTGTGTCTCCCTCTCTCTCTCTGCCCCTCCCCTGCTCGCTCTGTCTATTAAAAATAAATAAACATCTGGGGCGCCTGGGTGGCTCAGTCGGTTAAGTGTCCAGCTTCGGCTCAGGTCATGATCTCGTGGTCTGTGAGTTCGAGCCCCATGTCGGGCTCTGTGCTGACAGCTCAGAGCCTGGAGCCTGTTTCAGATTCTGTGTCTCCCTCTCTCTCTGACCCTCCCCCGTTCATGCTCTGTCTCTCTCTGTCTCAAAAATAAATAAACGTTGGGGCGCCTGGGTGGCGCAGTCGGTTAAGCGTCCGACTTCAGCCAGGTCACGATCTCGCAGTCCGTGAGTTCGAGCCCCGCGTCAGGCTCTGGGCTGATGGCTCGGAGCCTGGAGCCTGTTTCCGATTCTGTGTCTCCCTCTCTCTCTGCCCCTCCCCCGTTCATGCTCTGTCTCTCTCTGTCCCAAAAAAAAAAAAAAAAAAAAAAAAAAAAAACGTTGAAAAAAACAAAAATAAATAAACGTTAAAAAGAAATTAAAAAAAAATAAATAAACATCTAAATTTTTTTTTAAAAAGCAGGCTTATGAACAATGAGTGCCCAATAATCCAATTAAATACATATATATCTGCATATATATATATGAATTCATATATATATATGAATGAACATCTGCATTCATATGATTGGAAGGATTGTAATAACATACTTTATTAATATATTAATAAATGATAAATAATAAATTAATAAATTATAATAAATAATCTTACATGATATAAATATCTTTGTCCTACTTATAATTTTATGTTTTCATCTTTTTCTACACTAAATTCACATAACTACTGTAATAATAAAATATATTTTACAATTGTAAAGCGTGTGTTTCCTTTGCTCATTTACTAAGCTATTCCTTAACACGTGCAGCAATTATTAGTGAACAGCTGCAGACCTTTTATTAGGTACTGAAGGTACCAGGTAACACTGCCTCTGCCATGGGGCTTGTAGGCTGTTGGATCGCCAGCCAAATAATGATGCAGAAATGTCCATGATTTCGAACACATCAGATATATAGGAAAAGAACTGATGTGTTCTTGAGAACTTATAACAGGGATCTGATTTGGTATGGAGTCTCAGAGGATGGTTCTCTGAGGTAGTGACTGGGTACCTACCAGAGAGGACGGGTTAGGATGGGTAGAGAGGATGGGTTAACTAAACAAAAAGGTAAAGAAAGGTGGTCTCAGCCAGAGGGGCATCATTTCCCATACTCCTTTTTCGTGTGTGGAGAGCACGGTGCATCAGAGAAACTACAAAAATGGTGCCGTTGAAGATGGAGAACAATGGTAATATTTAGAGATGGGGTTCAAGTTGTACTGATGAGGTTTTTGGGGTGATGGTGGGGTCTGGATCCAACAGCCAAGAAAGAATTCTTGAGATATCTTGGGAGCAAAAAAAAAAAAAAAAAAGGTGACTTTATTAAAGCATGGGGACAGGACCCATGGACAGAAAGAGCTGCACTGGGGTTGTGAGGGAGGACTGGTTATACACACACACACACACACACACACACACACATACACATACATACATACATATATACATACATTTGGGAGGTGGGGAAGTCAAGAGGAAGCTTCCCAAGACATTTTCCTCTACTAAAGAAGACTCACAGGATACTGGAGGCCTAGCTGTTGTCAAGCTAAGGTTGTTTTTCCCTCTAGCAAAGCATTAACATTAAGATAGTAGGGATTTCCTGGAGAAACTTTTACACAGCTGGCCTCAAGTAGTTGTCAATGGGCTGCAGGTTATAAGGAAATGTAGTTCCATCTGCCATTTCCTTCTGCCTTTGTTTCCCACATCAATACCCCAAGATACACTGTGTTTGTACCTTAAACACAATGGGAAGCCATTTGGGACTTTTATCCCACTGCTTTGGTCAGAAGCTCCTTGGGAGGGTGGTCCTGTTTCTAGAGCCTCAGAGCTAATAAGAAATGCTACCCAATGAACTCTACGAACCACTTCTCAAGACCTTATTCCCCTGCTAAAACTCCCCAACACCATGAAAAATGACATTTTTTTCTCCATTAAAAAAATGTTCTGTTTCATATCTCTGCTTAAGTAATACAAAAAATTACCCAGAATTAGGATTTCTCTGTTTTCTACTCACGAAATTGTTAACTACTAACCAACATGGTGTAATGGAGTAATTTCTACCCATACCCCCAGCCAACTTGCTTATGGTTCTGTTTTCCGTCTGGCACAGAGTTGAAATTAAAAAAAAAAAAAAAAAAGAATATGTATAATTATCTATTGTTCACATATTTTCTATTCTGATCATTTTATATTTATTATTATTATTATTATTTTGCAGAAAAGTGATTTATCCATATTTATGGCACATTGCAGATGTTTTCAAAGCATTAAGAACCCTGGAAAGCAGATGGATTTTATAATTCTACTTTTCAGTGAAGAAGCAGATTCAGGAGCACCTGGGTGGCTCAGTGGTTGAGCATCCAACTCTTGATTTCAGCTCAGGTCATGACCTCATGATTGGTGAGTTTAAGCCCCTTGTCAGGCTCTGCGCTGACCATGCAGAGCCTACTTGGGATTTTCTCTCTCTCTCTCTCTCTCTCTCTCTCTCTCTCTCTCTCTCTCTCTCCCTCTCTCTCTCTCTCTCTCTCTCTCTGTGTCTGCCTGTCCCCCACTTCCTCACTCTCTCAAAATAAATAAACATTAAAAAGAGGAAATAAACAGATTCAGAGTTGGAAAGTGAACTGCTAAAGGATGAACCCAGTGAAGTCGAGTCTTTCTTGACATTGGAGGGAACACTCTTTTCACCAAGATACAGCCCTTCTCATTCTACACAAAGACACTCTCTCCTTCTCCCTGAAGAAGTGCTTTGTTTAAGACAAGGTACTAGATTCTGGGGCTATGTCTGGTAGAATTCACTGTGCATACCATAGTTAGCAAAGCATTATGCTCTTTTGGGTGACTGATAAATGCCTTTGGATGATTGATGCCCAATCTGTGATCTTTCCTGATGGTACCAGGACAACCTGACATGGAGAATCTTGGGAGGAACCAGTTCCCTAAAGAGTAGGTAGGCTTTCTGACACTGAGTGACTTAGAAATGGCATGAAGTCAGATGAAATTGCTACTGTAGCTAAAATGGCCTTTTAAGTAATTATATGTAAAATAGATTTCGCACCATCAAGAAGCTTCAGCTATTAATGGTAGAGTAACTAACAATAGTTAGATTAAGTCACAAAAGTAAGTTTAGGTATCATGGGCATAAAATCATTATGGACCTAATGCTGCTCTCATGCCACTGTGTTTTCCATGTGGCAACTTAATGCCATTGGAGTTATAAAGAAGGAATAATGACAATAGCTAATACATACTGAGTGCTAACTAATGGGACTGCTGAACACATCCCTTTATCATTTCATTTGATCTTACTAAAGCTTACAGCATCGTTAATACACTCTTATTACTATCTCACAAGCACCAAAAGTGAGCCATAGAAAGATTTTGAAGTTCACTAAAGGTCACGTAGCCAGACAGTTGCAAAATCTAATATGTCTGATACAAATTTTTTGCCCTTAACCATTCAGGTATACACACTGCTTATTTCTAGATTATAATGAAAGGAACAGAGTTGGCTGGTCCAGAAAATCGGTTTTGGATGGAGTTTATTGAGACACTGGATCTATCATTGTCAGGAAAAAAAAATTTTTTTAAAAAGCAAAGAATTGGGGAAATTACATGTAGGGCTATGCAAAGCTAAGTTTTAAGGGAATGAAAAGAATAAGAATTGCAATATATTAATATAGAGTACATGTGAGAAATCTAGCTTTTGTGAAACAGAATATTCACATTAAGATGATCAGTGCATTCTTTCCCCATAGGGAAAGGGGAGGCAGATAAATATACCAAATGTGTGATGATCACAAATGAGTTTTATAATTCAAACATTTAATGGCATGCAGCCAAAAGTTTGATGTATCCACAGAGTGATGGTAGCCTTGGCAATTACATCCATATGGTATAAGTACAGTGGATAAGTCCACTGTGGACTAAATCCAGATGAAGTCTGAATCTTGGTATGGAGGTACACCAAAAGATGTCACCACCTCATAGAAGCTGCCAGAATTTCACCTCTTTGTCACAGGTTGGGCCAACTCAGCCTGTTTCAAGGACGCCAATTCTTATAACTATGAAACTTCTTTCTCCTTCTCTCCTCAGATAAATAATTTATGACAGAGTTGGTAAGTAGGGTTTAGAGAGTACTAATTATCTACCAACAGTGGCTTTATTATATACGGTGTTAAGAAAGATTCTAAGGTAGTATCCAGGGTGAATGGAAAACGGTCATGATCAGTTAGTTCAGTTGGCCAAGTAATTACCCAAGTAATTTAAATTAGGCAGTAAAAGGAAAGATCATACATTTTACTTTCCTGGTAAAGGTGCTGGGATACAAGAAATTTCTTTTTTTCTTTTTTTCTTTCTCATGGAGTCAGTCAATATCTTCTGCTTTTGACCATTCAGTTAAAAAGCACAGCCCTCATCCACACGCCTGGGTCAGTGGAATAGTGTAAGTGAGTCATGATTTAGCATTTATGTCAACTTTCACGAACATGACTTCTCCCATTATAAGGCTTTCACTTGGTTGCAGGTGATCTTGTAAACAAGTTGCATAGAAAAAATCTTTTCATTATTAATGCTGACACCTTGTATGGAAGAGCAGTTGTCCTCATGTTGGTATTCATAGGCTCCCAATGGTGGGTCCCATTAGAAGAACTAGGTCCATACCAGATGAGGTCCAATATACCAAGGGAATCAGGATGTATTTTCTTAGATGAAGAGCCTTCCCTCATTTCTTTCAAGACCTCTTCAGCCAAACTCAAATGGCTCTATATTTCCAGCATAAGGCTCAATTGCTGGGCTCCAAAGAAACAGCAATTTTAATTTGATCTTTGGTGTCTTATAGGAGGGGAGTAGTCAGGGGGCTTCCAGTGTTCAAAGAGATGAAGAATGAGAGGCTGTTACAAAGCACAGACAGCAAAAAGAGGAGGCTGAGAGGCAAGAGACAGTATGTTTGTTCTTTAAAGAAAGAAAGTTCTATTATGGTTTCTTGGGCTGGCTTCACAGACAACAGGACCCTCTCATTTCTTCCTATTCTCCCTTCTCCTCCTCCCTTCTCTCTTGTCTTTTTCCTCGTCCTTTCTATTCCTTTTATCTTCCTTGTTTTCCCCTTCCTTCTATCCTATCACTGGTGTTGTGGTTCTATGGAGATAAAATGCCGACATTTTTTATACCAAAGTTTAATCTTTGTTCCTTGCTGGACAGACTGTCGATTTCCTTCCTCTTCCAGCAAAATAAACTGCAACATGTACAAGGAAAACTGAGAACCCTTGTACTTCTCTATCATGAACTTCAGCTTAGTTCAAGAAGGCAAAACAAT
Source organism: Neofelis nebulosa (assembly GCF_028018385.1). NCBI lineage: Eukaryota > Metazoa > Chordata > Mammalia > Carnivora > Felidae > Neofelis > Neofelis nebulosa. The sequence continues at coordinate 8,862,491 of NC_080788.1, forward strand.
TGGTCTCCTTTCTCCTTTTCTTTGGGTTATATCAGAGTGTCTCTTAGTTTTCCAGAAGTAAATTCTTTCCAACACGTAAGTCATGTCAAGTTCTTAAAATGAATGTGACAAAATAGTTTGCTCTCTATTCCCAAAAGTCTTAAGAAATTTCTCTTATACACTGTGATAGCCACCTGATATTTATAAACACTTCCCTGTCTTAAGAAATTTCTCCTATACACTGTGATAGACACCTGATATTTATTAACACTTCCCTGTACTTCTGCTCCAGAGGGGGTTATTCACTGTCTGTGATGCCATTCACTTCCAGCGTTCTTAAATATTGTGCTTCATATCCTCCCTGCTACTTTATCTCCATAGAACATTCCTTGTTTCATATCCTTATCACCTCTCAGTGGAGTTATTGACACAGTCTCTTCTCTGTTCCTGACACCTGTTTCTGCATATTTGGGGCCATTCTTTTTGTTTTGTTTTGTTTTTTTAAGATTTTATTTTTAAGTAATCTCTATACCCAATGTGGAGCTTGAACTTACAACCCTGAGTTCAAGAGTAGCATGCCCTACCAACTGAGCCAGTCAGGTGCCCCAGTTTAGGCCATTCTTTTATATATATATATATATATATATATATATATATATATATATGTATATATATATATATATATATACATATATATATATATATACATATATATATATATGGAGAGAGAGAGAGAGACAGAGAGAGAGACAGAGATAGAGAGACAAAGAGAGAGACACAGAGAGAGACACACAGAGACAGAGAGAGAGGCAGAGAGAGAGAGACAGAGAGAGAGAGACAAAGTTTATTTATTCTGAGAGGAGAGTGTGTGAGCAGGGGAGGGACAAGGAGAGAGGGAGAGAGGGAATCCCAAGCAGGCTCCCAAATGACAGTGCATAGCCTACCCACCAACCATAAGATCATGATCTGAGCCAAGATCAAGAGTCAGACACTTAACTGACTGAGCCACCCAGGCACCCCTGGGCCATTCTTGATAGACTTACCTCTTATCTTTTTCTAAATCCTAACAAATATGATCATATCATTCTTATCTTTATAAATAAGAATACCTATCTTAATGAGCACAGATATCACCAGTTAGACTTTGTTAAATTATCCTCTCCTTATATTTTGGTTACCTTCAGTACAGGGAGCAGCCACTAAACCAGAATCTGGGACACACACACAGACACACACACACACACACACACACACACACACACACACACACACACACACAGGCATGCGCATGAACACACAGTATATTTCCTGGCTCACATATTTCATTAGCTTAATTGCATGCAAAGCTGGCTTCCCTTCTTACATTATGCCAATGTTTTACCTTTGAATCACTCATAATTCTTTCTCCAAGATCTCTTATCCTGAGCTTTACATGTATGAACTCTGAGATCAGCTTGATACTAGGTAGTGCTGAAAAGAATCAAGCATCCACTGGGAAGCTACTGTCTTCAAAGAACCATTGTTCAGAAAAACCATTGAACAGTAGTTCAATAAGGAAGGCAGGAAGTCAAAAAAGACTAACACAGAGACTTGGAAGAAAGAGAATCTTACTCCACCCTCTACCTATATACTACACTAATTCTCTACTACCTCTGAGTGATATGAGAAGACACAGATAAATAATGACATGGGGATTTTTCCAGATCCTTAAACACACTCTCATATGTACCTAACATCTGTCATGTATGTTTTTTTTTTTATTTATAGAACTCTTTGTCATAACCTTGCAATGTGCATGCTTTCAACCTGGTGGATTAATTATAATCCATCTAATAAACAAGATTATGTGCCCTCTCATGGGAAATTTTATGTCTTACTGATCTCAGGATAATGTTAAATCCAGTGAAAATACTTGTGAAGTGAATTCATAAACCAGTAAGTGAGTAATGCACAAATGTTAGCACAGATATTTTCAAATAATAAGAATATTTCTAAGCCTTACAGTTGCCCCTTTTGGAAGATGGAATGAGGATTCTGCGTATAATGTGTCAATATAATCACAGCGCATGTGTGTGACCAAATGCTTTTTCCTTCTCACAAGAAAATTGTTCTAAGTCCCAGTCAAAGGGCGCCTGGGTGGCTCAGTCGGTTGAGCATCCGACTTTGGCTCAGGTCATGATTTCACAGTCTGTGAGTTCGAGCCCCGCATCGGGCTCTGTGCTGACAGCTCAGGGCCTGGAGCCTGTTTCAGATTCTGTGTCTCCCCCTCTCTCTACCCCTCCCCTGCTCATGCTCTGCGTCTCTCTGTCTCTCAATAATAAATAAACGTTAAAAAAACAAATCTAAGTCCCAGTCAGATGGGAGTTGTAACTTTGTTCTGGTTTTGTGTATTCTGCCATTCTCTTGATTTAATCATACATGTTGATGCAGTTATTTGGATCCAGACCCAATGCTGATATGCATTTATTTAAACTGGTCACCTCTTCAAGGTTTAAATTATATATATGTATATATATGTGTGTGTGTGTGTGTGTATGTATGTGTGTATATATATATTTTTTTAAATGTTTATTTACTTGAGACAGACAGAGAGACAGAGAGAGACAGAGCATGAGTGGGGGAGGTGCAGAGAAAGGAGACACAGAATATGAAGCAGGCTCCAGGCTCCGAGCTGTCAGCACAGAATCCAGTGAGGGGCTCAAACTCACGAACCGTGAGATCATGACCTGAGCCGAAGTTGGACACCCAACCGACTGAGCCATCCAGGCACCCCTAAGATTTACATTACATTTTAATATAACTTTTACTCTCTTAAAAATTTTTCAATGTTCAAATTTTAAAAGACAAACACCATTAACCTTAATTATATAATTCTCGTTTGTATTTCCCAGCTTGCTTACAGAGAGGCATGAAATCCATATACTTTAGAAAATCTGAGAATCTGCTGGGGTGCCTGGGTGGCTCAGTTGGTTAAGCATCTGACTCTTGGCTCCTGCTCAGGTCATGATGTCATGGTTTTGTGGGTTCTAGGCCCACATCAGGCTCTGTGCTGATGGTGCAGGGCCTGCTTGGGATTTTCTCTCTCCTTCTCTCTCTCTGTCCCTCCCCTGCTCATGCTATCTCTGTGTTTCTCAAAAATAAACTTAAAAAATTTTTTTAAGTTAAAAAAAGTGTGAGTCTCCTAAAATACGCTTCCTCACACTTTCTGTGCAGCAGAGTAACCTGGGGCTTCTTAGAGATGATGCAAGATTCTGGTTCCATAGCTCTGGGGCAGAACCAGAGTTCTGCATTTCTAACAGGTTCTGTGGTGATGCCAATGTTGCTGTTCCAGGAACCACACTTTGAATAGCAAAGACCTAAATAGGTCTTGCCTCAAAACATGTCTTGTAAAACTCAAAACATGTCTTGTAAAACAAGACAACATGTCTTGTAAAACTGAGTTTTTTATTTTTATTATTATTTATTATTATTTTATTATTTTTATTTTATTTTATTTTATTATTTTTATTATTTTTATTTATTATATTTATTATTTAGTATTATTTTTCTAATAAAAAATCTTAGAATGTGAGTCTTATCTTTCTTTAAAGGGATGCCTTTATTTACACTGCATCATTGTTTCTCAAAGCTCTGAGAACTGCCAAAAAGGCTTCTTAAGAAAAAAACGTGTTATGGTTAAACAAATTGGGGGAATGTTAAATAAAGTAAGACGAGATTTCTTTAAGGATGTTTGGACTCTTAAATATGTTTAATACCTTTTATGAATCTCTAGGAGAAGTTGAATTATGCAGTTTCCCAAGCTTCACTGGCCATTAAAAAAAATATGGGCGCCTGGGTGGCTCATGGGTTAGGCATCCAACTTCGGCTCAGGTCATGATTTCACGGTTCATGAATTTGAACCCCGAGTCAGGCTCTGCGCTGACAGCTCGGAGCCTGGAGCCTGCTTTGGATTCTGTGTCTCCCTCTCTCTCTCTCTCTCTCTCTTGCCCCTCCCCTGCTCACAATCTGTCTTTCTCTCTCTCTCAAAAAAAAAAAATAATAATAATAATCATTTTAAAAATTAAAGAAATAGAGTGTCCCTCATGGAGGATCATTTTGGAATACTGTTCCAGAAAACATACAAATCCAGATTCTGTCTTAGGTCTGACCACCAAAACTCCCTTGCTCCATTTCTACCCCAGTCTGGATTTATCAGCTGTCCATTTTCAGTTTTACTGGAGCTTATATGTGAACAGTTTTGTATTTCTATATGTGTTTTTAAACCTGTGTACTACTTGTTCTCCTTTTCAGACACTGCTAAGCTTACTGGTTGGCTGTCTCCAGGATAATTGAATTTGGGAATTGAATTTGCAATTTGTAATAGAAAATAGTAACATCATATGACTGCAAATAAGGACTCTCTTGACACAACACCAGAGGTTTGTTCAGTGTTTTATGGGGGAAAATGAAGCAAACGATGGTTTTTCCTGACTTTCAGGCTTTCTGGCCATTCCGCTATCTGGCTGGCATCAGGTCCTTCTGGTTACAGCCCTTCTGCAGTCTCCTGGAAAGCTGGATTGGGACCACTTTGGTCACCATGGTGATAGCTTTGACTTCATACTGACTGATTTTTCAGGACTCCTAGAGTAGAACTGCAGGGTGGACCCTCTTTGGCTTCTTTTTGCTTCTGAGAGAGTAAAAGGGGACTCAAACTCTGGGTGGGTACTCTCCCAGGGGTCATGACAATGACCACCTCTTGTGTCAAACCAAATTCCAACCTGATCTGCACCTGATGGAAATAAAGCACCTCTCATCTGCAAAGAAAGTGGTGAATGTAGTTCATCTCAATCAGATAATTCACACTTGTCACTGATACGGGATTGCCTGGAGTTTATAGGTCTGAGTGTGTGAGTGATAAAAGGAAAGAGAACTTAATGGTAATTAGAGTGACAAAGCCTTGAGTGCATGTCAGATTTGGAAGAGGTGCCTAAATAAAAACTCAAGGGGGAAACATCTGCTCCAGTCCTATGCCTGTCTCTCCTTCCAGAGAAGGTATTTTGAGTCAGACTTCTTCGTGGAGAGCAAGATAAATCGTATCCTGTACTTTTGTTTTGCTTGTTTTCAATACAACATAGAAAGGTTAAAGAGGTAGGAGGCCTACTATTAAATTATTAAAAACAACAACAACAGCCATATTTTGAAACATTATCCACTCTGTATTTCCCCCAAACTTTAAAAGTTTTTACGTATCTTTAGAAATGACATAATTAAAGTAGATCTAATCTTATTTCCCTTGAATAAGACAAATGAATGGGGGCAATAAAGATCCAGTGTACTGTGTAAACATCTAATCAATGATCCACTGGTTAGGCCAAATCTGTGCTGGAAATGGAAAAGTAAGGAGAGAGCCGGATAAGAATAACGTGCATCATTATTTTGGCTTTGGAAGAAAAAGATAAGCCCAGTGAAAGGACATTCAAGTAAATGAGAACAGAGATGAATGTGTTGAGGTGAGAAAAAGAAGTAAAGAGTAAAGAGGGGAGAAGAAGAAAGAGAGGGCTCATTAATAAACAGGGAAGAAAAATCACGTTGATTCATCAGTTAGCTATCTGTAATATAGAAAAATTTGAATTCATGTTGTCATGCATTAAAATTCATTTGAATAAAAGTGGAAAGCCTGCTGCAAAGTCACAATACAAAACAGAAGAAGGTTTTAAAGTGTATGTTTTGATCACCTCCCGAGCAGGAAAGAGAACATCCATGTGTTCAGTTGGCCCTCATGCAGGAACATGGAGCCTTTGCTAAGAAAACTCGGAAGCACCCTGTATCTCATGCAGGGACACTTTTACAGGAGAGGGATGCAAAAGAAAGTTTGCCTTGGAAGTCACCTTTGGCCTGTCAACCACTCATCTAAATTGCATTTTTTATATTTATAGGTAGATTTAATTTTGTCTCTAGACACTCACGATATCTCTAATCAATGGTACAGGCAACCAAGAATACCTTATATTTTTATTATGAACACACTTTCCACACATAGAATAGCTATCTATCTATCTATCTATCTATCATCTGTATATAACATAGTTTTATGTTTGATGATCAAACGTTAACAAATATTAAAATTGTGCCACATTTCCTTTAGAACATTTTCTAATTACAGATTTATTTAAATCTGTAATTAAAATCCCACATCATCCCTCTGTCTGTCCTCCCCTGCTTCTCAGAAAGATAATTTTTTTCTTCCTGGTGTTCCATCTATTAATATATTTGTAGGCTACTATAAAATATATACTATTCTATAGTGTTTTATTGTTTTCACATTTTAAATATATGATATCTTACTGTAAGTATCAGTTTACAATTTGCTTTTTTCTCTTGGTATTACTTTTTTTTTTGGAGGTTTACTCCAAAATTGCTGATAGTTTTAGATCTAGCTAATTCATTTAAACAGATACATAGTATTCCATTAAATTAAAAATAAAGTGTATTTATCTTAATGAGAGATAGTAAAATTGTTCCCAATGCATGTTTTTGCTCGTACAAACTGGGGCAAAATAAGTATCTGAAATATCTCCTTGAATATATGTGTGAAGTTGTTCTAGGACTGATTGATACAAATGAAAATGTTAGTGAAAGGTTGGATACTGCTTTAATTTTGCATTCAGATCTTCACACTTAGTTCTTTAATTAATCAGAGATTTATTTTTTTGTATGATATAAGACATCTATTTGACTTATCAGTTTCCATACGTAGCTAATTATCAGAGAATCCTCTGTTGAAGCTTTCCCCTTGAATTTGTAATAGCACTTCTATATATGCAGATGCCCATGTACATCTGATTCTTGTTTCTTTCCTCTCTGTAATGAGTCTGTCTGTCTACACCAATGCCAATATCGAATGATTTTAATTATTTTAACGCAGTGGTGCTCAATCAGGGCAATTTTCCCAGAAGGGGACATGTGGCAAAGTCTGCAGACGCTTTTGATTGTCACAACTGCGGAAGTAGAAGCCAAGGATCCTACTAAACATCCTGCAATGCACAGAACAGTTCCTCACAACATGGAACGATCTGGTCCAAATGCCAGTAGTACTAATGTTAAGAAACTCTGAAGTGACTACATAAGTTGAGAGATTTAATCGCTTCTCGGCCTTTTGGCTAAGATCAAGTGTAGTATCTGTTATTATCAGTTTAATAAGTTGAGAGATTTGTCATCATATTTACTTGAAAATTTAAGTACCACCTACCCCACTGCCTCTTAACCTTTTGTTTTTCCCCCAGAAGTACACTGGATGTGTTTTTTTTTAATTCATTTTTATGGATTTTAGAATTAGTTTCTCAAGAAAAACCCTTTTCAGATTTTAATCAGTTTGTGTTTAGCTAATCGATTACTATGACAACAATTGACAGTTTTATTATATTGATTCTTCCTATTTAGTACAGTATAGATCTATGCTTTTTTTGGTCTCTTTAAAGGTCCTTTAATTAAAATTTATATTTTTACTCTGAAAGATCATTTATATTTTTGTTAGATATATTACAGGATTAACACCTGATTTCCTTTTGCTGCAATTTTAGAAATTACGTGTTGTTTGCTACTGCTATATAGGCATGTTATTAATTTTATATATTGGTATTTTATAATATATCACATATTAATAGCACCTGGCTGGCTCAGACTGTGGAGCATGTGGCTCTTGATCTCAAGGTTATGAGTTCAAGACCCACTTTGGGCGTAGAGATTACTTAAAAAAAAAACCTTCAATAACCTTGCTGAAATTTTCTAGTCCATCTAAATATTTTTGTGTAGATTTCCCTACATTTTCTTTGTAGACATTCATCTATCACCTGAGAATAATGAGGCATTTTTAACTTTCTTCCAATCATCATCTGTTGTATTTATTTTCTTGTTCTGTGTTAGTGCTGTGTCCCTCATGACCATGTGATGACAGAGGTGATGGTTGACGTCCATCTTAAAGAGAGACATTTTCTGTAGGATTTTAGTAGGTACACTTCCCAGCTTCAGTAAATGTCCTTTAATCTCAAAGTGCCATAGAATATTCGATATGAACTTTAAAAATAGTTTAATTGTGTTCAATTAAGATATTACACTTGATTCTCTATCTCACGTGCACAGAACTGAGTTAATCATACTCCTCAGTCCCTAATGAATGGATGCTCTTACATTCAGATCATGCAAGGCACCTCTAGTGTTTCATGTATTTTTTTTTCTTTTTGTGCTTCATCACCTTTGCACACTCCCACCTAGATGTCCACTACATTTTGAACAATCTATGCTACTCTGTTTTATGTATGTGTGTGTGTGTGTATGTATATATATATACATATATGTGTGTGTGTGTGTGTGTGTAGTAAATTGCATGTGTTGTACTTACATAGTCATCCCATTCAGTTTCTTATTTACTTTACTAATATTTTTGAGATACCATTATATTGCTCCTTGAAAATGTAGTTCATTACTTATTTTTTTAACTTTATTTTTTATTTTTTTAATTTACATCCAAATTAGCCTATAGTGAAGCAATGATTTCAGGAGTAGATTCCTTAGTGCCCCTTACTCATTTAGCCCATCCCCCTTCCCATAATCCCTCCAGCAACCCTCAGTTTGTTCTCCATATTTATGAGTCTCTTCTGTTTTGTCCCCCTCCCTGTTTTTATATTATTTTTGTTTCCCTTCCCTTATGTTCATCTGTTTTGTCTCTTAAAGTCCTCATATAAGTGAAGTCATATGATTTTTGTCTTTCTCTGACTAATTTCACTTAGCATAATACCCTCCAGTTCCATCCACATAGTTGCAGATGGCAAGATTTCATTCTTTTTGCCAAGTAATACTCCATTGTATGTATACACCACATTTTCTTTATCCATTCATCCATCGATGGACATTTGGGCTCTTTCCATACTTTGCCTATTGTTGATAGTGCTGCTATAAACATGGGGGTGCATGTGTCCCTTCAAAACAGCACACCTGTATCCCTTGGATAAATGCCTAGTAGTGCAATTGCCGGGCAGTAGGGTAGTTCCATTTTTAGTTTTTTTGAGGAACCTCCATACTGTTTTCCAGAGTGGCTGCACCAGCTTGCAAATATCCAATGGAATAAAGACAGTCTCTTCAGCAAGTGCTGCTGGGGAAACTGGACAGCGACATGCAGAAGAATGAAACTGGACCACTTTCTTACATCATACACAAAAATAAACTCAAAATGGATGAAAGACCTCAATGTAAGACAGAAAGCCATCAAAATCCTCAAGGAGAAAGCAGGCAAAACCTCTTTGATCTTGCCCGCACCAACTTCTTACTCAACACATCTCTGGAGGCAAGGGAAACAAAGCAAAAATGAACTACTGGGACCTCATCAAAATAAAAAGCTTCTGCACTGTGAAGGAAACAATCAGCAAAACTAAAAGGCAACCAACAGAATGGGAGAAGATATTTGCAAATAACATATCAGATAAAGGGTTAGTATCCAACATCTACAAAGAACTTATCAAAGTCAACACCCAAAAAACAAATAATCCAGTGAAGAAATGGGCAAAAGACATGAATAGACACTTCTCCAAAGAAGACATTCAGATGGCCAACCAACACATGAAGAAATGCTCACTATCACTCATCATCAGGGAAATACAAATCAAAACCACAATAAGATACCACCTTACACCTGTCAGAATGGCTAACATTAACAACTCAGGCAACAACAGATGTTGGCGAGGATGTGGAGAAAGAGGATCTCTTTTGTAATTCATTACTTATGATTGTTAAATAGTAATTCATCTCTGACGTATGTGATGGTTAATTTTAAGTGTTGACTTGGCTAGATAATGGTGATCAGTTGTTTAGTCAAACATTAGGGTGAATGTTTGCTATAAGGGTGTTTTGTAGATGTGACTAACATTTAAAAGCAGTTGGCTTTATCTATGACAAAGGAGCTAAGAATATATGATAAAAGAATATATAGTGGGGAAAAGACAGTCTTCAAAAAATGGTGCTGGGAAAACTGGCCAGCTCCATGCAAAAGAATGAAACTGAAGCACTTTCTTATACCATTTTCAAAAATAAACTCAAAATGCATGGAAACCTAAATATGAGACCTGAAATCATACAGCTCCTTGAAGAAAGCATAGGTAGTAATCTCTTTGACATTGGTCTCAGCAACATTTTTTAGATATGTCTCCTCAGACAAGGGAAACAAAAGCAAAATAAACTATTGGGACTACACCAAAATAAAAAGCTTTGCCACAGCAAAGGAAACCATCAACAAACGAAAAGGCAAACTACTAAATGGGAGAGGATATTTGCAAATAATATACCTAATAAGAGGTTAATAGCCAAAATATATAAAGAACTTAATCCAACACACATGTACAAAACAAATAATCTGATTAATAGTGAGAAGAGGACTTGAATAGACATTTTTCCAAATAAGACATGCTGATGGCTAATAGACATTTTCATGTCTATTAGTTCAATAGCACTAATCCTCAGGGAAATGCAAATTAAAACTACTATGAGGTATCACCTCACACCTGTCAGAATGGATAGTATCAAAAAGAGAAGAAATAGGTAGGTGTTGGTAAGGATGTGGAGAAAAAGGAACCCTTGTGCACTGTTGGTGGGAATGTAAATTGGTACAGTCTCTGTGGAAAACAGTATGGTGCTTCCTTAAAATTTTTTTTAATTAAAAAATTTTTTTTAATTAAAAGAAAATTTAAATTAATTAAATTTAAATTAAATTTTAAATTAAAAAATTTTTAAAAAGTAGGTTCCACTACTGGGTATTTACCCAAAGAAAACAAACATACTAATTTGAAAAGATATATTTACCTCTATGTTTATTGCAGTATTATTTATAATCACCAAGATATGGCAGCAATCCAAGTGTCCATTCATAGACTAATGGATAAAGAATATGTGGCACATACGTATACGCAATTGAATATCATTCAGCCGTAAAAAAGAATGAGATCTTGCCTTTCATTACAACATGAATGGACTTGGAGGGTATTATTCTAAGTGAAATAAGTCAGACAAAGACAGACTCCAAATAATTTGACTACTGTGTGGAATCTAAAAAAAAAAAAAAAAAAAGGAATAAACAAACAAAAAGCAGAAACAAAAAAATACACAGAAGAAATATATGGCTGCCAGAGAGGAGGGGAGTGGGGAATGGGCGAAATGGATGAAGGGGAGTGGGAGGTACAGGCTTCCAGTTTTGGAATAACTAAGTCAAGGGAATAAGAAGTGTAGCACAGGGGGCGCCTGGGTGGCGCAGTCGGTTAAGCGTCCGACTTCAGCCAGGTCACGATCTCGCGGTCCGTGAGTTCGAGCCCCGCGTCAGGCTCTGGGCTGATGGCTCGGAGCCTGGAGCCTGTTTCCGATTCTGTGTCTCCCTCTCTCTCTGCCCCTCCCCCGTTCATGCTCTGTCTCTCTCTGTCCCAAAAATAAATAAAAAACGTTGAAAAAAGGGGCGCCTGGGTGGCGCAGTCGGTTAGGCGTCCGACTTCAGCCAGGTCACGATCTCGCGGTCCGTGAGTTCGAGCCCCGCATCAGGCTCTGGGCTGATGGCTCGGAGCCTGGAGCCTGTTTCCGATTCTGTGTCTCCCTCTCTCTCTGCCCCTCCCCCGTTCATGCTCTGTCTCTCTCTGTCCCAAAAATAAATAAAAAAAAAAAAAAAAAAAAAAAGAAGTGTAGCACAGGGAAGACAGTCGGTGGTAGTGTAATAGTGGTGCACGGGGACAGATGGTAGCTCCACTTGTGCTGAGCATAGCATAACATGTAGGCTTGTCAAATCGTTATGTTGTACTCCTGAAACTAACATACTTCAATAAGATAAAATAAAACAAGATAAAATAAGATAAAAGAAAATAAGATAAAATAAAATCAGCTGGCTTCAAGTAAAGCAGATTAGCCTCTAAAATGTGGATGTAGGTAGGCCTCATGCAATCAATTACAGAGCAAAGATCGAGTTTTGCCAAAGAAGAAAGAAAAGAAAGGATTATGCCTCCAGACTTCAATACAGAAATTCTGCCTGAGTTTCCAGCAGGCTCAACTCTCACCTGAATCTCCGTGCTGCTGGCTTGCCCCATGGCTATAGGCTTTGCTCCCCACACAATCATATGAAATAATTCTGCAAAATCTTTCTCTCTCTCTTCTAAAACCATAGCTGCAAGTCTCGCTTCCATCAGAAATACTTGACACTACATGTTTCTCCATGCCCACAAAAACATGTAAATTATTGAATTACAAATTTTTTACTTGTTTTAGTATCGAGCAAAGATTTGTAATTCCATTTCAATATATTAAAAATACAGTCTAATTGATTTTTACATTTTTCCTCAAATCTGATTGTTTATATATTTTGTAAAATTAATTCATTTCATATAATTTTATGCACCTACTTATGTGTATTTCATACCTTTTCAACATGGTAAAAATGTCTGTTAATTTTGTCATTATATCTAGGTCACAGTCAGGATTTATTTTCATCTCTCTTTTTTAAAATCATGCTTGTCAGAAGCTTATTTATCTTGTTTTTTTAGGAACCAACAGTTTGTTTTCTTTTCAATCTTTATTTTTTCTTCCCTTATTTTTCATTATGTTTTTCATCCATTTCTGCTGCTTCTTCTTCTTTTCTTTGTCTGCTTCTTGATTTGGGTTTACTCGTTTCTACTTCTCACCTGTTAAATTGAAGAATTACTTTCTTTGTTTCTAAACATATTTGTTTTCTGCTTAGGGTAGTTAGAACTATAGATTTTCTTTTACAGCCTGTTTTTTTTTTTTTAAACAATCCATTCATTTTTAACCTGTAGGATTTTCATCATGATTCTGTGATTCATTTATAAGCATTTTCGCATTGTGTTTAGGATTTTTAAAAAAAATTTATATAAGTACCATGGATATTTAACAAAATATACTTTCAATTTAGATACTGAATTGTGATATTGAAAGTTTCTGTCATTTTTAGTGAGATTTTCACTGGAGTAAACCATATGTGCGAAATTTGTATAAATCTGCAAGCAAAAATCATAACAGGATTGCAGGATTTAAAAAATATGTAGCAGTAAATATATGACAGCAATAGTATAAAGACCAAGAGAAGAGTAATGGAAGTATTTTTTTGTTTCTTGCACCCATATGGGAACTTACATAGTAGAGTTTAGACTCCGATAAATCAAGATATGTAAACCCTAAAACATGACTAAAATAATAAAACTAATAAGAAATAAGTTGATATTAGATGTAATTGACTAATAAGTAAAAAAAGAGATATAATGAAAACATAAAGTAATCTTCAATTAATCCTAAAAAGGAAAAAAAGAAAATGTGGAATAAGTAACAAATGAGACATAGAGAAAAAAAGCAAGACAGTAGTTCAAAACATGACCTTACCAATAACCACATTAAATGTAAACATTTAGGGGTATCTGGGTGGCTCAGTTGGTTAGGTGTCTGACTTCAGCTCAGATCATAATCTCATGGTTCATGAGTTCAAGCCCTGCATCGGGTTTTGTGCTGATACCTCAGAGCCTGGAGCCTGCTTCAGGTTCTACCTCCCCCTCTCTCTGCCCCTCCCCTGCTCACACTCTGTATCTCTCTCTCTCAAAAATAAACATTAAAAAAATAAAATAAATAAAATAAAATAAATGTAAGCATCCAATCAATTAAAAAGTAGAGATTGTTAGATTGGATAGCATATCAAAATCCTAATATACGCTGCCTGCAAGGAACAGACTTTAAATATAAAGAAGCACATAGGTTGAAAGTAAGAGGATGGGAAAAGATATACCAAACTAACACTAATCAAAAGAAAACAGGAACAGGGCGATTGGGTGGCTCAGTTGGTTAAGTGTCCAACTCTTGATTTTGGCTCATATCATGATCTTACAGTTCATGAGTTTGAGCATCAGATCAGGCTCTGTGCTGAGCATGGAACCTACTTGGGATTCTCTCTCCTCTCTCTCTGCCCCTTCCTTGCTCACTCTGTCTCTCTCCCAAAATAAATAAATAAACTTGAAAAGAAAGAAAAAAAGAAAAGAAAAGAAAAAAAAGAAAACAGGAGTATCGATTTTAGTTTCAGAGCAAAGAATGGTTCCATAAATACATAGGGTTATTTCATAATGATAAAATGTCCATGATGATGATATGCCTATCCTAAACTTTTTAAAAATGTGTATTTATTTATTTTGATAGATAGAGAGAGAGAGAGAGAGAGAGAGAGAGAGAGAGAGCGAGCGCATGTGCATGCTAATCGGGGAGGGGCAGAGGGAGAGGGAGAGGGAGAGAGAAAATCCCAAGCAGGCTCTGCACTGTTATCTCAGAGCCCCACAAAGTTCTCAATCCCTGGAACCATGAGATCATGACCCAAGCTGAAATCAAGACACATATTCAACTGAGCCACCCAGGTGCCCCTGCCTATCCTAAACTTGTATGAACCTGATAATAGAGTTTCAAACCATAGGAAGACAAATTGATAGACTTGCAAAGACCAATAGACAAAAATTGCCCAAATAATCAATGCATAGCTGAATAAATTTCCAAAATTTTCAGGAGTTTCACATCAAGATATGTGACATCCCTGGCATTGTGGAAGTTCTTCTCCGTAATGCCTTTTCTTTAAGACCACTTTTCTGACTTCTAATTGCATAGATAAGTTTTATCTTCTGTTAAAATTACTATAAATCCATTAATATGATCTTGTGTGTTCTTCTGCTTTCAAGTGAAAATTCTATTTGTGAGATTATCCATGTATGTATAATTGACATTGTTAAGTCTTCTTTTTGCTTTATACTATTCCATTGAATTATTATACCTAAATGTATTTACAGATTCTTCTTTTGATTGATGTTAGAATTGTTTTCTCTGGGGGCAATGTTGGAATTTGTTCTCGAGCTATCTCAAACTTGACTTTTGACAAATATGTGCATTCATTTGTCTTGAGTGTATAACTAAGATTAGGACAGCTGTATCATAGGGTATGTGGATATGAATCTTAAGTAAATATATCAAAACGTTTATCAAGGTGGTTGTGCCAATTAATACTTACATAGCTTCTGTCCTCAGCAATATTGAACATGAGGGGCATGAGTAGGGTGAATCAACTAGGGAAGAAAATTGAAGACAGTGCTCATTTTCATGGAGTTCTGTACTGTGGCTTCTTGCATGAACCTAAGAGGGTTACTCCTTAAGATTTAGATACCTAGAGTACCAAATTTATGGAGGCACTTACTTTCAGATTTGTGCAAAACTCTGCACTTGGTCAAATTTAAGAGTAAGCACCTTCTGAAATTTTGCACCCAAGATGTTTCACTCACCACACTCCACTCTCAACCCAATAGAGTCATTCTTTGTTATTTCTTCAGTGGATGTGTGGTGCCATTACACTGTGGGTTTTATTTACATTTCTCTGATGATTAATGATGTTGAGTACATAGTACATTTTCATAAGTTTACTGATCATTTTGGTGTCCTCTTTTGTGAATTGTCTGTTCAAGTCTTTTGTCCAATTTTAATTGGATTAGCTATGCTTCCTGTTATTAATTATTTGAAGTTCTTTTTATATATTCTGCCTGCATCCTTTGTTTGGTTTTTCTATTGCAAATATCTTCTCCTACTCTGACTTTCCTTTTTACTCTTGAATGGTTTCTTCTAATAAATACAATTCCTTAATTTTAATGGAGTTTAATTTATTAATAGTTTTCCCTTTGGGTTACTGCTTTTCTGTCCTACCCCAAGGCTACTAATTTATTCTATGTTTTCTTTTAAGAGGCTTATGGTTTTGCCTTTTACATTTAGATGTACAATACACTTGGAATTGATGTTAGAGCTTAATGTGAGATCAAGGTCAACATTTTTTTTAAATGTATGAATATCAGTTAACTCAACATTGTTTATTAAAATTATCATCCTCTCCCTAATCTACTGTAGTGTCATCTTGACTCATATTGAATGAACCTATGATCTTTCTATTCTGTTCCATTGATCTATTTCTAAAAACTCTTACCTTAATTTCCATAACCTTATTATTAGTCTTGCTTTCTGGTTTTGCAATTTCTCTAGCTCTATTCTTCTTCAAGATTGTTTTGGATATTGTCCCTTTCATATCCATATAAACTTTAGAATCACTATGTAAACTACCCTTATCCAAAAATTTTGATATTCTGATTGGAAGTGCATTGAATCTATAGATTCAATGTGGGGAAAGTTGATTTCTATGCAGTAGCAATTATTCCATCCCATGAACATAAGACTCTATTTAATCCTTCTTCAATTTTTTCAATATGTTTTATGGATATTCAGAGCAGGAATCTCAAGATTTTTTTCGTTAGAATTATTATTAGGTATTTGATGTTTTTTATTCTATCATAAAACGTGTCATTATTAACATTTTAGTTCCTTTTTATTTGTTACTGGTGTATAGAAATAAAAGTGATGTTTTATAATGGCCTTATATCAAGCAACCTTACTAAATTTACTCATTAATTTTTATATTTTGTATATTTTGAAAATTACATAAATAATTGTGTCAACTGTAAACAAAATTTCTGTTACTACCTTCCATTCCTTATGCTTTGAATTGCTTTTTTTTTTTTTTTTTGGCCTATTGCACTATTGAAGCACAAGTACCTTCAAGAGTGATGGTAGGGGCTTCCATTTTGACTCTGAATCTCTGGGGGAAGCTTTTAAGATTTCATCATTAAATATATTTGCTACAGATTCCTTTTTAGATACTGTTTTTCAGATAATGGAATTTACTGGGTAAATCATAGATTACTAGGAGGATTTTGTTGTTACTGCCATCAGTAGGTGTTGAATTTTCTCAAATGTTTCTATTGAGATTGTTTTGTCATTTTCCTCCTTACTCTATCAGTATGGTGCAAAACTTAATTGATTATCAAAGGTTAAACAACACATACATGATCACTTGGAATAAACTCAAGCTTGTATGATGTGTTACTGTGTGCATATGTGTGCATAATTTTCATTATTGTAATATCTTTGTGAGATTTTTGAACGGAATTATGCCAGCTTTATGAAACTGTTTGAAAAGTGATTCTTTTTATTTAATATTCTCTGAAAGAGTATATGTCAGTAGGTTTCATGCTCTTTCTTATATATTTTTACAAATTCACAGGGGAAAATGCTTGTCTTAGAAATTTCTTGTAAGCAATTTATAGTGCTCACATTCAACTTTATTAATAGTTATATGGTTTGCAACCTAAAAATTTCTCTTGGTGTTAATTTGGGTAAATTGTGTTTTTTTTCTCCAAGAAATTTACCAACTTTGTTTAAGTTTTCCATTTTATTTGCATAAATTTGTTTATAACTCTTTTCTGTTCTCTTTCTCTTCCTCCTCCTTCTTGTATTTGTAAAACCTATGATGATATCTCTTTTACTATTCCTGATATTAGTAACTTTTTCTTGAAAGTCTTTTCACAAAACTTAATTTGATTGTATTCAATTTCTCTGTTGTATATTTGTTTTTGATTCCACTACTGTGCCTTATTTCTATTATTTCCTTATTTTAATTTAATTTGGGGTTAATTTACTCTTCTTTCCTTATCTTCTTGAAATAGAGGTTATTGGTTTTTCAGGATTTTTTTCTAAGTATATTCAATTATGGTTATTTCTCCTGTAGACTTAAGAGACTTAAGTTTATCACACATGTTTTAATAGGGTGTATTTTTATTATTATTTAGTTCAAAATATTTTCTAATTTTCAGTGTGATTCCTTGGATCCCTGGCTTATTTGGAGATAATCTTATTTTCCAAAGAGCGGAATTTGCTTTTTATTATTGATTTATAGCTTGATTCCACTGTGAACAGAAAATTTACTCTGAATACAATTATTTCTTTGAAATTTGCTAAGCTTGCTTTAAAGCCCAGTATATGACTACTTGTGATAAATGTCCTATGTCCAATTAAAAAACAATGCATTTTGTTATCATTCGGGGTAGAGATCTGTGTCTATTAATTCAGGTTTGTAAATGTTGCCGTTTTGATTGCCCATATCCTTGCTGTTTTTTGGTTGATTTGTTCTGACAGCTATTGAGTAAGATGTATTAATATCTCCCACTGCAAATGAATATTTTTCTATTTCTCACTTTAGTCTTTCATTTTTACTATATGTATTTCAAAACAATATTATTAGACACATAAAATTTTTAAAAATTTATATTACCTGGATAGATTAACCCTTTGGTTATGTAATTTCCTTCATTTTCTCTGATAATACTTTTGTCTTAGAGTCTAATTTATTAATATATTTAAGTCAACTTTTTTTTTAAGTTTATTTATTTTTGAGAGAGAAGTAGGGAGGCAAAAGCAGAGAGATTGGGAATCCCAAGGAAGCTCCACGCCCAGCACGGAGCCCAGAACGGAGCTGGATCGCACAACCATGAGATCATGACCTCAGCCAAAATCAAGAATCGGATGCTTAGCCTTCTGAGCCACCCAGATACCCCTGAGCCAATGTGTTTTAAATTCGTGTTTAACTGGCATATTGTTTTTCATCCATTAACTTGCAGTTTTTTTGGGCTCTCACATTTAAAAAGTGTGTCTTGTAAGCACGTTTTTTCCTTTAGTCCAATTTTATGATTTTTTTCTTTTAAAGAGTATTTGAACCATTTCTGTTTCTTTCTCTTTTCTTTTCTTCTCTTTTCTTTTCTTCCCTGTGTTTGGACCATTTAAAGCACCACAATTAGCAGTTATATTTTGTTGTACAGCCACTACATTATTTCTTTCCATTTTTTTGTTGCTCTTGTTTTATACTTCGTTTCCTTCTCGTCTGTTGTACTTTTTTTGTTGAATATCAGATATCACATATGGTCATTTTTTTCCATGTATGATAAATTTACAAGTTTCTGCAGGGTCTATCTTTCTCCAGTGCAAGCTTCTCCCTTATTAGGCAGATTGAATAGCAACAAATAAAGTTATTCCAATCAGAGATGGAGGTTACCTAATTCTGGGTTGCAAGTGTCATGACTTATTGTTGGTCTTACCCACCCCTGGTTTGGTCCACCAGGTCTTAGGGATGTTTATAAATAAGACTCTCTGACTTTTTGATTTTCTACTTAGCTACTTATCATCATAGATTTTTTTTTATACTGAAAATTCCTTCTGGGAAAGCAGCAAAATGTTGGGGTTACACCCTGAGTCTACTTCCTCAACAGAATTATGGTCCCCCAGGTCCAGGATTATTTGACAGCTCGAAACACATTTGCTCTCTCTGCTCCCATAGTTCTAAAAGGTTCCCCAGTTGTTTTACATCTTAACAGTGGCCTTATGCCTGAATTGTCACCAGAAAGTTGCAGATTCTTTGAAGGATGAAGCAGTTACAGAATTGAACATACTCTCTATGATCCCTTTCTTTCTGGGATTCTAGCTCTTTTGGCCTTGTTTATTGGCAGGTCTCTAATGCCTTCAAACATATCCTTATTTATTTATATTTATATTTAAATATCATCTTGACTTTCTAAATTTTTCCAACAGGAACACCAGTCTGCTGTGATCTACTCTATAATAAAGGGAAACACAATTCTCAACGGGTTATCATCTATTTTTTAAGTTAAGAAAATTCTCTTACTGCATCTCTGACATTTCTTTTCCTTTTCTTTTAAATTATCACCAGCGGAGACTTTCACAAGATATTTGATGGTTTTTATTCTTTAATTTCTTTATCAGAGAGTTAAGGCTAGGTCAGAGAACAGCAAAAATTTTCTTAAAAGAACAAATACTTTAGCTTTTGTGGACCAACTTTTCAACTGTGCTGCTGTAGCACAGTAGAAGCCATAGATAGCACCTAAGTGAATGAGTTCGGCTGTGTTCCAATGACATTTTATTTACAAAAAGAGGAGAAAGGCCCCTAGATGTTAGTTTGTTAATCTCTGAGCTAAATTCTACTGGTACCAATATGCCCCAAATCTCACTGGTCCAAACCATCCAAGACATATCTCATTTATTTCTTGCTCATATTATATGTTAATTTTAGATTCATCAGAGATACTCTGTTCGTGGTAGTCACTCCAGGTCACAAGCTAAGGGACCCTGTCACCATTTAGGAGAAAAGAATACTCTAGGAATTACATGTTTGCTTGAGAAGAAATACTCCTCACATGCATTCATTACTCATTGGCCAGAGTGCATCATGCAATACATTCCATGCATAAAGTGACCAGGAAATGCAATCCGATATGTGCCAAAATAGCAGTTAAAGAACAGACACATTTCATGAGTGATATAAATGCCAATTTTGGGGGGTTTTAAACTATCTTCCACAGTTTTCATTTATTTTTCTTTCTGATACTAATATCCTTAGAACTGTTTCCTTATTGATCATCTCTTGACTCAGATACGTCTACATTTTTCTTCTAAAATTAAATTTTCTTCTATAAATTTCTTCTAAATTAAAATTTAAATGACTACTTTTGACTTTAAAAATTCTATATGGTTATTTTTCAAATCTGCCATTAAAAATACTTTACTTACTTTGGTGTTTTCTACACCTGTATTCATTTATTTAATCACGTTAATAGCTCACAACATATCCTGTGGATATCTATTTGATGTTACTTGATCTAAATCGACCTCCTGTTTCCCCACCTCAAAGAGCTACAGTCATGACACATAACATGGCTGTTGGTTCTCTTCTTGTTACTATCACTATTCTCAGACTAGTATATTCCATGTTGCAGAAATAGCCCTTATTTCGTCATTTGAGGCAAATGTCAAAACTAACATCTTGTTAATGGGAAAAATAATGTAAGTAGTTCATAAAAAGAAAAAAAAATTAAGCTAAACCAGATAATTACATGTTTCCCATAAAGTCCATTATCATTAGATAGAGCAAATCTATTACTTTATTTTTAACATAAAACCAAACAAGGGAAAACCACATGCCTACTCTTTGTCAGACATTCTGTATACATTATTTCATATGATCCTCACAACTTCACAAGTTAGATATTTCTTAAGGTGGAAATGAAATAAGAAATGTAACTTGACCTTACTAAATGGTGAAGCTAGGGTTTCAACTGTGGCTTTCACTTGGGGTCTACACTCTTTTGACTATTGCATTCACATTTCCTTCCTTTGAGGTGGCAAAACAAAATCTAATTTTATTTGTTTACCACCAACAAATTGAATTACGAGAAAACGTCAAAAAATTAAATCAATAAAAAAAATCTTCCCTGGAATGAGCTAAGTCCTCTTCCTTCCTACCTGAATACATGACCAGGCAACCATTTTCAATTTCTGCAACTTATCTGCACATGATTGATTCTCGGAACAATATGAACTCTGGATTATCTGACATAAAATCTACTGAAAATAATTAATTAAATATCTGATGTAAATTTTTAAGGAATAGTAAATATTAAACAATAATGATGTAATCTGAGGCCAGGTCTGTAAGACATGGTTGTCAGGTTCAGGACTAGAAAGTATACACGTGTGAATGACTGTCCTTCAGTTCTCGGGTCATTCAAAACAATTATTAAAATATGAAGTTAATGGGACACCTGGGGGGCTCAGTTAAGTGTCCGACTTCAGCTCAGGTCATGATCTCATGGTTCTTGAGTTAGAGCCCCACGTCGGGCTCTGTGCTGACAGCTCAGAGCCTGGATCCTGCTTTGGATTCTGCATCTCCCTCTCTCTGCCCCTCCTCCACTCATGCTCTGTCTCTCTCTCTTTCTCTCTCTCTCTCTCAAAATAAATAAACATTTAAAAAATATTTTTAAGTATGAAGTTAAGTGGCTATTCGAACTCTAGAATATGCATGGTCAGGAGAAGACACACAGTTTCTATTCATTAGAATGAGCAAAGGAAAACATATATTAGGGATTCACCCCATAACTTTTCCTTATTACCCTTCCCAAATTTAGCATTTAATTTCCACAGAAACAGCAATGGGAGATCTTTGTGGTTTGAGCTGATTACTTCAGTGTCCCCTGGCTAAATTTGAGTCCTATGTCCAGTACTGCTCACCTCCTCAGGAAGTTCCTGAGGACTGAATAATAAATAATGAATTCAATGAAGGAAAAGAAAATCCTAAACGTTACATCCCTAAAACTCGGTGAAACCTTATATGATGAGAACGGGGGTTGCATTTTTATTAATTTCAGTGTTTTAACTTTCTGTTGACCAGGCAGGAACAAGTCTGCTAAGCACATCACTTCATGTGAAGTTTCAGACAAATTTTCCAGAGGTCCCTTCCAACCAAATAAATAGTGGCTCCTTAGCACTGTCTGTAATAAAATTTGGGGTCACGACCAGTGACCCAGAAGGATCCTCAGAAGCTACCTTTGAAAGAAATTTGAACTCAGAGTTGGCAGATGTGAGTTACAATTCCAACTTTGCCTCAAAATATCTGTTTGACTTTGGGCAATTAAGTTAATCTTTCAGAAATTCTGGTTCTGAAACTGTAAAATGAAAATTATAATACCTGTCTATTGGTGGTAGATCAAATCAGATAATGCACATGAAAGCACTTTAACGTGAAAGTGCTATACATTTGGGAAGAATTATTATTCTTTGACTCTGAGCTGCCCTTCAGCTGAATCCACTTGTAAAAACCTTGGTGAGATCCTAATGTAACTTTTTAAAATACAGACTCTCTTGCCTGCTGAGTGGTAAGAATGAATTAAACTAGAAAATATGATAAGTGAAAAAAAAGTATTTTATATATATAGAAGAAAAAATATGTTATATATCTATGTATATATATATATATGTATATATATATACATAGATATATATATAGACACACATATATCATTCTACCATTCATCCATTTAAGTTAAACAATTTTAATAAACTGTAGGAGTTTTTCACTATCTTTCCCCCCACACTATAAATGCAAATAAGTTTTTAAACTATGTTTTTCACATCTTGATATGCTGTGAACTCTTTCCATGTATCACATATTTTATTTATTTGTTTTTTTAATGTTTATTTATTTTTGAGACAGAGAGAGAGAGAGAGAGAGAGAGAGAGAGAGAGAGAGAGAGAGAGTCAATGGGAGAGGGTCAGAGAGAGAGGGAGACAGAATCTGAAGCAGGGTCCAGGCTCTGAGCTGTCAGCACATAGCCCATTGAGGGGCTTGAACTCACAAACCACGAGATCATGACCTGAACCGAAGTTAGACGGTCAACCAACTGAGCCATCCAGGCGCCCCTCACATACTTTATTTATAACATTACTTTATCTACTGCTAATAATGTCATCGTTTCATATGAGAATTATAATACCTGCCTATTTGTCACTATTACTTATTTAATTTTACACTGTAAATAGTGACCTGACACATTTCATGATGCTTACATAGAAATTTCATGATACCACACATCCCCATTCATCCAGCATAGAACCAGTTCACACTGTTGTCCCAGTCTAATTATTTATAGCATATCCTTGCACTCACAAAAGTGTCCCCATTTGGTCAATAACTTACAAATCACTCTATCCTAGTAGTTCATAATTATAGCCCTTAGAACAATTCCTGAAAGCAGGATTGTTGAGTGAAAGAAAAATTATCTGTTTCATAAGTAATGTGAACGTATATTCATCTCTGAAAATGAAGACGTTAAAAATACTCTGATTACATACATAGGTACTGCATATCTCTGTCCCTTCATATTTCAGTCCAGCAGTGATTTCCATGTGGTCTCCACATGTCCAAAGCCCTGAACAAAGAGAAGTCCAATGTAATGATATCTTGGGATACATCTCTCCATCATCAAGAATGATGAGTTAGTCCCTTGTATATTTCCAAAGTGGCACCATGCTTTCTCTGCAATGCTGATCCTTCATGCTGGAACATACTTGCCTTCACTCTTTATTTTGAGAAGCCCTTTTTGACACAGTTTTTTTTTTTCTCTCCTACCATGTTGATCTTGAACACTGTGTGTTCCACAAATGTAGCTTGAAGACACAAGAGGGCTGTTAAATCTATATCAGATTTGGATTAAATGAGAAATAATCCTTTATTCTGTGAAGACACTGGTATTTTAGGGTGGGTGTGCTGAGACAGCAAATATTAATTATCTGGACTAAAGTGAATATTGGTCCCAAAAAGGGAGCACTGACATTACAACAACCTAGTGTACATGGCATTGGATAAGGTTGAGCAGTAAGCTAAGAAGAACCTGGTTACTTGAGAATAAGATGATCCATGTTTAACAATGAAAACAGAACAGTTGTTATTAGTGATGCATTAGCTACTACTGCGGATTTAGGAAGGTATTACAAGAAAGAGGTGGGCTTGGGGCACCTGGGTGGCTCAGTCAGTTAGGCAACTGACTTTGGTTCAGGTCATGATCTCGCATTCCATGGGTTTGAGCCCTGCAGTGGGCTCTGTGCTGACAGCTCAGAGCCTGGAGCCTGCTTCGGATTCTGTGTCTCCCCCCTCTCTCTGCCCCTCTCCCGCTCACACCCTGTCTCTCTCTCTCAAAAATAAATAAACATTTTAAAAAAATTAAAAAGAAAAGAAAGAGGTGGGCTCAATAAAGAATCAGCCTGTTTACAAGCAGAAATGAAGTGGAATGGAATAGAAAGAGTCTGGAAATTTGGGGGCCTCACAGGGCTGGAAAAACTAATTGTTTCTCAAGTCCAAACAGAAAGAGAAGGGACTGGAAAAGTCTTTGAATGACAAATGTCCAGAGTAACCTCCCAGTATGATAAAGTGATTTAGGGCAAAGGCCAGATTGAGTCTGAGAGTTAGTTTTAATTAAGTTGAGAGGGAGATACGAGGGCAAACATGAAAAGTAAAGTAACGGCTCTAAAACTTAGGTCTCTTAAGATATCCAGGCATGGTTACTGGTGCAAGGAAGGTAACATTTTAGTTCCCAACTCCCTGGACTCAGAGCTGACCCTTCTGCCTAAGGGATAGAATTCTGTGCAGTGTCTGCTTTGGGTTTGATGCTTGTGCTATTTATCAACCTGCTCCCTCTCAGCAACAAATTCAAACTTTTTGGCTGTTCTGCAAAAATGAATCTGGACTGTTAACTATCTCCCCTTCGCCAGCTTGCACTGATGCTGTATGCGGCACTGGAGAAAGATTCCCGGAGGACAAGGGGTTTGCTCCCTGCTTCTGGTGTGTTCTCTGGGTGTGGCCCTGCGTGTGGGTGGCTTCACCATAGTCAGGCTCCTGCATTGCACAGAGGCCAGCAGCTCCTGGCAGCCAGAAGCTTGCTTGGCATGTTCTCTGTGAGTGCTTCATGGGAGAGCACCACCTGTGAGATGCCTCTTTGAGAATAGCTTTCCTAGGGAGAAGGTTTCCAGCAAATTCCAGAGTAGATGCCCGGCAAGTTTTCCCAGCAAGACACCACAGTGACTTTTCTATCATGTGGAGCTACACAATGGCCTCCCCAGTCAGGTGGGATCTCAGCTTTGGATGCCGGATGCGGATGCGGGGGGGTGGGGGGTGGGGTGGGGGGGGTGGGGAGTGGAACTTGCATAAAATATCCTTAGGGATTCTCAGCTTCACAGATGTGGCTGCTCCTTATATCTTTCCTGTATAGAACATAGAATATATTTTCCTGTATTCTTTATAGTTCTCTTGACCTCCGACTAACTAACCCCTGATTACTCCTATTATAGTTAGTAGTTCTTTATATTAAAGTCTCCCAGACCGGGGCACCTGGGTGGCCCAGTAGGTTAAGCCTCTGACTCTTTGTTTCCTCTCAGGTCATGAACTCACGGGTTCATGAGTTCATGTCCCGCATGCTGTGCTGGTAGCACAGAGCCTGCTTGGGATTGTCCCTTTTCCTCTCTCTCTGCCCCTTCCCCACTTATGCTGTCTCTGTCTGCCTCTCAAAATAAGTATACTTAAAAAAAAATTTCTCGGGGCGCCTGGGTGGCTCAGTCGGTTAAGTGTCCGATTTCGGCTCAGGTCATGATTTCACGGTCCATGAGTTTGAGCCCCGCGTCGGGCTCTGTGCTGACAGCTCAGAGCCTGGAGCCCATTTCAGATTCTGTGTCTCCCTCTCTCTCTGCCCCTACCCTGTTCATGCTCTGTCTCTCTCTGTCTCAAAAACAAATAAATGTTTAAAAAAAATTAAAAAAAAAATTTCTCCTGGTCAAATCACTATGTGGTTTATTTCTTCCAGCTGGATGAGACAATACAGTGCACTGATTGGGTTGAACATAAGGTTGTGTCCCTTGAGAAGGTAAATACATTTCACACTGAGGACAAGAGTCAGGATATTTAGTGACCAAATGGACTTACTGTGGCAAAGAGAATTTGTGGTCCCTAAATGTATGTTGGGATCCTAGGTGTTTCCCAGTCTTCTCTGCTGGTAGGTTACATGTCATCTAGAACCCTGTTTTTTATTCTATATCATGGCACTTGTAACACCAAAGAGTGGGGCTTATCTACTGACTTTAAAATATATTATAAGAATCCTGAAGGTAGGCACCAAAACTTAATGGTTAACATTGTATTCCAGGAGCCAAGCAATATAAACAGTACTTAATAAATATTCATTAATAAAATGATTTCCTCATCACTCAAATAGGGTAGGTTTCTTGGAGACTTACTGTGTATCAGGCACTATTCTAATTGTTCTGATAAATCATCTCAGCAAAAACAACAGCTGTGCCATTTCTATATTATTTTCCCCATGCAGGTGAACAAAGTAGGGAGCTGAAAGGTTAAGAAAGTTTCCCTAAAAGAAAATGCATTTCAAAGCAAGAAAGACCAAATCCAACGCCCCCTTCTAGAAATGCTCTATCCCAAGCTCTCCCCATCACCATTGGGATTCAGCTTGAATGACCGGTGCATTGGGCTGGCTCTCTTCCTTATTCTGGTTTGTTTGCTTTGTTTTGCTTGTTTTCCACTCAAGTGACCGGTGAAAGCTCGGGGAAAGTAGCACTGATGGAAAAGATAAATGCTTGCCCAAAGCACGGAGGCAGCACATTAGCAGGGAGAAGCCATATTGGGTTTGAGGGGAGAGAGAGGTTCTTTGACGGGCAACGCAGGGGTCCGACCAGGAGAGTGTGTAAGTGTCAGAAGTGGCAAGAAGCATGAGCGGGATGGCAAGAGAGAGGCATGAACATGGCACTGGGAATGTGGCTCTTTACAGCGAGACAACGCTGGAGCTCCCCTTGGGCGTGAAAATGATGCATGCCATAAGGCCCCGAGGAAGACAGGCTTTTCGTTTTCTTTCGTGTTAATGTAGTTCTCCAGGAAGACAAAGCCCAGAGAGCAGAGAAGTCCAGCCTTTCTTCTTAGGTCTCTTCAGTTCTACCAGGGCCACAGTCTTTTTATACGTCCCGACAGAGGTGGTCAAATATCCCCCAAAAGGCTTTTTGGTGTTTCTTTTTTTTTTTTTTTTTTTTCAACGTTTTTTATTTATTTTTGGGACAGAGAGAGACAGAGCATGAACAGGGGAGGGGCAGAGAGAGAGGGAGACACAGAATCGGAAACAGGCTCCAGGCTCCGAGCCATCAGCCCAGAGCCTGACGCGGGGCTCGAACTCACGGACCGCGAGATCGTGACCTGGCTGAAGTCGGACGCTTAACCGACTGCGCCACCCAGGCGCCCCAACTTTTTGGTGTTTCAACATCGGTCTCCAGCCATCTGAGAATTTCAGCTGCCACTTCAAGACCACACGTCTTGTGTTGCCCAAACACCCACAAAGTGATATTTGCTTGGGTCCATCTTAATTCTGTTACGCACCTAGGACTAGCTTGTAAATGCTGAGCCTCCCTCCAGAAAATGGAAGAGCCCCTCCCTTTCCACCATCTCAGTTAGAAACACGTTTAGCTCTCTGTAATAGAAATTCCAGTTACAGAGGCCTTAATGAACCAGGCTTTTTCTCCCACAATAACAACAGAGCTAGGCAATGACTACTGTCATTTTAGTGACTCAGCTGTATTAGGGCCGGCATCTCTCCCATTCCTGTGGCCTTACACTCCTGGTTACAGGAGTAAACTCCTGGTTACAGGCAGTGCCAGCCATCATATCGATGTACAAGACAGGAAAACTATACAAGGAGGAAGAGGTGTGGGCAGCCACAATTATTCTGTGTAACTGGCAAGGCAAATGTCATGGCTCACCTCTTCCCACCCTCTTCCCATCAGACTTTCACTTAGATTTTCTTGACTGGATCCAGGTTGCGAGTCTTCTCATAGATGTTAGACAATCGGGAAGCAGGTTTATCAGACTGTCTCTGAACAACCGTGCCTTGGGTTGGGCATGTTGCTGCATCCCCAGAAAGTTGCGTGTCTCAGAGCGAGGAATACTAGGAGACTAAATACTAAATACTGGCAACTGCCTGTATTGGCCACACCTCTTAATGAATTTAATGCCTAAGACCCTCTTCTGCTTCTCTTAGCTCTATGGTTTTACATCTTGCAGTTTGTCCTTGAGGTCCCTGCAAGCTCTTGCTTTGTGTCCAGGACCCAGGCTATAGAAGGAGTGGGTCCCCGTGGAGCTTTGCAACAGGTGGTGGCTGGCATGTGACATCTTACAGGCTGAAAGAGGTGAGTAGTCTTGCTAACATCCCTCCTCTACCGAGGTGAAAGCAGCAGCACAAAGCTTGGCACACAGTGTGGTGCCGTGTCTGGACTTAGCAGACCTCTGGATCACAGGACTTGTCAGAGTGCACCAGGCAATGGCCAGTTTGCCACGAGAAAACACGTGTAGTATTTCAGCAGCCTGATCGATGCCTGGCACACAGTGAGAACTTTCTTTTTTTTTTTTTTCTTTTTTGACATGTCTTTTTATTTTCTAAACAACTCTGTTTACAGTTTAGAAAGTACTCCGTTTTCCTTCCAGAAGCACCTGCTGACAGAGCCAGGCTGCAGTGAGGGTGGGTGGTTGACATGCCCTGGAGAAATCAGCACCACAGAAACTGAGGCTCCTGCCGCCTCCCAGCTGGTGGCCGGGGCCCCTCAGATGCCAAAAGGACAGGGCTCTGTGCTCTTTTGTTCAAGTCTCTCACTGAGCTCCCTACAGCTGTGGTGGGGAATCTTTTGTGTGTATTTGTAAACTAAGTGGATGTGACATGGAAGTCACCAGGGGGGAATAAATCTGGAACATGGAAATGCGGTTTTTACAGTCCCATTTCTAATCATAACTGCCCTTTAAAGCCCACACAAAATCATCGCCTTAAGTTCTTCTGTTTTCCAGTCTTGGTGTGGCTTCTCTGCAGTCCTACAGCGTGACAGGGACAAGGTTTTGTGTTTAGTCAGCTATGCACTAACACGGATCCTCCCATAAGTTTCCATAAACTCTCTTCACAGAGCTGTTGATGGAGCCTGGGAAATGGAGACATGGGTTCCAGGCAGAGATCACTGTGCTGCCCTGCTGGGTGGTGTGGCCACAGTGATTTCAGGGAGGACAGACACAGGAAGGCTTGAGGCAGTACAGCCCAGCTTGGGCCTGGAGGAGATCAGTGTCTCTGCTGTCACCATGATGGTGGCAGCCGAGACATTTGTCCCATCAGCTAGCTTGTCTCCAGGCCTAGAATTTGCCCTGCCCTTTCTGGCTTCTCCTGAGCCATCCCTTTATCTGAGCAGATCTTCTGTCTTACAGCACAGCCAATGGATTCCAGCGTACAATTAATTTAATGTCACGTGCTCAACAGCATCCTCCCAGGAGGTAACTCACAGCGCCCATATAATTGTCTTAGCCAAGTAACTTGTAAAACACTGAACCACCTTCTAATTGATGTTAGGCATGAGAT
Organism: Neofelis nebulosa; assembly: GCF_028018385.1. Classification (NCBI taxonomy): domain Eukaryota; kingdom Metazoa; phylum Chordata; class Mammalia; order Carnivora; family Felidae; genus Neofelis; species Neofelis nebulosa. The sequence continues at coordinate 8,892,157 of NC_080788.1, forward strand.
CACAAGACATGAGGCGGGGGGTGGGGGTGCTCAATGGACAAAAGGAGAGGATGGAGGGGTCTGGAGTGTGGGAAGGGAGAGGAATCTGGGAGAAAAGCAGCCGAGTTCATTTTCATGCCTGTAATAACAAGAACTCTTTTTCAGCCTGGGGGATTATAAAATAGGGCAAGACCAATGTGACCCAGGCTGCAGTGTAAATTTATTCTACACCTTGTACATTTTAACTGAAACCCCATGTTTGTCCAATTTATTATAACACAAGCTTGGAAATGTGCTGGGATGTATCTAAGAGATGAACAGTCCGGAATATTGGACTACATTTTATTCTCCTAGCCACAGTTTTCTCAAACACAGTGTTTTACAAATATTTATTAATGCATGTAGGGTTTATTTTGGTCATCTATGAAGGCAGAAACCTTATTATTTCCCTCACTTTGTATCTGGTACTTAGTATGTACCAGCAACAACTACTAAAGGTAACATTTATTGTGTGCTAAGTATGAGACAGGCACTGCTTTAGGTACTGTGTTATCTGGTTCCAGGGACTATAATCTTAATCCCTAGGCTATATTGCCCCCCCCCTGTAAATATAACATAGTAAACACTCCAAGTATTTACGGTAGCTACGCAGAGCTTGAAGAAGCACATTCCAAGAGCTTCTGGGCAGTTTTCTTCTTCTGTTACTTTCTTTTTACCTATGCATAGGTTGAAATGGAGGAAAAAAGTAATAGAAGGGAAGAAACCGCATGAAAGGCCCAGAAAACACTAGCTGCTTCATTTTCCCTCATCTTGGTCGATGTAAGGGTTCACACACTCTGGTCTATTTTCCTAAATGGATGACCCTCAAAGACTTACTTATTCTTGGCCAATGAACAGCTGTTAGACCTTTTTCTTGTTTGAATGGCTTTCTAGACACTTAAAGACAGATAATAAAGAAGAAATCATTTGATGCCTCTATTTTGCCACTGGAAACATTTGGTTCACAGCACTCGCTGCCTGCAGACACATTCTGAAGGTTTATCAGAACATGAGTCTCCTTGGAGAGGTGAATTCCTTTCCTCTCACTAGCTGATAGCAGCTTTTATCTGCATTTCATAATTTTGACCTTTGAACAATTGGAACAGATAATGGACAGAAAACACTCTATTATAGATATAGAGCAGGAAAACAGTGCTGTCTAATGAATGTCTTATTTTGTTCCAATAACCAAGATCCATTATGGAATCTGTAGACATTAGAAATGATCTAGCCCAACTTGCTCAATTTTTAGAAGGGAAAACTGAGAGATCAGAAGACTGAAATAAAGCTACAGACCTTGCTTTTGAGAGTTAGGGCTCTAAGCAAGCTCTCCTGACATCCAAACAGGAATTGTTTCCAATGTAGCAGTTCCTAGGGCAAGGGAGCCTAGATTATCTGAATTGCATAAAATACGAGGGATTACAAGGAGATAGTCTAGCAAAGTGCTCAGGATCGGATACACAGAAAGCAGATAGAGTGAAGGAAAGCACAGGCAGGCAGCTGGAACATTATGCTTGAGGAAGGGAGGCTCTTAAGGTCATGTTTAAGGACCAATTTGAAGGCCAGTTATGAACGAGTCTGTGGAAAGTCTCAAATACCAAAATTAAAGCTAACACTGTATTGCTGATAATTCTACTATTATCCATTCAATTGCATTCACAAATTATGCTTCAATGTTTAGAAGATTGATTCAAACTTCACCTTAAAAAAATCACCATGGAGACTGTAACTGACTAACAATTCTGTTCCACCAGGAAGGCTCTTGCAGACAGCCAAGCTCAAAACGTTTTTCTGAGCCCTTAAATACTGGCTAAGAAAATCTTCCCATCAGAAAGAAAATCAGTCTGGATTCATGTAACTAGACTTAATAGAATGAAATTTCTCCAAAAGGTTAATTTCTGCCTTCAGCAAAACCCTCCTAATGGGCCATTATATGGTAAACAGTGGAGCAGGAGAATGGGGAGGGTGCCATAGTTGATGTCATTGCAAAGCAATTTTGAGAGAAAATACAACACTCAGGTCCAGCCCATGAAGAGCAATCCTGCCCTTGTCTCATGGGGTTGACTCCATGTGACCTAATTGATTGTTTCCTCTAAAGACTGGTGATTTGATTTATTCTCAGCAATTTTCTTTCCCAACAATTCCCTGGCCTCCACTCCCAGGCAAATCTAGGCAACAAGAAGGGAACGGAAGAGTTTCCATGCACCCTTTTCACAATCAGCCCTATACGCCATCAAAGCAGTTTCCCATCCACACAGCTATCCATTTTAGAACCTGAAAGATCTGGACTGTTGGTATGAATCATATGATTTGAGTAATGGCAAGATGTCCCCTCCCTATGGTCACATGTGTTGACAGAACCTAAAGTTCTGTCGATTTTTGTTGTAACACCATGTTTAGAAAATTACTCGTTTGTTTTTATGCATGTTAGGGAACTTTACATGATACATTAGCCACAGCTGATATAAAAGTGCTCTAAAGGGAAGTGTGTTGGAAGGAACAGTGGACTAGGTCTTCGGAAACTTGTGAGTCCTCTTCCTCTGCTGAGTGGCCTCAGAACTCAACTTATTTCAGCCTTGCTTCCTCCATCAGTAAATTTTTCAAGCTACATAAGACACATTTTTAAGTCCCTTCCAGCTTTATAATTCTATGATTACACAATTACATTTATCTTGTCCTTTAGAATACCAAACACAACCACAAATAGGCATTTAATAAACATTGCTAGATAGCATCACATCTGATTTTCTCTTTTTTACTGCTTGTGTTTCTTCCCCCAAACCATTCCAGATTTTTAAAGTACTCAGCTAAAGATCCTGCAAATTGTACGTTTCATTTTGTTTATGTATTTAGGCAACCATGATGCCTTCAGGGTTATGGTTATAAATGGTGGTATTGACTTGTTTTAAGAAGCAAACAACTCCAGGAAAATGTGTCTCAATAGAAATCAAAGTGCTCCCACCCAAAGTCCTCCCCCACCCCTGACCACACAAATACTTTAAAGTTTCAAAATGTGTAAAATGAAAAAGGCACGTTAGTGTGGAGAGAATACAACAAAACAGTGACATCGAAAACACCACCATTCATTTTGTTGCTGTATTTTTCAGTTCAAGAATTGAACACATTTTTTACATGGAAGCTTGTTAAAATAATTGTTGGGTATTTCCTTTGTTATTATTCTTTCTTAGATCTCAAAATCTTGAAATGAAAAGCTGATAGTATTTTGATATCATGGCAGAGAAACGTGCTTCCTTTCCCTCATATGCAAAAATTGTACCATAATAATTGTTCACTTATTGAAGGGATCTATCTACAATAAGACAAAATGTTTACTAAATAAAAAGATTCATCAAACTGAAATGATCACTTCTTTTTTTAAAAAAAATTAATGTTTATTTATTTTTGAGAGAGAGAGAGACAGCGTGAGCAGGGGAGGGGCAGAGAGAGAGGGAGACACAGGATCTGAAGCAGGCTCCAGGCTCTGAGCTGTCAGCACAGAGCCAGATGTGGGGCTGAAACTCACAAACCATGAGATCATGACCTGACCTGAAGTCAGATGCCTAACCACCTGAGCCACCTAAAGCACCCTGAAATGATCACTTCTAACTAAGAGTTTCAGAATCCTCCCTTCCTTTCTGGTAATTAGAAAATAAACAAATCTCACAAACGTGTGGGTGGCTCAGTCGATTGAGTGTCTGACTCTTGATTTCCACTCAGGTCATATTCTCAGGGTTCGTGGGTTTGAGCCCCACATTGGGCTCCATGCTGACAGTGCAGAACTTCCTTGGGATTCTCTGTCTCTCTTCCTCTCTCTCTCTCTCTCAGAAATAAATACATAAACATTTAAAAAAAGAAAATAAACAAATTTTTTAAAACAGCATCCCCAACACAATGGACTTTCTCCTCTCACTGGCACCTGCTGACCTTCTTCCGGTCTTCTCTTGGACTGACCCCTGTACTTGTATCATAGTGTACATATGTTGCCACATGCATCATTACATCTGTTCAGAGTTGCCCCAGGTGGAAGGTAGGACAAGGTTTTTATTTTCATTCTAGAGGGTTTTTCAGAGATTTAACTACTTGCCTAAAGTCACACTATCAGCAATTAAACTGGGATAAGAACCCAGGCCTCTTAACTTTCTTCCGGGTGGGGTCTGTATGGTATTCTGTGGGATGGGGAGCTGGGAGCCATTGTATATATTATTCTTTCCTATTTATTTATGCCCTTTTTATCAGAATTTAGGGCAAGACAAATACAAGCTATATGGCCTGGTTCCTTGGAAAAGCAAGCTGGATAAAGAAAAGGGTAGGGCATACATTGTTCAGATTCAAGATAACCAAATCACAAGTATCTTTGCCTATCTTCTTACCAAAGTATAAGCCAGCTCAAGAGCGCTTATAAAATTGGGAGAAGACATGTTGGGGGTCTCAAGGGAGTGGCATCTCCTGGTTTACACAGCCCAGGGTCATACTCTGTTTTTGTTTTTTTAATGTTTATTTATTTTTGAGAGATAGAGACAGACAAAGAGCGAGTTTGGGAGAGACAGAGAGAGAGGGAGACACAGGATCCAAAGCAGGCTCCAGGCTCTGAGCTGTCAGCACACAGCCCAACAAGGGACTCGAACCCATGAACCTCGAGATCATGACCTGAGCTGAAGTCGGACGCGTAGCCCACTGAGCCACCCAGGCACCCCAGGTCATTCTCTGTTTATCTGTGAATATGATATACAGGACTTCAACTGAACACCAGGGATGAATGCCAATGACTATAGAGATGGCTATTATTAGGAGTTTGGCAGTTTTACTCAAAGTTGAAACACTGGCTCTCTGGGAAGTCTGATTACACCAAAGATCACCAGGCTGATTGGCAATGCTAAGTAGCTCTGTGATTTTAGGAACTCCTGGGTATTGAGCTTATTATCTGAAAGGAATCTCTGGACATTGTTCTCATATAATTTGTGACTTTTAGACTGAAAGCCTTTTCACTCCAAGGTGTTGGTGTTACTTAGATGTCTCTCCTGTATTCCAGGGGCCTGAAGACAGAGGTGGCAAAAATTCATGGATGGAGTCAGTCCTGTGAGTTGTATTTGAGGACCATGATTGATTGGCAGGATTATGACACTCAACTATCTCATACTGTGTTTTGTCCAGAGACCTACGAAAAAGTATTGTAAAACTCCTTCATTAATCATAATATTTATATTCTTTTTATCCAGAGCCACAAGGGGTAGACCTTAAAAGAGTATCTCGACTTATAGTCTTCCCCACTCAAAAAATGCTAGGCCATGTTTCCCTACTACCACTATTTACATCAGTTATTTTCCTATTAAGAAAATTTTCCTATTAAGACCTCCTCTGGGTCATAAGGTAGGTCTATTCTTAATTTTTTGAGGAACCTCCACACTGTTTTCCAGAGTGGCTGCAGCAGTAGCACTGCTAGGAATTTCCCCCAGGGATACAGGAGTACTGATGCATAGGGGCACTTGTACCCCAATGTTTATAGCAGCACTCTCAACAATAGCCAAATTATGGGAAGAGCCTAAATGTCCATCAACTGATGAATGAATAAAGACATTGTGGTTTAAATGCACAATGGAGTACTACGTGGCAATGCGAAAGAATGAAATATGGCCCTTTGTAGCAATGTGGATAGAACTGGAGAGTGTGATGCTAAGTGAAATAAGCCATACAGAGAAAGACAGATACCATATGGTTTCACTCTTATGTGGATCCTGAGAAACTTAACAGAAACCCATGGGGGAGGGGAAGGAAAAAAAAAAGAGAGGTTAGAGTGGAAGAGAGCCAAAGCATAAGAGACTCTTAAAAACTGAGAACAAACTGAAGGTTGATGGGGGGTGGGAGGGAGGGGAGGGTGGGTGATGGGTATTGAGGAGGGCACCTTTTGGGATGAGCACTGGGTGTTGTATGGAAACCAATTTGACAATAAATTTCATATATTGAAAAAAAAGACCTGCTCTGAGGAGACTAAATAGGGATAAATAAAAATTAAATACAAAAGAATGTATGTGAATGGTGGAATGGACAGGAAGAAATGACAGATATTGGGAAAACATTGTAAATAACTCATAAATTACCACAGGTTCAATGAACATCCAGCAACTCCTATTATAAAAATAAACAGGTAAAATATAAGTGAAGCTTTATTAGCTTAGTTCGGTCATTCTGATGAAATACTCTATTGCCGGAAAGTCTATGGTTAGAAGATGCTGAATGGGAAAGACAGAAAGGCACATTCTAAATTTTCCAAAGAAGGCTGTAATTCACACAGGCACACACAAAACATTGAGTGATAGAACATGCCCGTCATTAATACTGATACCTTCTTCCACATTTGTAAGAGTCCGTAGCATAGTATCATGTCACGGAAAGAGCAGAAGGAGTAAAGGAAACCAGCCCTAGATTCAGATAACGCTCCCTTCCATATTAGCTGAATCATCTCAGGCAAGGGGCTTTACATCCCTGAGCCTCAAGGAAAACCAGATTTATTGTCAGGACTGATATAGACTGAAACGGAGCTAGAAAAAAATCTTTGTACCAGAAAAACTTGTCTTGGTCCAGGTCTTCCTTCCCTCATCCTCCCGCATGAGCTATGTGGTTTCCCTGTCTTGGCTTCTCCCTGTCTGTCTGCTCTCCATCTCACTCCCTCTGCCAACACAAGGGCTCAACCTCTTTATACCTTCAGTTTGCATATCATCCTTTGTGGTCTCAATTTTGCCTTGTGACTTTTCAAAACCTCCATTGCCTGTGCTAATTAAATCATCATCTCAATATTCTTAATTTAAAAGGCCCATATAGAGATCTGATTGACCTAACTCATCCTTTTTTTTTTTTTTGCTTTTTAGAATTATTTTTTATTTCCTGAGATATAACTTACATAGAATAAAATACATAAATTTTAATTGCTGTGTGTGTGTGTGAGAGAGAGAGAGACAGAGACAGAGACAGATAGACAGAGACAGAGAGAGAGAATGCATTTGCCGTCCCTGAAGTAGAACTCACCTTTGGTCTAACAACGTCAGTGATAAGGTAGGGTCATGCAATATACAATATTGCAATCTAGGTTTGTATTTCCAGTTTCTTTGAGAGAAGTGCCTGCCCTAGAGGTCTCTGATAGGCAGGTAGACACGATTAAAATTTCTAGTACATTTGTACATGGATTTTTTTTTTTTTTGCCCCCCATGGCTGCTACCAATCACTATTATCAACCCTGGATTGTATACATTGATCTTTCACTTATTTATTATAGCCATTTGCCTGACGTTAGTTTAAAATAACTTTTCTTATAATTTATACATTAAGCTGCTTGAGTCATAAAGAATAGAGATTTTTAGTTTATCTCACACAGTTTGTTATAATAATATACAACCAGGCTACCTAGAGCTCAAAACTTTGTTCAGGTCATGGCGGTAGTTCTGAAGTTCCAGCTGCCGCCCTAATGATGCACTAAAGTTCCAGTGGTTATCTCATGGCATCCAATCCTTCAAATCTTTGCTTTGGTGACTTGGTCTACTTCTGTTGTTAGTGCTGCTTTTGTGTTATTATTCTGTGCATATCTCAAAGTCAAACTCTTCAACAAACAGAAATTTGACTGGTTTGGAAAGTCACCATCCAGTAGAGGGCACTCTTGTTGGTGTTAGATGGAGCCTCCACAATTTAAGTCTAAAGAATGCCTATAAACTAACAGAATCTTTTTGGGTTTGGAATCACATCCATTGTGTTTAGGGTCATGATATCACTGGGTACAAATACAGAAATCCATGCATATTAAGTCTCCCAGAAAGAGGTTTTGTATATGGCAGGTGTCTAAGCTATTCAGAAAAGGTCATTATAACTGGCAAACATCTTGCTTGGTCTGAAAGGCTCAACATCTAGACAAGTTTCTAGGACCAGAACTAATGACATTCACTTTGTCATTTTGTTCAGAAAACTTTGTATATGGAGGACAAAGTAAGAGGAAATAAAGTCATAGAGATGGATGTTGGCAAGGCAGACCATGGTGAACTCATGTCCACATTAACTTGGTCAGGAAAAAATGAGAAGATGGGGAAAGAGACACAAACCTTCTAAAGAGAAGAAAGTGAAAGAGGATAAGGTAATGGGAAAGAAACCTGAGAAGAAAGTGACAGTGGAGAGAAAGTAGAGAAGGAAAATGGAAAGAAAAGAGGGTAGAAGAACCAGGGATTAATGTTTTCCTTCACTTTAGTTTAGAGTTCCTCTATTCTCCCTGGTCCAATGACAGTTGACTCTCCTCTCAAGAAAGAAAAAAAAAAGGGGGGGTGCCCAGGTGGCTCAGTCAGTTAAGCATCTGACTCCTGATTTCAGCTCTGGTCATGATCTCACAGTTTGTGAGATTGAGCCTCACATCAGGTTCTGGACTGACAGAATGAAACCTGCTTGGGATTCTCTCCTCCCTCGCTCTCTGCCCCTCTTCCACTTTCTCTCTCTCTCTCTCTGTCTCTCAAATAAACATTTAAAAAAGCAAAGTAAAGCAAAGCTTCCATCAATGATATGGAGCCTGTCAGCACCTCTTTCGTGGACAGCAACTTAGCCTACATGGGAAGAAGGCACCAGATGCCATAAGCATCTATCTGTGTAAATAGCAAAGTTCTTTACGTGCACCACAATACAAGAGAGAACACTGAAACTGGAGTAGAAGAAAATATTTAGGATTGATGTTAGGAAAAGTTTCCTAACTATTAGTATTTTCACACATTTTCATGAAGGGACCTGATGTTCCTGTGTCCTGTGATCACATACCATGTCTGTTAGGACAGTGGTTCTTACAATATGCTCCCTAAACCAGCAGCATCAACATCACCTGGGAACTTGTGAGAAATGCAGATTATTGACCCACACCATAAACCTGCTGAATCAGAATCATCAGGATTGTGGTTCAGGACCCTGACTTTTAAGAAGCCATCTGTGTGATTTTTATGCAGCTGAAGTGTAAGAGCCACAATGTAAGGAAATGTTATGATTCACATTATGCACATGGAGAATACCTAGTGCCAGAAGGTGAAGTCAAGTTCTCTGGAAAACCTACGAACCATCTGGGTGTGGTTTCTTTCCCTCCATAGTTCTCTCTCTACCTTTCAGGCTTCTTAACTGAAGCTAATAGGTTCCAGAGCTGTTATACCTCTTTCCTAAAGGAAGCAAACCCAGAACATGTAAAAATTACAGGACTGCTGAGCACCCTCTTGATTCATTATGTTTTCTGGGCTCACAATTAGTAGATTGACACAGAGATTTTCAATAGAGGAGCCCCTTCAAAGCTAATACCACAACTATCAGGGCTCTACTTCAACGTAATGTGTTGGACAAACACCGAATCTATAAGCTCTGGGTACCCTTTCAGTAAAATTGAGCCTTTAAGCATCCTGCTGGGATTATACACCTTTCTACTCCAAATGGGATTATAAGGTCTCCACGTCCTTGCCAATGAAGACCATTCATTGTGCCATTAGGGTAGCAATGTCCTTTCAGGCAGACCTATATGCAGCACTTACCAGCTTATTTATCTGTGTATGTGTGCATGCAGCCATGCACGTGTGTTTACATGTGTGTATGCATGTATGAATACCTATTTTGTCTAGGCATTAGATTTAATTTGGGGATTCTATTTCCCTGCTACAATTGTAAAAATTGTGTGCAAATGAAATATAAAAATTGAAATATACTAATGGATATCCTCTTTTGTATGTGTATATGCTATGCGTATTTTATTTTGGCACATCATCTAGACTGATGGCTCCAGAAAGGTGTGATGACATCATGATTTAGTGGGGGAAAATAGAGGATTTTAGTTTCACTCACATTGTTTCAAATTTTGGTTATGCCCCTTATAAGCTACAGGACTTAGGGTAGGCTTTTGAATATCTCTAAGCCTCATTGACTCAGTCTGTACAATGAGGGAAATAATACTTAACCTGAAGTTTTACAGGGAGCATTTTGTGAGACAATAATTCAGGTAAGCAAACTGAAATTAGAAGGTGCTAAATAATGAACGGTATTATAAAAAGACATGGCCCTGCTCTCAGGGAGCAAATACTGTACTTGCTAAGAAATGACAGACACATGTGAAACATCAAACCACAGTAAAAGAGATAAATGGCCAATTAGTAGGGCATGAGAGTATATAGTTAATTGCATAATAAATGCCAGAAGAGGTCATAGATGGAGGAACAGAGAAAGCAGGAGTTATGGGAGATTCAGATCTGAGCCGGGTCTTGGAGGGAGGAAAGAGGAGTGAGAAAAGTTGAGCAGATAATCCTGTGAGGGCAGACTTAGGAGATGGTGGATAGGTACTGTGGCTGAGAAGCTGGCTTTGGGGTCATGTATATTTGAAGATAACCTAGAAAGGCAGACAGGGGCAGGCTACCTCGTAGAGGCCCATGAGTGTCATGCAGACAACTGAAGGAGACTGTCTTTCCAGTTCTCCTTAACCTGTTAAAACCTATTCAGCCCAACAGATATAGTTATCCCTTCAACCTACTCATTGTGTTTTCCAAGTCACCTGGTGTATAAGGGAGGCAGAAGAAAGAATAGGAGATGGGCACACCACCTCACTACTGACATTCAGCTTTGTGATGGCATCACTATGGCCACCATTCTCTGACCATAGGTCCATGGCTCCCTTCCAGCAGTTGAGCTCTGGGTGGGAATCCTTCTGCACTTTCTGTCTTGCTTTCTTTCATGTGCTTTGGTCAAGTTTCCCCAGTAGGACTAAAAATGACTCCTCCTCATGATCAAGGCCTTCTCTTACAGTTCTGGTAATGAACTGATTAATGCGTCTTCCAATTCCCTAAACCAGTCCCTGTGTCTCCACAGTCCATTTTGGACTTCAGGTTTTCCATTTGCAACTCTTTTCCTTGGTAATGGCTCCCTGGACATCTTTATCCATTACCTCCTTTCCTCTCTGCATTTTTTTCATTGAGAATCTTTTAATGGAATGTTTGGGTATAATGAATGAAAAATAGTTTTAGATTCCCTTTTGATCATAGCAGATATTCTATGTCACTTAGTGATATAATTTATAGCATTTACATTTATAACCACAATTATTCAATGTAGTCAGTCTTCTGCCTTTTGTTTGGTTTTCTACTTTTTAAACACTTTTTTGTTTTGCTTTCTTGTTATGTCTTCTGTTATGTGAACTGTATTCTTTCACTGTGATATTACTGGTGAATTTCCAATGGCAGTATTATTACTTATATTAAGGCATTGCAAAATAAAATACTTTTATAAAAATAAACTTTGTTTAATGTTTATTAACCTTTTCCTTTGCTAATTTCTGATTCTTTTTTTTAAAGCTTATTTATTTTGAGGGCAAGGAGGGGCAGAGAAAGAGGGAGAGAAAGAGAATCCCAAGCAGACTCTGCAGTGCAGAGCTCGATGCAGGGCTTGAACTTAAGAACCATGAGATCACCATCTGAGCTGAAATCAGACACTCAACCGACTGAGCCACCCAAGCACCCCTACTAGTCTCTGATTCTAAATTAGTTGAATCTTGAAGGATTTTTATTTATATCATGTCTAGGCCAAAATAATGTCACGTAGTTGGTAGAAGATTGAAAAATTATAACATTACCTCAGTTCCTCCTTTGTAACTGAGCACAGACACTTTCAAGTAAGCCCACATAGAGTAAGCACCAGTTTAGTTTATTAAGTAGATTTTCCATATAGGCCTTCGGACCTACAATTTGGGTGGGAAGAAGAGCCCCAGGGGTATGAGAGTAGTAAGTCTGTTTCATGAAGACCTCACTGTACCTTGACTACCTCAGCACTCATTGCTAGATCCACTGCTCTGGAAGGATGTACAGGAGGGAGAACTATAGGAAAACACAGACTCTACAATTAGCTAAGACTTTGACCGCAACATGGGAAGCCCAGGAGAAGTAGGCCTGTCACATATAAGCCTTGATTAAAGCTCAGGCCATGGGCCATTTGAACTATGAATGCTATGCCACCTTCCACTGGTGTCCTGTCCTGTCCCACTAAATAGCTTTAGGTCTCATGCTCACACTCAAGCTTGGATAAGAGAAGGAAAAGACTTCATCTCAGAGATTACATTGTTTAGATAGATCCATGGAGCTGTGGTTAAGAAATCTGGCACAAACTGGAGCCATATTGTCTGGGTTCAAATCTCAGCTCAACCACATAGTAGTTGTGTATTCTATACCAACACTCTGTGCCTCAGCTTCTTCTGTTGTGAAGTGGAGACAATAATCGTACCTACCTCATAAGGTTGCTGTGAAATTCTGAGAGTTAATGTATGTAAAATGCTTATACCATTACTGGCACATGGGAAATGTTATATTTGTTAGCAATACTATTTGTGGTAAGCAGTGACTCTTGCCCTTGCATAATTCCCATCCCCTTTTAATCATAGGTGGAACCTGTGAATATGGTGAGATTTCACTATTGTGATTATGTTGTATCATAAGACAAGAGGGAGATTATCAGGGTGAGCCTAACTCAATCACAAGAGAGTTTTAAAAGCAGAGAGTTACCTCCAGCTGGTAGCAGCAAAAGAAATCAGAGAGTGAAGGAGGTCCAACATACTATTGCTGGCTTTTAGAGTCCACCTGCTAAGGAATGAGGGCTGAGAACAAACAGCATCTAACAACTAGCATGGAAACAGAAATCTCAGTCCTACACTCACAGGAACTTAATTCAGCCAATCTCTTGACCAAGCTTAGAAGCAGACTCTATTCTTGACCCTCCAGATAAGATGCCAGGCTGGCTGACACTAGGGTTTCAGCTTTGAGGCACCTTGAGCAGAGAACCCAATGCAGTTCTCCCATATTTCTGACTGCAGAGCTGTGAAGAAATAAATGGATGTTGATTTACATCGCTACATTTGTGGTAATTGTTTTGCAACCATATAAAAGTAAGACACAGTTACTGACATAATCCATGGGATTGCTCTTTTCCCCTGCGGCCCACAGTGGAATGGGCGAGGGGGCCCTAATTTGCTTCTTCTCTCTGGTCCCGCTCTGATCCTACTGTTACTTCCACCAGTGAACGTGGAGACCACTGTTACACCATCTTGGCCATATTATCTTGCAGAAAGTCTTGTGACACCAATTACAAGGCACTAGGAGAGAGGTTGCTTCGGTTATTTCTATTTACAATCTTCTTCCTCTTACCACAAAAAATTTATTGTCTACAGTGGTCTCCAAATCAGTGTTCTTGAATGCTCCATTGTGCTCTTGATCCATATAAGAGTTTTTCCTTAAGAAGTTGTGTGTGTGTGCACATGGCAGCAGGGGGTGAGCAGCTAATCATTGATGATCCCGAGATGTGACTTCCTTCTACCTTTCTGGGTCCTGATTTTCCTTGCCCTTTAAAAATGTCAAATGTCTCTCATTTTGTCATCATATAGCCACTTCATATGAGAAAAAAAAAAGCAGAAAACAACTAGCCAACCAACAAGAACAAAAACATTCAGAAGAAGAGGAGCATGACTCAGGTAAACTGTCTTGTGGAATATCAATGACTTATGCCAAATGATATGTAAATCCAATTCCAACAGAAGAGGGCAAGTTTCTTCTCTTGCTCCTTGCTGAGTGGCTTTGCTGACCTGGCTGGCTCCCTTGAGCATTAGTAAATAGAAATTAAGTGAAGCTGAGAGGTAGTGATAGTTTAGGATTTGGAGATCTGAGATCCCCGACTAATAAATTGAGTATCACTTGAAACTAGGTAATGGTTGTAGGATGCTCATAGATTTCTGTATATAATTTTGAAGTGAATCTTAAGCACCCTTACTCAAGGGTGGCTGCAAAATAGAAATCTAATAAGAATAGGGCCACTGGGAACATCTCATATTGTCCAGAACACTCACAGACATGATAGATGGGAATCTGAAAAGTTATTTCCGGACCCACAGCAAATATCATAAGGAAAATCCTTCCTTATCCCAACCCAAACCTGATTTTGTTGGGATGGGGCCATATTCCTCTAGGATATTCATTTAAGCTCTTTGAAATTCATGTTATTTATCTTTAAAAATGTTGCTCTCAGTATTTGCTTCGGGAGACTTAGAGAGTGCTTCACGAATTTCACATGCACATTACCATCCACCACCATCAACCCATTGGGAGATTCCTTCAAAAGGTCACGCAGCATTTTCATCTAGAAATATGGAAAGGAGGCTGAACAAAATTAAGATTAATAGGTAGATAGGGAAAGAATAGGTCTTGACGAAGTTTGAAAATAAGATGCTGAAAATTACAGATTCATCTCTAGTTAAATATGAGGAAGGAAGCATGAAAGCAAGTTTGCCTCAAGAAACAGAAAAGAAAAGAAAAGAAAAGAAAAGAAAAGAAAAGAAAAGAAAAGAAAAGAAAAGAATAGAAGGGGAGGGAGGGAGGGAGGAAGAAGGAAGGAAGGAAGGAAGGAAGGAAGGAAGGAAGGAAGGAAGGAAGGAAGGAAGGAAGGGAGGAAGGGAGGGAGGAAGAAGGGAAGGAAGGGAAGGGAAGGGAAGGGAAGGGAAGGGAAGGGAAGGGAAGGGAAGGGAAGGGAAGAATGGAAGGAGCTGCCACCAAATGATCCACCAAGGATGATTTTCTTTTAGGGGGTATGATACCAGGGAGAAAATCAGAAGAACACACACACTCAGCTCAGAGCCTAACTTGCCTTCTCTCCTAGCTACTTTGCACACACTATTGAATATCTCTACAAAATAGGGGATAATGGTAGTCACTTACCTTACAGGGATTTTGTGAATAATAAACTTTCAGCCCAAGAACTGGGATAAGGTAGGTGCTCCTGGTAACTTGGTAACTATTACTATCACTATTATTTTCATTATTTTCATTTCCAAGTAAAACGGCTTCCAAGCTCTAGTGCAGAAACTGTAAATGCCCTAGAAAATGAATTTTCAGATTCCCAGCTTCCGCTGAATTTTCTGACAGCCTCTACCTCTAGTCTTTTTTTATCTGAAATGAATAAGTTCTTCTTCCATTAACTTAAAGTGTCACTAGAACCCAGCTCTCTGGGAAGTCGACTTTTACTGAAGCTTTGAGGGCATAGGGGATGGCTTAAAACAAGACCTCACAGAACAGGAAAAAACTTAAACATTAGACTTCACTTTGAATTTTAGGAGTCAGGATTTCTCATGGAGTCTGAATTCTCCTTGGGTTTAGGCCTCTGGCTTCCCTGGGACACCGCCTCCCTCCCACTTATTCCCTCTCCTTTTTGGCCAGTGTGACCCAATCTCTGTCACCATCTAATGACAGTCAGTGGCTCCCTAACGTTCACCCCAAAGACTCCCACACTGCATATCCCCGAATTCACTGAGCTGACCCTCTAAACAATGCTTCTACCTGCTCTGGTTCTCCACCGTTGGCAAGGTGGAGGAAGAACTAAGAACAGTAGACAATTGTGCAGGGGAGGAGCTCACGCGGGACTTGCCCCACAGCTGCTCCTCTGTCCCTGGACCATTGCATCAAGCACCGAGCCGCGGGGTCAGCATTTGAAACACACTTAATATCTATTAGCTCCCTTTCCTTGACTAACCCTTTTCCTGTCCAAGTCACCAGATCCCAGAGTCATTTGCATTGAAACCCTGAGTTTATGTACAGAGGAAGCTGGCCCCCTAATGCCGAGCGACAAGGTCAATGAGGGCAGCTGGCCCAGTGCCGAAGCAGAGGGCAGGCAACAGGACTCTTAAAGAACACTTTTCCAGCAGCCAGCAAAGTGGGAGTCGAATGGGCAGGTTTGCTGTGCTGCAGGGAGGAAATGAGCCTTGGAACCAGCCACACCTCTGCTGAGCAGGGCATCCTCTCCCCAGGGTGGTATGACAGCGCCACTTCCCCCAGCACGTGTGACCCCACAACCACCCAGCAGGGCAATGATCACAGATGAGAGCAAATTCATATTCCTCCCCACCGCTTCCCCCATCCCAACGTTGCTGACTCAATTCGATCCCCCTCCCCCACTTTTAGGTCTTCCTGTTTATGTTGTCCCTTTGTCTCATTATTTATTTTTAGTCCTGATTTCGGAAGCTTTTATTCTGCTGGGCATTGGCAGCATCTCAACGGCATCGGCCTGGGCTCTGAAAAGATCATTGTGCGGGGCCTGGCCTCGGGCCCCGGGCGGACAGAGCGCTAGTGTGAGACACCTTGAGCTGCCCCTCTGTGCGCGCGCGGCCAGCCCAAGGCCTGGTGGCCTTCTCCATGGACTGGCCAGCACAGCCACAGTGAGTATGAGAGATAGAGGTGACCTCAGATTTCAGCCGGTCCAGCTCTCAGATGGAGAAACTGAGACCCAGAGAAATTAAGGATCCTCTCCCTCCCCCCAAATCCCACATTAAAGTTGCAGAGCTGGACCTCAAATCCTGGGTTCTTAAATTCCAGTTCAGTGCTCTTTCCTATACACTAGAAAGTAATTTCTGGACTAAAGTCATCAATTCCTAAATTTCAACATGGGTGTCCACCAGAGTGTCTGTTCCATATTTATTATTTAATTTTTTTTTCTTTTGTGGACTCTGAGTGCACTTACATTCATGAAAAAACCCCAAAAGTCTAGAAGGACAGTGGGAGCTCCTCTCATTGTACCCACAAGCACTCCAATTTGTCATTGTTTTTCTTTAAGAAACAAAAACATTTTTGCTATGAGTCAGGAGCAGGGAGCTGGTGCAGCTCGCCTCCACAGACTGGCTGCAGGAGCGATGGAGAAAGGAAAAGCTTCAGTTCCCAGGACAATGGTCTCTTTCACTGGGAATATACCGAACCAGAATTACAAGTGTGCAAGAGTAAACAAGGCTGGAGTCAATCTAAAGTTGTTTTACACTCTGTTTTATTAAAGTCAATGCATTTCCGCTCCTATGTGCAGCGCCTAAGTTTGCCTAATTGTAGACACCCAGGGTGAATGCTAATGCAGGCAGAGGACAGTTGGAGATCTGAAACCAAGGCCCTTTTCTGACCTCTACAGGCCATTTGGAGGAAAAAAAAAAAAAGGAAGCTGCTTCTGGAAAATTACAGAGCAGGAGGCATCACAGACCAGGAGCTGAGGGAGATGTTTCCTGGATGCTTCTTTGCTACTCTGATTGTGCTGGACACAGGCGTGCCCTACTTTTCTGCAGCTCCGCTATTCATGTTTAATAGGTTACTGAGGCAACGGGTAGGAGGTCATTCTCAGGAGACCTTTGGAATGGAAATTAAGATCTCAGTCATTCAACACATATTTAACGAAGGCCGTCTTGTCTTGGACACAGTGCTAGGCCCTCAGCATATAGCAGTGAACACCATCATCTCTCTTCTCCAAAAACTGCAAAGTCTGATGTGGGGCAGTGGCGGGGGGTGCAGGGGTGGGGGGAGAGATAGACAAACCTTTAGGTAATACCACGCAGCCAAAGCTATGATGCGGTTTCTACATAAGAGTCAGGTAAGGGAAGGCTACAGGGAGGAGGATACATATAGGATATGATAAATAGAATAAGGCACAGAGGTGGAAGCAGAGAGAGCAAAAGAGTAAAGTGCTTTCCAGAAACTGAAACTGTTGTTTTATGACTTTGGTAGGGGTTTGTGTTAAGACAGGAGACCAGAAAGTTGGCCAGTGGCTGGATCCCTAAGGGCTCAAATACTGGCTTCCATTTGCATTTTATCCTTGGGACCATGGGAGGCCACCAAAAGACTGTAAGCAGCAGAAATGGAAACAAATGCTCATTCCAAATATCATCTGGCTGCACAGAGAAGGGCTGCAAAGGAGGCAAAATCACAGGCGAGGAGAGCAGTGGGGGAAATCACTGCTGAAACCCAGGTGAGAAGTGAATCAGGAAGAAAGATCAGGGGACGGGTGGGTTCAAACCAAAGCTAAGAGCCAGGCTTGGCCAAGACTTGTGGATTCATGTATTTTGTGAAGGTTTGAGTGCCTGCCTTCATCAGACATTGGGCTGTGCGTTGGACACACACAAAAAAGCAAGAAAACACAGACTCCTTGTCAAGGTGAACAAGTTTAGGAACTTGGAGGAAATCATGAGGAAGTGACTTTGAACCTATGCGTTTGAGGTGGAGTGGGGGGCATTAAGCAGGGATGTCCAGGACAAGTTATTTGTATTTGAATCAAGGATTGAAAACAACGACGATCCCGCCCTTCGTGGAGACAGGGAATTACTCTGTGGCTTCTGGAAAGCCCTCAGGGGTCTTTGTAGAGCCGCTTTTCCCTTGGAGTGCAGACCCAGGGGTCAGACCGCCTGTGTTGAAACCATGGTCCTACTACTTAACTGGCTGCATAAGCACAGGCAAGTGTTTGCCTTCTTATGCTGAGAAACCTCACCTGTCAAAGAAGGAAAACAAGAGGGCTTACCTCACAGGGTTAGCGCGTGAAGCGTAACACGACTACAGATGCAGTGGTCATAGACTATTGTACATGGAAGGTATTCATGTTCAGCACATGGAGTGGGAAATCAGAACTTTTCTGGGAGCAGAAATCAGCTCCATCACCTACTGAAAGTGCCTTTAAGTACAACTGAACCTCACTTTGGAACTGGCAACTGGGATGCCTGGGTGGCTCGGTCAGTGCAGTGTCTGGCTCTTAGTTATGATCTCAGTTTATGGGATTGAGCCGTGTATTGGGCTCTTTGCTGACACCACGGAGCCTGCTTCGGATTCTCTCTCTCCCTCTTTCTGCCCCTCCCCCGCTCACACGCCCACGCCTTCTCTCTCTCAAAAGTAAATAAATAAATAAATATTAAGAAAAAAGAAAGTGGCAATAATGATGCCCATCTATTACACAGAATGGTAGTGAGAGCTTAAAAGAGTATGAGCCGAGTAGGAAGACAGGTTTTCCTCCCCTAATAAATACCTTTTAAAATAACTTCCTCTT
The DNA here is from genome assembly GCF_028018385.1 of Neofelis nebulosa. Taxonomy (NCBI): domain Eukaryota; kingdom Metazoa; phylum Chordata; class Mammalia; order Carnivora; family Felidae; genus Neofelis; species Neofelis nebulosa. The sequence goes on from NC_080788.1 coordinate 8,911,024, forward strand.
CAGACTGAGGCATGGGTGGGGATCGGTTGATACAATTCTGTCAAGGAACATCCATTCATTCAACTTCCATACTCTGGCCAGCAGGGCGGTCAGTCTGTTTGCTCCCTCACTCTGTCCCACAGCTAGTATACAGAACTGACCTCGACACCACTTCTTGTCCTGACCCCCAGAGAATGAAGCCACACTCAGATACCTCAAATGAATTGTTCCCAACAACTGTACTTCATTATTATTAGTAACATTTTGCGGGGGGAGGGGGGGGGAGTGCGGGTTGGTAGTAATACGTGTCTGCTGCTAAGAAATCATTTTAACCCCATTCACCCTAGAAAAGATCATCAGAAACTCCTAATCAGAATAACCAGTTGTTCCAGGCTCCCATCCATTGCTCTATTCTGTCTTGTCATGAGACCCAGATGTGGTTTATTTGGTAATTCTTCCACAAGTATGCAGTCTCTTCCAAAGAGAACTGAATCCATTTTTCTTCGTGGCCAAAGCAGGCTCAAAATATATACATCCTAGAAGACCAATTTATGCCATACGCTGATGAGAGGGCCTCACCTTCTCCCCAAAAGTTTTCCATCTCAATTTGTGTGTGGCAGTATGGGGCAAAGGCACTATCTAGCGGTGCCCTGCTTTTGTAATCATGAGTCTGATAATGAATTTTCCCTCACTCACTCTGTTTATAGGCTTTACCCTGCACCTACATTTTGTGTGTGTGTGTGTGTGTGTGTGTGTGTGTGTGTGTTGTACGGTAGGGAACTCAAGCTCAAGTCCATCCCCATTGTGTTGAAATGCGTGCAGTAGATGATTTTAAGTCATATGCAATTGTATTCTTTTTATTAGGCACTGAAAGACCATAATACAATCCATTTTTACCCAAAAATGTCTTTTTACCGCTTTCTTTTTTCTAAACAACACTCTTTATCAAGAATCAGTTGGGCACTCATGAAGCCAAAGTGCTGCATGAACAAAAGAGGACATCTGTTGAGAAGACAGCAGCAGGCTCCAGACCTAATGAATTATTTTTGCCCAAAAAAAAAAAAAAAGCTCTCATGGTGAGTACCCAGGCTACTGTGTCTGTGTCTTTCCAAGACTGGAGCCTTTAGGGGGCTGGAGCAGGGTGGACCAGCAGGGCTAAGGGAATCTATCACTCTAATGTCAATGCAAATGTTCAGACCCACCATGCAGGCCACTGTCCTGAGTCCCTAACAAGGATGACTTATGGCAGGCATTTCACGGACGCTCCTTCTCTTGGCAGAGAGCAGAGGCTCCCCTTGGAACATGAAACCGACTCTACAGCTCGGCTGTCCAGGCTGGGAAATAAAAGCTGTGTATGAGAACTCCTCCTCTTAGGGATGTAATGCGACCTTACTTGTGTTGGCATCCCTCAAGGTGAGCTTGTAACTCAAGAATCAGGTTATTTTCAAATGTTCCCTGTGGCTCTGAATCCTTTTTTTCTGGAGGCCTGGAAGCAACTGGAGCCAATGGATGGAGTTTTTGGATTCTCACCGAAAAGATTGCAAGAAGTGGCCAGGCAGCCAAGTTGGCCCGAGGCACAGGGAGCCATGTGCCAGCTCCCACTGAAGTGAGCCTGTGGTCCAAAGCACCTGGATGAATACTGCAGCCACTGGCGACTCTTAGAGATTCTGCTCCTATATCTTCTCTGCTCTATCTAAACATTTGCACAATACAGGCCAGGGCGAGGCCACTCTGTTCCTTCTTAAGCTTGCCTCACATGGGAAACAGTCTTCCGTGGCAACTGTCAGTTTGGGAGGCTGAGATGTGCACATGGCAGACAGCCTTTTAGTGAAATCACTTACCTTTCCTGTAACACAAACTCTGATTTGAGACGGAAAATGAAGGGATTTGAGGGAAATAGATGGGATTTCACCGAGACCTTAGGTGTTCAGGTTTGAGGCGGGGGGAAGACACATTTGACTGCCTTCGATGTGTCAAGAAGTATGCTAGATGCAGGGAGAGATAGCAAGAAAATATCAGGTGTGTGTGTCTTAGACGAATCCACCCATCAGCCACTGGGGGTGGGGCTATAAAAAATGCACAAATAAAATTGTAAATAGAAAGCGTGCTTTAGAAGGCATGCCTGAACAGTACAACAGGGACACAGAAGAGACAGAAGAAAAATGTGATCATGTTTGAAAATTCAGAGGGTTTTTATGGAGCTATGTGGCTCAAGAAGTGGTGTGTGTGTGTGTGTGTGTTCACACACACTGTATATGTGTGATGGGATAAAATAAAGCTGTGTCCTATGGCAAACTAAAGAGTTTGGATAATAGCGGAACCTGAGTCTATAAAGAAGATTGGGGCCAGGTTGTGCAGGGATCTTTTTCCTGTAGGAACCATGAAGCTAAGAAGTTTTCTATCACAGGAAAGTGTCAAGAGCAGCCAGTAGATTCCACCCTTAGGGGGTCATGGAAGTGTGATCCTTATGGGATCGCAAGAAGCATTGTACTTCTCTACCCTCAATAGGACTATCCTAAAGACATAACAAGCAAGCTACCCCCCTTTGCCCCCAACAGAGAAAGTGTACAGGGCTCCCCCAGGAAACTGAAGCATCCCCACCCACACCCCTGCCAGACAGAGCACTGGATAACGACGGATACAGGACACCTGTGCCATGACCTGGCCCCGACATCACTTCTCTAGACTCTCATCCCACCCCTGCACACTTTGAACCACATCTGCTTCCCATTGGAGCCTCCCACTCCCAGGAATTGTTGAGTGATCTTGTTTGGCTCTGAGTTTGGTGGAAGAGGGTATTCAGAACAGTTCACCATAGTGGTTTGGCCAGCAAGAGACATGTCTGGCCAGGCTGGAAGAGCCACTCCTATGACTATCTGGAGGTGACTTCCCAGTGAGTCCTCTCTTCCCCCACAGACTGAAAACTGGTGAGGTGTGACACAGAATGGCCTTCAGTCCCAGGGGCAAGAGAGGGAAGTAAGCTCTCTCTCCAGGTCCTCTGTTCCCTACAAACTCCTTCCCAGCTGACTTGCACCTGGGCTTACTTGTTCAAGACTTCCACATAGTCCCTATCTCACTGGATACAACTCTCCTTCTACTGATGCACCTCTGGCTTCTAGGAGTCCTTTCCAAATGGACATGTCATGGGCCCCCAGTATTCAACATGGCCCTAAACTGCACTCATTATCTCTCACCTCACTGCAAACCTGCTGATCTTCAAATATGGAAATGTTACACCTAGGGTACTCATGCTATTGAACTACCAGCACAGCAGGGTGTCCAATCCGTCAGTCATAAGCAAGTACTTATGCAGTGGTACTGATGCATGCCTGCGGACATCACTCCTGGGCATGCTTCTGCGGAACATTCCTTGTCTCTGCCAGCACGTTCAGAATAAAATTCAACTTTTCCATCAAGGCACGTCAAATGTTGCTTGATCATCTCGATGCCAATCTTAATTTCATCTCTTGTCACTCCCTTCCCTTACCCGCATGCAAACACATCTTTTAAACCGGTCACGCTCATCATTTTATTTCAAGCTGTAACCCCAACACAGGGCTTTTGCACAATCTCTTTCTACTTCTTAGCATGCTTCTTCTCCTTTTTACCTGAAAACCCTTGTACATCCTTCAAGAATCACTTCAATTATCACATCTTGGTAATGTTTCCCACCACTGCTGCTCCATTAGATTTGGTGATTCCAACATTGTCTACCAACACAAGCTTCACAAAGGCATGTGCCACTGTATTAAAGTGTGTATTGCTCATCTTTCCCACTGAACTGCAAACAACTTGCAAGCAGAGTGGGTCCTTTTCTCTGCATCCTTAGAGGTTAGTAAAGTACAGGACACATAATAGGTGTTCAATATATGTTTGTTACATAGACGAACCACATGTTCCATGTCCCTGGCTTTCCCCAAACATGCTACATAGAAATTTACAATGTCCTGATCACTTTCTTCTCAGAAACCTATCAGGTAATGAGAAGCTCATCCCATAAACTAATTTGAGCTGGGGAACAAAGTGGTGATGATGAGTTAGTATTATTTCTGTCCTTCCTGACAGTTACATTTTCAGCAAAACTATCTTCTTGACTCCTCAAAGCAAGGAAAGAACAGAAACTTTATGTTATCTTCTATTTAAGAGTGGAAAGGTTTATGAGAGAAGTTCAGGACTGCTGTTATCTGGGATTTGAATTCAATGTCTTTGTTATTTCCCTTAAACATCTTATATATGTTATAGACATCTGAGTGTCTTAGTGCAAAGAATGGATATAGGATTTCTGAACTATAGCAAAGAAATTTGGAAAGGAGTTGGAAAAAGAAGAGACTGTAAATAATAATAGTAGTGGTAATAATACTACTACTACTAATAATAATAACATCAGCTCCTTAAATCATAGCACACATGACTTTCTCCTATGCCTTGGGGCTACATTATGGCAAAGTTTTACTGTGTGGTTTTCTGCTGGTCTAGAGGGTTGCTATGAGTTTTTTCTGAGATGATTGTTTCCCAAATCTCTTGGTGGTGATTGGTTTATCAAGGAAAGTATTTGGCAGTATTTGATCTCCAGTTTGTATTATTTCCTTTTCCCTGGGCCCACCTCAAATAAAGACTATATTTTCCAACCTCTCTTGCAGCTACCTGCAGTCATAGGACCTCTTTCTAGATGGTGGGATTAAGGAGAAGCATAATGCATGGCTTTTGAAATACAGAGACTGTGTTCTTCTTTTTCCATCTTTCTCATTGCCGGCTGACATGTAGATACAAAGGCTGATGCTTTAGCAGCCATCTTAGGTTAAGAATAAAACCAACCAACACACAGCAGACCTGGAAGCCCATACAAGTTGAGTGCTGGACACCATGTACTTATGATACCAGCTCTGGCCTACCTCTATATGGAAACCACACAAAAGAGAAATAGACTTCTGTTTTACAAAAGCTACTGCAATTTTGGATTTTCCATCTCTCAGAGCCAAACCTAACCATAACTAAATATATATATGGCATCTGGACAAATGTAAGTTTGATGTACCATATTTTCTCCATCTTATCTGTCATTCAGTACCTGTCTTCCATGCCCCTTCTCATCCTTTCTGCATGGGCCCTGTACATGCCGTCGTCTAAATCTCTAATCTATTTGCCTCTGCGTGCTGAAGGCTCTTGCTCCATTTCACTTATTCTATGACATTCCAACCTCCTACACTCTGCTCCTATGTAACCCCCTTCCCAATCCCCTCCAGGAAGAGGGAGTACTTTCCAACCATGTGACTTTAGGTAATGTTTTGTGTAACTGTGAAAGGACTCATACAGAATGTTCTACTTGTACTATGGAGGAAAAGAAGCCAACATTGTTGAGTGCCTGCCATGTGCCAATCTTTTATATTATTATATACTATCTTGTTTCATCTTCATGATAACTTTATGATAAAGATATGATATAGACATGTTCATCTCAATTGTAGGTATAAGAAAACTGAGGTTTGGGGAAATTTAATTGGTTGCCTTAGTTCTCATAACAAGTGACTGCCAGATTCAAGATATGAGCCACATCTGTCTGAGCCTGAAGTGAATGATTTTCCCAGTAGGGCTTGCTGCCTCCCAGCATTATGGTTAGTGGCCTGAATTCATAGGATTTTCAAGTTTGTAGAAACCATTGGCCATGTCTTATTCAGTATTGTGCCTTCTCCCTTAGAACCTAGGACGGCTCCTGGTTTATACTGGATCTATAAAATATATACTGTTAAAACAGACCAAGCATGATGCTTGCAAATTTTTGGTTGGTCAGCCTTTCGTGTTCAATAATTCAGAAACTAAATATGCTGCTAGGACTCTCAGAAGTCTCAGTAGGGCTCACAATTTGTGCTGAGGAGCTCAGATGCTATAGTAGGAAGACAACAATAGGAGGTAATACTCATATTTAGAACAACTTAAACAACCACATAGAAATCTGGCTGAGAAGCCAAAAAGTAGCCTCAACTCCTCCTTCCAGTCTGCTCCGACTTCAAGCATAGGAATGGAGAGGAGCGCAAAATAGTGTTGAGAGGATCCATGGTACTCCTGAAAGCAGCCCATTCTAGCATAATGGCAGCATGCAAGGGCTCCAAAGGCCACCTAACTATGTCTGTAAAACGGTATAATTATGAAGTAGCCAGTCTCTATGCATAGTGACACTAGAACAAAATCTGGAAATAGGTTGCTGAGCTCACGTGGGCTGGTTTTTTGCACCAACACTGTAGTTTCTGATGGTGAAGAAACTACTTAGCTGCTAGTCCAATGGTTAGGGACTTGGAACTCACTACAACCCTGGGGCTATGGGATGGCTTTTCTTCCCTGTCCTGACCCCTCCTCCTCTTCCCCTCCCTCATCCTTGTTGAAAGCACACTCCTGGATCTGCCGGTCCAGCTCAGAGAAGCTTCCTTCCTGGTCTGAGCTGTTGTCTGTACTGTAATCAATCTCCTCCATGCAGGGGGGCTCATCATCCAGTTCTGAAGTGACGCTGCTCCTGCTGCTGCTGCATCTGCCATGGGTTCCCAGGAAATGGGAGAAGAAAGGAAGGAGAGGAAGGGAAGGAAGGAAAAAGGGATGAAGAATACAGAAGGGAAGGGAAGGAGAGAGGGAGGTGGGGAGAAAAGAGAGGGAAATGAAAAGAGAAGTTACAAGGAGCGTTTACAAGTGATTGGAAAGGAAGAATGAAAGTTATCCTCTAGGAGTTGTAATCTCAACACTCCCTGTTCTTCTAAATATGTTTTAGGCACAGTTTTCTGTGTCCTCCACCATTATTTTGAGATGCGGGGAGGAAATCACATAAAATCTTTGGGTTCCCTTCCTCCTTTGCAAGAAGAATCTGCATTTCTAAGTCCAATCAGAAGACTTCCAGTCAGAAGAGGTGGACAACCTCACATATTTAAGATCTCTAAGGTTTTTTGGGCTCAAAGTGAAACATCTGAGAAGGGTCTCACCGAGTATCAGAGAATGTCATGTCAACTATGCCCAGGGAAGAGTGGAATTGGAATTCAGGTAGCGGAGACCAGAAGCTTTAATGTTTCTCACTGTAACTCACAGCACTCTGAGTCCGTGCATTAGTTCTCCTTCATTATGATGGATGGTTTATTGGAGTTAGACAATTAATCCAGGTTGAAATTAATAAAGGAGGGAGTAAGTAAGTAGGCAGACAGCATTCCTTTTCTACTGTGCTTGTGCTTCCCATCATCTGCCTTCTCTCCCTTTTATGTTAGTTTATTCACAAATGGAAGATCAGCAGGGGTTGACCAGTAAGAGGTAGCAGGGATGGACAACAAACCTTGACCACATATTGTGAGCAGGGGATATTTCCTCCCAAGGAACGGTGTATCTACCTCATTTGCATGAGGTACCTTCTTTCCTGAAGACTTTCTAATCACTCCCTACTTAGGACTTAACCAATTAGGATTAACAGCGTGCTGGGTTTCTACTCTGTGATTTATAGAAGGCAAGCACTTCATAAATCAGGCAAAGCCGTTCATCCACCTGGCTTGCCATAAACAATGAAAATGGGTAATCAGCAGCACAGTTACATGTTAGCTTGGGAAATGAATCAGAGTCCAGTTTCTTAATTGTCTACTGACTGATGGGAGCAGCTTCCATGCTCTCCAGGCCCTCAGTTTCCTAAACCGAAGGTCTGGTGGGACATTGCCCGAATGGAGAGAAAAGGGAAGAAATATGAACCGTGTTTCCACAGCACCACAGCATTAAATTGTTATCATATTTTACAGGCAGAGTTGTGGGTGATAAAGCAGCTGAGTAAAGGAAGGTAAGAGCTGCCCAACTGTAACATGAGCTCAAGTCAGCAAGAACTGATTGCCTTGACTCAACTGTCACCCTACCGGGGACTGAGATGACATTCTGTACAATGTCAAGAGGCTGAGCTTAAATCCTGCCTATGAGACCTTGGAAAACCCCTCAGTCTCACAGAATGTCAATAATAACACCTCAGGAGGTGTTGTGAATACTGAATCAGAAAGCACACAGATGCTATCTAGCAGAGTGCCTTGCAAAGTAAAAGCAATCAACAAATGTTAATTCCACCGTGCTACCCTGGACATGAAAGAAGACCGAGACATGGTGTTGCAGGAGGGTGGACATTGCGATTTGTTGGTTCACACCTGGGTTATAACTACAGCAAAACCATTCAGACTGGCACGGCTAGTAACTTCTCTGAGGCATCATTTTTATCGTGCTACTCCAAATGCAGGAACTCGCAATGACTCTTTCTTGCTTATTAATGGCAATATGGTATTGATGGTTGGGATGTTCTCTCCAGGGTCCTGTTGGCAGGAGTCCATGAGTGAACTACAGGGTCAGTCTTCCTCTAACGAGGGCCTATCTTGCCTCCACTGCGGGGTCTGCTCTGGTCACTGATGGACCTGGACCTTTCCTACCACAGCCAAGTTGTCAGGCTGTCCCGGTTGTGATCCTCCAAACACACTGGACTAAGTGTTTTTCCAAGACTTTGTTCAGGTAGCCAAATTCTCATATCTAAAATGAATTTCCAACTCCTCAGCATCCAACAAAATGTGATATATCATTTCTAAAAGCTCATCTTCATTTCCACCGAATGACTGCTTTGATGGCTTCATCTTTTTGAGATTTTCTTCTTTTAAATACTAATCTTCACATTCTTAAATTCTTTTTATCCTTAATAATGTTTCCAGGCCTATTGTGAATCAGGCCCACATCGTTTGCTCATTCTATATTATTCTATAGAATGTCTACAGTGTGGGGCGCCTGGGTGGCGCAGTCGGTTGAGCGTCCGACTTCAGCCAGGTCACGATCTCGCGGTCCGTGAGTTCGAGCCCCGCGTCAGGCTCTGGGCTGATGGCTCGGAGCCTGGAGCCTGTTTCCGATTCTGTGTCTCCCTCTCTCTCTGCCCCTCCCCCGTTCATGCTCTGTCTCTCTCTCTGTCCCAAAAATAAATAAAAAACGTTGAAAAAAAAAAAAAAGAATGTCTACAGTGTGCTGAGACCTACAATAAACAGTTGCCACATTGAACATAGAGCAAGTATGTATGTAGAAACATCTATGTTTTGGACCATCTTTGGGGGAATTACTTTTTATTTGAGTTCTTTTTCAAAGATTTTCTATACTAATTACACCATAATTATCACATTAGTGATTTTACTGATTTCAAACAAATGTGGTTTCTTTTGTCACTGAGATATATAACATAAAATAAGCGTATAATATATTGTTAAATTACATTTTATACATATATGATATTATACATACATATATATATATATGTATATATATATATATATATATTTAATTTATATATGCAAAGACCTAAAAAACTTCATGTCTCTCACTTATTTTCCAAAAAAAAGGTAAGTATTGTAATAAATTAGAAAATCAAATTACATATTGAGGGATTTCCTCTTCTGTATAGACAGAGAAGACTTCTCTTTTTTCCTCCTCATAAATTATCCTGGATATTTTAAAACAAACATAAGAAGAGTCTGAAATGTGGATGAAATATGGAGGGAAGGAAGTTGACGAGATGAGGTCTCAGGACTAATGGATAATACAGTGGTGATCTCCCTGTCTTTTGTCTTTGCCCCTTACATCCCTGACTTGGAGCTAGACAAGCTGACAATGTGGAAATACTAATAGGTGTGGAGAAAAAGAGCTCCAAGAGCTAGTTCTCTCTAGCCAGATGGTAAGGGAAGAGGAAGTCTATCAAGAAAGACCAGTTTAAACCATACTAGCTTGACTTGAGCCAAACACCACTGAAAAACCAGTGGGCCCACACCCATCCCACCAAGAGAAGCAGGGAGCCTAGACTTCTACTCCCACTAGACTGTAACAAGGTGCCCACAATCCCTTCCTTTCTCCCAAGCTGAGGCATAAGAGTGGGTAGAATAGGGAGCCAGAGCTTTCATTCCTAGTGCCCAGTAGTGAGGTCCCTTACCCATCAATACCACTGGAGGCCATGGGGGAGCCTGGACTTCCATGCACAACTGTTAGTAACAAGACTAACCCCACCAATGCCAGTGGAGGGCAGCAGAAGGGCCCTCTTGCCCCTGTGATCCAGAGTGATATTAGTGAAGGACTAGAGGGGACCTGAAACTCTCCCCACTGCCCAGTAGTAACAAGGGGCCCTCTCATGCAAGGTGTCAATGTGGCTAAATGGGGTACCTAGACTTTCACCCCCACTTGGCTGTACAAAGTCCCTTCTTCTCCTATCTGGGTTGTGCCAGAGGAGACCAGTTTAAACAGAAGATTCAAATAAAATCTTAGTCTTATAGCATAATATTCAAAATGTCAAGGTTTCAATATAAAATTATTCATCACACCAAGAATCAGGACAACCAATAGATACAAACACCAACATGACAGAGAATCATCCAGTGAGGATTTTAAAGCAGACATCACACAAGTGCTCCACTGAGAATGATGGATATACATGAAAATAAATATAATGCCTCAGTAAAGAAATAGAAAATCACAGATATATATATATATTATAATAAATATCTATAATATATATTATAATATATAATATATAATTGTAATATAATTATATTATATTATATATACATACACACATATATGTATATATGATATATAATGTAAACAAAATATAAAAAAATCAAATTAAATTTTAGAAGTGCAAAGTGTACAATAACAGAAATGTAAAATATGGCAAAGAAATAGAAAGTGTTGCAAAGAAATATAAGGCATAGAGGAGAATCAGATGGAAAGTTGAAAATTGAAAAATAAAAATAAATAAATGAATAAAAAATTCAGCAGATGGACTTAACAGCAGAATCGAAGAGACAGGGGAAGGATTTGGTGGACTTGAAAATAAAACAATAGAAATTACTCAATCTGTACATTAGTGAAAATAGACTAAACCAACGAGCAGGACACTAAGACCCTGTGCACTGTAACAAAAGATCTAACATTCATTCCATCAGAGTCTCAAAAAGAAGAAAATCTGAAAATATATTCAAAGTAATGGTTGAAAATTTCTTAAATTTGGCAAAAGACATAAGCTTACAAGTACAAGAAGCTGTGAAACCCCAGACAGATAAACTCAAAAATATCCACACCAAGACAAATTACCACCAACCTTCTGAAAAACAAAGGCACGTCAAAAATCTCAGAGGCAGTGAGAAACATAGGGAAATGACACTAAAGAAAAAAAAATATTTGAATGGCAGCAGAGTTCTCTTCAGAAATCATAGACACTAGAAGAAAATGGCACACTCATTCTTCAAGGCTGAAAGAAAAGAACTATCAGCCTAGAATGCTGAAATCAGAAAAAAAAAAATCCAACAATGAAGGGAAAATTAAAGGCATTCTTATAGGAAGTAAAGTTTTGAGAATCTGTTGATGACAGACCCACCCTGTAAGAATGGCTAAAGGGAATACTCTAAACAGAAATAAAATAATAAAAGAAGAAATTTTAGAACACGAGGAATAAGGAAAGAACATCAAAAGAGGAAAAATATGGATAAATACAAAAGGTTTCTCTTTTCCTCTTTGTTTGACAACATAACATTGTCAACTTGTGTGACATGTTCTCCTTGTATTATATAAATATTGAAGATCATTATATGACAAATGGGGGGCAAAGAAGGTACAGGGAGGTAAGTTTTGTACAGTTTGCTTGAACTGGTAACAATGTGACACCAGTTGATCGTAACAATTTGTGTGTATATAATGTCGTATTTTCAGAACAAAAAATGTTATACGTAGAGATACACTCAAGCACCTATAGATAAATTAAAATGGAATTGTAAAAAATATCCATTCACAGAAGACAGGAGAAAGAAAACAGAGATAAAAAAAAAAAGAGAGAAAGTACAAATAGAGAAACAATAAATGGAAATCTTAGCCCTAACATACCAATAACATTAAATGTAAATGTTGAAATACACCAATTAAGCGAGATTGTCAGAGTGGATTAAAAATGTGATGAAACCATATGCTGTCTATAATAAATCACTTAAAGTATAATGACATAGGTACACTGTAAGTGAAAGAATGGAAAAGATATTCCATACAAATATTAATAAAAAAAAAGTAGGAGTGGCTCTATTAATATCAGATAAGGTGCTGTCAGAGTAAAGGAAATAACCATGGGCATAGGGGTATATGATGATAAAAATGTCCATAAAAATGTGTATACACCAAACAAAGTTGCATAAATATGTGAAGCAAAAACTGATAGAACTGAAAGGAGAATTAAACAAATCTATAATTATAGCTCAAGACTCCAAAATTCCTTTCTCAATGGTTGACTAAACAACTAGACAGAAAATCAGCAACAACACTGTCAACCAACAAGCTATAACTGACGTTAATAAAATACTTCACCCCTAAACAGCAGAACACATATTCCTTTCCAATGCACATGGAATATATACCCATATGGAACATATCCTCAACTCTACATAAAGCTCAATAAATTTAAAAGGAGCAAAATTGTACAGAGTGTATTAACTGACCACAATGGAATTAAGCCAGAAATTGAAAACAGAAAGATAAAAGGAAAGTTCCCAAACACTTGGAAAGTAAGTAAAAACACCACTAAATAATGCAGAAGGTCAAATAGGATATTTCAAGGGAAAGAAAAAAAAAATACATTGAATTGAATGAAATTGCAAATATAACCTATCAAAATCTGTGAGACATAGAGCCATGGTGAGAGGGAAATTTATAGCAGTAAATGTTTACCTTAGAAAAGTCTAAAATCAAAAATCTACTATCTCAGGAAGTAGAAACTATAAGTGCAAAATAAACCCAAAGCAGGTAGAAAACAAGGACAGAAATAATAAAAAAATAGAAACCAATGTAATTGAAACAGAAAAACAATAGGGAAAATCAATGAGAAAAAGAGCTGACTGTTTGGAAAAAAATCTATAAAATTGACTAACCTCTAACAAGCCTAACAAAGAAAAGAACAAGGAAGCACTAAATACCAATATCAAAAATGAAAGAGGACTATCACTTCAGATTCTGCAGCCATCAAAAGGATAAGGGAATACCACAAAAAACTCTATGCACATAAATTTGACAATGTAGATTGTATGGACCAATTCCTCAAAAAGTAAAAACTACAACAATTCACCTACTATGAAATAGTTCACTTGAATAGTTCCATAACTATTAAGAAAATTGAATTTATAATTTAAAACTCTCAAAAAAGAAATCTCTAAGCCTAGGCCCAGATATTTTCACTGGAGAATTCTACAACATGATTAAAAAAGAATTAACACCAATTCTACACAATCTTTTCCAGAAAATAAGAGGAGAGAGAACACTTCCTATTCATTTATGAGTCAAGTATTACCCTGATACTAAAATTAGATAAAGACACTGAAAAGAAAGAAAGAAAACTACAGACAAATATCCATTATGAATATAAATCCTTAACAAACTATTAGCAAATTGAGTTCAGCATTATATAAAAAAAGAATGACACACCCTGACCCAGTAGAGTTAATTCCAGGGATTCAAGACGGGTTCAATATTAAAAAAATCAATCAGTGGAAGCCATACATTAATAGACTAATGAAGAAAATCACACGATCATATAAATTTATGCAGAAAAATCATCTGACAAAATTAAACACCCGTTTAGGGAGAACTCCAAGAATAGATAGTCATAAAGGGGGACTTCCTGGCCTTGATAAAGAACTCATATGAAAACCTACATCTATTATACTTAACAGTGAAAAACTGAATGCTCTTTCCTATGATTAGGAACAAGTCAAGATGTCTAATGTCATCATTGCCTTTCAACAGAGTGGTAGAATCTTTAGTCAGCTCAGTGAGGCAGGGAGAGAATATAAAGGTGTACAGGTAGGAAAGCGAGAAATGTAACTATCTGCCATTTGGGGAATGTACAAAAACAAAAACTATGAAAGAAGCAAAAAATAACCTCTGGAACTATAAGTGAGGTCATGAGGTCATAGGTAACAATATCAACATTCAAAAATCAACTATAGTAGTAACAATGAACATTTTAAAATCACCAGACTTTTATAACCACTAAACAAAACTGAAACATCTAGGCGTTAATAGAACAAAACACATCCCAGACTTGTATGCTAAGAAATGCAAAAAGCTGATGACAGAAATCCAAGAAGATTTAATAAATGGAGGAATGGACATGGCTTAGAAGACTCAACATTGCAAAGATGGCAATTTTCCCTGAAATGACACACAAACATAATGCAGTCTTAACAAAATTCCAAAAATACTTCTGTGGATATAGAAAATGTAATGCAAAAATCCGTGTGGAAAGGCCAAGGAAACAGCTAAAACAATTTTGAAAACAAAAATAAAGTAGGAAGGAGGAATCACTCCATTCAATTTCAGGACATATTGTATAGCTATAGCTAATCAAGACTGTATGCTTCTGGCAGAGTGATAGACACACAGATCAACAAAATAGGACCGAGAATTCAGAAATCTATCCATACAGGTAGATTTAATAATCTACCAACTAATTTTAATAATCTATCCAATTTATTTTTGACCAAAGTATAAAACTTATATTTGACCAAAGCAAAAAAGCAACTCAACCACTAGGAGGACTTATAATTTTGCATTTTATAAAAAGCCAAGAGATTTTGCAAAAGAAAGACATCAGAAAACACGCAAGACCTCAAGAAACCTAAAGCTATGTGTTTTCCTTACAGATGTGAAGGTTGGGCTAGGGGAGGACTTTATGTGAGAAAGTCTAAGCAACTCAAAGATGAAACAGAATAAAGATCTCAGAAATGAGAAAGACATGGTCAGAAAAATGTTGATGAGCATACAGCTACGTTAAATATATAAGGCTGATCTGGAAGTGATGTTTATAAAACAGAATATAAATGTTATAAATCTTGCCAATGTAAAAACGATGTTACAACTAATACAAATAAAAATGATGTATGAATTGGAAAAGAAATCCAAATCAGAATCATTGATCATTTACAGGGTGACTCGATAGGGCATATATGAAATTCAAAAATAAAAACAAGAAATAGAGGCTTAAATTTAAGAAAGTAATGTTAACAAAGTAATAATTGGAAAGCTCAATTACTGAAAGGGGGAACAACTTGATGAATAAAGAATACAGATAACATGAAAGATTTGGGCCCCCCAAATTGTACTTTGAGTATAAACAGAATGATTCTGGTTGCTGAAACCCTAAGGCCCTCATGAGAAACAAACATAAAATGACCATGTAGATATTCTTTCAAAAGCCTAAGTACATGGAGCTCCCATTGGAGGAGGTGAAGGATATAGCCTGCCCAAGGTGAATGCCAATACAAAATTACAGATCACGTAAGGAAATAATTAATTCACTTTAAGCAAGAATCAGCAGCAATAAAAAAGCAGCATAAGCAGATATCCACAAACCTGAAATAATATGACGATCTGGGAAGAGGCTACAGAATAAGGATATTTAAAATGATAAGCGGGCTGGGACACCTGGGTGGCTCAGCCTGTTGGGTGACTGCTTTGGCCTAGGTCATGATATCTCTGGTCCCGAGTTCTAGCTCCACGGCGGGCTCTGTGCTGACACCTCGAAGCCTGGAGCCTGTTTCAGATTCTGTGTCTCCCTCTTTCTCTGCTCCTCCCCCACTCACTCTCTCTCTCTCTCTCTCTCTCTCAAAAATAAATTAACATTAAAAAAATAAAATAAGATAAAATAATTAGCAGGAGCAGCTGGGTGGCTCAGCTGTCGTGTCTGACTTTGGCTCAGGTCATGATCTCACCGATCCTGAGTTGGAGCCCCACATTGGGGTCTGTGCTGACAGCTCAGAGCCTTGAGCCTGCTTCGGATTCTGGGTCTCCCTCTCTCTCTGCCCCTCCTATGCTTGTACTCTGTCTCTCTCTCAAAAATAAGTAAACATTAATTTTTTTTAAATGATTAAGGGATTAGAATAAGTTCCGGAAGCATAATGAAAGAATTATATTCTTTTGGAAAAAAAAAAAAAGGCAAATGTGGAAATTGAACAGATTACCTCTAGAAGAAAAAATATACAATAAACAGCTCGATGGAACAGTTCAACAACACAAAAGACACAGTTAAACAGAGAATTCATAAACAAGAAGGTAGATGTATACGGGGGGTTTAGGTTAAATCGGTAAGGGGCAATCTTCAAAAACATAATAGTTGGAAGATGGTGGCTCTCAAATTGAAGAAATACTCTGGAAAGCAGGAAAATTTAAGAAACAATATGAAATCCAAAATTATGCACGTCAGGATGAATACCAAGAAAGAAAGAGCAAATAAGAGAAATCGGGAAAGAAAAGACCTATTGCCCTTAAATGAATGACATGTAAAGCAACAGATTTCCCATTAAAACACAAATAAAGTGGGGAACTAGGTAAAGAGAACTCTGTGATATCCTGGCAGCTTTCCTATAAACCTAAATCTACTCCAAACTACAAAATTTAATTTTAAAAAGTTTAAAAAGTGACAGCAATGTTACACCTAGCCAGAAAAAAACAAAACAACACCAAACAATGAATTAATGTCTTCAGAATGCTGAGGGAAAACAAACCCCAAGCTGCAATTACAGACTAAAACATAAAAAAAAAAAAAAAAAAAAAAAAAACCTTTATTTTTTGTAAATGAGGGCAAAATAAATACATTTTCCCACACATGGATCATCACTGAAGGAACGACTAATGTGTATACTTCTGTAAGGAGGAAACTAAATTCATAAGGAAGAAATAAGCTTGAGAAATGAGTTGTAAAAAAACAGTTGCTAAACATGGGATCATACGAAAAATATGCTCCTACAGTCTGACCTTGGTTACATTTCAACAGTAAGAATAGAGTGACTTAAAATAGTGACCAAGAGAGTGTGAGTAGAAGTGACGTTTGACACTTTCCACCCTGGCCTTGGAGTTCCCTGAACGAGTGAGAGATCCTCCATGGATTCTACATTTTCTACTATATATTATATTATATTATATTATATTATATTATATTATATTATATATTATATTATTATATTATAATATTATTTATATATACATATGCCATAAATGATTATTTTAGTGAGAAAAATGATATTAAAATGTTTTTAATCTAAAAAGATAAAAGAGGGGCGCCTGGGTGGCGCAGTCGGTTAAGCGTCCGACTTCAGCCAGGTCACGATCTCGCGGTCCGTGAGTTCGAGCCCCGCGTCAGGCTCTGGGCCGATGGCTCGGAGCCTGGAGCCTGTTTCCGATTCTGTGTCTCCCTCTCTCTCTGCCCCTCCCCCGTTCATGCTCTGTCTCTCTCTGTCCCAAAAATAAAATAAAAAATGTTGAAAAAAAAAAATTTAAAAAAAAAAAAATAAATAAAAAAAAAAATAAAAAGATAAAAGAAAATTTGGGAGAAAAAAGTAGGGAAAGATATAAAGAAAAAAAGGAAAGAAAGTAAAGAGAGAAAGAGGGAAGGAAGGAAGGGGGGAAGGAGGAAGAAAGGAGGGAGGGAAGGAAGAGGGGAGGGAGGGAGGAATGAGGGAGAGAGGGAAAGAGGAAGGAGGGAGGGAAGGAAGGGGGAGGGAGGGAGGCAGAAGGAAGGGAAGGAAGGGGGAGGGAAGGAAGGAAGGAGAGAGGGGGGAAGAAGGGAGGGAAGGAAGAGGGGAGGGAGGGAGGGAGGGAGGGCAGGAGGGAGGAAAGGGGATAGATAGAGAAGATAAATTGCTAGTGGCAGGTGTCCCTGCAAGGGGTCAGTCAGGGTTGCTATATATATCCTTCCACTGCTCAGTCCATTATCTTATTTCCTTTGGATAAAATTGCTCACGCCTCGTAAAATGCTAGTAAAGTCATCCTTGACGTCTCAGCCTATCTATCTCATCTTGAAGGCAAAGCTGGCATCCCATCTCTTCTTTGAAATCTTGGCCAAGAACAGTGACCACTCTCCTTTCTTTCTCTTATACAAGCACCTAGTGGGACCACTCTCTCTGACGTGTGGCTGACATTACTGTCTAATATTCCTGTCAGTGTTAATAAACGATTCTACGTGTGTTGACCTTTGGCTAATTGCCAGACTGCTAGTAGCACTGTCCTCATGCCCAAGGCAGTGGCACACTGGCCCCCTCTCATTAGCTGTTTGCTCCTTCCAGGCAATTCTTCACCCTCCTAAAGAGCCTCACCCTAATGTTAGCCCAGCACATCAGAATAGTAAATAGAGCCCTGGCGTCCAGGGAGAACCTTCTAAGGGCAGGCAGCATTCTACATGGCGGGGAGCAGGCTTGAGTTTCCAAAATGAAGCTGCCAACATCATCAAGAGTTGCTCTCTCTGCAGCTTACAGATTCAACTACCTTAGCTCCTTCTCTCTTTCTCTCATTTTCCCAAACTGATGAATTCAACAAGAAAGAATCACAATATCCAACTTACATTAAATATAAATAAAAGGAACTGGGGCGCCTGGGTGGCACAGTCAGTTGAGGGTCCGACTTCGGCTCAGATCATGATCTTGTGGTTTGTGAGTTTGAGCCCTGTGTGGAGTTCTGTTCTGACAGCTCAGAGCCTGGAGCCTGCTTTGGATTCCGTGTCTCCCTGTCTCGCTCTCCCCTCCCCTGCTCGCGCTCTGTGCTCTGCCTCACTTTCTCAACAATAAATAAAACATTAAAAAGTATATTTAAAAACTAAAAGGAATTAACTTTATGCAGAAATCAAACTGTTTCCATTAGTAGGGTGCTTTTTTTTTTTTTTAAGTTTATTTTGAGAGAGAGAGAGAGAGCACAAGCAGGGGAGGTGGGGAGAGAGAAGGAGACAGAGAGAGAATCCCAAGTGGACTCCACAACCTCAGCTCAGTCTGACACGGGGCTCAAACCCACAAACAGTGAGATCATGACCTGAGCTTAAGTCAGATGCTTAACCAACTGAGCCCCCCAGGTGCCCCAGGAGGCTGCTCCTTCATACCCAGATGTGGGAAATGTATGGAGAAAACACCTGAAAAGTGATTTTATTTCTTCCTTTTCACCAGGATGCTTTTGATAGCCTGGGGACACACATTCAAAAGTCACTTTGGATGGTGTTGGAGAATCCTGTGATACAGTAGGGAAAATGTAAATCAGACATAAAACATAAACCCGGAGTCAAAGAAGCACAGCTTTGAATCCTGGCTTCAAAGATCAAGTGAGAAACAGGGATCTACCTTCTCTGCACTCCACTGTCTTCACCTACAAGAGTGGATCTTACCTGCTTTCTCTGTGCAATGATATGAGGGGGAAGCAGATTTCCTAGCACAAAACCTTGCCGGAATTTTCATTCCCCTTTCCTTTCCACAGCATTTGCAGACAAGGCATGAAAATATTTTTATCCTGGGAGGTTCATCATCTTCCTCCTCAAATATAAACCCAACAAATGCCGCTTGCAAATAGTTTCTAAGCAAAGCCATTAACAAGTCTCCATCCCTTGCAATTCATCCAAGCCAGCCTGTACAGCAATTTGCAAATTTATGATGTGATAGATAGAATTTCTTTGTTTTGATTTTTCATTTGCATATTTATTGAGATATGACGATCTTAATTAGTTCTGCCTTTTTTGTTTTGTTTGTTTTCTTGGTTGGGAAGAGACAGCTTTCCATAGTGCAAAATAATTCTGCATGCTAACAGGGTGACCAAAACCCAGCCTGTGGCATTCCTCTATGTTGATGCTGCTTAAAATGCAGCTTTGTGGATTCTCTTTTCACTTGTTTCCTCTTTAAATGCTGAGGTAATGCTAAAGACTTGGGTGAATGCCAGACCTCAAGAGGCAGCCACCTACTGAGAAGCAAGAGAACACTTTTAAGATTCCAAACACTTACACTCATCCTCCATGTTCTCCCCAGACTACCTATCACCCATCACCCATCACCCTCCACCCTCCCGAAAAAGCTGAGCCCTACCAAATGCCTCTTCAAAATGCAGCCCTGTAGCATCCTGGCTTTTTCGAGGAGAAAATGCAATGGAATTCTCTGGGAGGATGCATCCCAGAGGAGTATTTCGACACTCTGCTCACACTGGGCTTTTTGTCCTTGACCCTCTATTTAGTTTCTTCAGGAGCAGAGCTGTGTGAATTCTGTGCCCCGTCGGAGAGACACGGGCAGCCTAGCTGATAACACGTAAACACGTAAAGACAGACGGATTATGCCCGGTATGAATATCTCACCATCCATCATCACCCAGAACAATTAGCATGATTCCCCAGAGTTTCCCATTTGCCAAGTTCTTCACAGCATCACGAAATCTGTCACCGATTCAACACTTATATGAGGAAGGATATAATTTATTATTTCCCTGGGATTTGGGCTCTTTTTTTTTTTTTTTGGATTTGTTTATTAAAATAAACCCAGTAATGGAGAATTTCCTGTATACAGAGTAAAGCACTAGGCACCATTGGTAAAGGGAAAAAATATTAGCACTGCTAATCACCTACTGTGTGCCAGATACTTTGCATTTACTTTCATTTCACTTAAAATACATTCAGATATGTGTATCTATGGGGCAATATTATGATTCCGATTTTACAGTTGGGAAAAGAGAGACCTTGGGCGTTTAGGAAATGTTCTCATTATCTTAAAGCTACACATGGCACGAAGATGTCCGATATTCAGATAAGATCAAGGGTTCCTGTATCCTTCAATTTAATCAGTAGATACTGACATATACAAGCTACTTTGCCTCAGGATGAAATGGGAGGAGATATTAATTCAGCCAAAATCAGCCATGGGCTCTGTCAAGTGGTCTAGAGTTCTAGAAAATGTCCGATGTCATTCTCACCAAAAAGTCGTGGTGATAAATGTCCTACTTCTTACTGGTCAAATGAATCTGTGATGATGTCGGCTATGTGGTCCAAATTCTTCACAAAAGTAGAAATGCCGAATAAAACAGGATGAGAGTGGGTGAGGAAAGAATGAAAACAAAAGTGGGGACAGACCGAGAGAGATGGAGTGATGGAGATGGCCTGTGAGGTGTTTAGTAACACTTGCTCAACCAGGTTGCCAGCAAGTGTTTCCCCCTTAAGTTCTCATAACTTCTATGAGAAGTGAGTTGACTTAAGTGGCCTGAAAAAAACCAAAATATGTAGGATGCTGGTTCACCGTGGAGGATCGTCAGGAGCTGAAAAATTTGGCAACTGTATGACTGAAGATTTCTGAGGGATCCACTGAGGTTTCAGACATGCACTTTGAAGTCTTCATCTAGAACAGCTGATGAAGAACCATGAGCCAAGTCAATTCATTTGCTCAGTCCTTTTGTTAGAAACTGATCTGGTTGGTAGTAAAACAGAGTTGGGGTCTGTGGTGCATGGTTGGCCATACTCCGTAGCTAAGTGATCTAGAGACGTGAACTAACCCACAAAGGTATCCAACTCAAGAGCATTATGACCTGATGTCAACTGACCAAAGGTGTTTGTGGGCCAGTCTGCCACTTCAGAAATGAATGATAATGGGAGCTCAGGCTACTACCCACTCCCATACCTGCTCTCCACCATTCTCACCGTATTTTCTCATCGAAGAGCTCCAAGTGCACCCTCCCAAATATTTGTGGAAGACTACTAAAGAGCTACAACATAATGAGGCAAGCTAAAATAGTTGCCATTGGATACATTCCCTTGAACAGCGGAACACATGGGGCCGTGGAAGTTTCAATGGCCAAACAAAACCAAACAAAACCAAACAAAAACAAAAACCAAAAAACCACTCTACAGTGGCACCAAACAATCAAACTGTGATTGTGTCTCACTCAATTACACTGCTCTAACACTCACCATTATCTTTCAAGAACTTGAAAAACAACATTTTCTCACTGTCTGGAAAAAAACAAAACAAAACAAAACAGAACATCTAAGAGAAGTACACATTTGCCGAAACCACTTAGATTTCTGTGTAATGTTTGGTGCAACTTTCTGTGCTAAGGGGTATTGCCACTCAAATGTTATGGTAGAAGGACTTTCCTTTTCTTATATGCTTCAAACCACAAGTAAATAAGCCTGGTTACCGGAAATAAAGTAAACAACATTATCAAGGATAAATCATGCGATGGGAAAGGTCAGGGGTGATTTCTCAGAAAAAACAAAACAAATAACAAATGAAATTTAAAAATGTGGACATAGGT
The DNA here is from genome assembly GCF_028018385.1 of Neofelis nebulosa. Taxonomy (NCBI): domain Eukaryota; kingdom Metazoa; phylum Chordata; class Mammalia; order Carnivora; family Felidae; genus Neofelis; species Neofelis nebulosa. The sequence continues at coordinate 8,933,092 of NC_080788.1, forward strand.
TTTGATCTTTTGAAAAATTAAAAGGTAATCTGTGCATTTATGTTCTGACTCATAATTTTATAGACAAATCTCCTTAAGTGCCACTCTGCACTTATTTCTATAACGAACGCTTAATGTTATAAATGTTTATATATCGTTGGTCTCCCATTGGAAATGTACGCATTTATTGCTCTCGGCCAATGAAAGCCGTATGCCATTCTGCACTGCCCTCATTTCAGAAAGTGCTCATTTTTTAACTCCTCCACATTTTTCCCTTTCTGACATGATTTTATGTTCTGGTGAACAGTTTTGACTCCTAATGACTCACAAAAGACATGTGAATAATAGTGCTGGAGGTACAGACAGTGAATACTAGTTTTAAAGCAGCTTGAGGCATGAGCACATTTAAGGAAATTAAGGGTAAAGAAACAGACGATAATGCCCAAGGCCAACGGATGTCTCTGTGGAGGTCACTGAGGAAATCCCCTTTTACTGGGGCTTAGAACCACCCCACTCCCTTCCATCCCCAGGAAACGCCATTTTGTGTCTGGATCTCCTTTGGTTACCATACTCTCTCCTAGATTTGTTGACACCTATAAGTCTAGATATAATTCCGGTTGAGATCACTTCTGATACAACAGACACATCCATGTGGCTGGTTAGCATGTGTGGTACCGAGGATGACCCTCTGATAAAGTCTGTGGCGAAAGGATGGGTCACGGCCCACGTTGCTGTCTTACCCTTGCTGGTCCCAGGACTGAAGTTATTATGTACTCCTTGAGCCCAAAGGAAAAAAATCCAGCTTTCCAAAATCTTGACTCTCACTAGGATGTACCCCATCTTTCATATCCTTGGCATGCACAGGTAGCAAGAGTGGTGAGAGACTGTAACCCCAAACTCCTCTTCTTTATTATGTTTCTTCCCCAGAGGGTTTAGAGTAAGTGGTTGAGACATTACAACATGTGGGGGTTTATCCACATCATTGTGAATCTATGCTTCTGTGCTGAGATCCCTTTATCCAGGGCTGAGGGAGACGTGCTTTCTCTTTTTGCTAGTTTTTTTAGCTCCCCTCAATCATACTAACTTAACTGGAGATTTGTAGGAGTCCTTTGATATGATAAAGAGCTTCATAGACCTCACTGTATCTTGTAAGATATCCAACCCAAATTGTAAGATTCATCTGTAGCCAGAAGAGTCTGCAGTGGTTGCTGGAACAATGTCAGGGAATCCTAAGTGAAGGAAATGGCACGCTCAAGTATAACATCAGGAACTGTCTCCAAAGGGACAGTGTTATAGGACTTGTACAGCTTTGATTCAGGAGATATTCCCATTTCTACAAATACCTCCTTCTCTCTCAACTCAGAATGCTGGTACATATTAGAAACTGAAAGCCTTATATGAGAATACAGCAGAATATAGCTTGAGGGAGAAGCTTTAGCAATCCTGGAGGAATGAGCCTTGGCTGAACAAAAGCATGGGTGAATGTAAAGTCTGAGGTCACACAGGTGGCTTTAAGTGGTTAGGTAGGTGAGTGTTAAAGAAGGAGGTGATTCAATAATATTACAACATGTAAATGTGTCAAATTCCCTTAAATATACACAATGTTGTGTCAAATACACTTCAGTAAAAAAAGCTCTGATTTGAGGAGCCTGGCTGGGTCAGTCAGTTAAGCATTGACTTCGGCTCAGGTCACAATTCGCAGTTTGTGAGCTTGAGCCCCGTGTCAGGCTCTGAGCCTGGAGCCTGCTTTGGTTTCTGTGTCTCCCTCTTTCTCTGCACCTCCCCAGGTTGTACTCTGTCTCTGTCTCTGTCTCTCTCTCTCAAAAATAAAAACATAATTTTTTTTTTTTAAAACAAGCTCTAATTTATGGTACAAATGATGGAACAGTTTTATTTTTAAATTTTTTTTCAACGTTTTTTATTTATTTTTGGGACAGAGAGAGACAGAGCATGAACGGGGGAGGGGCAGAGAGAGAGGGAGACACAGAATCGGAAACAGGCTCCAGGCTCCGAGCTGTCAGCACAGAGCCCGACGCGGGGCTCAAACTCACGGACCGCGAGATCATGACCTGAGCCGAAGTCGGCCGCTTAACCGACTGCGCCACCCAGGCGCCCCGATGGAACAGTTTTAAAGTGAGACCCAAGATAAATAGATAGATCTATCAATAGCTGGATGGACAGATAGACAGACATATATATATATATATATATATATATATATATATATATATATATCTTTTCATATATATATCTTATCATTTCTATTTGTTTTACTAAATTGCATTTATGAAGCAGAATCTTTATATAAACTTTATTTTTTTTACTTAGTATCAACATCTTAAACACATATTATAAGCAAAGTCTTTTCACAGCGGGCACTTTGTGAGCTCTCAGAAAACCTCAGTTGCTATCTCTACCCCTTAAGTTAATAGAGTTTTGGTTTATATCAATACTTCTATTATAGAGACTTGATATTACATACCTGGGGAGAAAAAGGAGCTTCTGTAATCTGATCTCTACTTATTTCTTTATCCCACTTTTCAAACTATATTCTCCTGTGTAATCCCTCCATTAAAGTTGGTCTCTCAGCTCTCCTCAAATCCATATGGGGCTTTGCTGTGCCTCTGAATTGGCTCAGAGAAACACATGGACTCTACCTGCAGTGCTGTCCTGGTAATGGACACCCCTGGTAATGGAAACCCCCATACGTCTGAAGATCAAGCCCAAATATTATTTACTTGATAAAGACTCCATCATTACACAGGCTAGAAATAATTACTTATTTGACTTCAGTGCATTGACTTACTGAACTTTCCTTTGGAGGTCAAAGAAATGATTCAGATTAATGTGTAACTCGTTCTTGCTCCTTGCTTTATACACATAAAATGCTCAAAATAAATACCGATTAAAAAATGGCAGGAAGAAAAAAACAACAAACCTTTCTTAACACAAGGGAAATGCACTCTGCCCCAGACTACGGATAATCCTATGTGTCTCTTTTTTTTTACTGGCCATCCACAGAAATTGAAGAGACGAGGTATTTAAGAAAATTTCACTTAAAATTTTGAAATTGCAGAATGACAGTACTAGAGTGGACCTCTTCTTTCCAAGATCATTTGCTAAAACTTCGATTTAATTGGTGTTTTTATGTGAGATTCTAGTTGGCTTGCCATGGACAGATCTTTGTGCTCTCGGCCCTAGAAACGTAAGGACTGGAGTCAGGTGTTTACAGTTAAAATGAAAGAGTCAGGGGCTCCTGGGTGGCTCAGTCGGTTAATAAGTGCCTTGGTTTCTGCTCAGGTCATGATCTCACAGTGTGTGTTTGATCCCTGCATCAGGCTCTGTGCTGACAGCGTGCAGCCTGCTAGGGATTCTCTCTCTCTCTCTCTCTCTCTCTCTCTCTCTCTCTGCCCTCCCCCTGCTCTCTCTCAAAATTCATAAATAAACATTAAAAAAAATTAAAAAGGCAGACATGGATAGAAGTTCAAAAATTTGCAGGATGGGGTAGAAGTTGGAGAGTCTATATGAAAAAACAAAATCGGCATTTGCTATTTAAAGACTCTATTTTGTTATCTTGGGAGCTATCTCCCAAATTCTATGTTTCTATCAGGCTCTCAGGTTTCAGATAAAAGGATTTTATGTTGCTATTGTTATAGCCTAAAAGAATTCTTTACACAGGGCTTTTTGTTGTAAGAACACAATCCAATCTCCCTGCCTTCTGAAACACCCAGGGATTCCAAGGAGTTTATAGAGCAATGCATTCTGATCTCAGTTGTAGGAAGAAAACCAGTAAGCTGTTGGTTTCAGAACAGAGAGCCCTATATGCTGCCTCCTACCATCAAGCCTGGGGTGAAAGCCACCATTTTGTGGCCACCTGATTCTATGCTGGTTACAAGTTACCTGCAGGCTATCACTTGACCCCACGTGTTTTTCCTGATAATGACGTCATATGACAGTCAGATGGAGTGATCCCGGGTGCCAGTGCCACGGGAGGGGAGTGCCACCATCACTGGGAGGAATCATAGGGTAAGTGGAACAAGTAGGAAGTACACATATTATCAGGTATTATATGATGTTAGTTATTTATCTTCTTGATGGTAAAAAGGATCGCCACTCCATACATCATATACATTTTAAAAGATAGGAGTTGTTTACAATGGATTCTCATTTGGTACAAGCAGACAGCTAAGAAATCGAGTGTTCTAGTAAGGTCTGTGAGAGACACTTGTCAGTAACTTCAGAGGGAGGTTGCCCTGACCCTAACACGCTGAAGTAATTTATGCCACATGCAATTCCAAGGGAATTTAACCAGTAGAGTGTTAACTGATACAATCAATTTTACAATAAACATGACTGGTGACCTTCAAGGAAGTATTTTGATCTGAGCAGTTAACTAGGGACAGTTTGAATTGGGTTAATGAAAAAAAGTTATAAGCTCAAGTGACAACAAAAGTTGTAAGTTTAATATGGCCTATTTTGGAATATTAAAATATCAACTCAATAGGTTGTCACAAGGAGTCACAAAATAAAATCGCTGTAGGAGGGACTGTGATAATTTGTTATAAACACCATAATAAAATACATTATGCAATATATTTCAATAAAATTTAATGTGAGTATAATATGTCATAGCAATTTGGCCCAAGGAAGGAGTAAATAAATATCACTTAACAAAGTCATGATATTGTAGTAACAGAATTGTAACGAAGGGCAGATTATATATATGTAAAGTTATTTTACACATTATATATAATTAAACTATATTTTCTAAATTATTATAATTTTTGTTCAAAAGCTCCTTTAATGTCAGTGAAAATAGCACTGTTGCATAGATGTTCTAGCTTCATCTGGTAGCATAAGTTATGTCAGGTAGTATTTTTACTTACTAATTACTGATTAACATAGCAATAATGACAATAAGAAGAATAATAAGACACATCTACTGTATTTGAAAGCTCACTGAGAGACATGTTGCTAGATACATTAAAGAAATTACCTCATTTGACACGTTGGCATTACTTTATACTGGTTTTTTTTTTTTTTTTTTTTTGAGAGAGAGAGAGAGAGAGAGAGAGAGAGATTGAGTGCAAGCAGGGGAGGAGCAAAGGGAAAGAGAGACAGAATCTTAAGCAGGCTCCATGCTGAGCATGGAACCCTACCAGGGGCTCAATCCCACAACTGTGAGACCACGACCTGAACCGAAATCAAGAGCTGTATGCTCAACCAACTGAACCATCCAGGTGTCTGTATAATTTCTTTTTAACAGCTGATTTTACAATATAAATATTTGATTTCTGATTTTTTTTTTTCCATGAGTTGAAGTCGTACAAATCCTAAACTCACTAAAATTCTTAGGGTTATTAACTAACTTCATCCATTCATTCAATGAACATTTACTGATTGTCTAGGAATTTTCTTTTATTCATTTATGTATTCATAAATTTAGAAAAAACAGGGCACCTGGGTGGCTCAATCAGTTGAGCGTCTGACTTCAGCTCAGGTCATGATCTCGCGGTTTGTGGGTTAGAGCCCTGCATCAGGCTCTGCTGACAGATTCTGTGTCTCCCTGTCTCTCTGCCCCTCCCCCGTTCATCCTCTGTCTCTCTCTCTCTCAAAAATAAATAAACATTAAAAAATGAATTTAGAAAAAATAAGGAGGGGAAGAAAAACAACCTTTAATCTACTTTCCGTATACTGGGGGGCTATTGCTTGGGAAGGGAGTACAGAAGAACCCAGGAGTGGAGTGGGGGTGGGGAGGAGATGTACTGAGTTCAACTACAGTGTTGTTCAGTGAATGTTCTAGCAGAGAAGCAGGCAACGCACCCTGCAAGCTCAGTAGGTGGAATAAGAAAGTCTGTGAAAGAGAAATGTGGAAGCTTTCTCTTGGGGCAGAACATATGAGTTCCTCCAGGCAAAGGGAGGAGAGGATACCTCAGGGTGAAGAGTAACACGTATAAAGACCAGCATTAGAGCTATCGACAATAGTCAAGTATGGAAAGAGCCCAAATGTCCATTGATGGATAAATGTATAAAGAAGATGTGGTATGTGTGTGTGTATATATATATATATATATATATATATATATATATATATATAGTATATACATACATATATATATATATACATATACAATGGAGTATTACTCGGCAATCAAAAAGAATGAAATCTTGCCATTTGCAGCTACGTGGATGGAACTGGACAAGATTATGCCAAGCAAAATTAGTCACTCAGAGAAAGACAAATATCATATGACTTCACACATATGAGGACTTTACGATGCAAAACAGATGAGCATAAGGGAAGGGAAGCAAAAATTATATAAAAACAGGGAGTGGGACAAAACATAAGAGATTCTTAAATACGGAGAACAAACAGAGGGTTACTGGAGGGATTGTGGGAGGGGGGGATGGGCTAAATGGGGAAGGGGCATTAAGGAGGACACTTGTTGGGATGAGCACTGGGTGTTATACATAGGGATGAATCACTGGAATCTACTCCTGAAATCATTATAGCACTGTATGCTAACTAACTTGGATGTAAATTAAAAAAAATAAAAAAAAATAATAATAACAATAAATAAATAATATTAAAAAAAAAGACCAGCGTTAGAGTGCACAGTGATTGTAAACCCTTCAGGGTGTTGGAAGGATAAGCTTTGTGTGGTTAGTGGGGGGACATGAAACTGGGAGTCAAGGGCAGAAGCTGAGGGGCTGGTAGGCCAAGGAAACGGAGTCAGACTTAATTTTATAGGTCATCTTATTTTGTATTTATAAAGAAGGTGCTGGAGCACACTCTTTATCCCATTAGCATTAGACATAATTATTTAAATATAACTTGTTAGAGATTAGCTGTTTAATTTAAAAAACATAATTAATTGGAGCAATGTATTAAATAATAATATTTGACATCATTAATGAGGGTATAATTATATGTGCTATTTAAAAACTTACTGCAATACCAATATTTTCTCATAAAATGAAGCAAGAATTATTAACTACCAAGCAACTTAGCAACTCGCCTCAATTCATTTTGGGATTCACATCCCTGGCAATAATCACTCAAATATTAAAAAAATCTATTTAAAATCTCTTCACATAAACTCATATATAAGTGTAAGAAAAATGTAGTAAGATTTCCACAAGGAATAGGTTAAGGAAAAAAACAGAGGAGGGGGTAGGACTCCCATTAAGCATATATGAATTTATGGAAAGTTCTCTCTCTCTTCTCAGACTTAGGGGGACTTGGAGAAAATGCCCCCAGAGATTTGCCATTTAGCCGTAGAAGTATCACAAGGGAGCAGAAGAATGTGATCCTAATAGAACTGGCCTTGCATTGATCTGGAAGGGCTATGGCAGACATACTTCAGAGAGGACTTATCAGGTGGTAGTCACCATATTTAATACTTTATATACACTATTCATTGAATTGTCAGAAAAGCCCAATGAGTTAAGTGCCATTAATGTGTCTAATTCTTGGGGCGCCAGGGTGACTCTGTCGGTTGGGCGTCCGACTTCATTCAGGTCATGACCTCATGGGTTCATGAGTTCGAGCCCCGTGTCGGGCTCTGTGCCGACAGCTTGGAACCTGGAGCCTGATTCGGATTCTGTGTCTCCCTCTCTCCCTGCCCCTCCCCCACTTGCCCTCTGTCTCTCTCTCTCTCTCTCTCTCTCTCTCAAAAGTAAATAAACATTAAAAAAAATTTTTTTTAATAAATTTTTTAAAAAATGTCTAATTTTTATATAAGAAAAGTAAATCTCAAAAAGGTTAGGTGATTTGTCTAAGGTCCTTCAGCTAATAACTAGTAGCATCAGGAGTGGCACTGAGGTGGTGACAATTCCGTACTGGAAGAAATCATGGACTGACTTCAGAATGGATACAGTTCAGTTGATCATACAGGGAGGCGTTAAATGTAGGCATTGGTATGTTTTATTATTTGATTTGAACACTGCATCATAATGGTATATATCTGTTCTTCACTCTCTGTTATCGAGCAAATAGCATCTATAGGAAATGAGGTTCTGGAATACCATACTGGCATGTTTAATTCCGAGTAAGTGATTAGGAAATGGAGTACAGTGATGTCCGCTCAAAACACTGTTGTCATCAGATGCTACCACAGGCTTGCAAGCAACGTGGTGGCAACCAGTGGAACTGCATCAAATGGCCATTTTTTGAGGTCACGAGAGGTCCTATACTGGCAATGTTTGAACTTAATACAACGAGATCTTTCCACTGAAGGTCACCTTGGCAAGATGAGTGGCATGGAGAAGGGAAAATGGAACAGGAAGAGAAGTTGGAATGTTCTGGCGAGAATACTGGGGACAAAGAATGACTGTTTCCAGAAAGAGCAGTGGCTAAAAGAAGAGGTTGATCGGCTCCCGAATCATCTGCAAACCAAACTGGCAACACCCAGGTGGATGTGTGGAGTGAGACACGGGTGGAGAGCCATCAGGACGACTCTGAGACTTTCAGGAAAAGAAACTGAGAGCATTTACATGAGGGAAGTTTCCTCCCAACAGGAAGAATTATTTCTAAAAACGTTTTCTTCTTATGCCTGTAGGAGTTATTCTAGATTCTATGTTAGATTCCATACTAATTCAAGAAATACATTTCTGTTTTAAAAAACAAATAAACAAACAAAAAAACACAAAAGGCAACGAAACCCAGGCTCCCAGAGCTGCAAAATTGAACTTAGCACTTCCGATGAGGAAGGAGTAAGGTGAGACTGCCTGCCATGCACACCCAGGGTCCCCCATTCTGCTCAGGGTGGTGTGCAGCTTTCTCTGCTCAGCACATGCGGAATCAGTGACCCCCAGGAGCCAGGCTCAGGGCCAGCCACTGGGTGTGGGGTGAAGCGCACACCTTCTCTCCCCTGCTCTGCCCTGCCTAGTAGCGGAGACGGTCAGTCCAATGTGCATTTGCGATGAGACGTGTGCTATGCAGACAAACAGAGGTGGAGGCTGGAGCAGTAATGAGGGTCTTATCTGATCCAGTGTGTCAGTACCCCCAACACACACACACACGCACACACACACACGCACTTGAATACATGTACATTCTACATACATGTGCATACCCGTGCCCACCTACATGCATGCAAATGCACACATGCACACATACATCCACACATGCACACCCATCCACGTGCACACACATTCACGTTCACATGTACTCACACCTACACCCATACGTGCACCCATGCATTTACGCATCTGCACACGTCCATGTGCACACACTCATGCCTACACCCATATATACACCACAGCACACACACTTGCTCACAATTCAAACCTATCCCCACCCACACACATGCACTCATACAGACACACACACACACACATATCACGACTGTGTACACAGAGACACACGCTGTCACGACTCCCTGGGGACCGTGGAGAGTAACATCCACATTACTGTTCAGACTCAAACAACATTTTTCTTTTTGTCAGCCATCCTTGGCCCTCCTGGCACATCAAATTGCTTCAAAATTTCTCCATCCTCTGATTCCATGCTTAGAATGTTTACAACTTTCCTTCCCGTTTCTTCTTTTGTCCTGACAATTATATTAACAAATGATTTGATATTACTTATGAATATTCACTAATTATATAGTAACAGATAATTATATTAACAAATAACACCTCCCATGAACAACTTTAAGGCTCCGAGTCCTGTGAATGGGCTGATTTCCTGTTTTTTATTATTGACATAATTCTAGAATCTGCTTTCCTATTTCATTTCAGTCAAGGGAAAGGCTTTCATGGTACCTAAAGCTGAGATTCAGCAAACTTTAAGATTCCATTGTCTGTTGTTTCCAAAAGAAAATAAAAAAGAAAGGAAGGAAGAAAGGAAGAAAGAAAGAAAAGACAAAGACAAAGACCAAATTTCAAAGCCTACTTTTGAGTTTCTTCTCTGACAGGCCCTCTTACTGAAGGAGGCTCTGAGAACCGCCAGGGCCAAGAGAACATGGTGCCTTGCTTTCCCCTCTAAAATCCCCTGGCTCTGCTTTCCATTGCCTCCCCCTGAGATTTTCCCCCAAGTAAGCCAAAGCTCCTCCCTGTGAGCACAGGGCTTACAGATAACCTAACTCCCACCAAAGTGGTAAAAAGTGACGTGACCACTGCTCAGAGCCGATCCCAGGGCCGCCTCTAACAAATACCCCAAAACACACAACAGAGCCAAAGAAAGAGCAGCCTGATGGTTGTCCCTGGCAGGCCTGAGCAACACTCTTTATCTGCCTCCTCAGAAAAGAGTTTTCTGGAATATAGAGCCAAAGGAAAGAGGTAATTTATTGTGAGGATTGCGTATTAATTAGTTTTCAGGAGTTCCTTGGGTAATTACAATCTGTAACATTTGTAATTGATTTGGCTAGATTAAAAATGGATGCTTTGGTGCATCAGTGAAATTAGCAAGAAGCCAAGAAGAAGCGGGAGGAGGAAATGTCTTACCTGCCAGATGAGGGGCAAGTTGGCCTCAGGCCAGGCTCCAGACGGTACCTTCTCTGGAGCCAAAACTACAGCAGGCATCTAAGACTGCACACTCAGCAGGTAAGTCTTTCCCCCAAAAGCCCATATGGAGTAGGTGACCAGAGGTCTCCTGAGCGCTTTAACAATCAGAGGAGTGCTCCCCCCCAGGGACTTGTGAAGTCGGACACCTTCCTCAGCCCCACCTTGATAGTGGGCAGGCTAACGAGATGGGCATAAGTGAAAATCAATCATTCTGCAGAACAGAGGGAAGGAGCCCCTTCTCCTGGAGGGGGTGAGGAGCCAGGACGGGATGAAGGGGGCGGGGATGTAGAAAAAGAAGCTGCCTCCTGCCAGACATAATCTTGGGCTGAACCGCCTCCCTCTCGAGCCTTGTGGCTGGCCACCTGCCCTCTGGGACCCTCCCCAAAAGACCCTTGCTCCCTGTGTGTCTTATCCCAAGTTCCTGCCAGGGCTCCTTTGTTCGCCAGTCATGACCAGCCGTGTGGCTGTGACCAGGGGGACAGCGCACTGTTCTTTGGGCGGGGGCGGGGACTCAGAGTGTGCCTTCCCCGAGGCTGCACCCTCACCCCTGATGCTGACAAGTCCTAACACAGAGGTGATGAGGTGCCCCTGCAAAACAGCTCGTGTGCAGGTTGTGGGTGGAAGACCTGGTTTAGAGATTCAGGAAAGGAAGGATCAAGACACCTCAGTGTCATGGGTGTATTAACTCACACTTATGGAGCACTTGCTATGTATACAGCACTGCTGGCAAATTTAGAAAATCTCAATGACAGAGCTTTAGACAAGTGCAGTAGTACACAGGTCCAAGGTGGGGAGCATTCTAGTACAAAAGGTGAGCAAGTGCTTTAGAAGAGATGTAGTTACAAGAGATTAAGGACATAGAAGAGGAAATCCAAGGGAGGAGGAGGGAAGGGAGATGGAAAGATAAAGGATAAAGCAGGGAAAGAGAAGTGGGAGAGACACCAGCACTGGTCCGCGAGCAAGAGGCCTAATAGGAAGGAGGGGCGGCTTCATGGAGAAGAGAGAGCTCTTCTCTAGAACAGGTGCCTGCAAACTATAGCCCACAGGCCAAATCTGGCCCACTGCCTTTATTTTGTAAATAAAGTTTTATTGGGATGTAGACATGCCTGTTCATCCACATATTATCTGTGGCTCTTTTTGTCCTACAACAGAGTTGAATAGTTGCAAGAGAGAACAGAGGCAAAGCCGGAAATATTTACTGACTCTTTGCAGGAAAAGTTTGCCAAGCCCTGCTCTAGAATAAAACCCTCATCACATAAGCCTATTCTATGAACAAGAGTATGTGTTCATTCTTTTCCAGGATCTAATTACAGGGGTTTTGCATTCATAGGCAGCATTACTGAGCTCCATGTAGAGATCATCTCTCCTGGAAGATGTGTTCTGCTCCGGTTACACTTGCCAGTGTTATTTATCTTTCCTGGTCAACATGGAGTGCGGCGGAAGTAGGTCTTACCATGATGGGGATGACTCCATTTTAAAATACAGGTGGGGTGCCTGGCTGGCTTAGTCGGTGGAGCGTGCAACTCTTGATCTTGAGGTTTTAAGTTAGAGCCCCATGTTGGGTACAGAGGTTACTTAAAAATAAAAGCTTTAAAAATAAAATAAAAACGAAATGAAATGAAATGAAATGAAATGAAATGAAATGAAATGAAATGAAATAAAATAAAATAAAATAAAATAAAATAAAATAAAATAAAATAAAATAAAATACAAATGTGTGTTGTTAGAAATACCACCATGTTTAGTTTTGATCTTGGGGAGAAAGAATGTGGGAAGAGAGAAGCAGGTTGATGACCATGCTGCATGTGATGGAGGAGGGTTGGTATCTGGGAGCGAACACTGTTTAATCCAAAACAATGGCCAGAAAAAAATGTCGCTAAACTCTGAGCAACAAGTGGCCCCCAGGTCTCTTCGCTGGGTACATTTCTGATAGCTGACAGTTACAGAATGTAGGTAAATGCTTGCTGTCTTCAGGGTTCAGAGCGTAAGGGTGCTCAGTAAGGATGGCAAATGTCTAAGTACACCTGGAGATGCCCAGATTCAAGTTTTCCTCAAGACTCAAGCTCATGCCTCCTCACTTTCTACTTGTCCCTCTCCCTATGCTGACAGGGAGAATAGCTTCCAAGTATCTTTTGACAAAGAGGTCTGTCTTCAGGGGTCATGGGTTTCTTCCCCCTCCCCAAGAGGGATGGGTGGAAGGGATGGTTTTCTGCCCAATCTCTTCTTCATGGAAGAGCATGCCAGCCAGGTCTGGTGACACACTTTTTAGGAATCCCTTTCGTTCAGTACAAACACCTTTGTGCTATCTACTTCGAAAATGGCACATAGCTGGGTACCTGCCACCTTCTTTCCATTCAGGGGTTGGAACTCAGGTTTGCTTAGCAAGCCCACTGTTGAGTGGCAACAAGGATTGACAGAAGCCCACAAAACTAGACGAGACCTCAGGAAGCACAGGGAGGAGGGAATGGGGATTGATTACAGGGTTTTTATACATTTGAACAGACAAAAGTTTGAGGTTTGATAGATGACTCATGTACCCTGAAACTGAATCTGAATGTTCTACCTTTCGTGGTCTTTAGTGTATATTCTGGCCTGGATCAAACAAGAGTTGGTTATATTCTCTCTTACACTTGGTTACAGAAGGGCCCCCAGTACTTATGGCAAATAAAATCCTATATTCTGTCTGACAAAGCTGCTAGGATGATTCAGGAGGCAAGGGACCACTTTGTTTCTTTCTTTACAAATTGCCTCATGGTCCATACGAATTGCCTGCTGGTGGTGGGTGAGTGATGGGCAGGAAGTCAGGTCTCATAGTGAGGTAAGGTGATATTTCAGCCTGGATCCCCCAGCCTAGAGTTCCCTGATCTCCACCCCATTCTTAACGGTAACCCCCTTGGGAGTCCCTTGCTAATCCCTATCTTTAATCCAACCTTTGAACAGAGAGGCCAGAAATTTGGAGGAAATCCAGGGGTTCAATATCCTCTGCAATCGTTAATTTCTTTCTCATAGGAAACAAATCTATATGTCAGTGCTGTGCTAACATTGCATCTTTAACATCATGGCAGTAGCTTTAGGCCAGTAAGCATTAATAAAACAAACTGACTTGAACAGATGTAAGTCAGACACTAAAGAGAAAGCCATGAGGCTCAATGCTAATCCCAATTGCTAACTCGTCCCCTTTTGTATGGAATCTTCTATTAAAAATTTTTTTAATGAAAAACTTCAATTAAATTGCAGCAAAGAACATGCTGTGTGTCTAAGGAAAATGGGCACATTTGTCAACCACAATCTGGATTCAGAGATGTGATGTGACTCTGGGCTTGTCCCACGTAGCAGGCATTTTATGAGACCTAGATGTTATTTATGGTGGCAGTGGCAGAGCCTGATGAAGTGGGTGCCCTGAGCAGAGTGTGGGGAGGCCCGAGATTGATTCCACACTTTCATTGCTAGTAAAAGAGTCTTAGCATTTAGGTTGAAGCAAATTGTAGGACTTTTTCTCTGGGAGTCATTAACAAAAAGTCTAATAAAGAACAAGGTATATATTTTTTCTGTTCTGTAATTTTTTTTAAATCTCTTTACAGTCCCCCTTATGACCTCTCTATTTTCTGATTTGCAAAACAATATCAGTTGGCTTTGTCACTCATCAGATGGGGCTCTCTCAGAGAGGGACAAATGAAGCTGTCCCGTTGGATGCCATGCTTGGCGACCCTCTTAAAGAGGCATTTTTTAAACTCCTGGATTGCTACCAATTAGGGTGTCAGAAAAAGCTTATTTTTAAAGATCATAGGATGAATATACCAGGAAGTAGCATATAATATCAACAGTAAAAGTAGGGATCGTTTCATCAAAATTGTGGCTGTATATGTATATATTTATGCATATGGAGTCTCTACATAAAATGTACTTCATAATGTGGGCTGCATTAAATATTATTTGAGGGGCACCTGGGTGGCTCAGTCTGTTGAATGTCCAACTCTCAATTTCGGCTCAGATCACGATCTCACAGTTCATGAGTTTGAGCCCCACAGCAGGCTCTGTGCTGATAACACAGAGCCTGCTTGGGATTCTCTGTCTCCCTCTTTCTCTGCCCCTCTCCATCTCATGCTCTCTCTCTTTCATTTTTTCTTCCAAAAATAAATAAATAAACATTTTTAAAATATCATTTGAAAAAACATGCTCTACATTTTAACCCTAGATCAGTGGCAGAGGCAATGAATATCCCCACTTCTCCTCCCTGCGGTTTATCTCACATAGAAGAGTTTTCCTGATTCTGTACCATCTGGCACTCAAGTGACAGCTGGTGTTTCTGGGCTCCTCTAGCAGGGCCCCATGCATTCCCCCCCCCAAAAAAAAAAAGGACCAAGGGCTTTCCTCTAACCAGGAGCAAATCAGATTGCATGAACAGTATACAAAGGAAGTAACGTTACTTTAGTATTTATTATGTGTTGGTTACTGGCCCCAAAGCATTTATGTATATGTAATTCACAAAAATCCTAGGGCTGTTTTTGAAGTAAGGTATTTATTTTCTTTCACATATATGGAAATTGAAGTTGAGAGACACCCTGCCATGACCTTTTTCCAAAAGACCTTACTGTCTGAATTTTTACATTATTATTGTTTTATTTTCTTTAAGTGACTCCTGAGACTGTTACCATTCCCTGTGGAAAGAATTGGGAAATACTTGAAAAAGTGTGGCCCTCCATAAAGGCACTTTATATCATTGTACAGGACATAATAGGTGCAGGTATATCGGCTTCACAATGAACGAAGCACTCCCGTAGTCTTACCTGACTTGCTCTTCACCATGTATCCGTCTGATGGGTAGGGGAAGTATTGTTCCCACTGTACAGATTGGAAAACTGATACAGAGAAGGCAAATCATTCACATGCTTTATAGGAGCCTGATCTTGAACCCAGGGCTTTGCTTCCAAGTCCATTGCTGTTTGTAGCATAGCTACTATTGTCAAAAGATCATAAAGACTGTGTCTTGAGTTGTATTCTATAGTTTTTAAAATGCCGAAGGCCCCCCTCCCAAAACTAACATTAAAAAAAGGAGGAAAAGCAGACATCAGGAAGACTGTGGAGTAGAGATTCTCAAACATCTTAAAAACCACTGACTAAAAATGGATTCTCAAAATGTTCATTCTCATTATTAATATCATCTGGCACTTAATGGTAATTAGCCAGATTACTAACTCCTTTACAGAATCCTGAGAATTTTGTTTAGAAATCAACTCATCTGGCTCAGCAGGGAAACAGGAAAGACCAATATGCCTTGGCTCCCACATTGCATCCACAGGCTCTTAAAATGAAAAGCAAAGGATAAGGGTTCTCTCTGTCATTTTAAACGGGAGGGAAAATTAATTGCTCCTGCAGAGATGAAAACTTTACGTTTGAAAAGCAACTGGTACAAAATTCTTTTTTCTTCTGTTCCCACCTGTGGAGAGTAGTCACAAAGACAAATGCCAAATCCTTTCCTAATTAGGAAGCGGACCGTCTGGAAGGCACTGCGGCCAAAGGCTGGCTGTACGTAGAGGGGAAATGAGATGAGGTGTATAATATTTGCATGTTTGAGAATGAATATATCACATTGGCTGTGTATATATAACTAGGTCTGTCTATTGAGCCGCTGAGTATTGAAAATTAAATAAACAAGATTTGCTAATCATATGGTTATAGATGTGGAACTGGCCTAGGAACCACTTTCTGCGTACTTTTGTATTTTGTCTGCAATAATAATAAACAGGCTTACAATGCCATTAGCAGTGGAGTCCGACACATTAATTCTCGAATGAGGAAAATTTGGCCTCGTGGTTACTTTTGGCGGAGGATTCAGAACTTGGAGCTGCTATATTCGGTTCTCCGGTTGACTGGTTTTAGTCAGATCGGCTCCGTTTTTATCTGTTTTCTCCATCTGAAAATACGGGGAATAGGAATGCTTCCCTTTTGGACTTCAAAATATCTCCTAAGAAGAGATGTGCAAGGGACCTGATGGGAATTCGCAGTCAAGCAAGCACATCTTCTGCCCCCCAGACTAATTCTTGTGGTTGCCTTGATAGAGCGTCTGAGTGTGCTTGTGAATGCATGGGAGCTTTGAAATCTGCTCTTTGTTTGCACTGTTAATTTTTTTTAAAGGTGATTTATTTTGGTGAGGGAGGGGCAGAGGGAGAGGGAGAAAGAGAGTCCCAAGCAGGCCCTGCCTGACTCGGGGCTTGATCCCACGAACCATGAGGTTATGACCTGAGCTGAAATCAAGTCGGACCCTTAGCCCACTGAGCCACCCAAGTGCCCCTGTTTGCATTCTAGATATGCCTCTGTTGATCCACACTAATGTGAGAAATCCATTTCGACATCACTTCAACTATTTCCTCATTTGAATGAAGAAATGGGGATATGAATATGACGTGTTGATTGGTAGTATAAGACATGAAAAAATATGTACCAAAGGACTTAATAACTGTAGATGTTATTTTAAAGCTAAATGTATCATGGGAAGATCATTCAAGTAAACAATGTGACCAATCATTTTTCTATTTGTGGAATGATATGGAAAGACAAAATATAGGTGTTCAAACTCTTTTGGCACAAATGATGGTTCTGACCTCAAATTGGGAAAAGAGCTGGGCTGTTAGATACAGAAGAAGGTCAGAACTGGGTGTTACTTAGAAAAGCACTGGGTGACTCAGTCAGTTGAGTGACTGATTCTTGGTTTCAGCTCAGGTCATGGTCTCAGTATCAGGGGATCAGGTCCTGTGTTGGGCTCACGCTCAGCGTGGAGCCTGCTTCAGATTCTCTCTCTCCCTCTGCCCTTCTCCCTCCCTTCTCTCTCTTTTTTTTTTTTAAATTTTTTTTTTTTTTTTTTTTCAACGTTTTTAATTTATTTTTGGGACAGAGAGAGACAGAGCATGAACGGGGGAGGGGCAGAGAGAGAGGGAGACACAGAATCGGAAACAGGCTCCAGGCTCCGAGCCATCAGCCCAGAGCCTGACGCGGGGCTCGAACCCACGGACCGCGAGATCGTGACCTGGCTGAAGTCGGACGCTTAACCGACTGCGCCACCCAGGCGCCCCTCTCTCTCTTTTTTTAAAAAAATATCTATTTATGAGAGACAGAGATAGACAGATGGCAAGCAGGGGTGGAAGGTGGGCAGAGAGAGGGAGACAAAGAATCTGAAGCAGGCTCCAGGCTTTGAGCTGTCAGCACAGAGCCTGACGCAGGGCTCGAACTCATGAACCACAAGATCATGACCTGAGCCGAAGCTGGACTCTCAATCGACTGAGCCACCCAGGTGCCCCCTCTTCTCTTTCTTTCTTACGGAAAATTTAACAAGACACAAAGGCAAAGAGTATCGACTAGTTCAAGTATAATACCAGAGTAAAACCTTGAAGGTGGAACAAAGAATCCACCAACTGAAAAATGACAAGCTGCCCCCCCCCCCGTGTGAGGCACAGAGGCAGTTAGAGTCCTCAAAGTTTAGTAAACAAGTGAAGAAGAAGAGTAGGTGGAAAGATAGGAGTCCCTGCAGAGCTACATCACAGGCATGCCAGCCTATTTGCAAGGAGCCTGTGGGAAGGAAGAAAGAAGTGTGGGAATCCATTCATTTAGTCTACAGATTTCATAACACCACTAGTCACGGTGGGCCACAGAATCCATGTAGGCTTGCTTTATGAAGGTATAGCATTACGGTCACTGGACTTCCTAACAGAACAGTTGTCAGGTTGACAGATTGAGGTTAAGCCTGATCCCTTTGAGTGTCTCAGCAGATGGGTATTCCCTTTGAAGTCCTGGCCCCATTTCTGAAAGATAGATGTCTCTAAGGATCATGGAAATGGGGGACACTTATTCTCTGTCCCAGGTTCCTACCCACAGGTCATTCTGGAAAAGAAGCAAAAAGCAACATGACAATGGCTCTCCTTGGTTTGGTTTCTTGAGCTGGCTTCCTGGTTAAGTCAGTCAAGGAAGTTTGATTAATGGTATGACTCTAAGAACCAAGTGTTGCATGAGTTGCTAGGTGTGGCAAGATATGTAGCCAATTAGCAGATGAGTTCCAAAGACAAGGTACCCAGGCCTTCTGTCAAGGCAACTAAGGGGATCCATATTTTAGATTATGCAGGCTACAAACTTTGGAAATTTCCAATGTCATTTCTATTTTTCTAGACAACTGACCAAATTGAAAGATCAGATTCAATATCATCTTTGATGAAACAGTAATCTTAGGGCCTCTGATATATTCCCTATGGTGTAGACAGCACCTGCATGCTAGTGTATCCCAGAAGGAGTCAGGCTACAATTACAATGCTCTTTATTTCTTATGGTTTCTCCCACTTGCTTGTTCATCAGATACTTCTTTTTTTTTTTTTTTGCCTCTTCTCCTTTCTTGCTTCCATATATCTATTTGAAATATGTCTGAAATAAAATCCCAAGACTCCCAAGAATATTCTTGTGCTTGTAAACATGTGTACAACTTCCATCCACATATTTTCACATAACAATGTTTAAATGCCAAAGGGAAAGAGGGCGTTCATTGTGTGTCTGTGTGTTTTCTGTTTTTTTGTTAGTGTGTGTGTGTGTGTTGGCAGATATGCTTTCCTTCTTTCTTAACACAGTTGGATGCAGGCTGTGGATTCTTTTAAATGTCCTTTAGGAGGCAGAAAAAAGTCATGGAAAAGCTTATATCCCAGCTCTGCCACTCGCCACCGATTTGACCTTCAATATGTGACTTAAAGTCTGTAAAAGCTCAGATTTCTTCCTAGTAAACTGAGGGTGAAAAATAAGGCAGAGACAGAGGATTCCACTCAGTTCCTAAAAAGCGCTGGATATAAATGGCTATAAGGTGATTCCCTTTCCTTTCCTTTTCTGATTAGACTACCTTAGTACAATTTAAGATGATGTTGTTCAATTATAAACATGAATCTCTGAAAAGAATCAAAGCTATCTTGTGATAGAATAGGGGGTCTCAGAAGCACTGCAGTCTGAAAGGGAGCAGGTGGCCATAATAGAGGGAAGGGGAGGATGTTGCTTTCCTGCATTTGTTTCACAGCACACGCCTGTGGGCAGTGGGATGGCCTATTTTCCAGCTCTGTTGGATAAAAGCCCAGAGAAGTAGTCAGGGACTCTCAAGTCAAAAAATGATGCTGGTCTCTCCTTCATGAACTCCCTGAGAAAGTGGGGAATCCAATTTATAATGGTTCTAGAGGGGGGAAGGATATCAAGAGATGCTTGAGCTTAGGTGTTGGCCCACTGGGCTAATGTGCACAAAGCACTTGGTACAGAGCAATGCTCATCAGTGTTTGTGATGGTTGGGGTAGCAGAGGTTGCTATTGTTGTTATTATTATTGGAAGTATTTGTCTAGAATCCCACCAAGGCAAAGACAGATAGCGCCTTCTTTTCTGTCTGGATGTTCTACCTGCATATCAGATTTACAAGTCTCAGGGGGCATTCTATGAGCTGTGCCTCTCCTGACTTTTGGACTATGCTCTGAGTTCTCCAGGATTGTTGTACCACATAGCATCTCATTCAGTTTTATCACACCTTGGATTGAAATTTCTACAAATTAATTTTTAAAGAAGGAAGCTAAAGCCCAGAAAATGGCCACAATTCCTAGTGTAAGGATGGTCAGTGGCTCTGGGAGGCAGGGAGGAGGAGAAACCTGATGCTGGGGTCTTCATGATGACCAGGTTCAGCCACACCGCCATGGCTTTAAGGGCACTTATCACACTGACCACTGGGAAGAGAGTAGAGGGTAGCTTTTAAATAGTTGTGCCCCAGGGGCACCTGGGTAGCTCAATCAGTTAAAGCCTCTGACTTCAGCTCAGGTCATGAGCTCACAGTTCGTGGGTTCAAGCCCTGCATCGGGCTCTGTGCTGACAGCTCAAAGCCTGGAGCCTGCTTCAGATTCTGTGTCTCCCTCTCTCTCTCTGCCCTTCTCCCACTCATGTTCTCTCTCTCTCTCTCTCTCTCTCTCTCTCTCAAAAATAAATAAACATTAAAATTTTTTTAATAATAAATAGTTGTGCCCCAATCCCTCAGCCCCGCTCTGGTTTTTCTACTGGCACACCCCTCCGACCTCTCCAGCAAAGATTGTGGGAATAGACCATTAGAGAGTTCATCAGTTGTTCAAGTAAAGATTCATAGAATTCAGTCTGCTTAACTCAAATTCAAAGGCATTTATCACCCTGCCACCAAGGCAGCTGACAGCTAAATGCTTTAAAAATTATTTCAAAATTATGCCTTTGCTTGGTCCTTGAAGCTGTGTGATTTAAAGGCTTTGCCTAAATCCTAAACTGTGGGCCGAGGTGGGCACACCACTTTCTTTCCAATATCCTCAATTAAAGTATGGATATACTCAATTATATCCATAATTAAGTATTATGTTCTGTTCTCCATACTTTGAGATCACGTCTGTTTCCCGTCACCATTAGTCTGTACCATCCCACCTGTATCTACTAACGGTGAACAGGCCCTATTTTTTAGTAGTTTTCTTGGACAGAAGTCCAGATACAAACCAGGCAGTGTGAAGTCACAGAATGGAGCTCTCCTCTTCTCCGTAACTCCCACACTGAGTGGGAATCAGTCTACTGTGGTTCTAGGTAGTCACCCTTCCTTATAGCACCCTCTTCATGACTCCCTCACACATCTGGATCTCTTAAGCATTACTGCCTACTAGACTTTAAAGTGCTCGGAATTCTGTAAGAGTTGAACATGTACTATGTGTAACAGCCTTTTGGGGGACTGGATTCTTCGTCCATGTGAAGACGAAGCTACTACATGTGAAAGATTTCCTTGGGCTTAGGGCTATGAAGAAAGGTCATAAAGGGCTTTCTTCATTGATGTATAAATAAGACTTCTCATCTGGAAAGACTCAAGGGATTGCTGTCTTGTGTGGCTTGGTTAGTTATATGAGAATCTTGCACCAAGAGTTGGTACCACACATAAATACACTCTGGTGATCTTGCACTGCTTGAAGATTCTCTTCTGGCCCATTGAACAAAAGTATCCACACTCCATTTCCCTACCCGTTCCTTTGCTTCTTGCCTATTTGTTGTGTGAGTATGGAGGAAGGGGGGTATTTTTTTAAGCTCTCCTGATGCCTGATATTCATTAACCTCATCTGCTGCTACATTCTGACTCCCCTCTTTGATCATATACTGGATGAGCCACATTGACAATTCATCATTCTGACAAATTGTAAAAGGTAAACCATCTCACATCTCTTGGATTGTGCCCTGACAGCATGATCCAGACCCAGACACTAATGAAACACCAAGATACGTTCTCATCTTTCTGCGATGGCTATGATTTCCCTTTTTCTCTATTACAAAAGGTTCTAGATTCATTGTATATTTGGCATTCACAATAGAGCTTAGAAATTTGCATCTTAGGGATAGATTAGTGTTTCAGATCTTTAAATTCAATCATACCTGTTTCCTCTGCTTTAATTTACATCTACTAATTTATCTCCCTCTGCTTTTACACCAATGCATATCCTGTTTCTTTTGAATGCCCCTTTATTTTTGTATCATGCCAGAAAGAATAAAACTGTACCTAAAATACCTAGCACCAAAGCCCCATTTAGCTCACCTATACATTACTTCATTGTTCTCTTGGTTTTTAGAGACTGCCTCCCCTCTTAGCTCTGCACACGAGACAGTCCCATCTCAAGCATAACACTATTTCCTTCACTAAAATATCAAAATCCGTTATTTTTTAAAATTTTATTTTAGAGAGTGAGCACATGAGTTGGGGAGAGGGGCAAAGGGAGAGGGGGAGGGGGAGGGGGAGGGGGGTTAGAAATCTTAAGCAGGCTCCATGCTCAGCAGGGAGCCCAACAGGGAGCTTGATCCCACAACCGTAGGATCACAACCTGAGCTGAATCAAGAGTCAGACACTCAACTGACTGAGCCACCCAGGTGCCCCTCAAAACCCATTATTGGAAACAAAATTAAAAGTATCAAATGTAATTGGACACTTACTGCTTTTTGGTAACTACTGTTTTTACTCCTGCCACACACAGAATCCCTCATTTCTGAGGTGGCCAGTAAGTAGAAATACATACCGCAAAATTCAGAAAGTTATTCTCACCTACCTAGTGGGAGAGTTGATTTGTAAAATGTAGACTTAGCATCCTGTCAGCTCTGGGCGAGAGGGAAATTGGAAGTGTCAGCACTTTCAGCATGCTCTTGGAGGAGCTGTCATACTGGTACCATCCAGACTATGACCAGTACGGACAAAGGAAAATCGAGGGC
This sequence comes from Neofelis nebulosa, assembly GCF_028018385.1. Lineage (NCBI taxonomy): Eukaryota > Metazoa > Chordata > Mammalia > Carnivora > Felidae > Neofelis > Neofelis nebulosa. The sequence continues at coordinate 8,955,826 of NC_080788.1, forward strand.
TGAGTAAAACCCCACTTCATTCTCTAATTATCATAACCATGTATGATTATGAAATAGAATTTACCCATCCCTAAGACATGGAAAAGCCTAAATCCCTGGAGCATGAGATGTATCTTTATGACATTACCCTTCTCTCCCCCATCACTACCCCCACCGCCCCCTACCCCATGCCACAGCCACACTGCTGTGGCAGATTCTGTGCCCTCACCTCATACTTTCATCAGACAGGAACTCTGGTACCCACTTTGTATAACTTCCATCCATCCTTTCAAAATTCTCTTATGATATCTTCTTCTCTGAGAGACTTCCCTAATTTTCATAGCCCATATTTGATGGGGACATAGTAGACCAAGCACAGTATTGTTAAAGAATTTTTGCTTTGTGTGATGCTCTGTGTGTCTTTTCTCTATAATGCAACCTTTTCTCCAATGAGGTGTCTGTGATCAGACATGGCATTCTATTTGCTAAGCACAGGGCCTACTCTGATAGTAAGTGGTCAATAATTGTTTGCTGAAAGACCCTTGAAAGAGGAAGTGGATGTCTGTTGGATTAACCACCATCTCCCCCTCCCCCACCACCTGGTTTTGTCTATAGAAACAGGAGCCCAACCTATATGTTCCCTTCAAATGTGTGATCAATGCCATATTGATATGAAGTAAGCATTGCTCAGGCCATCAGGGGATGACGTTTGGGACTGAGGTTCAACAGACTCAGAGGAAGTGATGACAGGCAATGATCCTGGTCACTATTTAAAACAAAACAAAAAAAATCTATTGTCCTTCATTTGACAAGATGACTTCTAATTCTTTCAATGGAATGTTTATTTTGAGTCATATCCTGGCTATGAGAAAGCAAATGGCCTCATTCTTATATTTAGGGCTATAATGAAAGGAAACTGTGGTTTGAGAATTTGAAAGGGAGGTAAAGAGGATGGCCGGGAAGGACAAGATGTTTCTCACAGTGTGACTTTGGGGGAGGGTCAGATGGCTGAGGCAAGGTCACGTGGATGTTAGGACAATAATAACAATGAAAACAATGATGATAACAGCAAAGAGTGACCAAACGCTTGGTTCCATGCCAGGCCTAGAACTAAGCACTTCACATATATTCATGTATTTAATCTTCTCACAGATCTGTGAAGGTCTGCAGCATGAGGAGGTTAAATAACCCACCCCAAAGCTGCACAGAAAGAAAGAGGCAGAGCTAGGGCATTGGACAAGCTAAGTGCAGACACCAGTTACTTCAGATGGGGCGCTGAAGAAAGGGAATGCAGGTGGAAACAGTACACCATGCTGGGGCTGAGGTTTTCATGGGTGAATCTAGGGTTTTGCTTTGGGAAGGAAGTGCAATGACCAGACCCAAGGGCATGGGGTTTTTCTCTTAGTTACACTGAGTAAAGAAAATTAAATGTAGTTTATCTAAACTTGGTCACCCACCTCCATCATTTACACTCTATATTTTCTTTAGGGCCATCATGGAACTGAGAAGGTCAGGATTGGTTCTCTTTGGCTATATTCACTTTCTGATCCAATTATGTCAAGGGCCTATGTTTGTTAAATGCTCAGTGAAGTGGTACCTCCAAAATGTTATCAGAGTTTCATTTGCAATGTGGCCTAATACAAAGTGTGGGGCTTTGAGTCAAAGGGATTGGAGTCTTCTATGTTGGATGCCTTTGGATAATTCAAATCACCTCTTTGATGCTCTGATTCCTCTTCTGTAAAATGAGGAGAGTAATTTTAGCTCTCTCATGGGTCTGTTGATGAATATCAAATGGATATTATATCTGCAAGCATTTTCTAAATTTCAGGGAGATGATGTAAAGGGTTATACTAAGGTTTAGCATTGTTCAGTCACTGTTCACTCAACAGCTATTTACGTCACTCCCACAGAGATCTGTTATGGGTGCTGGGGATTCTAGAATGAACAAGTAAACAAGACACCTACTCCAGGGGGAACAAACATTCCCACATGGTGATAAAGGGCAATGATTTCAGATTCTAAGTGCTGTGAAACATCAAAATCTGGAGAGATTTTTGGTTGTTTTTGTTAGACCACATTCCAACCTCTAGCACTGACTGATTGCAGAGTGTTTTAGCAGACCTATCTTCTAGACATTCATATCATGGTGGTTTGAAATCCAGGGTGATTCGCTGCACTGTTGAGTTCCCACTGTAACTCCTGCCACCTGCCACTTGCCACTTGGTAAACACGTCAAACACATGCTTGTCGAAAGCTCCACTAAATGCATGTCAGTGACTGGTGACTTCCTGATGTCCTCTTGCCATGAAATATTCATAAGGGACTATGGCATTCGGAGTTAAAACGTAACTTGAGGCTTTAATGAGCTTAATACCTTGGTTTTGGTGGTGGTGGTGGCTTAGTATGGTAGTACAAAAGCAAGCTCCTCTGTAAGCTGGCTCCTGTGTCGTTATGCCAGTGACCAGGCCAAGTGATTTAAACTCTATGTATATTCATTTTCTCATCTACAAATTGAGGTAGAAAAAGCTCTGTAACTCATAGGGTTGTTGATTGTGTGATTTGAACTAATGCAAAAAGTACAGAGAATTGTTTCTGAGTACAATACACCTTTACTACATGTTGGCTGTTACAGTTTTCCCTCCCTTCCTCCCTCCCTTCCTTCTTTCTTCTTTCCTTCCTTCCTTTCCTCCTCCCTCTCTCCCTTCCTCCCTTCCTTCTTTCCTTCCCTCCTTCCTTCCTCATTCTCTCCCCCCTTTCCTTCCTTCCTTCCTTTCTTCCACCTTCTCTCCCTTCCTCCCTCTGTCCCTTTCTTCCTTCCTTCCTTCCTTCCTTCCTTTCCTTCCTTCCTTTTTTCCTTCCTTCCTTCCTTCCCTCCTCCCTCACTCTCTTCCTCCTTCCCTTCTTTCCTTTTTCCTTCCTTCCTTCCTTCCTTCTTTCCTTCCTTCCTCCCTCCCTGCCTCCCCTCCCTTCTTTCCTTCCCTCCTTCCTTCCTCATTCTCTCCCCCCTTTCCTTCCTTCCTTCCTTCCTTTCTTCCACCCTCTCTCCCTTCCTCCCTCTGTCCCTTTCTTCCTTCCTTATTTCCTTCCTTCCTTCCTTCCCTCCTCCCTCACTCTCTTCTTCCTTCCCTTCTTTCCTTTTTCCTTTCTTCCTTCCTTCCTTCCTTCCTTCCTTCCTTCCTTCCTTCCTTCCTTCCTCTCTCTCCCTCCCTGCCTCCCTCCCTTCTTTCCTTCCTTCCTTCCTTCCTTCCTTCCTTCCTTCCTTCCTTCCTTCTTTCCTTCCTTCCTCCCTCCCTGCCTCCCCTCCCTTCTTTCCTTCCCTCCTTCCTTCCTCATTCTCTCCCCCCTTTCCTTCCTTCCTTCCTTCCTTTCTTCCACCCTCTCTCCCTTCCTCCCTCTGTCCCTTTCTTCCTTCCTTATTTCCTTCCTTCCTTCCTTCCCTCCTCCCTCACTCTCTTCTTCCTTCCCTTCTTTCCTTTTTCCTTTCTTCCTTCCTTCCTTCCTTCCTTCCTTCCTTCCTTCCTTCCTTCCTTCCTTCCTTCCTTCCTTCCTCTCTCTCCCTCCCTGCCTCCCTCCCTTCTTTCCTTCCTTCCTTCCTTCCTTCCTTCCTTCCTTCCTTCTTCCCTTTCCTCCTTCCTCCCTCCCTTCCTTCCTTGTTTCCTTTCCTCCTCCTTCTCTCCCTTCCTTCCTATCTTCCTTCCTTCCCTTCATAGATGAGAAAATTGAAGGCCTCAAGTTATTTTTGCATGAGTCAAAGCAAGTTAGTGGGAAAACATCTAAAATTCAATGTACTGTTCAGTATTTACGTCCACTACAGGTCATAACCATAGGTTCAGGTGTTCCTCTGGGCCTGGGCTACTTTTTCAAGTGGATCAGGCTACTGAGCAAGCAGACTTTCTTTTTTACACACAGCTCAAGATGAAAGGACGTGTGGCAGCTATTTCATGGACTCCTTGCCTTCTGTCTTCACACAAAGCTGTGCACCTAAGCTGTGAGACATGCTTTACACCCCCAGATGCCTGCACTGGGGACAAACAGGCAGTATTTTGCTGCTCTATTGTGAATAATCATAACAATTACCTTTTGTTGAAACCCTAATATACACCAGGCCCTGGGCTAGGTAGTTTCTATATAGCATTTAATTTTTTGAAATAGTTGTTATTATCTTCCTTTTAAAATTGAGAAAAAGCAGTTATGTAACTTATGTTGTATCACACAGTGAGTTTCTGGCCCATCTGATCTCAAGCCTGTGTGTTTTCCCCTAGAAAGCATTGTAGAGAGAAAATCATACTAAAAGTATTACTGTGCCATGCTCAGGATTCATACAGAGCTTTCTGAAATTTAAAATGCAAAATGTCTGCTGCCCATAGGGGGCATCATGGGTAATAAACACCATGAACACCTCCGAGTACCTACACAGACCAAACCCTTTGCCTTGATTAGGTGACTTATCTTACTTATCACAGGGAGGGAAAACAAGGATTTCTCTTCTCTTCTCTTCTCTTCTCTTCTCTTCTCTTCTCTTCTCTTCTCTTCTCTTCTCTTCTCTTCTCTTCTCTTCTCTTCTCCCCTCCCCTCCCCTCCCCTCCTCTCCTCTCCTCTCCTTTCTTTTCTTTTCTTCTCTTTTCTTTTTCTTTAGAAGAAAACCAGCCTCAGCAATTGGTGGTAAGCTTTCCCCAGCAGTGATTACTATGGCTTCCTGGACATGTCACCCATGAGACATCTGGTAGACACCAAGAGCTTAGAGCTAGAGCCTGAGTGTGGTTGTGGCAGCTAACACGATGTAAATGTTTAAAGCTCTAATCAGACATCCAGTCACTGGCTTCACGGTTGCTTTTCCTTTTGATGAGGAAATATGCAATTCCTTAGGGTTGAATGTCAAATGTTCATAAATAGAGAAGCATCTGAAATATCTATGAGCAATACTTATTTATAGAAATCATTTATCTGGAGTCTCTCTGTGACTTTCCAGCTCCTGTATTTATCTGTTGCATTACCTATTGCCGTATAGCACCCTTAATATCCACACATTCTTTCTATTTATATGCATGGAATCTGTCTAATTGTTTCCAAATCTCTAACTAGTGGCTACAGTAATTCACCTCCTGCCAGCTATCAGTGGAAGATCTTCCTTGACTTCAGAGTCTACCCACAGAAAACTATTGGCAAATCAGGTAGGTGTCTGTCCAGTTTCCCCTGCATCAATCAGCAACTACATTTGTTTCTATGGATCATGCCTGTCCTAACCAATGTGGGGTTCTTTTCTTATGTAGTGCGTTTCGGACCCACCTTTTCACTTCCTTCTTCTTCTTCTGACCCTTCCATGAATGTTCACATGTATGTGCATTCTAGGCATAACAGGTGACTGTTACCTAATGCAAATGACCAAAATGGTGGGAAAATAAATTCGTTTTAGATTATGGAGATGGGAGTTCAAACCAAGTACCCAATTTTGTCGCTATGCCACTTTGGGCTAATGTCATAAACTCCTTAAGTCTCCTCATCTGTAGGACCTGATTAGTAATACTAATCTTATCATTTTTTGGTGGAGGGTAAGTTGTAAATTACATGTTCTGCCTATAAATGCTGGTTCTCTGTGAAACAGACTCTCCCAAGGCCTTTACATAAATAACATTTGCTAAAAACTTACTCTGTGCAGGAACTATTGTTTGTATTTTTCAACTCACTTAAGCCCCAAATAATTCTAAGGGGTAGATACTCTTAGTATTCCAGTTTTATAAAGTAAGAAAACTGATTGCCATAGAGGTCGGTAACTTGAACAAGAACTCAACGGCTAGGAAGTGGGGGAGGGGGTAGGAGAGCAAGATTCCACTCCTCATTTTTCTGAACCCAAAGTGCCAAAGAAACTATTTATTGCTGAATCCTTAGCACCTAAAATAGTGTCTGGCTCTGTAGATTTGATTTGATGCTGTGAGCTACTGTTATCTCCAGAATTATATTATGTTCTTGTTTTGTGATATTTAATAACCATCTAGTTGGTTTATCATGTGAATACACCTGACAGTTAACTTACAAATGCAAATGAATGTGTGTAGTCAGCTGTTTCAAACAGGTTGGTCTCTTCTGAGGAATACTGATGGTAGATTGAGGACATTGATGAAGCTATACTAAAAAAAAAGACAGCTAATATTTGTGGTGTGCTCGCTATATGCCAACAGGCAATACCAACCGCTCAATATATACTATCTTCTTTGATCCTTACAACAACCCTACGAGGTAGATAACATTGTTACTCTAATTGTATGGATGAGGAAACTAAGTAACAGAAGTGTAAGTAACTTGATAGTTACTTAAGTAACATTAATGGTAACAGTTTAATACAATATAATCCCTGATATTCATTCAGTCTCCAAATCCCCCTTTTAGGTGAGCTAGTCACTAAACCTTTTTAAGCTTCATTTCAGGTACAAATTTAATGGAGATAATAATATTACCTAACTCAAAGCGTTACGGGAATTAATGAGCTACTATGTTCTTGAGACAGTCCTTGGCACGTTAAAGGGTGAGCTCAATCCAGATCAATCATTAGCATTACCAGCTGCTAGATTTCAAGCTCTCTAAGTGCAGATATCATGTCTTTAGTTTACTTTCATTCCCCCACCCCAGCACCCAGAAAGGGAATCGTTGCCTATGGTTGGTGCACAATAAATGTTTTTGAATGAAACTGAACAGAGAATGGGGATCAATTAATGGGGATCAGAATCCCCCAGGAGGAATTTAGGTGAATGGACTTCAGAAATGCTGGGAGCTTGGAGAAAGGTGAGGTTGTTTGATCAGCCCCCTTCCATCCATGTAATAAAATCAGTGACCCCCCCACCCCCAACTTCCACTCTTAAGAGGCCCCATTTCTTGGGCTTCCACTGACTTCTCTAGTGGCAGGAATAAGACTGATACAGCTTACGACCTTCCACTGCCCCCTGAGTGGGCTGGCTAGAGGGACGGGAATGGGCAAATGCCAAGGGATAAGTAGTCAAATGGTTGTTAATCAACCCCCTTCACTTCGTTATTGCCTCCTGCCCACAGGGGACACACTCAGAGCACGGATTTACCTGTGACAGGTGGCAGGCCTATTAACATGTTCCAAAGCACAGAAGACTGTGTGCATCTAGACACATGCATGCCTACATACATTTACATAAACAGGCACTCAGAGGAAAAGAAACATCAATGATGGTGGAGCCTACCAAAAAAAAAAAAAAATCATGCTCCCTGGGCTTAGTTGTTGAACAGCAACCCCCGCTGGAGAACCAGGGACCGTAATTTGTAATCATGTAGTGCCAACATGCCTGGGTGGTGGTGTAACACATTTATAAATCAGACCCTAATGAACAGCCTCTGTGCTTTATGACTGCTTTTAACTCTTTCTCACTCCTCAGCCGGCAGGAAATAGGAAGAAATAAAAAAGTATGTACCAGGAGAGAAAGAGGAAAATGATATTCCTAATAATTTCACTTGCAGAAAAGGAATAAAGGGAGAGTAGCTATCTTGTAGTTGCGATACTTAATATAATAATGGCTATGGCACATTGAGTGCTCACCATGTGCTGAGTGGGGAGACAAACAGATCTGATGTAGGGCATGAGGTGTCTTTTTGACCGGTCATGACCACTTGATTTCACACATGCACACACACTCCATCCCCAGGCACTTAGAATCCCCCCACCCTATCCAAAGTATACACTCCCCACCTTTCTATATACCACAGATTTTACTTACGTTTGTTATTTAATTCCTTGCTACCACCCCCACTCCCATCTGAGGACATAAACTGTCAGAGAGCAGGAGGCTTGGTCTCTTTGGTTACTGTTGCAATCCCAGTGCCTTAACCAGTGTCCTGCATACAGTAGGCTCCCAATGAATGTTTAGTGAATGAATGAGTGGTTATTACTACATTATAGCATCGTCTCCTCTCCCCTTGCACACACAGACACATGCATTCACTTGCACACCAGCTGGGTTGCTACGGAGAGCTCCTTGAGGTCAACATCTGCTTTGCGTTTATCTCTGGCCCCAGGATTTAGCACAGCGCCTGGCACAGCCTTAAAGGAACAACAGTTCCTGCTGGTAAACTTTCCCCCACAAATGTCCTCCAGGGCCCATCCCTTTCAGTTTTAAAAGGCTCTGTGAGGTCCCACTTTTCAATTCTTTTCTTCACCATCTCTTCACTTTCCTTCCATACCTTCCTCCAATATTTTCTTCTGAACAATTATTTCTCCATTTTCATTCTGAGCGGTTGCTTTTTTTTTTCCCTTGTGACACCCTCATCTACCACCGAGCAACATGTCTCCCTCCTGGGGACGCGATGTTGAAATCTGTGCTACAGATATATCGCCAGCATGGGCTTAAAGAATACTTGCCAAAGTGGTATCCAGGGAGCCCAGCCTGTGTAGAGTGGCTACAAGGTGTTATTTGGCCAGAACGAAGAGAGGGAACTGGAAAGACAATTCTGGAAGGAAAGAAAACTTTTGGCTCAGGCTCATATTAAAGGCAAGAGCCCAAGACTACAGTGCCAAAGACCTGCCTGTGGGATGCCTGCAGTAAGGAAGTTGTGGAATAAAGAGGAAGCCAGATAGAAATAAATGAAGACATGTATTCTGGACAGAATTGAGTATATTCACTCATGGTTTCAATCAACACTTACTGAGTACCTTCTTGGTGTCAGCTGCCCTACTGGGTGGCAGGGTTATCCCATTGAGATGCACCCAGTCTCTATCCTGTTACATCTTAGAGCCCAGTGGGGGGTCAAGCATAAATAACTAGTCAAATGAATATATACTGAATAGTGGATGAGTACATAAACGCTTGGTGGGAGGTTCTGATCTATCTGGAAGGGTCAGGAAAGGTCCCTTCAGAGAGGCCACTCTCTTTTTTTAAAAAAGTTTTTAATGTTTATTTTTGAGACACAGACAGAGCATGAGCAGGGAAGGGGCAGCGAGAGGGAGACACAGAATCCGAAGCAGACTCTAGGCTCCAGGCTCTGAGCTGTTAGCACAGAGCCCAACGTAGGGCTCGAACTTGTCAACCGTGAGATCATGACCTGAGCTGAAGTCGGACGCTCAACCCACTGAGCCACCCAGGTGCCCCTTGTTAATTAAAAAAAAAAAAAGAAATTAATGTTTCACAGAGGCCACCCCTTTGTTGAGATTCAAAGGTGGGGAACAGTTACCTGGGTACAAGAAGGTGAGGAGAGTTGATGGGTATCCCAAGTAGAGGTGGTAATATATGCAGAGCCTATATTTGGGGAGATAGCATATAAGAGGAAATGAAAGAAGGCCAAATGGCTGGAACAAGGAGCCAAGGAGATTAGTTTTAGAAGAGGCTAGAGAGATGGGCAGGGATCCCATACCGAAGAGAAACAAAGACCACAGAAGGGATTATGGCCTCTACCGTTAGAAGGATGGGAGACTGTTGGAGGGATTTTAGCATAAGAGTGATATGACCCCATTTGCATTTTTTAAAGTTCAATCTGGTGAATATGTAGGAAATGGTCTGGATGGAATAAATAGTGGAAACGGGATGCCCAGCTGGACAGTAGCTGCAGGAGTCCAAATAGATTATGATGGCTTGGATTAGCATGCTGGTCATGGAAGGAAGGAGGATGGGTGGAGAATATGAAATGGACAGGAATTGATAACAGATACAATGTGGCAGGTGAGAGAAGTTCCCTGCATGGTGCTTGGCTTTCTGGATTGTGCGGCTGGATAGCTGGGGGTGATACGTGATGGCATAAAGGGCCACTGGGTGAAGGCAGGTAGGCATAGAGGAGAGGCATTGGGAAGTTTGGGTCCAAAGCTTGGCTTTATCACTCTCTGGTCATAAAAAAATCTGTGACATTTACTTCACCTTTCAGAGCTTATTTTATTCATTTGCAAGGTGAGGATAACAATGCCTCACCGATTGAGTGGTGAAAATAAGATAAGACAAAATATCTAAAGTGTGCAATGCAGCGCCTGGCTCTGAGCTCGCATTCCACAGACAGAGGTGGTCATTGCATTACTAACTTCATGATCTCAAGCCAGGCAATTAACCTCTTTTCCCATCTGTGGAATGGAAATAATCATGGTGGCTCCCTTGCACTTTGCCGTGAAGGACAACACAGAAACAGCACCTGCCACAGAGGGAGTGCTCAATGCACATCATATTCGTTAACGCTAACATTCCAGAAATGGGCCTGTTTTCTGCTTGGCTGAAAGAGTAACAAATAACTGCATGAAGGAGCAAAGTAGCCAAGATAAAAAAAAAAAAAAAAAAAAAAAAAAAAAAAAAAGACATTTGCCTGTTTCTGTTCATGTCTGCCTTTGTCAGAGTCATCTTTTGCATCTAGACCACCACTCTGCAATCCATAAAATGGAGATAAAAGTTTGTTTCCACTTTACCTCCCATGAACCATGGAAAGGACCCCGGGCATGTGGGGCGCAACAGATCACTGCTTCTAAACACATTCACAGAAAGAGGAGATTCTTCTTCAGAAAAGTCAGGAGATAGCATCTCAGCCTCCAGGGAGCTCTGGACAAAAAAGCCAAGAGATAATGAAAGAGAGGGGTAGGTGGACAAAGACATAGCCTGGAGCTAACTGTGAGAGACAGTCAGCCTGCCTGCTGTCCACCCCTATGTAGCAATGTCAAGTCAGGGCCCATCACTGTCGATGAGAAATCAAATCCAGGGACTGTGAGAGGGTACATTCCGAGGAGTAATTTATCTCTGGAGGCTGAGCCTGTGTAATGTCCTTACTAATCTCGGGCTCCTGGGTTATGAAGCCTGCCATCGGGGATGAGTTATATTTTCAATAAGTCATTCTAGCTAATCAGGCTTTCTCATCATAAGCTGCTAAAGAAGAGACAGGACGAACCACTCAGCAGCTTCTGAGCGGGTGTCCCAGGGAGAAGAAAATTCTTGGCAAGGGCCTCCTGGCCCAAAAGGGCACTGCCATCACCCCTCCCCTTGGCAACTGGCACAGAGGGAAATACAGACCGCGCAAGCACAGGAAGATGACGGGATCTGTGTTTGATAAGGTTATGATTAAATCAAGGTTTTTGCTCTAATTACACTGCCTTTAAATAAATGCAGCCTAGTAAGTAATTGTAACTGATGTGCAATTAAACATGTATTTATATCACCATTGCCTTTCTCTGTGCAGCTGTATATTCCTGCTTCTCATTGTGGCTGGAGATGCTGAAATCTCCAGGAAGAGGAAGCCTCGTTCCTCTCACATGGGTGCCTGGTTTCCATGCTATCACAGGAGCTCTGGGCACCCTTAGAAATGTCACAGCACTCCAGGGCCTGAATGATAGATGCAAGTCTTCTCCATTGACCTTTCCAGAAGAGTAAGGGGGCCAAGCATCCCAATTATCTCTCCCTCTGCCTGCAGAAGCTTCTTATCTTCTCTGCGCACCCGAGGGGCCATTAAGCACAGACCCAAGTTTGAAAGGGGGTGACAAGTCACAAGCAGGTACAACATCACTAGAGTCATCAAAAAGCAGTGATGAAGATCTTTGAGATGCTAAGTGGGAAGTCTGTGCATTTCTAGGTGTGTTAGCTATATGGAAGACAAGACCCAAATATCGCAAGATGGACACAAGATGACAGGTAAGGAGTTGCAGGAAGATTGAAGCTCTGTTTATATTTCAGAGAACATTAATGAATGCCAGTAACTAGAATAAATTGTAAGACTAAAGACGATATGCCCTCAGGATGCTCACAGTCTAAGCCATACGAAGGTGGAAAACCAGCTCAGGCAAAGGGTTAAAAAACAGTGGAAATAAAAGGTTAGACGCTGAGCTTGAACAACGTTGACTGTTCATTTGGGACCTAGATGAATATTATAAACCTTTGACCTCCTTCCCCAGCAGCCATGATGTAACACCCCTCACTTGGGCCTCTCCTCACCCATCAGAGTGCTAATTACAGGGCCAGAGAAATACCACCGTCCACCTCATCTGTTTTTATTCTCCTGCTAAAGGACACCATGCATCTCCCTGACAGCTAGTCATTACAGGAGCATATGGCACCACAGTCTTCTGCCGGGGACAGCTAAGCCCCTCAAGAATGCACGCAGAGCTCTGGGCTAAACTGGTGCTCAGAAGGGATGCCAACCGTCACCAGATCCCATGAGTAGTGCAGGTTTCAGACACCCAGAGGAGTGTTGTGACACAAGCCTCAAGGGGGTGAGGGTGTTGGTGGAAGGGAAAAACAAGGAGGAGGGAGAAACGGCTCACCTTGTCTTATTACAGCTCTCTGGGTTCAGTTTCAGATGGAGAGCACTTGGAAGGTGAAAAATGGTTTTCAGAATATTAAAAAAAAGAAAGCCTTGGGGCGCCTGGGTGGCTCAGTCGGTTGAGCGTCCGACTTCGGCTCGGGTCACGATCTCACGGTCTGTGAGTTCAAGCCCTGCGTCGGGCTCTGTGCTGACTGCTCAGAGCCTGGAGCCTGTTTCAGATTCTGTGTCTCCCTCTCTCTCTGACCCTCCCCCATTCATGCTCTGTCTCTCTCTGTCTCAAAAATAAATAAATGTGAAAAAAAAAATTAAAAAAAAAAAAAAAAAGAAAGCCTCGAGGCACCTGGTTGACTTAGTCGGTGAAGTGTCTGGCTTCAGCTCAGGTCATAATCTCACCATTCATGAGTTTGAGCCCTGCATGGGGCTCTCTGCTGTCAACACAGAACGCATTTCAGATACTCTATCTTTGCTGCTTCGCCACTCACTCTCTCAAAAACAACACATTTAAAAAAGTTTTTTAAAAAGCCTCACTTTCTCCTTTCTGAGCTCCTCTTAGCTAACAAGCACTTCTCCATGCAATGTTTTACTTGACCTTTACTCTATGGCAGGGAATTACCATCTCTCAGTGACTAATTTAAACAAAACTGAGACTCAGAGACTTTAAGGGAGTTTTCAAGGTCAGAAGATTAGGTAAATGACAGGTTTGGGAGCAAAACCCAGCTTTTCTGATTTCTGGCCCAATGTTCTTTAAAAGCCAGTCAAATAAATGGGCACAAGGGATCTTTTAGTGATGATGGAAATATTTTAAAACTAGATGTGGTGATGACTGCACAACTCTGTAAATTTTCTAGAAATCACTGTGCACTTAAAACAGGTGAACATTATGGTATGTAAATTATATTTCAATCTTCTCTTTAAAAATAAAGGCAGCCAAGGGTCATAAACAGAGCATGGGCTTTGGTGTCATGATACTATGGTCCAGATTCTGATTCCAGATTTGTGCCTTCAGTACCCTTGAACAAGTTCCTTAACTTCTTTACATATAAATTCCTTCATCTTTAAATTCAGAATAATATTACCTACTTCTCAAGATTGCTATGAAGATCTGAACTGAAGCAATAGAACTCATTTTATTTGTTATTTCTGATGCCTAAGAATCATGATATAAAAAATAAAGTAATTAGCTCTCTGCTGCTTCCTTAACCACTAATGCTTACTCATGTCAAGGCTGAACCTTGTATGAGCATAAGGCATATGATATAGTTTTGGTCAAAGCCCTAAATCATTGCATCTAATTGTCATAATACTAGCAAATCACAGTGGTTCAACATCCCAAGGACATATACACCCTCAGCTTCTCCTCAACAGTGTATTCTCAAACTTGACTGTTCATCTGGGGAGCTGTAAAAATGCTGATGCTTGGGCCCCACCCCAGAATATTTTATTTAAAATTTTTTTTAATGTTTATTTATTTTTGAGACAGAGAGAGACAGAGCATGAATGGGGAGGGGCAGAGAGAGAGGGAGACACAGAATCGGAACCAGGCTCCAGGCTCTGAGCCATTAGCCCAGAGCCTGACGCGGGGCTCAGACTCAAGAGCCGTGAGATCGTTTCCTGAGCTGAAGTCGGATGCTCAACCGACTGAGCCACCCAGGCGCCCCCAGAATATTTTATTTAAATAGTATGGAGTGTGGCCTGGGCTTTGGGGAGTTTTGTCCCCATGTGATTCTAATTGCCACAAAGTAAGAGAACAAGAACTCATTGGCTTTTAGCTCTGACTACAATATGACCCATCTGGGGAGCTTAAAAAAGACCCAGCCTGAGCCTCACATCCAGAGATTCTGATTTAATTGGTCTAGGGTGGAATGCGAGCCCCTGTGCATGTTAAAAGTTCACCCAGGTGACTCTGATGTGAAGCTCGGCTGAGAACCACTGCGTTTTTCAAACCTTCTCGATAAGCTGCCTTATGGGTCAAGGATCCACTCCACAGTTCCCCACCTCATTCCTCTGCAGAGCAGCATCCAGAGGAAGGGCTTACAGGATGGTATGATGGGCTCTTATATAAGTCATTTGATGTTGATCTCAGATGGTATGCCTGCTGCTCTTATGCAAGCCCTGGGGCACTGAGAGCTCCCAGGGAGGTAGGAAGGGTGTTATCACCAATGCCAATGTAAAAAGGGCATAAGCAGTGTGGCTAAGTCTGCTTCAAGTCACACAGACTGCATAGTGCATGGAGCTTGAACATGGATCGGAAGAGAGCTTCCAGGTAAAGAATTCATGAGGCTTTGGGGCGCCTGGGTGGCTCAGTCGGTTGAGCGTCCGACTTCAGCTCAGGTCACGATCTCGCAATCTCACGGTCCGTGAGTTCGAGCCCCGCATCGGGCTCTGGGCTGATGGCTCAGAGCCTGGAGCCTGCTTCCGATTCTGTGTCTCCCTCTCTCTCTGCTCCTCCCCTGTTCATGCTCTGTCTCTCTCTCTGTGTCTCAAAAATAAATAAACGTTAAAAAAAAAATTAAAAAAAAAAAAAAGAATTCATGAGGCTTTAAGATCCTCTCAGGAAAGGATGGGCCATCAGTTCAGCCATTCAACAAATACCTGTGGATTCGCCCCACTATGGTGGGTGTGGTGGCAATGGTGAGCAAGATAGATGCCTTTTCAGAACTAAATAACAAACACTGAAAACCTGGGGCACCCGGGTGACTCAGTCAGTTGAGCCATCTCTGATTTTGGCCATCTCTTGGTCCATCTCTTGATTTTGGCTTAGGTCGTAACCTCACAGCCGTGAGATCGAGCCCCACATCAGGCTCTGCACTTGGCATGGGGTTTACCTAAGATTCTCTCTCTCTCTCTCTCTCTCTCTCTCTCTCTCTCTCTCTCTCTCTCAATATCCCTCTGCCCATCTCCCCCACTTCTCTCTCTCTTGCTTTCTCTCTCTAAATATATGCATACATACATACATACATACATACATGCATACCTACCTCTGTTGTAGGCAAACCTTTCACTAAATGAGCCTGAGCTCACCACCAACTCCCTTACCCCCCAATCTCTGTTGGTCACCCCTGCTGCTCTTCTGGAAGGGCTCTGGCATTTCCCATACATGAATGACTGTCACAGACCTCACAACTCTTCATGCCCACACCTTCCTGACCCATGCTCAAGGGGATGCCCTGCCTTTCTTTCCTGCCCCTGCCCCTACCAAGACCCAGGCTTTTTTTTTTTTTTTTTTAAATCATACTAGTTGCCACTCGAGGGACCCTGACAGTAGAAGAACAGGGGGGGAATCCATGAATCAGGTGGAGCTAAGCCTGGCAGATTTGGTCTGAAAAATGTGCTCCTTTAAAAGAGTTTTCATAAAATTCTAGGAAGACAGAGAGTTTCACTCACTGAACAGTTCAATGTGTATCTTATCACTTCAAACACATTTCTAGTTCTTGATGCTCAGGGCAGAGCAGCAATGTCTTGTCCTTGATTGTGAGATGGGCCTTTCTGTCTTCATTATTTGCCCCCATCAGTCATTTGTGCCCCCTCCCTACAGGGTCAGGTGGTCTGAGGGCACCAGTTCCGGTAGACTGAGCTGTGACACAGCGTCAGCACCTGCCCCAGATCCCTGCGATTTGTATTCGCAGGAACAAGAGAACCCACAGTTCTGGCTGTCATTTTTCCCTCTGCACTTTACACCTGTACTCCTTTCTCCCACGTGTTGCCCCCTTTCCCAAAATAGTAGGAGGCTGATGTTATCAGGAATGCACTTGGAAGAGATAAGAGCCGGGGATGTCCACTGCTGTGATTTGGGACCTCACTCACCCTTACTTAGGTGGTCTAAACTACCTCATAAATCTAGTCCATTCAACAGTTGATCAAAAAGCCCACCCAGGGGCGCCTGGGTGGCTCAGTCAGTTGAGCGTCTGACTTCGGCTCAGGTCATGATCTCAGGGTCCAGGAGTTCGAGCCCCGCATCAGGCTCCGTGCTGACAGCTCAGAGCCTAGAGCCTGCTTCAGATTCTGTGTCTCCCTCTCTGCCCCTTCTCTGCTCATAGTCTCTCTCTCTCTCTCTCGAAAAATAAATAAACATTAAAAAAAAATTTTTTTAAAGCCCATGCAAACACATTCTTACGGGTGACGTCAGAGAACTATTACTGATTTTCTATAGCCCAGTTCCCTTATCAGTAAAATAGAGATAGTAATAATTAATGAGATAAGGTGTATCACATGGCATATAATTAATATCAATGTTACCCATTATTATTGATGTTTTTGGCTACCAGAAGAAAATTACTGTGTAGTTTTTTAAAACAGTGTTTGGAATGATCCCATGATATAAAGAGTAATGGATGAATGCTTGCTACGTGTTGTGTATTATTTTAAGGAATTCGCTAATATCATCTCATTTAAGCCTTACAGCAATATATCAGGTAGGTACTCTTATCATTCTCATTTCATAGTTGAGGGAAATGACCACAGAGAATTTAAGTTAGTGTACCAATAATTATTCTTTCTCCGTGTTAATAAAAATCTTGGGCAGATTCCAAAGGAAATGAGAGGGAGAGAGAAAAAAGAATCTGATGGAGAAAAGATAATCTGGGAGAGAGAGAAAAAAGAATCTGATGGAGAAAAGATAATCTGAAATAGGTGCAAACAAAACAGAAAGAGGCAGCATGGCAGATGGGACACCGGTGGTCTGAGGGCAATGGAGTGCTTGGTGCTTTGGTAAAACTCTGTGAAGTTCTATTCACAAAAAGGCCATGTGGTAGATGGGGACAGGAGCGAACAATGGGACGGGGGAGAGTGGAAGTGTCAGAGATAAGATGGAAAATTCAGATAAGGCAATGCACGTGTCCTCTGCATATTGGTAATTCCTCCTCATTTAATCCATGCCATGTGCAGAAAATATTTAATAAAATAATGAATGAAGCAATGAATAAGTAATGTCCATAGCCTAAGGCAGCAAGCATGGTAACATCTTTCTACTTCCCAAGCCCTGAACATGACTGTCCTTTTGAATCCAGTTATCAGTACATTTCAGCCGGTACTATACAGGCATTTTATAGTTGGGATATAGCCAGACAACATCTTATCATTCCTGTTGAACACAACTGGATTGAGAGGGATTGAGCATCCCACCAGCACTTAGGTGGATAAGCTTATGCTATGGAAATCCTAGATCAACAGCGTTCGGGTCTCCTTGGCCAAAATGATTGACTGGAGAAGCAGTGGGGAGAGTAACAAATCCTTCTTCATTTTCAAAACCATAACAAGATTGAAAAGAACAGAGCTCCTTCAGTGAATCTCCCATTAAAATGAAAGCATATCATGGACAGAGGCCCTGTCCACTCCATTTCCAAGACAAGCATAATGCTGCTGACACAGGAGAAGCCTTGCTCTCCTAGGATGAGGGTTTGGCCTCACAGGCTAATAGAAATGGCCTCAGTGGGTTGAAGAGGCCAAGCCTGGCATAACCTGTGCCATTTCTGTCACTTCTGGAACTTGGGGATGAAATCAGCCAGAGCTGTTACTTTCTCCGTCCCAGACCGGATTCCATTTTCATCTCTTGTAAGATCTATCATGATTTTAGCAACGTGCTTCTCCTACAATGTGCTATTCTGGTTCTTTCTTTGTGGTTTGCATGAGATTGGCCAAAAAAAAAAAAAAATCATTGGAAAGTATCATCTTATTTTCACAACCTCTTGTTCCACTTATCTAATGCCCTCAGATCCAGTGGCTGCCAGCGATTCTGATTTGAATTCCCCAGCCCCATCCTGATTTGCGTGCAATTGTTCTACTGGAGGGGATGGCTGCTTATTATGCAGAAGGTACTTTCAATGTGCATAGCAGCCTGACTGCTTCAGCAACCAGAGGGCTTGCTTCTTAGGGACTTTTCCTAGGGACTTGCAATTTTTTGAGGCGAAGCAGAGGCATTTGCATGAACTGGAGCCATGCAATACTAAAATGTGCTGTAAATTGGACTCATTTAAAATTTTACAGCAGTAATCTTCCCTCAATCTCCTTTAGAACTGGCAATGAGAAAGCAAGGCATTCCCAGATTAGCTTCCAATGAGAAAACACCCGTCTCTGGATAATGAGCAGCACCGCATATTCGATAAGTGCCCAGCTCTGGATCCAGAGTATCCACACTAAAACTCTAGCTCAGCCATTTACCAGCTCTACGATTTTAGGCAGGTTGCTTACTCCAGCTGATTTTGGATTTGTCATCAGTGGGGTTGCAGAGATTAAAGGAATAATAACTAACCTGTAAAGCACCTAAAATGGTGCCTGAACATGAAAAGCCCTCAAGAAATGTTGGTTTTTATTCATTCTACTACAGCCGGCTTTTATTCCTGTGGCTATTTCTATCGCCACCATCAAGGATAAAGACAGTTAAGATATCAACCCCAAATTTCTCCCACACCAATTTATCCTAGTGGTTTTTCTCACTACTTCCCTACGATGGACCCTCAGTCTAAGCCTAAACAAAGTCTACTGAAAAGATGAACTTTTATTGTTGCCGATTAATATAGGCAGATAGATCCTCAAGAAATCTGTCCTACAGCAGTAAATTATAATTGCTTGAATGAGTGAGACCATGCCTGCAATACTATATCCAGTTCTAGAAACCACATATTGGAAGAGGTATTAATAATCAAAGATATAGATTAAGATCATAAGGGGGGCTGATAGATAACAAAAAGAATGAGCATGGGATACCATGTTTTAATGTTTTTTTAATGGGGGAACTATGATAGCTGCATTCTTATTTTTTACTTTTTTCTTTCTTTCTTTCTTTCTTTCTTTCTTTCTTTCTTTCTTTCTTTCTTTCTTTCTTTCTTTCTTTCTTTCTTTCTTTCTTTCTTTCTTTCTTTCTTTCTTTCTTTCTTTCTTTCTTTCTTTCTTTCTTTCTTTCTTTCTTTCTTTCTTTCTTTCTTTCTTTCTTTCTTTCTTTCTTTCTTTCTTTCTTTCTTTCTTTCTTTCTTTCTTTCAGTAGGCTTCATGCCAAGTGTGGAGCCCAATGTGGAACTTGAACTCATGACCTGAAATGAAGACCTGAGCTGAGATCAAGAGTTGGGAGCTTCACCAGTTTAGCCACCCAGGTGTCCCTGATAGCTACATTTTTATTGATTCATTTATTCTTTCTTTCAAGAATAACCTTTTGAGACCAAACTTCCAATACGGCAGAGTTTAGCTCAGCAAATCCTCTCTCCCTCCCCAAATCAACTAGAAAACTAGAAAAAAAAAACATTTTTAAAAGATTAAAAAAATATTTTTGGGCATTGGAAATCAACCATATGCAAACACCAAGCTGAGCAGTTATTCATGAAAGACTAGACAATTGGAAGTCTGTGGCATTCTTGCTTGGGGCTACTCCCATCTCCTCCCCCTCCCTTACTGCCATGACAGTTCTACCAGAACGGGCCAGTCTGTGAAAACTGGAGTTTCATCTATGGAGGTGGTTGACCTTACTTGCAGCAAGTGGGAAAACAATACCCTGTACTAACAGCATTGTTGATAATCGTAGCTAGTTCTGCCACCAATGAATGAAAGAGCAGCTGCTCAGTTAGTCTGAGATGCAGACTTAGTTGGGCTAAGCAATGAAATGGCAGAGGAGTTGGAAGTGTAGCAGGGAAATCTGGGAAAAGACACAGTAATAAGTGGCCTTGCTAACTTTTCCAATTATACCCAGCTGACTAGAAAACTGTGCACACAAGCAAAGTAAACGAAAGAGAATCTAAGTTATCCACATATCACTGTGTGACTCTGTCTTCACATGTGCATGACAGGACCTGGAAAAATGTGTGTTATTTTAAGTCACTAATCTTGTAGTAATTTGCTCCATAACACAGAAAATGACTATAGCTACAATGTCAATTTTTCTTTCTACAGCACACTACAGACTTTGCCATGGAAGCATACGTAGCTTCGTTAAGGGCTCAGGCCTTATACATAGAAAACAAAGGGCTACTTCATCTTGCAGTATTGGCAAAAGTGGCTGCTGACTGTGGATGTTCAGTAAAACCAGAGATGCACACAGGCTGGGGCAACACAGTAAGATATGAAAAAAATCCATTTATCTAATACAACCTCATTAATCACTGTTGACTGTTTACAAATCATTGTAAACCACTTTGTCTACATAAATAAATTGTTTTGCCTGTCAGAAAAATAATAACTAAAATGAAAATTTCATTAGAGGTAAACAATAGCCAAATGGAGATGTCAGACGGAGGAATCAGTAAACTTAAATATAGATCAATAGAAATTATGCACCCTGAAGAACAGAGAAGAAAAAATAATGATGAATAAAGACCTGAAACTCAGAAAGTACCCAGACACACATCAGTGGACTCCCAGAAGGAGAGAGGACAGAGAAATGCCAGAAAAAATATTTGAAAGATAGTGGACAAAAACTCCCCAAATCTGATGGACAATATAATCTACAAAACAAAGAAGCTTAACAAGTTCCAAGTAAGATCCATTAGACACATGTACCCAACCCATTCACGGCAAAATGTGAGGAGAATATGTTCTTATATACAGAGTATAGAAAATAAAACCAATAGTTGACTTATCACCAGAAACAACAACAGAAATAAGAAGGCAATGTAATGACATACTCAGAGTGATGAAAGCAAAAACAACAACAACAACAACAACAAACAAACCACAGTCAATAATAATTTTGTGTCCTGACAAACTATCTTTCAAAATGAAAACAAAATAAAAGACATTTGCCAAAGGCTGAAAGAGTTCATTTGTAGCTGACATGTTATAAGAAAAATACTTAAAAAATATTTCATTTCATTTAAGTTGAAATAAAATACACCACGTGGTAACTGAATCCACATAAAAAAGTAAAGAAGACAAGAAAAGTATTAATTTGGAATTAATCTAAAGTAGGTTGTCCTAAGCTGCATATTGTAATTCTTAGAACAACAACTAGAAAAACAACTTTTTAAGATAGTAAGAAAACAAACAAAGGCATTAAAATGACACAATTAAAAAGTCCATTTAACACCAATGAAGGCTTCAAATGAATCAGAAAAGACAAGAAACCTGTAGAACACAAAGAGCAAATACCTGGTAGGTGTAATTCTAATCTGATGATAATTACATTAAATGTGAATGGACTATGTATTCCCATCAAACGGGAGAAATGGTTAAACCGGATTTTAAAATCACAATCCAACTATATCTTCTCTACAGGAGACACACCTCAATTCAAAGACACAAATGGAGTGAAATTAAAAAGGTGGAAAAGATATACTATGCAAATATAGCCACAAGAGAACTGGAATGATTATATTCATATCAAGTACATTGTTTAAAAAAATATCTATCACTATAACAATGAAGGATATTCAAAAATTATAAAATGATCAACTCACTGGGAAGACACAATAATTATAAATGGATGCACACTTAACAACAAAGCTCCAAAACAAATGAAAAATATGACTGAGGTAAAAATACAAATATATAGTACAACAATATTTTTAAAAAATTAATGTTTGTACTTATTTTTGAGAGAGAGAGACAGAGTGTGAGCAGGGGAAGGGCAGAGAGAGAGGAAGACACAGTATCCAAAGCAGTCTCCAAGCTCTGAACTGTCAGCCCCCCACAGGGAGCTCGAACTCACAAACTGTGAGATCATGACCTGAGCTGAAGTCGGACACTTTACTGATGGAGCCACCCAGGCACATCAGTAATTACTGTAATCACTGTTAATTAACTTGATGTGATTGACATACATAGCACTTTTCACCCAATACTGCAAAATACACATTCGTTTTCAGAGAACATTTTTCAGGAAAGATCATATTCTAGACCACTGAACAAGTTTCAGTAAATTTATAAGAGTTCAAATTCAAAATATGTCCTCTCACCACAGCAGAATTAAATCAGATATAAAGAAGAAAGAGGGAATGCCCCAAATATTCAGATTTAAGAAATTCATATGTAAATAACTCATTGGTAAATGAACAAATCACAAAAAATAGAAAATGTTTTAAACTGCTTGAAAAAGAAAACATAATATATCCAAATTTATAGGATGCAGGTGAATCAGTGATTAAAGGAAATTTATAGCTTTAAATAACTATATTAGAAGAACAGACGGTGTCTCAAATCAGTACCTTAACCTTCCACCATAACAGACTAGAAAAATACAGACTAACCTGTTAGGAAGAGCAGGGAGAGACCAAAGAAAGAGGCCACTCCAGATTGGTAGATGGCAGGCTTAATGAGCAAGGGATTAAGGGGTACTTAAGAGGTTTGTTTGGGGAACACCTGGGTGGCTCAGTTGGTTAAGTTTGTGACTTCTGCTCAGGTCATGATCTTGAGGTTCGTGGGTTCGAGCCCCCATTGGGCTCTGTGCAGATCACTCAGAGCCCAGAGCCTGCCTTGGATTCTGTGTCTCCCTCTCTCTCTTCCCCTCCCCTTCTCACACTCTGTCTCTCTCTCTCTCTCTCTCAAAAAAAATTAATACATTTTTTTTAAAACAGAGGTTTGTTTGGGACAGCTGTAAGATGAGTAGATCTCTGTACCTGCATGACACAATCTTCAAAGTTTATATAGAGACCTTCACTGGGCTCAATCATGTATATCATCCAGATGATCTCAGCACTAAAACACTATCTCAAAGCTATGTCCTTGCAGCAACTCTAGGAGCAGGGACAGCAAGCAGAATGCACTTCCAAGGAGTGGAATAGGGGTGAGGAGCTTCCAGTCGCCACGGTCCAGTTCACGGGTCAACAGGTGGTCACGTGCTCTGAAGGGACTTTCCTCAATAGGTGGCAAAAGTTGGATCTTTGTAAAGATCCACAATATTGACAAATATTTATACTGACAATAAATAGAGCAAATTACCAAAATCAGGAATAAAATAACCTTAAATTGAACGGTATTTTTTTAAGGGAGCAAAGATCCAACAATTTAGATGAAATGAACAGATTCCTACAAAGACACAATTTGCTAAAACTGACTAAAGAAAAAAATTAAAAATATAAATAGACCTAAAACAAGGAAGGAAATTAAATTAGTGATTAAAAAATTTCCTACCAAGAAAAACTGAGGCCCAGATGGCTTCACTGGTGTTCTATCAAAAAAGATAAAATAGGGGCGCCTGGGTGGCGCAGTCGGTTAAGCGGCCGACTTCAGCCAGGTCACGATCTCGCGTCTGTGAGTTCGAGCCCCGCGTCGGGCTCTGTGCTGACAGCTCGGAGCCTGGAGCCTGTTTCCAATTCTGTGTCTCCCTCTCTCTCTGCCCCTCCCCTGTTCATGCTCTGTGTCTCTCTGTCCCAAAAATAAATAAAAAACATTGAAAAAAAAAATTTAAAAAAAAAAAAAAAAAAAAAAAAAGATAAAATAATACTGATCTTTCACAAAATCTTTCAAATAATAGAGGAGGAGAAAACATTTCCCAGCACATAGTACAATGATGGTATTACTATGATACCAAAGCCAGAGAAAAACATTACAAGGGAAAAACATGTAAAAACTACAGATGAGTATTCTTCATGAACATCAACATTAAAAGTTTAACATTGAGGCGTCTGGGTGCCTCGGTCACCGACTGAAATCTGACTTTTGATTTCAACTCGGGTCATGATCTCATGGTTCATGAGATTGAGCCCTGTGTCGGGTTCTGCACTGATAGCTCAGAGCCTACTTGGGATATTCTCTCTCTCTCTCTCTCTCTCTCTCTCTCTCTCTCTCTCTCCCCCCACCCCCCACTCATGTGCTCTCTCTCTCTCTTTCTCCAAATAAGTGAATAAACTTTTTAAAAAGTTTAACAAAAGTACCAGTAAACCAGTAAGCAAAATACAAAAACAATTGTACTCCATGACTGAGATTGATCTTAACAATGTAAGGCTGATTGAATATTCACAACTCAATTAATGTTATAAACAATATAGTGTATTTTGTTATAGTGCACAGCATATTAGGTACAGTGTATGGTGTAAAGGAAAGAAACAGCATAATCATCTCAACTGCTGCCTAAAAAGGAATGTGGCAAAATCTAATACCCATTAATTATAAGACCCTTAACCTAGGACTAGAAGACAACTCCCTTAATCTGGTAATGGGCATTAATGAAAATCTCAGAACTAACATCATATTTAACAGTGAAAGACTCAATGTCCCTTAAAGATCAAGAACAAGACAAGGATTCAACATTGTACTGGAGGTTCTAACTAGTGCAATAGGGATTTTATTTTTTTTTTTATTTTTTTTTCAACATTTTTTATTTATTTTTGGGACAGAGAGAGACAGAGCATGAACGGGGGAGGGGCAGAGAGAGAGGGAGACACAGAATCGGAAACAGGCTCCAGGCTCCGAGCCATCAGCCCAGAGCCTGACGCGGGGCTCGAACTCACGGACCGCGAGATCGTGACCTGGCTGAAGTCGGACGCTTAACCGACTGCGCCACCCAGGCGCCCTGCAATAGGGATTTTAAAAAGACATCCAGGTAGGAAAGGAAGAAGCAAAATTGTCTTTATTCACAGGTGACCTGATTCTGTGTGTAGAAAATTCTGAGGAATACACACACACACACACACACACACACACACACACACACACATAAACAAACCCTTCTAGAACTAATAACTTAGTTTAGCAATGTTACAGGAACATATAAAAATATAAATACATTCAACAAAGTAGTAAAAACTCATAAACTAAAAACTAAAAAAAATCACTGAGATGAAACAAAGTATAAATAAATGGGGAGACATTCTATGTTCATATAGTAGAAGATTCAATATTATCAAGATGACAATTGTCCCCAAATTAACCTACAGATTCAAAGTGATATGCATCAAAATGCCAACAGAATTTTTGTGGAAATTGACAAACTGATTTTAAAATGTATATGGAAATGTAAAGGATCCAGAATAATCAAGAGCGAAGTTGGAGGACTTTACTTTTAAAACATGCTATAAATCTTTAGATACCAAGATAGTGGGTACTTCCATAATGATACAGATCTAATAGATTGAGTCAAAAATAACAAATAAACTTATATAATGATATAAAACAAAATATTACAAATAAAATAACATAATGCAAAATAATAAAGTTAAAACTTTAAAAATATTTGTATTTCAGAAAACAGAGTGAAAACAGAGTGAAAAAAATACATAATACAAGCCACAGACAGGAAGATGGTATTTTGCAAATTATATATCTGATAAAGGATTTCTATTAGAATATACAAAGAACTCTTATAACTCATTAATAAGTAGACAAAAAACCCAGATAATTATAAAATGGGCTAAGTATTTGAATAAACCTTTCACCAAGAAGATGTATAAAGGGCTAACCATGCACAAGAAAAGATACAGGCACTAACAATTGTCCCACTTTAAAAAAACTTTGTCAGTGACTTAAAATTACATATACTCTTACCACATAACCCAGAGATTCCACCCCTAATGAAATTGAAACAGATGTCCACACCAAGACTGTGCATGCATGTTCATGGTGGCACTGTATTATATCCCCAAACTGGAAACAATCTCAGTGTCTGTCAGTGGGTGAACAAAAAACCAAAGGTGGCATTCTATTCATACAACAGAACACTATTCAGCCATAAAAATGGAACGAACTATGGATATATGCTATAAGACTGATGAGTCTCAAAGATACTATGCTACGTGAAAAAGCCAGATGTAGAGGATAGCATATCATATGATACTGTTTATATGAAATGTTGCAGGGGTGGGGAGAAATATCTCTAGAAAAAGGAAGATGAGTGATTTCCCGGGCTGAGTCTGGGAGGAGGGGTAGTAGGATTGATTGCAGGTGGGCACAAGTAAATCTGGGATGATGGTAATATTCTAAACTGGATTGTGGTGGTGATTGCAGAGCCATTAACATTTACTAAAAATCATTGACTCTCTTACTCACCATGGATGAAAATTATGGCATGTAAATTAAACCTCAATAAAGCTGTAAAAAAAAAAACAAAACAGCAAATAAACAACAACAACTTGAGTATAAGATTCTTGAGGTCTTGCCACAGCATTCAGCTGTCAGAAGGCTTTAATTCAGTGAAGCGATTAGGGTTGAAAAGAGAAAGGTAAACATTTATTCATTCTGCCCTATTCCCTTGCCTGGGGATACTGTTTGAGGTACCTCTATCTCAGCTAAATTTCTCTGCAGATAACTTAAAAAAAGAGAACAAACAAAAACCCTAGCTCTTTGGTTGGCTGGCTGTTTTTCTGGTCAATTTTCCAGTGTTAAATTGCTCATCAACTATCCTTACCATGAATGGAAACTCTTTGAATCTAATCCCTACTTCTTTTTTCTTACACCCACCTCGTTCCTTTTGCTTTATAATTCTGACCCTTGCCAACTGTAAATCACTGTTTAAAAAAATGACAATAAGGCCAGCCCCATGGTGCCTTCATTTAATCTATACTGCTCTTGCGATTGTAACATCTGTCATTCTATCCACAGCAGGACCATCAAGCTGGCAGGGCTGTGGGAAGTTTTGCTGATCACATGTGCTCCTCCTCTGGAGAGATCCCTGTTAGAAGCAACCAGCTGTGGTGGATACAGATGTATGTGTGTTCTTGAGGCAACTGACTTCTCTGTTGTTGTTCATTAAGGATGCTCATATCGTTTACTCATCTGTAGCTTTGAGTCAGAGGCACACAGTCAACACTTGTTGCTCTTTGCTTCACAAACTGTCCCCAGATCCACTCTCCCTAACTCCCTTCCAATCATGGTGCCCTCTCTGCCCCAAGATGTGACATCTGAACTGTTTGCAGGAGCCCTAAACCCTACCTTTGGTGCAATTACACACACTGAGAGGCTTGCAAGCATTTTCCAGATGGGATTCACTGCCTAGTAAGGTCATTAAGGAAGCAAGGGAGAGAGAGCACGGGCCCTCTTTCATCATTGGGCCTGATGGCCAATTGCACGCTGGCAAAGAAGGCTATACCTCTGACAGAATTGCTGTGTTAATCACCAGGCCTCTAGCGAAGAGGTATTCTGTGCTTCCAGTTGGAAGGAAAGAATGTATCTCCCATAGAGTACTTGGATAATTGGAAGAATTAAGGAAAAACACATTATTCCATTTGGATCCTGTACTAATTGGAATGAGCCAAATAATGAGCTCAACAGCATGAAGCATAACCCCTTACCTTTTTGCTGCACAGAGGAACATTTCCCTACATAATAATGAGCCCCTGTGGCCCCCTCATCAACAGTTAGATTGCCCATTCCTCCAAAGTACCCTGTGGGATGTTCCCGTACCATTTCTCTGCCAGCCAGTTTCGGATTCAGAAAAAGAAAACCTTCTAATTACGTTGAAATGGAAACGGAGGACCAGCCCCGTGGCTGGGCTGGACTCTGCCTGGCCACAGAGCTCAGGCAGAGGTGTCTGCAATATCACAGATCAGGTTTCAAAGGTTTGGTTCATTAGAGAAAAATCGATCTCTCTGAGGAGCTCAGAGTCTAGAACAAAGTTCTTAGGCAATTCCTGTGCCACCACTTTAATAAAAGCCTCCCACTTCCTAAAAGCAAAAACACTCAAGGCAGGTGAAGTTGCACTTTCTTTGATATTGATGGCTGAGGTCTCTTGCCCTTCCTGAAGAATGAACACTGAATTCTTTTGCACTGTCGATGAAAGCCAGCAAAACAAAGCTGTTTCCTTCAAATAATAATTCAGATTAAATTTAGTCTCCTGATAGACTCGGAGTTTCAGGTTCTTCTACCCACCCACCCACATATCCGTTCATCTCCTTATAGTCCTTCCCTTTTCTCAGTTTTGCTAAATAAATAAATAAATAAATAAATAAATAACCTTCTGGAAAGGATCTAGTTAACTAACACTGAATGGTGCATACTTGAATCCTCTCAGCTGTAACTACATTTTGTGTGGTCAATTGCCCTACCCTCTTCCTTCCTCTTGAAAAGAAGCCACATAGAAATGCAGAGCAGCTCCCTGGGGCTTAAGGCAAGGAGATACCATTCCCTATCCACCTTTGTTCCCTTCTCCCAAACTATTAGGGAGCCCTGGGCTCCTCAAGTGTAAGAAACACTGGGCTAAAGGTCCTAGGGACTTTAGATTGGGACAAAAGAAAACAATTAAATCATTTTTAGAAAAAAAGCAATTGTATACTCTTATTTTCAAAGGGTACCTTTTTTTTTTTTTTTTTTGACAGGGGTGGTAAAGGTCTTTGGACTGCTGTTTGTGAATTGCAATGAAATTAATGTACACATTCTATTGGGAAGACTTTTGTTTGTAATTCTGGAGAACTAGCAGGGTTGGGGCATGACCTAAAGAAACAAAAAGGCAAGGACATAGGTGATTCAAATATGATGGAAGAAAACACGGGATGATAGCTTTGAAAATAGAGGATGGAAATGAGAAAGACACACTATCTCTACGAACAGATAGTGTATTTGGGTGCAGCATCTTGGGATGTGGCTTTTAGGAACTTAAGCTTTGTGGACCAAGGACATTAGCAGGAAATAGTTCTTTTTTTTTTTTTTAAGTTTATTTCTTTATTTTGAGAGAGAGAGTGTGTGAGTGGGGGAAGGTGAGAGAGAGGGAAAGAGAGAGAATCCCAAGCAGGTTCCACACTGTCAGTGCAGAGCCCAACATGAGGCTGGATCTCAGGAACCCATTAGATCATGACCTGAGTGGAATCAAGAGTCAGACGCTTGGAGTGCCTGGGTGGCCTAGTCAGTTAAGCATCTGACTGGTTTTGGCTCAGGTCATCATCTCACAGTTCATGAATTCGAACCCCGTGTTGGGCTCCTCACTGATGTGCAGAGCCTGCTCGGGATTCTCTCTCCCTGCCCTTCCCCTGCTGGTGATCTGTCTCTCTCTCTCTCAAAATAAATAAACTTAAAAAAAAAAAAAAAGATTCAGATGCCTAACCGACTGAACCACACAGGCACCCCAGCAAGAAATAGTTCTTGTTTTGTCAATAGTTCTTTAAAGTTGGGGGTAAAATTCCAGTAAGTTGATAGGTGAGAAATTCTTCATGCTCTAAGATGAGACCACTTGCCAGTTGGACCAGAAAACTCTCGGATCCTGAACCAAACATGATGTACTCCATACTCATGACAGATACAGGCATATCACTGACTGTGAGCAGAAGGAATGCACTGGAAAATATTATATAACAACATCACCACATATGGTAATGGGGGTGGGGAATAGAAGGCCTATATGTAATGTATAAACAATCATATCTTGAAGTAGAACTCCCAGTATATCACCTACACACACATGTGAAAATGTGAAACTATATAGTATAGAACCACACCACTTGGTGTCAGAAAACCCAAGTTCAAATCTCTCTTATTCATCCTGTTTTGAGGCACATTAATTCACTCCTATAAGATTCATTATCCTTATTTGAAAATGAAGTTGTTGAACCAGAAGGTTCTTCAATCTCAAGCTCTATGATTCTGCTTTCTAATGAAAGGGAATTAAAATGCACATTAGCTAGGTTTCGGGGTTCAGTCACTTGTGGACTTTGACAGAGACCATATGTGTCTCACATTATGAAATACTCCTCTCTCTCAATAAAAATATGATGCTCTGTATAACTAAGCAACATTCTCTACTTAGGTATTGTAAACTTTCTGCCCAATGAGATATGTGAAAATTGTGACTTGCCTGGAAAAATACTTAAACATAATAATTTCATGAAAAGAAGTCTGAGTTAAGATTTGCTTTTCATAAACACTTTGATTATGGGAAGGAGAACCTCAGAGAACAAAAGCTGGGATCTGGCTTGACTGGGTTGAAGGCTCTTTCCCTAGATTCTTAAAAAGAGTCTCTCCTTTTCATTTTCTATCCTATATACTAGTGGTTTTCAACCAGGAATGATTTGGGTCTTTGAGTCCCAAGAGAGATTTAGTGACATCTGGGAACATTTTTGGTTCTCACAACTAAGGCAGGGGGCTTGCCACTGACAGCCAATGAGAAGAGGACAGGCATGCTGTTTATGATGGTATAATGCACAGGACAGCCTCTCACAAAATATTAGCCAGAAAGTGTTAGTAGTACTAAGGCTGAGGAAGTCTGCTATATATTGATAGCACATAGAAACCACAGTGAGATACTCCAGAACTTTGTGAATCAAACTGACAAATTTAGCATGCAACAGATCAAATATGAAATACAGAAACATGGCCTTCAGAGGATGAGCATTTCTATGGCAGAAAGCAGAAAGCAGAAAGGGTAGGCTTTAATGGAGTAATTGATTATCTGACAATATCTAAAACAAGAATGTTTCAATAAAATGTATGTAAAAAATCAGCTTTGTAGAGGCCGATACTAGAGATATTCATCCAGGACTGTTCGGAGGATAAGTTGTTCCAACCCACAATGGGGTTTTGTTGTCTTCTGATGGTGCAACTTCAAAATAGTACGTTATGCAGTTAGGTATCTATTGTCAACTATGTAATCTTCTTATCAGCAATCGCATGAAACCTACACTCACCAGTCTTCTGGTTATAAGTTGGCTTCTCATGTAGCACTTCCTAGAGGAAGATAATGTGCTTACCAAAGAAAGGAAATTATTCTGGTCTCCTTGGCTGTTATATCTCTTGTAGTGACTTGATAAACTGATATTTTGATTTCTTTATCAGATGAAACCTGGGGAATTTTGCATGAGTCATTCCTGTGAAAGGCACCCAAAAACCTGAGGACCCAGTCACAGTCCTTGTTAGGATAATACCACCATGGACAGCCAGCTAAACATTATCTTTGGGCAATACCTCTTTTATAGCCTAAAAATTGCAACACCTGGAGAAGCAAAGAGTTAAAAACATTAATCCCAGGGTGCCTGGGTGGCTTAAACGGTTAAGCATAAGACTTCAGCTCAGGTCATGATCTCACATTTTGTGGGTCGAGTCCCATATGGAGCTCACTACTTTAAGTACAGAGCGCACTTCAGATCCTCTGTCCCCCTCTCTCTCTGCCCCTCCCACCCTAGTGTTCTCGCTCTCTCTCGCTCTCTCTCAAAAAAAAAATAAATAAACTTAAAAAAAATGCATCCTGCTCTTCCATCCTTGGTTTTTTGTTTTTGCTTTTTTTCTAATCGATCTAAAGAGAGTTTATGGAAAAGAGTAAGGGTTTACTCTGTAACCACTCTAAAGCCTCTTATATAAGAAGCTCAGTTTATACTATAATCTATGGTAGGTTAGCGATTTTTTAAAAATATAAAGCTTACCTTTTCAAAGTAGGAAAAGAATGTGAAATATTTCAAAGGGGAAATAGGAAAGTAAGACCTTTTTTTGTTAGGTTGGAACAGGGAAATTAGGGCCAAGTTGGTCAATCAGACAAAAAACTCCCAAATGGTAAGATAAGATCTTGTGGGAATGCCTTGAGGTAAAGCCAATTCAATTAGTTTCTGCTGCATAACTGTCAGGACCCAAAAAACTAGGTGGAATAATGAACTGATTAAAACCTGTAATTGCAATTCAGTGGAGGAAACCATTCATCACAAAGATGGCAGTGTTCCCCACATTGCCAACTGCACAGAGAGGAGACACTAACAAAGGTGGGAATGGGGGGCTGGTATGCATCCAAGGAGAAGAACAACACATTTCTTAATAAAAGGATGCAGCACTAGCCTGAAAGGGGAACTTAGTCTTTGCCCTGTAAACTTGATTTCTGACCTAACAACCAAAACGTAGGGTTCTCCCTCAGGTGTTAATGTAAGACTATGTTGAGGATATACTTCTACTTTGATCACCATCAAAATTCCTGGATTTTATCCAAAGCAAACATTAGCCAATGCTCTCAGTTGTCCCCTGATGTTTTGCAGGTCTTTTTGTCATACACCTTCTTATCTTTGAATACATATTGCTTTGTATCAAGGGATGGCCAACTTTTTCTGTAAGGGATTGGATAGGAAATATTCTCGGCACAGCTGTTGTGGTCTACTCAACATACAGAAATCTGTTGCATTTCTTTACACCAAGAATGAAGCAGCTGAAAGAGAAATCAAGGAATTGATTGCATTTACAATTGCACCAAAAACCATAAGATATCTAGGAATAAACCTAACAAAAGAGGTAAACTATCTGTACTCTAAAAACTATAGAACACTTATGAAAGAAACTGAAGAGGACACAAAGAAATGGAAAAACATTCCATGTGCATGGATTGGAAAAAATATCGTCAAAATGTCCATACTACCCAAAGCAATCTACACATCTAACACAATCACTATCAAAATACCAATAGCATTGTACACAGAGCTAGAAGAAACAATTCTAAAATTTGTATGGAACCACAACAAAATCCCGAATAGCTAAAGCAACCTTGAAAAAGAAAAGTAAAGCTGGAGACATCACAATTTCAGACTTCAAGCTATATTACAAAGCTACAGTTATCAAGACAATACGGTACTGGCACAAAAACAGACACATATATCAAGGGAACAGAAATGGACCTACAACTATATGGTCAACTTCAACAAAGCTGGAAATAATATCCAATGGAAAAACAACTTTTCAACAAATGGTGTTTGGAAAACTGGACAGCAACATGTAAAAAAATGAAACTGGATCACTTTATTACACCATACACAAAAATAAATTCAAAATGGATGAAATATGAGACAGGAAACCATCAAAATCCTTGAGGAGAACACAGGCAACAACTTCTTTGACATCGGCTGTAGCAACTTCTTATAAGACACATCTCCACAGGCAAAGGAAACAAAAACAAAAATGAACTATTGGGACCTCATCAAGGCAAAAAGTTCTGGACAGCAAAGGAAACAATCAACAAAACTAAAAGGCAACCTATGGAATGGGAGAAGATATTTGCCAATGACATATTGGATAAAGGGTTAGTATCCAAAATCTATAAAGAACTTACCAAATTCAACATCCAAAAAACAAATAATCCAGTTAAGAAATGGGCAGAAGAGAGGAGTAGACATTTTCCAAAGAAGACATCCAGATGACGAACAGACACA
Organism: Neofelis nebulosa; assembly: GCF_028018385.1. Taxonomy (NCBI): domain Eukaryota; kingdom Metazoa; phylum Chordata; class Mammalia; order Carnivora; family Felidae; genus Neofelis; species Neofelis nebulosa. Next base: position 8,988,993 of record NC_080788.1, read on the forward strand.
TGAAAAGACGCTGAAGGGATACCTGGGTGGCTCAGTGGGTTAAGCGTCCACCTTCAGCTCAGGTCATGATCTCATGGTTTGTGAGTTCAAGCCCAACATCAGGCTCTATGCTGACAGCTCAGAGCCTGGAGCTTGCTCGAATCCTGTGTCTCCCTCTCTCTCTGCCCCTGCCCTGCTTGTGCTCTGTCTCTCCCTCTCTCTCAAAAGTAAATACAATAAAATAAAAAAGATGCTGAACATCACTGATCATGAGGGAAATACAAATCAAAATTACAATATCACTTCACACCTGTCAGAATGACTAAAACTAACAACACAAGAAACAAGAGATGTTAGCAAGGATGCAGAGAAAGTAACTCCATTACACTGTTGGTGGGAATGAAAGTTTGTGATGCCACTGTGGAAAACAGTATGGATGGCCCTCAAAAAATTAAAAATAGAACTGTGCTAGGACCAAGCAATTTTACCCCTAGTTCTTTACCCAAAGGATACAAAAATACAGATTTGAAGGGTCACATGCACTCCAATGTGTATAGCAGCATTATCAACAATATCCAAGTTATAGAAAGAGCCCAAATGTCCAGCAACTGATGAATGGATAAAGATGTGGCACATACATACAATGGAATACTACTCAGCCATCAAAAAGAATTAAATCTTGCCATTTGCAATGACATGGATGGAGCTAGAGTTTATTATGCTGAGCAAAATAAGTCAGTCAGAGAAAGATAAACACCATACGATTTTACTCATGTGGAATTTCAGAAACGAAACAGATGAACACAAGGGGAGAAAAAGAGAGACAGGGGCATGCCATAGAACAGACTCTCAAATATAGAGAACAGACTGAGGGTTGATAGAGGGAGATGGGTGGAGGATGGGTTAAACGGGTTATGGGGATTGAGGTGGGCACTTGTTGTGGTGAGCATTGAGTGTTGTATGTAAGTGATGAATCACTGAATTTACTCCTGAAACCATTATTACACTATACATTAATTGACTAGAATTTAAATAAAACCTTGAAAAACACAACAAAAATAAGAACAAAACAATACAAAAACGGCCATAGAAAATATATAAACAAATTATTGCAGCTGTGCTCCAGTACAGCTCTTTCTACAAAAATCGACAGGTGGCCAAATTTGGTCTGGGTGCCATAGTTTGCTGATCCTTGCTCCATATAAACAGTAGTAACTAAGACAACATGCAAAGCAAAGTAATAAATTAAATACATGATGAGCATAAGATAGCTTTCTTAATTTCTTGAGAGACATGGTGGTTATTTTACACTAAATGACATTTTCCTCTGAGAGCTTGGCCTTTTGGACCACCTTGGAATAAGAGCAGAAATCCATGCAGGAATCCTGGTAATAGATTGGAAAATGTATCAAGCAAGCATACTTCACTCACTTTCATTCTCCTTCACTGGGCAGTATTTGTTTAGGCACTAGGCTGTGGGTGGCTATCTGTTCCCAGCACTTTTCCAGGTTCTGGTGATGTAACAGTGTGAACAAGACAGAAATGGTCCTAGCTCTTTTGGGAATCATATTCTCGTAATAGGAGGCAGACGGTGAACAGAAAAAGACATAAGCAAGATAATTTCAGATAAAAAAAATTACTATAAAGGAAATAAAACAACAATGTCATGGGAAACAACTATAGGTGAATAGCTACTACCATAGTTTGGGAAGTTGAAGAGGCCCCTCTGAGGTGGACCCTTTTGGCTGACACCTGATGGTAATAAATCTCCTGTAAAGAAACTTCAGAAAAGAAAAAAGAAACATTGGTATGGTTGGGGCCAGGGTCAGGGCTCAGTGAATTTGGAGAACACCAAACACGAGGTGACAGAAGTAGGCTGCAGCTTGGTTATGCCTTGGGACTGGGTGTTACTAAAGTTTGAATTGTATTTGTAATGGGAGGGGAAGGCATTGCATGGTTTGAAGAAAAAGATGACATCATCTCACTGGGGTCTCTAAAGGATAGTTCTTATTGGGATGTGAGCACAAATTCTTGGAGGGGTTGAGGGACAGTGGTAACAAGGGGATGAGTTAGGACGCTTTTGCATGATGGTGGCATGGCCAGAGATCTTCTTTCAACTGTTCCCATTGTGTTCATGTATTCCACATTTAGATCTTGGTGGAAATTGGCATTTCAAGCCCTATTACCTTTGAAAAAGTTAATTCTAAAGGGACCAAGATCTGGATCTGCTGGGAATGGATCCTTTTGTTATCCTAACTCTTAAATCACTAACCTTCTATACTAACCCCCTTGATTTCATCAGATTCTATGTTAAGAGTCAACCAACATGGCTGGCCTATTGGACAAATTAGCTATTGGATTTCAGAAGATGGTCCTCAGTATTTTAGTCAGTGAATGTACTTCTAATCTGGTACCACTTTCTAGATTTGTTTTTAAACATGCAATCTCTGTTTAGCAGTGCAAAATTGAACTCCTGTCTCTCATGTATTTAAGGATATATGAGTGGTTTCTCTCTTAAGACAGCAGAATAAAACAAATATAGTTCAGCCAGGAAATATGTTAGAAGCAACATATTTCTGCTCAATAGCAGACTCCAGATAATAAACTGATTTTCCTGGGGGCACCTTGGGTGGTCAGCCAGTTAAGCATCTGGTTGTTCATTTTGGCTCAGGTCATGATCTCTCGGTTCCAGCCCCATGTAGGGCTGTGTGCTGACAGTGTGGAACCTGCTTGGGATTCTCTCTCTCCTTCTCTCTGCCCCTTTCCTACTCCCTCACTCTGTTTCTCTCTCAAAATAAATAAATGAATTAAAAAAAAATCACTAATCTTCCTTCACTCTGTGGGTGGGATATGGTCCATATGCCTGTGTGACAATGGGTGGACCTATCTTGATATGATCCAGGTAGAGACTGGATACCATACATGCCTGTGCATGGAGTTGGGTCCAGCTCCTGATACCTGCTCTCCACTTGCCTCCTTGTAAGTTAATATCCCTCACCTCTGAACCCTGCACAGTTTCCTCACCTTAGTTCTTTATACCCAAGTGTGTATCAATTTTCATTTCACCCCCTCTCCATATTCACATGCCAATATATTAGGGAAATCCCCTTGCTTTATAACCATTTCTTAATTATTTTCCTTCTCCATTCTCCATAACTTACCTCTCCTCATTTTTTAAAACATGGTTACAGGGGCACCTAGGTGGCTCAGTCACTTAAGCATTTGACTCTTGGTTTTGGCTCAAGTCATGATCTCATGGTTTTGTGGGTTCAAGCCCCACATCAGGCTCTGTGCTGACAGTGTGGAGCCTGTTTGGGATTCTCTCTCTGTCCCTCTCTCTCTGTCCCTCCCCCACACATGTTGTCTCTGTCTCTCACAAAATAAATAAATAAACTTAAAAAAATACAAATAAAATAAAATGTGTTTACCAAACAAAGATGCCTTCCATTTCACCTGCAGAATGTTTTTGTCTATTTCCATATTACAGAATACTTTTGCTACACTGGTCTACTCCACATGGGAAGGTATCGCCTTGTATTTAATCTCAATGATTAACCATCATCTCACCTCTCTGATCATTGATAACCCAGGACTTTTATTATGTACCTCCCCATTCAAACTGTTACTGCCTAATCTACAAAACTGTTTTTTTTTTTTTTTTTTTTACCATTCCAGATGTCTTCAGTAACTAGATCATGTTTGTCTCCTATTAAACTTATTAATTAAGAGCTGGATTGTGAATCAGATGGACCTAAGTGTAAAGAACTTAGATATGTGACCTTTAGCAAGTTGGATAATTTCATGATGCCTCATTTCCTCATCTATAAAATTGGGATAAAATAGTATACTCTGGTCTTAGCCTGTATTACCCAAAAGGAAGAGCCTGAGGCTAGTAACTAACCAGGAAGTACAGTCCCAGGGAACCAAGAGTCAGGAAAAAGAGGAGTGAACCAGGGAAGGGAAGAGCCAACAGGAGGGCACCTCACTGAGGTGGTCACTGCTTGGTCACAAGTTCACATGATTGCTCAATATAGTGGGACTTTCTTCTGGGTGGTCATAGGAAGTACTGCTTGTCAAGATAGTCCATGGAGGAGGAAAGAAGAGTTTGTCCTCTGGATCGTATTCCAGAGGTTTTCCCCAAAGGGAATTAACTGACCCATACTCCTGAATTGTGCATACCTAGCTGGAGCACAGTTTCAGGTTATCTCATGCCTTAGTGTCAAGAGGGAAGCTCCAGGGAGAAAGGCAAGGGTGGCTTGGAACAGGCATGGGGCATGGGGTATTGGGCTGTATCCTTGTGAAGGGACTCACAGCCCATGCAAAGTTGGCTGCCTAGTGGCAGCTGGGCAAAACAGGAAGCCTCCAGGAAGAAGAGGTTGACATGACCTGAAGTGGTGACGAAGAGCTGTCTGATTTGTTCTCCCCCTGAAATACTTGGATCCATGCATGCCCTTTTGTCATATAAGCCTCTCAAAACACAGGGCATACCTCAATCTTTATGAACAGATACTAATCATGCCCCTGAGAGGGCAGGTAAAAATTCAACCATTCACAGAGTTCCATTCAGCTGGTGGCAGCTCATCCTTGTGAAGACTTGAGGCAAGGGTGTTCATGTAACAAATTAAATTCCCTGGAGCCACAGCTGATACTAGGACCATGATATTCATGATCTCTCTTCTCTGCCTCCATTTCATGATTTTCCACATGCACCTGACCAGGACTTGAGCTGGTCTGGGTTATTTGTGTGATGGAATGACTCAGACCTTCATCCCTAAAGGGTCTGAACTTCTGGCTGTCTTGCCATCGTTGGGGTGTCATGGTTACTGTAGATACTTGTTTGTGTCTATCTGGGTAAAGAAACACTGAGATGCCCCAGTGAATCCCTTAGGATCCAGACACCTACCCCACATTGTTTTGGAGCCAATATAGTTCTTCATGGTGGTCCAAGGCTGTTTCAGGAGCTTCCACTTAGCCCTTCCTAACATAATACCACTGGATCTCCAGATAAAGTAACCAATTTGAGCTGCTACTTAGTAAGTCTACATCAATTACACATTCAGGACCCAAGGCAATAACAACAGGCCAGGTTCAGATATCCATTAGACTCACCATGAGACTGGCTTGGGTCAAATTCCATGTAATATCTGGCTTTTCTATACCTCAACTCTAACTGGAGGATTGTAAAACACTTTGGGTCTTCTCATATTAGTGTTAGAAGCCCCATATAATAATCCTCAAATATTTGGGCTATTCCCTAGTCTTTGTATGTATAGCGACCCTGGGACAGGTCCCTCAAGAAAAGATCAAACTGATCTTCAGCACATCTACTTGCAATGTCTTCAAAGAGCCCTTACTCAGGAGATGGAACTTCTCTTTAAATCAAAAGGCATCCTGATCTTTTAGCCATTGCTACAAATGACTGCATCCTAGGCCAAGGCATCCTAATGGCCGCTGCAGCCTTCCTACCTATTACAGTAATTACATCAGGCACACCCTCTTTGCCTCTGATGGTTAAGTGCTGCCACCTAGCTTCAGTTATTCTGGCATCTCATCATCTCAACTGATGTCAGGCAGATTATTTTATGTTCATCTCTCCTACTGTCAAACCTGGCCTACAGAGGACAGCCACCATTGACCCTCCCAAAGATGCTGGTCCTGCCCCCTCCCCAACATATTTCCTATCACCTTAGTGCCCAATTCTCTCAAAGTGTAAACCAACATTAAGATCACCTGGGAGCTTTTTAGAAATGCAAATTTTACAACCCCAAATTTCAGGGCATACTTCATCAGACTTTGGGGACAGGGCCCAGAAAGTGATGTTTCACAAGCTCTCCTAGAGGTTCTAATATAAGGTCAAGTTTGAGAACCACTGATTAAATGAAAGGAGTATCCTCCAAGATACTAAGATATTTATTCTAATATTTCCACTGCTCTGGGTTCCCTGATTCCACCCTAAATATTCTGCAAAGGCATCTGTATCTCCTTAGTGCAGGAGTTGGATGTGTAGAACCTCTAAGGAGTGACTCTGCAGATTTTCCTTTTCTTTTGTGTACATGTGCACACACACACAAATACAAGTAAAACTGGAGAAAGCTGAGAAAATCAGTGAATTGTATCAATGTGAATATTCTATGATATTGGACTACTGTGTTGTAAGAAGTTACCACTGGGGGAAACTGAGTGAAGTGTACATGGGATATCATTTCTTATACATGCAGATGAATTTACCTCAATCAATCTATCAGTCATCTATCCATTTATTATCTATTATCTATCTATCTTTCACATTCCTACTAGCAATGGATGAGTAATCCAGTTTCTATGCATCCTCATCAACATTTGGTGCTGTTACTATTTTTTTATTTCAGCCACCAGTTTGTAGAGATATCCCATTGTGAGTTTTTGTTTACTCAGTTTTTTTTTCCTTTTACATTTCCCCGACGGCTAATGATATTGAACATAGTTTCCTGTACTTACTGGTCATCTATATATCCCCTTCAGTAAAAGAGTGTTTTCATGTCTGCCTAGTTTCTAATTGCATAGTTTGTTTTCTACTGATAAAGTGTGAGCATTCTTACTATATTCTACATAGAAGCCCTTCATCAGAGATGCGGTTTGAAAATATTTTTTCCAGCTTATAGCTCGCATTTTCATCCCTTTCACATAGTCTTTTACAGAACAAAATTTGTAATTTCTATGAAATCTAGTTCATGAGTTTTTCCTTTAATGGATCATGCTTTTGGCATCAATTCAAAAATTCAGTTAATTTTTTATTAAGGTGTGCAGTGTGGGTTAGGTTTCATTTTATTGCCTATGGATGGCCAATTGCCCCAGCGCCACTTATTAAAAAGGCTTCCTCCATTGAGTTGCCTTTGCGCCTTGTCATAATCAGTTAAGCATATTTATGTGGGTCTATCTCTGGGTTCTGTTCCACTGATCTAGGCATCCATCCCTCTGCCAATACCAAACTGTCTTGATTACTGTAGCTATGAGCCTTAATGTGTAAAGTGATTCCTCCCATTTTATTCTTTTCATCAAGATCATTTCAGCCACCTGTGCCTTTCCAGATGAATTTTACAATAAGCTTTTCAGTATCTACCACCACCACCACCACCAACAACAACAACCACAAAAAACCCCACCTTGCTTGTATTTTGATAGGGGTTTCATTATGCCTGTAGGTCAATTTGGGGAGAATTTTCATCCTTACAATAGGAATTGTCTTTCAATTCATGAACAGGGTATGTCGGTCCATTTACTTACATCTTTGATTTCTGCCATAGTGTTTCATAATTCTCACCATACAGATCTGGTACATGCTTTGTTGAGTATCTACCTAGGTGTTTCAGTTTCTTTGCAGCAACTATAAGCAGTACTGCATTTTTGACTTGTTTCAGCATATCCAGTTTTACTATATAGAAATGTGATGGACTTTTGTGTGTTGATACAACATCCTGCAGTCTTGCTGACCCCACTTATTAGGTCTTGGAGGGTTTTTTCTGGAGAGGAGATTATGCATGGATAATGAATTTTCCACATAAACCATGTCATCTGAAAATAGGGACAAAATCAATTCTATCTTTCTTTCTTTCTTTCTTTCTTTCTTTCTTTCTTTCTTTCTTTCTTTCTTTTTCTTCTTCTTTCTTTCTTTCTTTCTTTCTTTCTTTCTTTCTTTCTTTCTTTCTTTCTTTCTTTCTTTCTCTTTCTTTCTTTCCATTTATTTTTCTTGCTTTATTGTGCTTTCTAGAGCTTCCAATTGTATGTGAAATGGTAATGGTAAGAATAGACATCCTTGCTTTGTTCCCAATCTTAGAGGAAAGCATTTTGGTTTTGTTGTTGTTGTTGTTGTTGTTGCTGTTGTTGTTGTTAGTAGATATAATCTTATCTGTGAAGTTTGTGTAATTGAAATAATTCTTTTGCATTCTTCACTTTCTGAAGTTTTATCATGAATGGATGCTGGATTGTGTCAAATGCTTTTCCTGCATTAATTGTGTCTGATCATGATTTTTCTTCTTTAGCCTGTTGATATGGTGCATGCAGTAGACCTTTAGAATCTTCACTTTGGTATCTTTGATAAAACATTAAACTCAGAGTCTCAGGTGAGTGTTCCTGTGCCAATACACTCTCCCCTTTCCAGTATCAAATTTGTCTGTCTCTATCCCAATCTCACCTACTCAAGATGCATGCCTGTACAGGATGGATTGGATTAGCAAGGTCCTACAAATGCTTTCACATTAGCCTGTATTGTCCTGGAGCAATTGTCCTAATTAAGCTGTGCTAAAATCTAACCCAGACTATTGGCTTGGAGGCAACAGAAGATTAGAGGGGGGTCTTAAGGAGTATAAACATTATTTTCCAAGACTTCTTCAACTGAAGAGACTGAAACTTTCCAGGCACAGAGACACCAATCTCTTGCAGCAAGAGGAAGGAAAAGTTACTTCTGTCGGCATGAGGAGTCCAGGGGAATTTGAAGATTAAAGATTTTCAGGCGTGTCCACCCAGATGTCCACATCCTATCTCTCATGATCCCATTCTTCTCCTACCAAGGCTCTAATTTTCAAAGGTGATTTATTGAAGGCAAATATTCAGGTTCTTTTTACACCTCTGTTATCCTTATAAGTTGACTCTGCATCTGATTTTCAGTATCATGTGCTTTATGGTTATAAAAGATGAGAGTCTCTTTAAAGGCATGCCAGCTTTCATAGCGTGACTTAAGCTAGCAGTAGACTGCCCTCAGTTTATCATTTTCTGTGGTCAAGCCTACCAGTGTTGTTAACAGAAGACATACTACTCTTTAATCTTTACAGTGGTTATTGTGTCCACTTGGTTTCCTCACCACAGCCCCCCCCCCCCCCGCCCCCAATAGCCTGTGCTTCACCCTCTACCTGCGTCCCATCCCAATGATGCACAGGTGAAGTCCCCAGAGATGGTGGTGCTACTGCACAGAAGACATTTGTAACCATCCCATCTTGGTGTTGTGTCTTAGCCTGGGTTCTCCAGAAAGGTAAATGCTTATGCCCTAATAATTTACTGGGAAGAGAAATATCCAAGGAGCAGGAGTGCAATGAGGAAAAGTTAATGGGACAGAGAAAAATAGACAATATGTGAGGGTGTGTCACTGTGGTGGGCACTACCTGTGATCAAGAGCAATCATTTTTCTAACTTGGGAGATTCTTATCTCCCATGAAAACTACCCATGAGAAATCCTATGAGGCCATTGCATCACAGGAAAATCAGTACGAGGATAGGAAGGGAGACAAATATATTCATTGACTATAGTTCCCCATTGGCTACAGTTTCATCCTGTCTGGCATTCAATCCACACTTCAGGAGGATACACACATAGACTGAACAGGCCCTGTGCTGCTGCACATTTCAAGGGTTACTAAGAAGCTCTGGGGTGAGAGACAAAAGGTGAGCAGCACAGATATGTGATAAGGTGCCCTATGATGGTGGTTTGAAGCCATGCAAAGTTAGTTACCGCAGAGACAAATGGTGTGGAACACATAGCCAAGAGCTCTGAAAATGAGTGAGGCTGGCAGATCTGAGGCAGCATCCTAAAGGTGTGAAATGCGAGCTCAGAGGGTCGATTTAAGAATTGTATAAAGTCATGCTCATAACATCCTTAACATTGCAAAAGGAAAATAGTAAATGCTCAATAAAATCATTAATACCAATGGCCCATTTGACGTGTAGACCATCTACTGGCATCCAAAGCCAACCCATAACCGGGAAAAAATTCAACAACATAATATACTGCTCTGTAACACAAATGATTCATTCTGAGTGCCTTGTCTTCACCAACCATCTTTTTTATCCATTACCTTTTTTTTTTTTTTTTTTTTACACTTGGTCTTGTTCTCCATCTTTTCTCTGTTACCTAGAATTACTTCCAGTTTTCCTTCCTGAGACCAAACCCATGTCCTTTGTACCAACTGAATTCATTCTCAGTCTTGAATCTGGAATGTCAATGTTGTCCTCTCTGATATATTTAACACGCAAAGCATATGGAAAATGTCTGTAGTAATCCAAAACCACAGTTCCTCTTCCTCTGTATCTTTCTCCTCACTACTACAATTACTACCACCACCACCACTGGTAGCTTTATGGTATCCTTGATATAAAACAAATCACACCAATGCTGGATTCTGTCCTCATCATTTTCTGCTTCTACTGCCTGTAGCTCTGGACCAAAGTGCTGCCAGAAAAAAAGGCATATATGGGAACAACATAAACAACAACTCTAACGATTACAACCACTACTAACTCATCTACATTTATCGAGCACTAAAAGGCACTGTGGTGAATATTTTACATGTCTTATGCCATTTAAATTTCAAAATAATTCCATGGTGTCAGAATTATTATATGCATTTTACAAATAAGTAAGCAGCCTTAAAACCCCTAAATAACATTCTCAGTGTCTCCCAGCTAAATAGAGGCAGACAATGATTTGAACTCATTTGTGTCTGGCTCCAAAATTATTGCGCTTAGCTACAATACTATACAACTAATCTTACCCCATTGCAAATACTTACTCCAGGGCTGTCTTTGCTCCTTTGTGAGCTCCTACACTTACCTTCCACTTTGGTCATTCACACCTTCTCTTTTCTGCCCAGGTTTTCACAAACCCATCTAAATGATATCTCTCCATATTAATTTCCTTGAGCTGCCATAATAATGTGTCATAAGGTAGCAGTTTAAAACAATATAAATTTTTTGTCTCACAGTTATGGAGGCCAGGAGTCTGAAATCAAGGTGCCAGCAGGGCCATGCTCCCTCAGAAACCTGTAGGGAAGAATCCTTCCTTGCATCTTCTAATATCTGGAGTTTGCTAGCAACCCTTGGCTTGTTCCAATCTCTGCCTCCATCATTGCATGACTATCATCTCTCTGTGTGTCTGTCTCTGTGTCTCTCCTCTTAGAAGTACACATGTTATATTAGATTAAGGGCTACTCTACTCTACTATGACCTCATTTAACTTACATCTTAACCGCATCTGCAAAGATCTTATTTCCAAATAAATTTATACTCACAGATAGCAAGGGGTAGGACTTCCACATGTCTTTTGTGGGGGACATAATGAACATGGAAAGGCTAGGCCCCTGCCTACTATCTTAAGATTAGGAGATCTGAAATGTTAGCCTAATTCCACCACTCTCCTGGTATGGGATATTGATTAATTCACCTACCTGATCTAAGACATTATTTACACAATGTAAGATGGAAATAATATTTTTCTTAACAGAGTCACTGTGAAGGTTTAATGACTTAAGGAAATATATTTAAATGAAAAATTGTATTGATAGACTCTGTAAGCTGTGAGGTATATTCAAAGGTAAAATAACACGATCTTCATTTATACCCCCTTACCTCTTTTTCTCTGGTCATTGATCTCAGGGAGGGGTCAGTCTTCCAGTTGCCCTGAGTTTCCTCCCTGCTTCCTGAGGGATTTTTGCTTCCTTACTATACTTCTCAAACTTAGTATCTCCAGATTTACTGCCTCAATTGAATTGGCTTCAAATATGTTGTTTTCTCCTAATCTTGAAATGATTTGTAACTGGCTTTCCTCACTACTTTCGCTTGTTTCCTTCCCTTCATGGCCAAACTTTCAGATGAATGCTCTATACCTGTGCTTCCATTTCCTTTTAACCAATCTTCCTGATATTTCTTTGACATCGGTGTCACCTTTTAACTGAGCTGCCTTTATGAAAGTCAGAGTCAGAATGGCATTAAAGGATCTTGACACTGAAAGTGACTGGCTGGGCAAATGTGTCTCTCCTTGGTCTTCATGTTGTTGACAATTCCTCTGTGTATCTTAGCTGGCCACCCCTCCTTCTTGACTTTCTCTGTGTCTTGACTTCTGTGATATGATAGAAGGCTCTCTTTGTCCTTTCACATTTGTGAATAAGACCTCTCAATCCTATCTGCTACTACAACAGAGGGTTTTCCTCTCTGTCTTATTGGTGGGCGTTCCCTAATTCTTAGACTTTCATAATGTGTCCTTTATTCAATTCCTCTGGAAGAACTCGTGTTTTCTATGGCTTTGACTGACACCTAATAGTCATGCTCCTGCCCTACCTTCTTACTGTGTACATATCCACTATGTCTGGCTGAAACTGGAAAGTACTCACCAGCACTTGAAATATATGCCTTCTACTCCTGCTACCAACAGGTCAGACTCAAGATGTCCAAACATAAAGGACAAACGTGCTTTTTCCTTCCTCATCCTTCCGTCCTTCACTAAATTCCTCATTGCTCTTTCCTCTTTGCTACAACGAATCTCCCTAAAAGTGCAATTAGGTGCCTCCCCTGCCTTGATAACTCCTAGGAACTTGCAGTTTGCACTGATGGGGTGATCCTGACTGACTTCATAAATCCGCATGACTTTCTAAACATGAACATTTTGCCAGAATGATCGGTCTCTTTAATCTCTCTTACACACAGATTCCACCCCTGCCCCCAAATCCTTGCAGATAGAAGGAAAATCACAGAATGCTTTACCAAAAGGAATACCAACACCTTGCTATAAATTGAGAGTGGGTACTATTAATTCCTGTTCACTGATCTAGCCCCGCTCACCTCATACTTGCAACCTCATTGACTCAAGTATTCCCAATTCTAAAATTAAAAGAGTGAAAGTTGCAAAGATCTCTTAAATTATCCAATCAATAAAAATTTCTTGAATCACTGCTGAGTGCAAGGTACTTAGATCATTACTGCGGGAAGATTAAAGTAGAAGGCAGTTTCTCAGCCAATTACCTCACAGATAAATGCCAGTTATTTACTGGTACACAAAATATTATATTAAACTGCCCCATAATTCCTTCCCAGGAGACACACAAGTGGTCAACAGTCGGAATCTCTGACTACTCTACATGAATTACACAGGGACACAAGAAGGCGAAAGATGGAAGCCAACAATATTTGTTCGCAAATTACCATGACTAGGAGGTGGGCTTTTAGTGGCAACTGTCCTATGTTCAGAATGTGGTAGGTATTTTCTACTTACATTTAATAGAGGAGGAAAATAAAGTTCAATATTTTAAAAATCTCCAAGAATCAACTTTTTAAATCAATCAATAAAAACTTACTGCTTTCCATGGTGAGTGTTGTGACATCAGGATGACTAAGACAGATGCTGTCTTTGCCCTAGTGAGATATGGGTTTTAACAGTGACAACAGAATCAGATTTGAGCTAAATTACCCAGATGCCAGGTCCTAACTCCTACTCTAAGTAACACTTTCTCCTCCTCCACTCCTCTCTCACTTCCTGGAATACGAGGAATTGTCCCTTGTGAGCTCCAGAGAGTGTATTTCTGTCGCCTGGATGCTTCCACAGGTGAGCACTTGTGTATATCTGTAGCATGTTAACAGTCAATATTCATCTTGGCTTTCCTATGTGGGTTCAGCCCTTCCTGGTCACCCCACCCCTTCCTACCAGTCTATAACCTCAGTCTTCTCAGGTCTTGAGCCAAGTCAGAGTAGAGCATTTGGCAGGAGATACAGGCATCTGGATTAGGATCCACAGTCCTATGTCTGCTATCCATTCATTCCCAGCCAAGGCCCAGGGTCAATCGCAGGTGGAAAATGAAGTAGTGTTTCTCCTTATCTCTAACAGCAGGTGTGTGGTTCACAGCGGTGGGTTGATGATGTTCATATCTCAGCTTAGATGACTAGTGTTCTCTGGAACTAGAGCTCAGTCCCAAATCTCCTATGATTTGACCAGTCCTGGAACATCTGCCTCTTCACTGCAAGCCCTCTCTGTCTGCGCAGTGTTGTTCCCTTCCCAATGACTGGTGGAGAACTTGTCTCAATTTCAACAGTTCTCCTCAGAACAAAGATGCTGCCACTCACAAGAAGTGAGAGCCAGGTGAGGATTCCAGGGGCTCTGTGGGATGGCATGGGAGGAACGAAGGGCAGAACGGCCACTGGGAGAAGGGGTTCCTGTGGTAACCTGCTTAGGAAGACAGAAGACAAGTGGACAGGGGTCCAAAACACATCTATGACTCTTCACTGAAAAGGAAACTGATGATAAAAACGTTTGCATCAGAGCATTTCTTCTGGTTCATAAGTGTTGTTAGGAATAGCTCCCTAGTTGAGTTTATATTTATATATTATATTCATATTAAATATTTATTTATTGTATTATGTATTATAGACCATGTGTTTTATTATTTATATATTATATATTAAACATTTATATATTACATACTTATATATGCTTATTTATATATTTATACAGAACATGTATTTATATAATATATATATTCTCAGAATATAATATATAACCTCATTAAAAAATAAGAACAGAGAGCCATGCTATGGGTCGAGAATAGCACAGCACAGTGTCAAGCAGGGCATCTAATCCTAATGCCCTTTTTGACCGGCTCCTGCTGGTCTCTCATCCTCATCCACTGGGCCCTCCCATCTCCTCAAACATCACCCATCGTTGATTCTATCTGAAGGTGTCACATGCTCAAAGCTGTTAGTGATTCCTTACACATGCTCCCACGTCTTCCAAGAATATCTTCTTTCCTTCTCTGCTCCTCTACCAGCTTGACTCGCTTTTTTTCTGTTGGAAAATTCTCATTCATCCTTCAACCCAGGGATTTTCCCCCTTGTAAAGCCTCTCCTTTCCTGCCCCCTTCTCCAGCAAAGTAGTCCTTACTCCTGAATACTTCTTGACTTTTACTTATGCACATCACTGTAAATGTCACACAATTATAAGGTCACTTATTTAAGTGCCCTGTCCACCCCCAGAGTGCCTCATGGGCAGCAACCATGTTTATTCATCTGTGAATCACGCATAATGCTTGGGCTTTTACCATAACCGTGGATCCTGATGGATTTGCCTATTGTTCACAGTACAGGGAGGAGTGGCTTTAGGGTAAGTTGAGGGATATAGTTACACATGTAGATCAGTTGTGCTGTATGAATTTATACATCTGAGACAATGGAAAACAACTGACTCTCACACATACAGAAATCACCCCTGGCTATTTAGCTAAATCCATGTGCCCGGGTTCAACCACTCTGTGAAATTCGGAGAATCCTCATTTCAGAGGTTCTTGGTGTGGTTTGGACACCAACACTATTTTAAAGAACTCCACAGGTGATTGTTGTCAAAACAAAGCTGAGAATTCTTTTTTTTTTTTTTAATTTTTTTTTTAACATTTATTTATTTTTGAGACAGAGAGAGAGAGAGCACATGAACAGGGGAGAGTCAGAGAAAGAGGGAGACACAGAATCTGAAACAGGCTCCAGGTTCTGAGCTGTCAGCACAGAGCCTGACGCGGGGCTCAAACCCACAGACCGCGAGATCATGACCTGAGCCGAAGTCGGACACTCAACCGACTGAGCCACCCAGGTGCCCCTGAGAATTCTTAGTCATTTAAAAAAAACAGCTTAACAAATCCTTTGTAGATTCTTCTAAGGTAAATCTCAGTCCACTTCCTGATGGAATTGCTCTAAGTACCAAATAGAGTGGTCAGAATTAGGAAAGGAGTACTGTGTGTGTGTGAGAGACAGAGAAAGGGGGGGGGGGGGGAGAGGATATGACAAAATTAGTTTGCTGTGGGAAAAGAAACCGTGTGGGCTAAATTCTCTTGGAAACTGAGTGAAGTATATACAAAAAAAATTAAATATAAAAATGAACAAATTATCATATGGTTGGGCTAGAAGTCAGGAGATGTGGGTTTTAATCTTGGCTCTGTCACTAATTAGCTATTTGCCCTTAGACGTTATAATCAAAGCCATCTATTCCGAGAGTACTCTGAAGTTCACAAAGTATTTTTCCATATGTTGACTGATCTGAAAAGGGGGCAAAGACAGCTATTTTCCCCTGCTTTTCAAAGTTGAAGAAATGAGCCCTGGAGTGGATAAGCAGCTTGAACATGGGTATAGCCAATTAATATGAATTCGTATATGCGTTAGAAATAGAAATGGCTCTATATCAGGAACTTACACTATACATTTTTATAACTCCTTCCAAACTCAATGGCAGGTGTTACTCTGTTAGTTTAAAAAGACTTGCTCAAAATTGTTGTCATATCTTGGGGCACCTGGGTGACGCGCCGGTTGAGCGTCCGACTTCAGCCAGGTCACGATCTCGCGGTCTGTGAGTTCGAGACCCGCGTCAGGCTCTGGGCCGATGGCTCGGAGCCTGGAGCCTGTTTCCGATTCTGTGTCTCCCTCTCTCTCTGCCCCTCCCCCGTTCATGCTCTGTCTCTCTCTGTCCCAAAAATAAAAAAATATAAAACGTTGAAAAAAAAATTTAAAAAAAAATTGTTGTCATATCTTATATTGACCTATAATTTTCTTTTAGCTATTGTGCTTTTAATAGGTAATTCCAACATCTTGGAATTTGGGACTGACCCCTCTAAAATCATAGAATACCAAGAATATCCAATAATCATTGACTGACAGAAATGTAATGGATTTAATTGTTTGATTATTTTATTTGTTTGTTTATTTATTTATTTATGTTTATTTATTTATTTTGAGAAAGAGAGAGTGTGAGTGGGGGACAGGCAAAGAGAAAGAGAGAGAGAGATTGAGAGAGAGAGAGAGAGAGAGAGAGAGAGAGAATCCCAAGCAGGCTCCGTGCTTTCAGCATAGAGCCTGATGTGGGGCTCAAACTCATGAACTGTGAGATCGTGATCTGAGCTGAAATCAAGAGTCAGATGCTTAACCAGTTGAGCCACCCAGGCACCCCTAACTATTCAACTATATTTAAATCAGAAGGGGAATGAGGATAGTTTTTTATTCAGGGTCTGGAAGGGCACAGAAAGCCTGTTAGAACATATTAGAATGCATTGGTCTATCACAGAGAGTTGATTTACCTGATTTCTTTCAAATGAGAGGAAATGTTAGGGCCATGAGAGAGAAATGTATCTGCAGAAAGAATCACAGTCACATTGGTGGTCCCAGATCCCAAGACTCTATAGTTTTCTCATATCTCAACTTTTCCAGTGACCTCCTGAATGTTCTCTCCCACCTTTTGTCCCCCTTTGGGCTCTATTCTTTTATCCTGTCAGATTGATCTTTTTAACACTCACATCTAAAACATTTTCAGTGGTTCCCTAAGACCAAGCTCCTTGATTTATCATATATAACGTTTCTTTATTCAGCTGATCCTGACCTTATCCTTTGTTACCACTCCCCCGACCCTCAAATTCTAGATATGCTGAGTTACTTCAGCTCCAATTAATGCTCCAAGAATTATCCATATATTTGCACATCATCATCCCCCCTGCTTCTAATAACCTTCTTTGGTCCATCTGCTTGGCAAACAATGACCAATTCATGTGCTGCCTCCTCCTGTATTGTAGACAAAATTAAGCACTTCCTCCTCTGTGTGTCCAAAGGGACTCCTTCTGCTCAACCTCCCCTTGCAGACTGAGAGCTGCTTGAGTGATATTCAGGTATTACTCAACTTGGTCCTTACAAGCCCCATGCACTGTGTCTAGCACACACCAGACTGTAATCATATTTGTTAAGGAATATTTAGAGATAAGAGCTGGAGTTTAAGAGTAAGGACACTCCTAAAGCAAAGAAACGGCACCAGAGAGGGAAAAACTTCTCTGAACTGGCCACTCAGAAGCTTCAGTACAAAGAGAGATCTAGACTCTTAAGGATTCTGAGAAATGGGGCTAATTAATCAAAGCAACACAGGAGACTGAGATGACTTTAGGTCATTTAGTCCTGCCAGGACTATAATATTCCCCACAGTATATTTCCTAGTGTATTATCCTGTCATGCTTTAAATATTCTCAGTAATGGGGCCTTTCAGAGGTGCTGATTAATAGGGTTTTAAGAAAGACTATAAGAGGGAATCTGTATGACAAGGAACACAGGGAGAGAGATGGGCAATCTTGTGCCTTTGAGTCTAGAAGGTGAAATGGTCATTTCCATAAGCTCTTTACATTGGAAACAGGCAAGGAAACCTTTGGTTGTGTTGAGGCTAAATGGCAGAGAATAAAGTCCCTTTCCAGTCAAAAGGAACAGTGATGAGTCAAACACCCAAGAAGCCTGTACAACTTCATGGTGATGGTGTATGCTTCCCTCTCTCTTTTTCTCACCTGTTATGGCAGAACTGAAAATCTACTCAGTCCTAAGGAAAGGAGGACTGGTGTTTTCCATAAAACCTTCCTGCTTTTGAACTCAAATGAGTCAAATGACACCCACCCAGCAGGGCTACCATATTGCTCTGAGATGGCTGGAACCCAGGGATGAACAAATGTGCTGCTTTAATGGACTTAAAGAAAACAAACCTGAAACCCGGTGTTTCCATTCCAAATATATAGGCAATAATGTATGTACCTTGTTAAAAATCAAATAATCCAAAGGACCTTTGACCAAACAATATGCAACACACACACACACACACACACACACACACACACACACACGAAGAAAAAAGCCAGGTTCTTAGCTATTTGTTCTCTTAAAAATTTCCCAGACTTTCCTGGGTAGCCTTAATTTCAATAACACATTGAAATGTTGTGGTCTACCCAACTGCTGTAGATTGTGGAAATTGCTAATTATTGTTCATTTAAGTCAAATAGACCTTAATGTCTTTAGAAAATCATCCAGTAGAACTAGAAATTCCCCAAGTCTACTTGTTCTTTCCATAATTCCCAGGGACTGACTCTCTCAGCCACTATATTTTTTTTTGGAGGGGGTGGGGGGGAGATAAGGCAATGTTGTCAGAGCATTCCAGCCAAAACAAAGTAGCATTAACACTAACAGCTACTCTCACAAGTTAGGATTCATGCATCAAATTAGCTAGTTTCAAAGAATAAGCATATAAGAGAATGAGACAAAAACTGGACACAATTTGATAGTGGGAAAAAAAGAATCCTGGTTATGAATTCATTCAGAATATGGGGCTGTTTGTGGGCGTGACTTTTAAAGGTGTTAACTTTGACATAATGACGATAGAGACCATTTGGGGTAGAAAGAAACACCAAAGTAAAACTCTCTCAAACTCATATTTTTGTCCAGGGAAGACCTTAGTAGTAAAAACTTTCAAGAAACCAGTTCTAAAAGAAGAAAAATGAGAAGACCAACATGAATTATTTCACTGCTCACCCAAATTAGAATGAACCATTGTGCTTTAGTGAAATATCTTGGATTGAATCATGAATCTTATCACTTTCTAGCTAGTGACCTTAGGCAAGTTAATTATGTCCCCTAATCCTTACATGAGTGAGAATAAAATGAGACAATGTATGTGACAAGCCTCTCCTTTTTTAATATATTCATATATAATTTTTTTGAATACAGAAGAGTGATTCTTTAAAGAAACTGCGATTGCACCTTTGTTCTCCTCATCAACATCTCACACAGTGCCTGGACCAACTGAAGGTGATCAATAAATATTCAGTAAGTATATTATCGAATGAATGATCCACAGGAAAACAAAATACATCCATGATTACTGATAATAAAGAAAGGATAGAGATAATTCAGAATAATGAAGAAAAATTAAGAGGGGTAAAAAAAAACCCTATGACTTGGACGAGAATGGAAACAACTAAAGAAATAATAGAAAAGTTGGAAGGAAGGAAGGAAGAAAAAAGAAGGAAGGAAGGAAGGAAGGAAGGAAGGAAGGAAGGAAGGAAGGAAGGAAGGAAGGAAGGAAGGAAGGAAGGAAGGGGAACATGATAAATTGAGTATAAACAATCAGATTTTCATCCTAGCAGATGTGGAAGAGGTTTATGGTCATTTTTTATTCCTCATTCAGTTCCAGTGGGGGCATTTTAAGGATGAAAGAAGACCAGTGGCTTGGGAAATCAGAACTGTTCACTACATCACGTCAGTGCTATGACGTGGCCAGCTCCTCAGTGGCCAGCTGAGGCCAAATCCTGGCCAGCTTCTCAGTGTTTCCAAACGCTGTTCTGTAAAGCCTTGTGCAGATCTTCACAGAACACCATTTCCTCCAGAGGAAGGACATGGGTAGCATGGAGAAGCACCACTTCTGGAATATTCCCTCAACTGAACAATGCAGAGAAAACCATGGGTCAACCGGTGTTTGGAAGTCTTATTTCTCAGGATCATCATTTTGTATAAAATTTATGAATCAAAAATCTGCTGGAATAAAGAAAAGAAGGGAGGAAGGCACGAAGGGAAATACCAGCTATTAATTGGTCCCTTGGAGTAGTTTTCCACTGCATCCCATTCTAACCCATGAAGGTCAACATTATTATTTCCATTTCATAGGTGATAGAACTGATGCCATGAAAATGTCCACGGTTTGCCCAATTTTACATAGCTACCAAGCTGCTTATTCACAAGCCTATATTCACATTCTGATGCCACTGACTGCAGGGGAGGGAGGGGATGGAACATGGGTAACATCTGTTGTACTTCTGCCTATCTCAAGTACTTTATACACACTTCCTTATTTGCTAACAAAAGTTCTATAAGTCAGGCATTATTTTCTGCATGTGACAATAGGAACATGTGACTTAGAAAGTCCAACTTCCATATTCCAAGTGACGATTCACTGAAAAGCACTGAAAGTCCCACATCTTGGAATCCCTCCTGTCCCAGCCAAACTGGACCAGATGGTCACCCTGCTGTCCATGGCTTCTATGTCAACATACTTTGCACAATACCTGCGACTTCCAAGGTACATAGACAACCCCGGTAGACTCTGTGGCTTCTTGGCCTGAAGCACTGAGATTCCGGGAGGCTCCAACTCCACTTCTACCAGAAACAAATAACTATAGCGAACAGTTGTTTGCCCTTTACTTATACCACACCACTGCTACCGGCCTGCCCACAAGACAATCCTTTTGCCACACCTACAATGTACCAGGCCCAGTACTCAATGCCACAGATATAATGTCTTCCTCAGGCTTTCTATTATGAACTCAGAGAAAATGATAATATTTGTCGGGCACACGGAGCTAAAAGAACAATGATTGTCAGAGACAACCAGCGGAGTGACCCTATTTTCCTAGATCCTGCTACCCATTCGCCAGGCAAAAGTGCTCACTGTTTGGCCCTGTTATAACCCACACAGAGCACGCTGGATGGGCTCCTTGGTTTTATCTCATTTAAATCCTCACTCAACTTCATTTCCAAGTTCAATAAAGTGAGACATATAGGAGTTTTGTCAAGGTCCCACAGCCAGTACACGTCAAAGCTAGTTTTGAGCCAGATTACATGGAGTGTGTTTCAGAAAATTTAGAAAGAAATCACAAATTTTGAGAAAAAAGTGGACCTAAATTTATCCTCAAAGCTTCAACACAGATATAGTCACCAATAAAGAATAAAATATAGTATATGATACATGGTATGATATATAACATATGGTATATAATATCACAATGGAATATAATCCATAGTTATATATAGTAATTCATTATAATATTTTATGTAGTATAAAATATAACACATGCAGCTAAATACAATACATAATTATATAACTGTATATTATATAATTATGTATAATATAATAAATATAGAATAGCAGTACAACAGTAACGAGCATTTATGTGTTACTTTCTATGCATCAGCACTGTTACAAGTGCTTTTATATATAAATTAACTCAATTCATCCTCACAACAATGCTCTGACATAAGTGCTATTGTTCCCATTTCACAAATAAGGAAAGGGAGGCAAAGAAAATTATGTAACTTGCCTAAGTTTGCGTAACTAATATTAAGACCAGGATTTGGACTCAGCCAGCTCCAGAGTCCCTGTCTTTAATTACCACCCAACATGGCATGTGAAACTAATGAGGTGCATCTCTTGGGATTTCCGGTCCAGAACATGCATTTTATAAGGCATTAACAACTTGATTCTTCTTTGGGGAATTTCAGTTCTGCTTAGCCACTCAAGTGAAATATCTCCTCAATATTTCTCTCAAGTCATGTTTCCTCTTCTTGTTTAGAATTTTGTGTCTTTCTGTTCTGCTTAAGATTGATCTGATAGGGTCCATCTGGAGTGGTAGAGATCTCTCTAGCTTTTAGTTTGACCCTATTTACTGAGACTATGACTATATTCTCATCATCTGAATCACAGAATTCCAAATGCCACAGTTGGTTCCAAGTCTCTGGAAGAAATCTTTGTGTCTACAGGCCCTGTATCCTTCTTTCCAATGCCTAATTCTCAAAGGACCCCCAGTCAGGAGAGGCCAAGGTATGGGGATGTTGGGCCTTAAGCTCTGATGAGTTCTTGGCAGAAAGAATTCTCTGGGGAAGAGGAAAGGAGACACTTGAGATCAGTGTAGACCCTAGTGGTGTTTTCCAGAGATTGAGATGCTGCTGATCGAGACCCAGCTCCAGAATTATAAGTTGTTTTGATTTTTCTTGTTGCTATGTACCTATCAAGAACTCATTTGGACTAGTATAGTGCAAATGAACTTTCAGATATTGTAACTGGGTTATAAAGATCTCAGTGTGCTATAGCTAGTTATGGAAAACAAACTTCTAATACCTCTTTTTTTTTTTTTTTTTGCATTTAGAGCAAAATAAGCATTTCCTTTAGAGAAACATACTTCTTGCCATTGAAAAATTGTTTGTGTGTGTGTGGGGGGGGTGGGGGTGGGTAGGCATTTCAGAGAATAGTGAGAAAATCAACAGGCATGTCCCATCACACCCAAGGGACCATACTAGCCCTTTCGTGTCTCCATAACAGCTAAAAATCATTCCAAACAACTCCTGATCTTGTCTCCTATGATACACATTGCTGGCCTACATCCTAACGAGCACATGTCCACATAACAGAGTCCCACACATTTTAACTAGCTCCCTTGTTGGCAGGCTCAGCAGAGAGGGTCAGGTGCTGGGTGGCCCTCAGCACCAAAGAATGGTCTTATACCAAGTAGGGGTGTTGTGTAGGTGGTAGGGTGGTCAGAGAAGTGAGCATTTGATGTAAGTTTTGCAGGATGCTGGGAGAATTTACAAACAAGGTTCTTGTACTTTTTTGCTCAGTGAAGTCACTATCTTGTGAGCCAATAGAAAACTTTAGTCTCTAGGGTCTATTTGCCTGGTGCTCCTTACAGACATAAAATTCATTTTGAGAAAGAGAGGGAAAGAAAAAACTACCTTCCTTTTCCTTTTCTTTTTGTAAAAATAATGGATTGTTATAATTTATCATTGGCCCATGGGTGAGACAGCTCTGCTCAGCTAGCCAATTATCTCCTGGGGCCAGAAAGGACCACTGGAGTCCTTTGCAATCATTTTATCTAATGTGCTCTAGAAGCTTGGTGCTGGGAGTCCTTAAGCCCCTTCCCGTGGGACTCTGCTCACTCCCCAATGGCTCTGTCTCAACATTTCCCTTACTGGCTAATCTAAAATTTTCCTGCTTTATTTCTGAGGCTTGGCTCATATTCCATGGTTTCTGGCTGCCAATACTTCTTTTCTCTGTGGATAGTGAGGTTGGAAAATAAGAACCAAAGTGTTTTTGGTATGTAGATACTAAGCTCTTCTAGAACTTTCCTTCCATGTAGACATAAAAACTCAGGACCTTGCCCTCCACCCACTCTTGCATGTGTCTCTTCATGTTCCCTATTCTGCATTCCCCAGGAACAGTGATCTAGCTATTTCTGTGTCAGAGAGAACAGCATGACCCAGGTTGTTTGAGGTGTGTCTTGGGCCAGAGCCTAGAGAACTGGTGTTGCTTATCTTCCAGTTTAGTATCACATTAAATTGCAATCAGGACACATGCACAGTGTTCACATTGGGCTTTGCTTCCTTCAGTTCTGTATCTTTCCTGAGGCCAGATTTGTTGTTGTTGTTGTATTTGTCGTTATTTTTCATGTGGGCTTTTCGGTTTTTTTCCTGCCATCACCCTTGGCTTGATGCGAGAAACCAGCAAAAAGGGAAATATGATGAGTTAGAAATGGGTCAGAAAGTTCTGTATGAAATTCTGATCCTGTCATTAACCAGTTCTGTATTTGTGAACTCAACTTCACAACTTGGCTGAAGTTTTTCATTTTTTTTTATTTTTTTGTTTTTTTATGATAATCAACTCGAGATACACGTAAAGCTTGTCAGAGAACATTCACTCAGTAGACGGCTCTCTTCTTCCCCTGTCCCACATTCACTAGTATGACTAGTGGATGACTCCCTTTGAAGATTATGGTGATTCTTTTCACTCCCTTAATATTTCTAAATATACACCATTATATAAAAATTCACAGTGATGCCTTTTCGGTCCCTTCCCTATGTCTAACCCCCTTGGTCTTCTAGCCTATGGTTAGAATTTCTTTCTTCAAAGTACGTTTCTTTATTGTGTCTTTCCCTGAGATGTCCTCAACAAACCATTGGGTGACAGACTTGTTACAAACACTAGACCATCCTCACTCTCCCTATGATAGCATTTCTCAACTGTTGCACCCCTGACATGTTGGGTGAAATAAGTTTGCTGTGGGGACTGTCCTGTGGATTGCCAGATGTTTAGCAGCTATCACTGGCCTCTACTCACTAGAGACAAGTAGCATCACCCTCCCTCCCCAGCTGTGATAACCCAAAATGTTCCTTCTTATTGCCAAATGTCTCTTGGAGGGCGCAATCACCCCCGGTTAAGAACCAGTGCACTATCCCCATTCCCATTCTCTTTCCCTCAAGACTCTTTAGGATAAACTTGCCCCTAACCAAAAATGCAGAAGCAACTGGCCATATTGTTTAGTAAATACCAAAGGACCAGGGAAAACTCAAAGGAGAGAGGTCAGTGACCTGACAAGTTTCAAATGGCTCACCCATGAGATGCCAGAGTTGCTTTTAATCTTTTCTGAAATGAAGGATAAATATTAATTGATATACATATCAGTGCCGCATATGATGCTTACTATGATAAACAAATCTACATTCTGCCCCCCACAATGGTATATTGTCCCTTCATTTGGCTGGAGTTTCCTACAAATACAAAAGAAAATTCACTTCCCTAGGGAAACTTCCCTGATTTTGGAGTAACAGTTAATGACAATCCACATAATTGGCCAAATGCTGTCTTAAGCTCCTTATAATATCTTACATCATCAAAACCTTAAAATAGTCCTATACTAAGTACTTTATTATATCCTTCTTATAGATGAAGAAATTGGAGCACAGAAAGGTTAAGGGAAAATTGCAAAGTATCATAATTAGTGAGTGACTGAGCCACAATTTAAACCCAGGTCTGTGTGGACACAAATGCTTACATTTATCCCTCACCTGCCTTTATGTGTGGGAGTTCCATGAATTATATTTATTATACAACATTGGGATGATCTGTTTATTTATCTGTACCTTCCATTAGACTATGAGGAACAATTGTATGTATATTCCCAGTTGCTACTTTAGATAAAGAAACTGAGTATTTTGATTTGCTTTCATGTGCTGAGTTGACATATTTAGTGCTAAGTGTATGTTCCATTTAAAGTAGGGAGAATTATGTTACCACATTAGGTTTCCTACCATTGAAATACAGTTCTACTTTGCTATATAAGGAATGGATGCAGTAGAGGTGCATCTGAGCTTGGACATTTGTCCACCACAAGCACATCAAGCAAGAGATATTTGTTGAGACCCTGCCAAGTGCCAGACTCTGTGCTAGGATCTGGGGTACAGTGGTGAATCAGCAGACACAACTTTGTCACTACGAGTTGCTGTTTATCGAACATTAAAAGATTTGAAAAACTCATTAGAGAAGACTCTGATTCACTTGAGAATGTGAATAGTAGTCCCAAGTCTACAAAAGTATTATTTGAGGCTGAGATGTAGTGAGTTTAATAGGAAACAAAACAAAACAAAACAAGACAAAAACAAGTGTTGCCCACTGGTTCTGTACGTAGAACCATTCCTGGAGAGTCATAAACTTAGTATCCCTCCATAACCACAAAAAAGTACTGGGCAAATTTAAATCCCTCTACTACCATCAAAAATGTTTTTAAGATATATTCCCACTGTCTAGAGAGTCATTTAATCTCCAAAGGAAATAAAGTTTAATTCTTCCAAACCTTAATAGCATCTATGAGTTGATGGCTGGGCTTAACCATTTCTCATCTTTAATGTAAACTGACCAGATTTTGAGTCTCCTTCCCTTCAAGAGTCTAGGATTCTAGGTTCCTCTTGGCTTTCTCCAGAGGGTACATGTAATAACAACAGCAATGGTCTTTGTATTTATTGGTTCTTGCTTCGCTCCCTGCCACTTCAAGTGCTTTAATCATCAAATCTCCATATAACATGTATCGGTAGAGACTTTAAATCCCTGGTGTGAAGGGATTTCACATGATGAATGAAGGCTAAAAATAATCTAGATAGATATAGATACATAGAGAGATAGATACAGATATAGATACAGGTCAGATGAGGTTCTTGGGAATGGAGTGTCTTCTATTATGAGAGTTGTTCAAAGAGGGGAATATCTTACAAAGGAAAATAAAGCATGACATAATGTGCATGGGGTCTAGCATCTGGAGGCAGATCAAATAAATGAGAAGTGGCTCATCATGAAGGGAGATTCAGAAGAGCAGGGCATGAGTTAATTTGTGAGGGTTATGATAGGCTTTTGTATATGGTTATAGAAGTAAGGGAAAAGACTGATTGGGTTCAAGTTTAGAAAAAAAGCACGCATGTTTCTTTTTCTTTTCTGCTTCTCCCCAATATTTTTCCAAGGAAGACTTTTGCCTCCAGATTGAATTTAGAAAAAGAACTCTAGAGAACTAAAACAGCCATGATGGCTATTGTTCCAGGAGGAAGCAGTCTCTGAAGCTGAGGGATGGTGAATGTGAGGGTCACTTTGAGGATGGGTCTCAAAGACGCATCACTCATGGAGGTTCTAGTTTTGTTTTGTTTTGTTTTTTGTCTGAAGATAAGCATGTACCAAGAGACATATATTTCACAGTCAAGAACCCTTTGTTGGGGAAGTTTGCGTTAAAAAAAAAATTTCCCCAATGCTAATCTTTAGTTGATATTTCACTTATCTGACCCTGGGAAATGTCACCTGCTACAACCTAATTCAACAATGGCTGCTTTGAATTAAAAAATATATATTTTCTTCAAATCAGGTCATTCAGTCCTCTCTTTCTAGTTACTCTTCCTCCCTCCATTCCCTTACATTCCACTTCTCTCTTTGTAAGTGACCTTCTTTTTTACAATCAGCCAGGTAAGTGTAGAACAAACATTTTCAGATGGGGTAGACAGCATGCCAAAAGTGTTCTGAAACGAACTTGCCAGATGGTGGTTGCTAGCATATGGCTCCTGCTTGAACCTGGCACGGCTTGCCAAATTCAATTTTTAAATTATGTCTCACTTTAAAAAAATCCCCTAAAAACATAAGAGGCCAGTTTCCTAAGCCAAACTTTTAAACGAGGCATGTAGAGTGAGGATAGTGTAGTTGGAAATACACGAGGTAGGGTGTCAAATACCAAGTATGCTTATGGAAGGAATGTACTTGGGCTCCAGATTTCAGCTTTCTTTCTGTCCTAGAAGCTCTGAAGGGACATGCTGACCCCATCTAATTGCTTGTCTTCCAGAGTGTCTATTTGCAAGGATATAGGGAGGATAGAAAGATAAAATAAACTTAAAACTCCTTGATTCAAATGGTACATCAGTAAACTCAAAAGTCTCTTTACATGGTTTCAAACATTTTACAGTTCTGTGGCATACATTTTTGCCACCTAAGGTCCATAAAAATGTCCCCAAAGGATGTGGCCATATTAATTGCCAGAATCCATGACAAAAACAATAATATCCTGATGAAATGATATCATTCTAATTATTTCATGGTGGTACAGGTGTTTGCTAAAGAGAAAGTATCCATTATATATAAATTAGTAAACAAGCATGATATTGGCTACTATATTATGAGAAGTAAGAATAATGAAAAATTACTTAATGTTCTCAAAAGAAATCTGCTATTTTGAGAAGCCTATATTCCTGAATGTATTAAGCAGCATTATACCTGGGTAATTATGTGGATATTTTTCTGTTCTCCACTGGAACTTTAATTTTCTGATCCAAACACTGCCAGTTACATGGTAATTAATCTTTGAACTTTTTGATGACTTCAAGTATTATTAAGCAGTAATTTGCAGAACCATTTCATTACAAGGTAATAATTAGTTTTATATGCAATTCCCTAGCACTTTTCAGCTAAGAATTTCAAAATGGCTTATAGATTCAAGATGAAGATGTTGGGGTTTCATTTTCTTGTCCAAAGTCAACAAAAAATAGAAGTGAAGGTCAGAGTACTTATTCCATTCCCCAACTGCCTGGAGCCTGCAGGATTTCCCTAGAGCAAGAATTCTAGAATTTAGCTAATTGAATCACAACATCAGAGGCCATTAAAAAAAAAAATCTGATGAGTTACTCTGAAAACAAGTGAGAATATTAAGAAATCAGTATTTGTGGATGACGACTACATGAATTACCCTGACTTAAAGAGAAGTCAGTGTTACCTTTTGTGCAAAAGCCTAAGCCTAGATTAATTTTTTAATACCCATCCTTTCTACCTACCCTTCAGACTGGCCATTTCTTTTTTTTTTTTAATTTTTTTTCTTAACGCTTATTTATTTCTGAAGCAGTGAGAGACAGAGAATGGATGGGGGAGGGTCAGAGAGAGGAGACACAGAATCTGAACCAGGCTCCAGGCACTGAGCTGTCAGCACAGAGCCTGACGCGGGGCTTGAACTCACTGACCGTGAGATCATGACCTGAGCCAAAGTCGGACGCTTAACCGACTGAGCCACCCAGGCGCCCCTAGACTGGCCATTTCTATGCACTCATGAATTTTTGAAGGTATCAGAGTTAGGTTTATTTAATATGGGGTGTGGGAAACCATCTAAGGACTTTTGCCCATAACACGAGGCCCTTGAAAGTTGTGATTGTATTCAGATGTATATGAAAGGAACCAGGGATGACATTCAAACCAAGTAGGACTCTGAATCCACAGCCTGGTTACAAGCCAGACACTGAGTGCTAGTAGAACGCTGTGGCATAAAATAAATACTTGTAAAAGGAAGACTCCCCTTGGATAAATATTTACTTATTTAACTTTTCCTCAGGGTGCCAAGTAAAGATTGTCAAGTGAATGAGTTCTTTCCCAACCCTTCATAACTCCTCAGAGCCTCTCCACTGAAGGAGTTTCACTTAAAACAACAATAACTGGGGCACCTGGGTGGCTCAGTAGGTTGAGCTGCTGATTCTTGATTTAGGCTCAAGTCATGATCTCACTGTTGGCAGGTTCCGGCCCTGTGTCAGGTTCCGTGCTGACAGTGCAGAGCCTGCTTGAGATTCTGTCTCCCTCTCTGCCCCTCCTCAGCTCATGCGCGCTCTCTCTCTCTCTCTCTCTCTCTCTCAAAATAAATAAATAAATGTAAAAAAAAAAAAACAGTAACAAAAAGATAAACAACAAGCAAAAAACCACCGACAATTGTTGTTTCATCCAACTCTCAAAAAGTACGAGACCCTTAGCTCCTCAACCTGGCAATATAAGAGCACACCTTGGATATCTAGACATGCTACTTGTCATATACATGGTGTAAACAGGACGAGTTAAATTGTCTATCCTACAGGGGCGCCTGGGTGCCTCAGTGAGTTGAGCATCCTACTTTGGCTCTGGTCAAGATCTCATATCAGGCTCGTTGCTGTCAGCACAACTGTCTCCCTCTCTCTCTGCCCCTCCCCTGCTTGTGTGCTCTCTCTCAAAACTAAATAAACATTCAAAAAAATGACCATCCTACAGTTTTCCAAGGGTTAACCTGGAATAAAGAACATTTATCTCACACGGTTGTTGTGGACTAAAGTATGGAATGTAGAGTCTAACTTTTTGCTATTACAGAGTAATGGTCCATTTAATGGATGGTAACTAATCTTAGTCACAAAGGAAAGTAGGATCCTTTTGATTAAAGTTTCTAAGAATGTCCAGGGATTGAAAATACTCTTAGGATGAAGCAAAAAGGCTGTTTCAGCATCCCACGTAATTTCTTTATGCAATCTTTAAAATGTAATTCACAGGGCACCTGGGTGGCTCAGTTAAATGTCTAGCTCTTGGTTTCAGCTCAAGTCATAATCTCACAGTTTGTGGGTTCCAGCCCTACACTGGGCTCTGTGCTGACAGCACAGAGCTGTCTCTGTCTCTCTCTCTCTCTCACACACACACACAATAAATAGACTTAAAAATTTGTTTAAAAAATGTAATTCAGGTTTTACAGACATTATAGATTGATTCACTGAACTCCATTCCAATACCCTTATGGCATGCATTCCAGTTTACTTAATGCTGGAAAGCTAAAGTCTAAATTTCCCAGGCTCCCTTGCAGTTAGGATTCCAGAGGTATCCTGACTTCCACCAAGCCTACGCTTCTACTCAAGACTTTGAAAGCAGACGAGGATATGGTAAGGCAGTGGGTACCTGGCTCTTTAAGCAGGCATGTGGTTGAAGATGTGTTGTGTGTGTGTGTGTGTGTGTGTGTGTGTGTGTGTGTGTGTGTGTGTTTGCGTTTTTCTGCAGAAGTTTGATTTTCTGGTTGCCATTCTAATGGCTACCAAAGGACTGCAGTGACAGCCTCAGGATTTCAACCGCAACAGTTTCACTGAGTGGTTGGGCATTTCTCCTGGTCGCATTGCTTACGGCTGGGTAGCACCCAAGTTTAGTTACGTGAGCCTCCAAGAAATTCTGTATAATAACTATTACCCCTAAAAAATCTCTTTCTGCTTAAACTAAAACCTTGACTAATACATTATCAGAATAGAATTTGATAACAAGGTCATATAAAAACCAAACAAAAAGAGCTTTGCCTCACATCCAACTAGCTACCTTCTTTCCATTACAGACTGGTCCAGGTTTTGCACCAATCCATCCTGCTGATGATCCTTTCCCCCCATCTGCTTAAATATGACATGAAGCTTGTTGTCTCTTACAATGCATCTGTACCACGTGTGTGTGTGCGTGTGTGTGTGCGTGTGTGTGTGTTCCCTGCAGACATTCTGCCATAGAAATATTTAAATGGGGCCTCACTGTCCTGACCCTTCTCAATTATGATTAGTTGGAAGGCTCGCTTGGTAACATGAGATGGTTGAGCCAAAGGAGAGATCAATAGGGAGGGAGCTATCAGCAATTAGCAATTGCCTGGTGCATTTTTTATTCATCAGAGTGGGCAAGTTGAGATTCCTACAGAATAACAGGTCTCTGGCACGAGAAAGACAAATGAGGGAAAGGAAAGAAGAGACAGCTCTCCTACTTTTTGAAACAGTTCTGCTTTTTCATTCCATTCCTAGAGCTTCAAGGCTCCCAACCTCCTAAGGCCATGCATTATGAGATATAAAAAAACAACCTGCCATCCTGGAGCAGCCCAAGGATAGTAAGACCTGGTGTGTGTGTGTGTGTGTGTGTGTGTGTGTGTGTGTGTCCCTCCAAAATGCCAGTTTCACTAAGGGCCTCATAATGTGGAAATGCAGTCTTTGGAAAGTCATACAGAAAATATCATTTATTGAGACCTGCTATATACCAGGCACTTGGCTAGGTGCTACAAATGTCTCACCCAACTTAATCTTTAGAAAATCCTGCAAGTTAACGTTATTATGTGCACTTCACAGATGAGGATCTTCAGAGGAGCTTGATGACTTCCCTAAGAGTGCACAGCCAGAAAGTTGTTTCAATGTGAACTTGGGGTTTTCTGATTTCCAGAGTCTGTGTTCTATCTATATCACTGTCTCTCAGGGGCACAACCCTGCACACTTCACTTTCACTGACACTAGGAGTTACACTTAGTAGTGAGAAAGCGTTATGCTCTTGAACCATAAAATGGGGCTCAAAAACCTTCCCCTATAAAGGGCTAAGTAGTAAATATTTTAAGCTTTGTGGGCCGTTACAGTCTCTGATGGAACTACTCAACTCAGCCTTGTAGAACAGAAGTAGCCTTAAACAATATGTGAATGAATGGGTATGGCTATGTTCCAAAAAACTTTATTTACAAACAAACAGCAATAACAACAACAACAAAACGGAGAACTGGATTTTTGCCCTTGAGTTTTAAAACCAAACAAAGCCTTTCAGTGTTTCATGAGCTGCTAAGAGGTTTGAACCAGAATGACTGTGTAACTCTAAAGCCATACTTAAATTTTCAGTCATTTTTAAAGATTCTTGTCATGTCCTAAGTATGAGTTGCATATGGTCAGGGGCATTTTGGAAAGTAACACATGAGAGGCAACCAATACTGTTTTCATCTTTGACCCCTGCACTTACTGGATGCCAGAGGATAGATGGAGACCAACTACGTCAGGTTTCAGAGAGTTCACTAGTGTGCTTTTGGGGCTCAGAGGTAATCCTTTATGGCAAACATGAAAGGAGAGAGTGCATTATGTTCAAAGTCTGATGACATTTACTTTTCTGACAGACCAAATGTCCAGTCAGACAACCTGTCTCTTCACTTTTCCCAATGTGAGGTGGAATGAATGTGGTCTTTTCGATCAGAGAGAAAGAGAGAATGCTGGTGCCAGGAGTTACATTTTTTGCATGACCTTGGGCACATCTGAGCCTGTGCATATGCATCTTGACTTGAAGATAAGAAGACCAATGGTTGCCCCATAGGTTTGATGTGAAAATGTGGTCAACACATACCAGAAGGCTACGGCACAAGCCTGGGCACAAGGTAGACCCATGACGCTTTTGTAAGAAAGTGACACTGAAGGGCCACGTCATCAGGAAAGTGGTCTATTTCTTCCTTCCTGTGTGCCGGTGAGCTTCCCTTTGGGCTGTAAGACCAAGAAGCAAGCAGGCTGCCTACCAGTCTGATGCCCATAGCGGGGAGACCGTGCCCTTCCGATGGGAAGTTTGAGCTCCAGAACATCACACTGAAGCTAAATCTCCAACAAGTACTTGAAGAGTCATACTCCCCAGCCCAGGTAATGGGAGCCCCAGGGAATGTTCAGGAAGCCTTTATTTCAAGGATGAGCATTTCTGAGTGCTCCACAAAATTCCAGTCCTCCTCTTGAAGCCCAGAAGGTTTCATAAAAAATTGGCTGTCAGACATCACCACAGGGCTCGGCCAATCAACCTTCTTCTACACAACGATTTCTCTTCCCTCCACTTCTCCTTCTTACCACCCAGGGATCCAGGCAAGAGCAGGTAGTCAATGGGAATTGATGACCTGACAATTAAAGTTGAGGATTCCAATTGTGGCTGACGTGCCCGAGCTGGACCCTGTGGCTGCCAGAGCTATGGAGACTCAATTTCAAATTTTGATAACCATCCTCTTCAGCTGACGTTTAGCAGGTGGCCCTTAGCACCAGGTCCTGAAGCTAATTAATTGATTGTCCCTGGGGTGTGGAGTCTAACCATTTTTCTTCTTTCGGCAATTTTCTTGCTTTTTGGCAGATACTGGTCCACAGGTAGTCCTCTAATTAGGAACTTTCCGTGATGTGATGACACAGCTCACCATGTCCACTTTGGGACTCTCTACAAAACTAGTGAAGCCACAAAACTAGCTGTTCAACGGCCTGTGTGCAGCTCTGTATTTAGGACTGAATAAGTAATTTGATCCCCATCCAGCAACACTGAGGATGAAGAAAATATTTTCCACTCCATGGAAAATCCCCAGGTATATATCCAAAGGCTGTCCAGTCTCAGAAAATCACTGACTACAGGGTTGGGGGATGTGCACCAACGCTGAAGTAGTAAACTTGAGACCCCATGTGCTTTTTCATTTCTCCACTGAGGGAAAATTCACTTAACATAAAATTCATCATTATAACCACTAAAAAGAGTAAAATAAAGTGGCTTTTAGTATAGTCACAATGCCATGCAGTCATCACCACCATCTAATCCCAGGATATCACCCAAAAAGAAACCCCATTAAGCAGTCACCACCCACCCACCCCCGCCCCCGCCACTGCACTCTTCCTAATGGCAAGCTGGCAACCACTTGTTTGCTTTCTGTCTCTATCAATTTGCCTATTCCAAACATTTTATAAAAATAGGGTTGAGTTCATACAAGATGTGGTCTTTGCAACTGATTTCTTTCTTTTTTCTTTTTTTTTAGTGAAGAATTAAAGTTTATATCATTGGTGTTTAGCAGGCTGCCCAGCCTTTGTTAAAAAAAAATGCAGAGATGAAGCTGCAAATCCCTTTTTAGGCAGAACAATGAGATTTTATTAATTTGTGTGGTTCTTATAACAGAGTTTAATGAATTTTCTGGTTGAATAGTCTTTGGGAAAAAATCTGACTTCTTTTACTTATCATAATGTTTTTAAGCTTTCCCCATATTGTTGTAGCATATATTAGTCCTTTAATGTTCATTATGGCAGGATAATATGCCATTGTGTGAGTAGACCACACTTTGTTTATCCATTCATCAGTAGATTAATCATCGGGTTGTTTTTTCTGCTTGGATACTGGGAATAGTACTGCTATGAGCACTCATGTGCAAGTTTTTGTTTGGACATGTGCTT
Organism: Neofelis nebulosa; assembly: GCF_028018385.1. Taxonomy (NCBI): domain Eukaryota; kingdom Metazoa; phylum Chordata; class Mammalia; order Carnivora; family Felidae; genus Neofelis; species Neofelis nebulosa. The sequence continues at coordinate 9,023,364 of NC_080788.1, forward strand.
TTAATTCTTTGGGTAAATGTCTAGCACAGTTGTGTCATATGGTGATTTTATGTTTATCGGTTTTGAGGAAACAGCAAACTTCTTTCTACTTTTTCCCACCACTTTGCATTCACACCAACAATATGTGAAGATTTCAATTTCTCTATAACCTCACCAGCATGTGTTACTTTCAGTGGTTTTGATTATAGGCATCCTAGTGGGTGTAAAACCATATTTCATTGTGGGTTTTATTTGCACTTCTCTGATAATGGCTTTGAACATCTCTTCCTGTACTTGTTGGCCATTTGTATATCTTCTTTGGAGAGATGTCCCTTCATGTCCTTTTCCCATTATATAAATTGGGCTGCCTTTTTGTTGTTGAGTTGTTATATATTCTGGATACTAGACCATTATCAGATATATGATAGGCAAATATTTTCTCCCATCTGTGAGTTGTTGTTGTTGTTGTTGTTGTTTTTACTTTCTTAACAGTGTTCTTTAATGCAGAAAAGCGTTTACTTTTGATAAAGTCTGATTTATCTATTTTTCCTTTTGTCATCTGAGCTTTTGGTGTCATACTTAAGAAACCAATGCCAAATCTAAGATCACAGAGATTTACGTCTATGCTTGCTTCTATGACTTCTATAAGTTTAGCTCTTACATTTAGGTCTATGATGCATGTTGTGCATTAATCTTTGTATATGATGTGAGGTAGGGATCCAACTTCATTTTTTTTTTTTTTTTGCATGTGGATATCTAATTGTCCCAACATCGTTTCTTGAAAAAATTATTCTTTGCCCGCTGAATGAGTTTTGTAATCTTGTTGATAATCAATTGACTATAGATGTATGGGTTTGTATCTGGACTTTCAGTTCTATACCATTGATCTAAACATCTACCCTTGTGTCAGTCTCCCCAATGCTATTTTAGTCAACTTAATCCATTCTGCATCTCAGATTTCTCATATCTAAAGTGTGTGTGTTCTGAGGAGGCAGATTCATGAATAACATTCTACAGTGCTTTTCTAAGTCCCAGAATAAATGTTTTATTATGAACACTTTATTACTATTAAAAATCATATAATGAATGGAAAATTCTACAGACTGTTTTTAGTCCCTTGGGGATAGAGTTTAATAAAAAGTATTAAATGTGGATACTGCCAGGTTTTTTAGGGCATAAAGTGACACAAAAGTGAAAATACCTCTGTAGTTTTAAAATACATAAGAAATGGAGCTGGTTTGGCAATAGAAGGTATGAATATCCACATTTTTGTTGATAACATTACTAAGAATCATAATGTGTAGAACACCTGAAACTAATATCACACTGTATGTTAATTATACCAGAATTAAAAATTAAAAAAATAATAAGAATCATGGAAATACATCTTTGACTTTTCTAAATTTCTGTCTTATGAGAATTATTTCAAAGACCCAGGCTTGACTAATCTAGGCATGGTAGGTAATGATTACAGAGCCTGTTTAACTGCTTTATTCTCTGTCCAATAAATTTCTTCATAATCAGGATCCATGTTTTACACACAATCTGTAGTACTCCCAATAAAAATCTTTACCAGCCACTCCCAATAGCCCCACCACTGAACACACCACGTTCATACCTGGCTTGGTTCATATTATTTCTCTAACCTTCTGGACATTTTTCAATCTAAAATAGTGCTTCCCAAATTCTAGCCAATGGACAGGTTACACTAGAATCACCTGGGTACTCTTTGATAATAAAAAGTATTTCAAAATCTACTTAGGTCAATCAAATCAGAATAGAAAAAAAAGGAAGGGAACTGAAGAGGAAAAGTAAAACCCCATCTAATCCTGACACAGAGTGAAGGTGAACACCCCTCTGCTGTAGCGCTCATGGGATGGGTGATAAATGTAGCCATCACTCAAAGTCAGAATAGGTGTGGGCAGTGGAGTTAGATGTAGAGTCACAGAATGTTAGCCATATACAATCAGATACAGGTTGGGGCAAAGAATCGTGTTCATCCTGAAACTAGGAAAGACGGGTTTGGAATCCAGCTAATATTATGGCAAAGATCAGAGGAAAAATGCATGACTGCTGGCTTGATTAAGGATTTAGGTCACCAATGGAGGTACTCAGGGGGACCTGGGTGGCTCAGTGGGTTAAGTGTCCAACTTTGGCTCAGGTCACTATCTCACAGCTTGTGGATTCAAGCCCTGCGCCGGGCTCTGTGCTGACAACTCGGAGCCTAGAGCCTGCTTCAGATTCTGTGTGGTCCTCTCTCTCTGCCCCTCCCTCATTCACACACACACACACACACACACACACTCACTCACTCTCTCTCTCTCTCTCTCTCTCTCTCTAAAAAATAAACATTTTTTTAAAGAAATGGAGGTACTCAGGAGATCTTCAGTGACAGCGGCTTTGTGGGAAAGCAATATGAAGGCAGGAAACATTTCCAGTTCAGAACTCCACCTGACTTTAATCCTCTAAGGAATACTGCCTTGAAAAAGGCCAAGAACCATTGTTTTCAGCCTTCCTGCCCAAGAACATAGGCTAGCATTTACTGAGCCACTGCTGTGGGTGAGGTATTTAGCATGAATTACTTATTCTGACTCTCAAAGTAATTATATGAACAAAGAACATCCTTAACAACAACAACAACAACAACAACAACAACAAAGTGAAAGGGAGTTTAAATACTTACTCAAAGTAATTAAAAAATACTAAAGGAAGGACTGAGATTCATGTATTATGCACATTTAGTGTTAACCTACTCAGAAATTTTAGCTTTAGCCTTGTCAGGACCCCATCTTCAGACCTTAGCAGCTCACTAAAGTGACCAGATCATCCAGTCAAATGGCAGCAGACTGGAGAGGTTCACCCTCAGCAGAAAGTCATTTCAGGTTCGTGTGTTTTCCAGATCATGGTTAAAATCTCAGTCTAAGGACCTGGTCTTTATATAGTTCCAAATATTCCCCATACTTCAATGCTACCTCCCTCCTGATGATTACTGATCATCTGAAAATTCTGATAAAGATTGACCTTTCTCCTTCTTGTCATCCTGCAGCATGGATTATTTGGTCATTTCATCGATGGATTTTGCCACTGACCTATTCTGTCTTTGTTTAGTGTTTGGGACATCTTACAACTTCTTTCGTGAAGTTGCTTCCTGTAGGTTATGGAAGCCAAACAGTACGTGATAGGAATTGCTACCACAAGGAACTGTTATACGTTTCCTAAGTGCTTAGTTGAATTCAACTGAAGGCATATTGGAACTTTATAACAGGAGAGACTTGTAGCCCTCTAAGATTAAAAGGGAGCAATCATGGGAGCAGACTGCTAAATTCCTAGTCTCTATTGTTTATTTCATGCTGTCCTCCCTTATTGGTATTTCAATGGAAACCATTTCCCATAGCCATACAATAAGAAATAATAGGATCCAAAAAATAAGAGTCCAAATGGTCATCTCTTATGACTCAATATTCTAGAAATAAGGCTTAAGTTGAAAGTTTTCCCTTAGGACTCTAACTTGCAGGCCCTGCACCTTTCCACCAAGCCCTGAGACAGATATTTAGAGGGAAGAGATGGGAGAAATACAGTCTGAAAAATAAAGTTCCCAATCTGCATGTGTGTGCGTGCGTGTGTGTGTGTGTGTGTCCCTCTCTATTCTGCTGGTGAAATCAATACACCATGTGAGTTGAGGCTCATATTTGGGGCTGCCAGAGTCACCCAAATGCCTTATGGGATAAGATAATTCTTCTGGAGAAGCACAGTGCTGTCCCCCCATGAAATGTAGGTGAGGGGCACCTGGGTGGCTCATTTGGTTAAGTGTCTGGTCTTGACTTCGGCTCAGCTCATGATCTCCTGGTTCATGGGTTTGAGCCCCACATCAGGCTCTGCACTGGCAGTGTGGAGCCTGCTTGCGATTCTCTCTTACCCCCCTCTCTCTGCCCCTCCCCTACTTGTTCTCTCTCTCAAAATAAATAAACTTAAAAAATTAAAAAAAAAGAAAATGTAGGCGAGCTTTGTGATTGGAGAATGATTGCCAAGTGCAAAATGCAGCTCTGGGTACCGTCTTCAGAGGATTTTGTATTCCTTAGGATAAGAATTAAGCAATGAGAGTGCATCAGTATGTACCGAAAATAACAAAACACTCTTCTTTTTAAATAATGTCTAACTTTAAGAAATCTGATAAAAGAGGGAGGGAAGATAGTGAAAATCAGGAATGATGGTGTGTTTCTGATTAAGAGGTGTGGTGTCTCTGAGTCTCTGGGTGACTATTTTCATCACCAGAGACTATTCAAATGATTGGAGTCACTTAAGCAGAACTAAGAGCTGTAAAGAGGTTTGAAAAGACTTTTCAGAGCTAGCTACTGGGAAGGAAGAGATATCCAATGTCCCCTACCATCAAGTAGCATTTAGCAGGCCAAGTGAATATTTCCAAGTTTTCAAAAGCAAAGGGGGTTCTCTCTGGCTTAGGAAACTGCTGAGTCTTGCATGCATTTAAAACTACCACCTAGGGTCACCTGGATGGCTCAGTTTAGCGACCTGCTTTGGGTCGGGTCATGATCTCACGGTTCATGGGTTCGAGCCCCACATCGGACTCTATGCTGACAGCACAGAGCCCACTTCAGATCCTCTGTCCCCCTTTCTTTCCGCACCTCCCCTGCTTACTTTCTGTCTCTCAAAAATAAAATAAACATTTTTAAAACCTAAAGTGAGTGATGTCAAGAGCCACTGAGATGGGAACTCTGGAGATTCAGGTGCAGGGACTGGTTGTAGTTTGGCAAAGACCCGGGTCATTGACCAGGAGGTATAGTTTAAAGGCTCATGGCTTGCTCTTCCTCAGCATTCTGAGAGGATGCATCCTGGTCCATTTGTATTCAGCTGTTTGTCCCCAGCAATGAGATCATCTATAAACCCGCACGAAGTATCTGGCAAAGAAAACATAACCCGACAGCAACTACCAAAGTTTACGTAGAAGCTTCAGTGATGGGAATTTGGCAGATACTTGCTTTAGGTGATGCCTACCAGATCTTATTACCCCTAGTTAAAAATCAGAATCTGAATTCTGTTACATTTTCATCACTGGGAGAAAAAAAAATCTCCCCTCACTGGATTGCTTGATGGTCTTTGTCTGAAGATGGAGTCTACAAAGGTTCCAGGACTCTAGATGAGGAGACACAAGTGTGCAGGCAATCGGGCTGATCCCAGGCATCAGGAAGAACCATCTACAGTGGCCCTTTGGACCTTGTATCTGACTCTGTAGTCACACAGATTAATGGATTTAGTTGCTGAAGCTTTGACTTTGCACAGTGTATTTACACTCCTAATCTCTGTTCATCTTATTTCCTCTAGCTAGGATGTTCTTTAGTCTCCATCCTTCCAGAGTTTGCCTAATAGGACCTCTTCTGGTTGCACACCTGCTGTCAGTCTCAACCCCCCCACCTCCACCAGCAGACTCCACCACTCTCTTTTCTGTGATTTCTGTTTATCCCTAAAGCCTAAGCTCATTCTTGCCGTGCAGACTCGCACTTGTCATGTCCTTCGTGTGGAATATTGTCCTCTCAGAAGTCATATAGCTAAGTCCTTCTCATCAGATGTGTCTCAGCTCAAACACTGGCTCCTCAGAGAGGTCTTCTTTGGCCCTCAACACTTTCCACTGTGTCATCCTTTTTAAAATATATCCAGCAAGACACTGATCATTGTCTGAGTTATCTTGTTGATGAACTTTTTAATAATTATTGATTCGTGGCCATAACTTTATTTGTTGATAGTTTATCAATCATTCATATCTTTCAAAAAATTAATGGTTATTTTTGAGAGAGAGAGAGAGAGAGAGAGAGAGAGAGAGCGAGAGAGCACGAGTGGGGGAAGGGCAGAGAGAAAGGGAGACACAGAATCTGAAGCAGGCTCCAGCCTCTGAGCTGTCAGGACAGAGCCCAATGTGGGTCTCAAACTCATCAACTGCGAGATCATGAGCTGAGCCGAAGTTGGACACTCAACTGACTGAGCCACCTAGATGCCCCAATAATCTCACATCTTTAATATATGTGCTCCTGGAGTTCTTATCTTTTATTCATTGACATATCCCTTGTCCCCATAGAAGGTGCTCAATAAATATTTCGCAAATGAATGAAGAAATCAATGACTCCAATATTATCCTGTACTCAGCACTCTTAAGGCTCTTTTCACATCATCATGCATTGGCTTCTTTAGAGATGCGTCCTTCTAACAATACTGAGGGCTCCTAAAGGTCAGGGTCTGTGTCATCTGCACACTCTATACATAGTGTGTGTATAACATAAGTAACCTGGTACATGAGACTGGTACATAGCGTGGATTATTGAGTCACTTATTGTTCCCTTGATTCATAGTTGGTTCTGTGATGATAGGGCTGCCTGAGCCCACAGGCAAGAGACTGAAGAAAACATCTACATCCTTGCAAGGGCTCAACCTCATGTGAGGGTCTGGCAGAGCTACTACCTCACACTCCATAACTTCTGGATCCTGATCCTATCCCTCTGACCTAAACAATCCATTGGCATTTCTCATTCTCAAACTTCCTATTTTTCAGATTTAAATGCATGCTTCTCTCTTGTCTTACTTGATCTTTCACTGTCAAGAAGGTGCCCCTCAAAAAGATACCCCAAAGTCTGAAGGGTATTTTTTAAATGTTTATTTACTTTTGAGAGAGAGAGAGAGAGCAAGAGAGAGAGCAGTGGAGGGGCAGAGAGAAATGGGGACAGAGAATCTGAAGCAGGTCTGTGCTGACAGCAGAGAGCTTGGTGTAGGGCTCAAACTTATGAACCATGAGATCATGACCTGAGCTGAGGTTGGATGCTTAACTAACTGAGCCACCCAGGCATCCCAAGGAGGGGTATTTTTAATGTAATTCAACAACTGGGGTTAGTGTCCAGAATATCTAAAGGACTCCTTGAAATCAACATTAAACAAAGAAGAAAAAAAATCAAAGGTCAAATAGGTATAAGATATTAATAGGAAATTCTTGGAAGAGAAAACCTAAATGGCTCAACCTCAATAGTAAGAAAGATAATGCAAATTAAAACACAATCGGATAATAGCAATCAAATATTCAATTGGTAGAAATGAAAAAGTCAACCAATACCAAGTATCGCAGTGGCCCAGCAAGTTCCATTCTTGGAGAAACAATTATACAAGAGTACGGGACATGTATGCAAGAGAGTTCAGTTCAGTACAGTGCTTAATAACAAGTGGATAAATTGTGATGTATTTGTACGACCAGGGAATTCAATCAAAGAGCCTGACCTACGTATATTAACATGCGTAATTCTCAAAAATACACACTGAATAAAAAAGAAAGTAACAGAAGAATACATAAAACATAACAATTACAAAAAACATTAAAATGTGATAATCATATAAATATAGCTTATGGACACATATAGAAGTACTAAAGGCATAAGATAAACAGTAAAGGTATAAGAATGGTAAAACTAAATTCGAAATAATGGTTACCTTAGGTTGTAAAGAGCAAAATGCATTATGAACATGTATAGAGAGGATGTCCCCTTTAATTGTGATGTTTTATGGTTTAAGCTTGATAGGAAGTACATGTGTGCCTGTTACATGTGTCTATGTATTTTTAATGCCCTAAATATTTTATTAAATACCACTATAGGGGTACCAGAGTGGCTCAGTCATTTAAGCATCTGGCTCTTGATTTTCTTTCAGGTCATGATCCTATGGTTCATGAATTCGAGCCCACATCAGCTCTGCGTTGTCAGTGTGGAGGCTGCTTGGGATTCTGTCTCTCTCTGCCCCTCCTGCACTGTGTCTCTCTCTCTCTCTCTCTCTCTCTCTCTCTCTCTCTCTCTCTCTCTCTCAAAATAAGTAAATAAAAATATATTTTAAAAACTCACTGTACCTGCTATCCTCTGCACCGGTTGTCCCCTGGTATAGCAGTTCTGGACAGTAACCCAGGGACTCTAACATCTGCCTGACTCCGCCCTTTTCCCAGAACCAATGTGGACACACTGTCTCCTTCATGAAAATGTGCCCAGTAGAGGACTTGTCTGTGGGATGGCTTGGCACAAGCCATATCTGGCCATACTCTCTTCCTACAATTCAGAGTCTCTGGCAGTCACGAGCCTATAGAACCAAGCAAGGCTTTGACACAGGGGTAAGTCTCAGAAACTAGTAATGACCCACTGAGAAAATCCAGAAAGGTGCAAAGCCTCTGAAGGGAAACCAAAACCTTTCACAACTATTTAACTAGTGGTGCTTGTGTGCAAACCACCAGATCCTCTCCTAGAGTTTCGATCCCGCAGCTCTTACGCTAACTTAGAACACTTCCCATCCCAAGTCACAGATACTGTCTGCCTCTGCTATAGCCCTAGCTCTCCTGTCTGAGTTTCTGCAATGACATCGTAGCTTTTACCCTCTGGGCTCCATGGGAAGAGCTCTCTGAGCACACAGTTGCACTCCTAGCACTCCTGGGGTCCAATTATCTGAATACACAACTGGTGATTTTCTTTCCGATTCTAATTCTTTACTGATATCTGTGGCTCCCAAACTTGACCGGTCATCATCATCACTACTGACCCCTTACTCCAGACCTTTTGAATCAGCAAGATACTTAAGGGATTCTGCTTGTCTGCAGAACAGTGGCCTGGGCCACGCTTCCTTCTCATTCTATCTCCCCACCTCTTATTCAGCCACTAATCCCCAGAGCTGCCTGAGTGTGCTTCTCTACAGTCAGGTCCTGGTTCTCCTTTCTCCTCGTCCAGCCTCAGAGACATAAAAGGGCTGATAGTGCCCCCTTTGAACAGACTTTCTGCAATAACACCATTTCGTTTGTATTACAGGGCCTCACGTGAAAAAAATGCAGTCTTTCTCTGAATGCATAATGATAATTATTGCTATCACTTGGAATACTGGGAGCTAAAAAGACACTTGGGACAAAATTATATATTTTTTCAAAAAAAACCTTTTAATTTGGGGATCGCTTTAGATCTACAGAAAAGTTGAAAAGAAGTACAAAGACTTCTTGTTCCAATGATGTCAGACTTCATTGACCGATGAACTATACGCTGGAAGTATTCTAATGCCTTGATGGAACTCAGGCCAGATCTATTGAACACCACAGTATTCTAGAATATTCGATAGGCCAAGGCAGGCTGACTAACCTGGTTTTTGAGGATAATTCTGTAAAGTACCAGAAGAAACAGTTACCTTTGAAACTAGACTCAGGGAATTTTTAATGTAGAGTCAAAGGAACACATAGGTTGCTTCCTAAAAAAACAAAAAAAACAAAACAAAACAAAACAAAACAAAAACAGAATACTTAATTCCAGGGCAACCAAACTAAAACCTATAAGGTTGGAACCTGGGCTTCTGCATTTGTAACAAGCTTCCTGGGGATTTTATTCACAGTAAGATTTGAAAACCATTGGGGCAGTGAATATACTCTGGCAAGCTGAAATAAATGTTAGCTGTTATTTCTGAAATTTGCATAACCACATCTCCTGTTTTCAGTCGACCAGTTCACAAAGCAAATTAACTTTCTGGCTATATTTTTCCTGAATTCCATCAGTAGGTTGCCTCTGTGGGGAACAGCACTCTCTGTGTCCTAACATTATTAATATCATTATTAATATTTAACACGGCATTAGGAGCTTATAATGTGCCAGCTCTGTCCTAAACGCTTTATATAAGTTATCTCATTTAAAATTTACACCCCTTTATGGCAAGTATTGTGATTATTCACAAGTTACAGATGGGGAACTGAGGTTAAGAGATTATGCAAGGGTGCACAGGAAGTAAATATTGGGTCAGAGATCTAAACTCCTGTCACTCAGACCTCGAAATCTATGTTCTCATCTCTACTCCAATGCTGTTCTTGCCCTACCCCAGAAATCTAATTGTCTTAGTGAATGGGTCAGAGCCCCAAAGAACTTCATGGTGGGGTCTTCTAATATATTTTCCACCATTTTTTATTTTAAAAAATACAGCTTTATTGAGGTACAATTGACAAATTAAGATCACATGTATCGAAAATACATATCCTGATGTTTTGGCTCATGTACATGTTGTGAAGTGATCACTACCATCCAGCTAATGTGTGTATGTATCTCTCACCTCTTATACTCACCGTCTTTTGTGCATGGTGAGGGCACTTAAAATATATTCTCTTAGAAAACTTCAAGTATATGATGCAGTGTTATTCACTGTAGTCTCCATGCTGTACATTGGATGCCCAGAACTTATGCATCCTGCATAGCCAAACTTTGCACCCTTAGACCCATTTCCCCATACACTTTCTAATGAGACTTAGAAGCAGAGATGCCAAGAAAGCTGGCGGCCAGGAGTCTTGCACCTTGGAGACAGAACCAGGCTGCTCTGGATGCAAGACAGTCTTGTGCACAAAGATAAGAAACTTCTCTTGTTCGCAATGCTGTGAGGGAAAGGAAGACTATTTTCATCCCAAAAGGGAAAGAGTAGGTAAAAATAAATAGAAAAGTTTGTTTCAAAGGATGTAATTTATTTCTGGAGAGCTTCAGACATTAGAAAACCCCATATTAGCTGATCATCCTAAACACAAAGCAGGTGCATGCCTTTGAAGAAGATGAGAAAGAAGAGTAAATTGAGGACCTGAGCTTAGTCTTACGATGCATGGTAAGAAAATGTACACGCATTCAAATGGATTAACAGGAAGGAAGGTAGCAGTGGGGACAAGGTGCGGGGCAGGAGGGATAATGATTAAAATAACAATTTCATTTAGTGGAAGAACTTCCTTAAAACAACTGGAAAATATAAGCAATTTGGAAAGAATGAAGCAATTTCATGGATATGGATTCCCTGGAGATCCAGCTGTTTTTCTCAGCCTTTTAACTAATTATGCATGCCACTGGAGAGATAAAGTATCACTTAAAAGAAACAAACAAGCAAGCAAAAAGTGGCCAAAGAGTTTGGTTACTGCAAGTGGAAACTAATTTCACTTCAATCAAAAGCTCACATGAAAAGTAGTTAGCTTTGGGGCTTCTAGCAAATTTAGTAAAGATATCCCCACTGTCTTTAAACCTTAAAACATTTTATTACTGGCCTCCAAGAGAATGAAATGCCTGCTTTAGCATTGTGAAACAGTTTTGGGCAATCTCAACATTTATAAAAACATTTCTAGGGCTGAAAGTTTGGTTTTTCTTCCTTTTCTTCCTTTTCTACTGTCACCTGTACCCCGTCTTGGTCAACCCTGAATTTTCTTGGTATACTCAAACAGTAATGTGAACTTGAAGCAGAAATTAATGCAAGCATTGGAATTGTGATCAAAGATTAGCTTCACCCACAAATTAGCTTCTAGCCACCAGTGTCGTCATATCTTTCAAAGGCCCACACCAAAAAAGGAAATTGTTCTTCAGGATCTTGATTTCCAATTCCCCAAGTAAGATTAGGATGGATGAGATAGTATTTCAAACACATTTTTTTAAGTGGGAAGGAGTAAAATCTTACTTTTTCCCTTATAGAGTTTACACCTGAATTGTCCTGTCTGACTTTGCAGGGAAAAGAAGTATCTTGGAATGACAAATCCTATCCACCAGATAGCTCTGAGTCTAATAATGAGTCAGGCATTACTTGTATACTGAAAAGTATACAAGTATTATTGTTATGTAATCCTCAAATAACAACAAAATAATAGTGATTTTGAAATGAGTCAAGGCCCTTTGATACATATGTTCCCAGATTACATCAGGGCTGATATTTGGATGAATGGTCTTGTGAAATGATGACATTAGGATCAGAATTTTTGCAGATTAAAAGGACTGTAAACCCAGAATCCATATCTGTGCCTTGGAACCAGAGATGCATGAACTGTGATTGAAAGGGAATTATGAACAGCCAGGAGAAACTCTTGAGTGGAAACAAAAAGGCACGAAAGCAACCCAATTAAAACCTTCTGGGGGACAGAAATCCCCAAAGGTCAATACAGTGACACTCTGATCATCTACTGTAGATCACTATCAACTTTCAACAAGTCACATTTATGCCAGCTGGAAAAAGCATGTGCCAGCCTCTAGGCTCAAAGCCTTAAGTCAAGACTCCACTACTGCAGACTCACAATCTGCAGTCACTTGGAAGTCACTTTGGAAGTCACTTTGGACTTTGGAAGTCTTTGGAAGTCACTCTATGCACAGACATCCTTGGTGCTCTCAGCAACTCACTTGTGTTCTCATGATGAGATAACTCAGATATCGGAATCCTTTGTACCTTTTTTACCATAGGTTTGATGTCCAGCTTTACAAAAATAAAGAGAGTGATCCAGAGAGATATACAACAAGAGGAGGTAGGGAAGATGATGAATTTTGTATCTTGATAATATTTATAAATTCAGACAGGAATACTCATCATTATAATTACCATTTTTTTGAGCACATATCATGGGACACACTCAGAATACATTGCCTCATTATTGTTTCTAAATTCTCTTATCAACTCCCACAAAGGAGGTGTTATGTTGAAATATTAAGGGAAACCAGTAAAAGAATAAAAGCATAATGTGCATAATGTGTACTTTCTAAAACAGTAAGAGGAAACTGGAATAAATAAAATTGATCAATCCCATGGAAGACAGAAAATATAGAGGTAAAAGTAAACACAAAACATGATAGATAGAGAATTCAAAATAGGTGAGAGAAAATAAATTAACACACATCAGCAGTGTAAATGCACTAACCTTGTCATTAAAGACAGACATGGTCAGCTTGAAAAAAAATCAGCTTTATGTTACTTAAAAGAAATATGAAACATACAATTACAAAAAATCTACAAAATTACAAAAATGTAATTTTAAGAGATGCTATTTATCATAAAATATCAAATATCTGTGAATAAAGTAATGTAAGTTATACAAGACTTCTGAAATAATAAATTTTAACAGTTATTGAGAGAAGTTAAAAGACAGCCAATTAATTGGAAGTATAGTCTCTGTTTGTAAAATGAGTGATCTGGCAGGCTGCAAATTCTTCCCCAGAATGTACTTTTTCTAGAAGCTTATAAGTTAATTCTAAATTTTATATGGCAATGCAAATGTCCATGCATAGGCAAAGTAATCTTGCAGAAGAAAAACAAAATTGAAGGACATACCCAACAAGATATCAAGGCCTATTACAAATCTATGATAACGAAGGCAGTGTGACAGTGGCCTAATGATAGACAAATAGGTCAGTGGAACAGAATAGAGTCTAATAGTAGTTTCTAACATATATGATCATCTGATTTATGACAAATGGGTCACTTCAATGTAATAAGGGCAATAATGGTCTTTTCAATAAATGGCACTGTGTCAACTGGATATCCAAATGTATCTTGACTCCTACATCATACTTTATACAAAAGATAGCTAGATGTAGATCATAAAACTACATATGAAGGCAAGATAATAAAGCTTTATAAAGAACACAGAAGAGGATGGTTTCATGACATTGTGGTAGGTAAAGATTTCTTAAATAGGACATGGACATGGGGAGCAATAGCCATACAGGAAAAAGTGATAAATAATATTACATTAGATTAAGAATGCTTATTCATCAAAATATACTGATAAGAGAGAGAAAAGTGGGGTGTGTGTGTGTGTGTGTCCAAATATACACTTCTCCAAATCAATCAGAAAAACACAACCAACTCAACAGAACAATAAACAAAAATTTGAAAAGGCTCTTCACCAATGATCACACTCAAGTAGCTAATAAAATATAAAAATGAAGCCCTATTTTATTAGTCTTTGGAAAATATGCAAATTAAACTATAATGAGATATCACTATTCTATCATTAGAAATAACCAATGAAAAATAAAGACAAAACTAATGATTGGTATTGTGGAACCTCAGATTCTCCATACAGGGCTGAGAAACTCTTTTTAAGTATCTCCTACAGGTTGAATATACCTATTCTCTATGATTCAGTGATTCCACACCAAATTTATATCCAAATAATTGCATGCATACATTCATTGAAAGACAAATACAATAATGTTCATAGCAACAATTTTCATAATGGCCCCCTGCTAGGAACTACCAAAATGTCCAGCAAAGATTCAATATGTAAATTAATGGATAAATAGTATTCACTCAATAGAACATTATGCAGTAATGAAAATGAATAAAAATATTGAAAATGATTAAATGAAAATAAATGAAATGAAAATAAGCTACAACTTTATGCAAAAATATGGATGAATTCTAAAAATCCTATGTTGAGTAAAAACAACAAAAAAGTCAAACCCCAAAGAATGCATAGTATATGATCCTACTTATATAACTTTTTTAAAAGGCAAGCTATTCTATGGTGTTTGATAATAAGGCTAATGAAAGGTCTCTAGGGAGAGCAATGACTCAGAGGGGACCCAAGGGGACTACTGGAAAGCTCATGTTCTCTTTCAGGATCTGGGTGACAGTTTCTTGATCATGACCACTTTGTAATCAAGCCTTCCAGTCATAATTTGTTCACTTATCTACATCTATGTGATACATCAATAAAAACTAAAAGAAAAGAAACAGAGAAGAGGTAACATGGTTGTTGTCAAATGCAATTGAGGACTTATTTTCAAGACAAAATGTATTCCAAATAAAAACTTTAATGCACCAAACCTTTATGGCCAGAATGTAGAATTTTACAGAAAGACTAAAAGGAAGCCCAATAAATGGAAATAGATATATTTAACATAGATGGCAGTTATCAATATCATAAAGATTCCAGCTGTCCCAAACCTAATCTGCAAATTCAGTGTGATTCCAGTCTAATAGAACTTCTTGTGAACTTTTTGACAGATTGTAAAATTCCTATGAAAACTGAATATCACATAATGGCTAAGATAATCTTGAAAAAAGAAAAAAAATATACATGGAAAAGGCAACTTGGATGAGTAGGAGGAAGGAGGATGATGCACAGGAAAAGTATGGGTCTGTATTAGGAATATTTTATTTTTAAAAACAAATAATCCAGTGAAGAAATGGGCAGAAAACATGAATAGACACTTCTCTAAAGAAGACATCCGGATGGCCAGCAGGCACATGAAAAGATGCTCAACGTTGCTCCTCATCAGGGAAATACAAATCAAAACCACACTCAGATACCACCTCACGCCAATCAGAGTGGCCAAAATGAACAAATCAGGAGACTATAGATGCTGGAGAGGATGTGGAGAAACGGGAACCCTGTTGCACTGTTGGTAGGAATACAAATTGGTGCAGCCACTCTGGAAAACAGTGTGGAGGTTCCCTATGACCCAGCAATAGCACTGCTAGGAATTTACCCAAGGGATACAGGAGTACTGATGCATAGGGGCACTTGTACCCCAATGTTTATAGCAGCACTCTCAACAATAGCCAAATTATGGGAAGAGCCTAAATGTCCATCAACTGATGAATGAATAAAGACATTGTGGTTTAAATGCACAATGGAGTACTACGTGGCAATGTGAAAGAATGAAATATGGCCCTTTGTAGCAATGTGGATAGAACTGGAGAGTGTGATGCTAAGTGAAATAAGCCATACAGAGAAAGACAGATACCATATGGTTTCACTCTTATGTGGATCCTGAGAAACTTAACAGAAACCCATGGGGGAGGGGAAGGAAAAAAAAAAAAAGAAGTTAGAGTGGAAGAGAGCCAAAGCATAAGAGACTCTTAAAAACTGAGACAAACTCAGGGTTGATGGGGGGTGGGAGGGAGGGGAGGGTGGGTGATGGGTATTGAGGAGGGCACCTTTTGGGATGAGCACTGGGTGTTGTATGGAAACCAATTTGACAATAAATTTTTAAAAAAAGGAATATTTTATTTTAATATAAATACATATGTTTAATCTACAAATAATTATAAATATTATTAACAAAAGTAATATTACTTAAAATGTTAATATTTTAATCAGGTGGTACATTGTGCAGGAATAAACAGTCCAAGGAATAGAACAAAGAAACAGACTTTGTGGATATAAGAGTTTGTGGGACAGAGGTGACATCATAGAGACTTTGGTGATGGTGCTTAAGACTATTAATTGACTGTCCATAAGGAAAAAGACAAAATGAGAACATACACCTGCCTATATGTAAAAATAAATTTCAAATGGACAAAATTATTATTTTAAAAATTTTGTTTAATTTATTTTGGGAAAGAGAGAGAGAGCAGGGGAGGGGCAGAGAGAGAGGGGGAGAGAGAGAGAGAGAGAGAGAGAGAGAGAATCCCAAGCAGGCTCTGTACTGACAGCGTGGAGCCTGATGTGGGGCTCGAACTCACAAACCATGAGATCATGACCTGAGCTGAAATCAAGAGCCAGGTGCTTAACCGACTGAGCCACTAAATTATGAGAGGAAATCCCATAAAACATTTAGAACAAAAACCTGAGAAAAAAAGCTTTATTGTGTTGGATTAGGAAAAACTTTATCAAGTGGTACAAAGGAAAAAAATTTTAAATGAGAAAATTTATACTTAAAATGCATGTTAAATCAAACAAACAAAACACAAAACAAATTTTGCCATAAAGGAAAAAAATACCAGAAAAATGAAAGAAAAAGTCACAGACTGGATGAAGATTATTGCAACCCCTGAACCAAAAATGGATCAAGTACACAAGACATAGAACATACCTACAAATCAATCAGAAAACAAATCTAACAGAATACAGAGACAAACAGAAACAATGGACAAATAGAAACAAAAAGCAAGGATTGCCTTGGTTGTGCAGGGTTTTTTTTGTGTGTGGTTCCATACAAGTTTTAGGACTGTTTGATCTAACTCTGCAAAGAATGCTGGTGGTATTTTCATAGGGATTGCATTAGATGTGTAGGTTGCTTTGGGAACTATAGACATTTTAACAATATTTGTTCTTGGGCACTTGGGTAGCTCAGTCGGTTGAGCGTCCAAATTGGGTTCAGGTCATGATCTCACTGCTTGTGGGCTTGAGCCCTGCATTTGGCTCTGTGCTGACAGCTCAGAGCCTGGAGTCTGTGTCAGATTTTGTCTCTGTCTCTCTGTCCTTCCCATGCTCATGCTCTCTCTCTCTCAAATATAAAACATTAAAAAATTAACAATATTTGTTCTTCTAATGTGTGAACATGAAATATTTTCCCATTTCTTTATGTCCTCTTTAATATCTTCCATAACTTTCAGAGTACAGATCTTTTACCTCTTTAGTTAGGTTTATTCCTAGGTATCTTATTGTTATTGGTGCAGTTGTAAATGGGATAGATCCCTTGATTTATTTTTCTGCTGCTTCATTATTGGTGTAGAGAGATGCAACAGATTTCTTCTGCACATTGGTTTTATATCGTAACTTCGCTAAATTTATGTATTAGTTCTTGCAAATTTTTGGTGGAGTCTTCTATATAGAATATCTGTAAATAGTGAAAGTTTTACTTCTTCCTTGCCAATTTGTATGCCTTTTATTTCTTTCTGTTGTATGATTGCTGAGGGTAAGACTTCCAGTATTATATTAAATAGTAATGGTGAGAATAGACATCCTTGTCTTGTTCCTGACCATAGGGGAAGGGTCTCAGTTTTTCCCCATTGAGGATGATATTAGCTTTGAGTCTTTTGTATATGGTCTTTTAAAAAAAAAAATGTTTACTTATTTTTGAGAGAGACAGAGCGTGAGTGGGGGAAGAGCAGAGAGAGGGGGAGACACAGAGTCCAAAGCAGGGTCCAGGCTCTGACCTGTCACCACAGAGCCGGACACGGGGCTCGAACCCACAAACCGTGAGATCATGATCTGAGCCAAAGTCAGACGCTTAACCGACTAAGCCATCTAGGCACCTTTATGATGATGAGGTATGTTCCATCTATCTAATTTGTTGAGACCCCAAATAGCCAAAGCAATCCTGAAAAAGAAAAACAAAACTGGAAGCATCACGATTCCAGATTTCAAGCTGTATTACAAAGCTATAGCCATCAAGATAGTATGGTACTGGCACAAAAACAGACACATAGATCAATGCAACAGAACAGAAAACCCAGAAATGGACCCACAATTATATGGTCAACTCATCTTCAACAAAGCAGGAAAGAATATCCAATGGGGTAAAAAAAAAACAGTCTCTTCAAGAAATGCTGGGAAAACTAGTGCTGGGAAAACTGGACAGGGACATGCAGAAGAATGAACCTGGACCACTTTCTTACACCATACACAAAAATAATTCAAAATGAATGAAAGACTTAAATGTAAGACAGAAAACCATCAATATCCTAGTGGAAAACACAGATAGCAACCTCTTTGACATTGGCTGCAGCAACTTCTTACTAGACATGTCTCCAGAGGCAAGGGAAATTAAAGCGAACATGAGTTGTTGGGACCTCACCAAGATAAAAAGCTTCTGCACAGTGAAGGAAACAATCAACAAAACTAAAAGGCAGACTACAGAATGGGAGAAGATATTTGCAAATGGCATATCTGATAAAGGGTTATTATCCAAAATCTATAAAGAACTTATCAAACTCAACACCCAAAAAACAACCCAGTTAAGAAATGGGCAGAAGATGTGAATAGACACTTTTCCAAAGAAGACATCCAGATGGCTAACAGACACATGAAATGATGCTCAACATCACTCCTCATCAGGGAAATACAAATCAAAACGATGATGAGATACCACCTCACACCTATCAGAATGGCTAAAATTAACAACTCAGGAAACAACAGGTGTTGGCAAGGATGTGGAAAAAGGAGAAAACCTCTTGCACTGGTAGTGGGAGTGCAAGATGGTGCAACCACTCTGGAGAACAGTATGGAGTTTCCTCAAAAAACTAAAAATAGAATTAGCCTATGATCCAGCAATTGCAGTAGTAGGCATTTACCCAAAGGATACAAAAATACAGATTCCAAGGGGTATGTGAACCCATGTTTATGACAGCATTATTAACAATAGTCAAAATATGGATAGAGCCCAAATGTCCATCGACTGATGAATGGATAAAGATATATATATAATCACATACAAACATACATACATACAGTGGAATATTGCTCAGCCATCAAAAAGAATGACAATCTTGCCATTTGCAACAATGTGGATGGAGCTATAATGTACTATGCTAACTGATATAAGTCAATCAGAGGAAGACAAATATCATATTATCTCACTCCTTTGTGGAATTTAAGAAACAAAACAGGTGAACATATGGGAAGGGGGAGGAAAGAGAAGAAGGGAAAAAACACAAGAGAATCTTAATGATAGAGAACAAACTGAGGGTTGATGGAGGGAAGTGGGTGGGGGATGGGCTAGAGGGGTGATGGGTATTAAGGAGGGCACTTGTGATGAGCACTGAGTGTTGTATGTAAGTGATAAATCACTGAATTCTACTTCTGAAACCAATATTGCACTGTATATTAACTAAAATATAAAAAAATATTCTCAAGAGAAAAAAAATGGAAAAATGGACAAAGCCTATTGATGAATGACTGATAGCAAAAGAACCACAAATAGTCAATAAAACATGAGAAAAAAACCCCAACCTCACTCATAGTCAGAAAAATGAATATTAAAACAATAAGCGAGATGTAACTTCACTTCCAGACTGTCCAGAAGTATCTACATGGATATCACCAGGTTTTGATGAGGATACAGATAGCTACAATAGCTAAGACAGAGAAAGGTTTATGCCAGGAAAGAATGAGGGAGAAAGTTACTACCTCTCAGTAAGGGAAAGAGATCTATAAACTCTGATTATCCACGCAAGGGGATACATACAACTACAGAATGTATGAAACAAATCCACTTTTATCGACAGGGGGATGTCTCAAGAGCAACGTTTTTAATGAAACCAAGATGGAAAATGATCAGGTGTGATACGATTTCTGAGTTTTAAATAAAAAACGCTGAGTTGCTTGTGGATACATATATGTCCACCAAAGGTAGAAGCATTTGCAATGACTTGCAGTTATAGTTTCCCTGAGATGTTCAGGATGATGAAGAGAGAGCAACAATAATTTGACTATATTTTAATTTCTTCAGTAAAATTCCTGAAGCAAATATGATGTGAAGTTCACTCTTTAAAATATTAGTGATGGGGGCGCCTGGGTGGTTCAGTCAGTTGGGCGGCCGATTATGGCTCAGGTCATGATCTTGCGGTCTGAGTTCGAGCCCCCACATCAGGCTCTGTGCTGAGAGCTCTCTGTTTCCGACTCTGTGTCTCCCTCTCTCTGCCTCTTCCCTGCTTGCTCTCTCTCTGTCTCTCTGTCCCTCTCTCAAAAATAATAAACATTAAAAAAATTTAAAAAATAAGTAAAATATTAGTGATGGCTACACAGGTGTCACATTCTCTTCTGCACGTTTTTGTTGGAAATATTTTTAACATTTTAATATAAAATACAGCAATATCTTGGGGGGAGATCTCCCAGAATGAGTTAAAAATATAAGAAGCATCTTCAACTTGTAAGAGCTCTGGCCCACAAAAAGGCTCAGATATGAAATTTGAATAGACTTTTGCATATTTCCGTGTTCTAAGCCTTTTTCATGTTAGCTACTCAGTGATCTTCCACTGAGGGTACAAGATATTGACAGTGCACCCTTAGCTTTGTACATCATCCCTCACCACGCAAGGATTTAATTCAGGGATGCACCAACTGATTTGCAAAGTTTGAGTGGGTTCCTTTTTCTTCGTAGAGCAGACTGAGCCCTACCATGTCATTTCATTAAGAGATGTTTATGGTCACCAGATGGTCCCATTTGCCTTTTTCACCTTTCTTCATATACTTGATGATAGTGTCCTATGGCCTCTACCTCTATTCCATCCCTGGAATCATTTTATTCATCCTAGCCCTCTGCCTTGGTGTACATTACTACTATCTTCCATCTGGTTCGCTGCCACAAGACTCGAAGTGGCCCCACTGTCCCAAGCCACCTTCTTTCCATGTTCCACACTGATATCCAACAGACCTTTTAAATTCTTTTTATTTTTAGCAGGCTTCGTGCCCAGCGTGGAGCCCAACATGGGGCTTGGACTCATCACCCTGGGATCAAGACCTGAGCTGAGACCAAGAGTCAGACGCCTAACCAACTGAGCCACCCAGGTGCCCCTAAATCATCTGTTTAATGTCTGTTTCACTTACAAGCTCTACAGGGGTAGGGATTCTGCCTGCTTTGAACACCACTGTATTTCCAGTGCTCAGCACAGTGTCTGGCATATAACAGAGGCTTATAAAGTATTTTCTGAATATGAGTGAATTAATGAATAGTCTCCAAAGCACAAACATGAGCATACCTCCTTTCCAGTAGAAACCACTGTGTGGTTACCTAGAGGGTAGCATTAGAACTCTTTAATGTGGGATTGGAGACGCTATCTGATCTAGCCCCTCCTTACTTCCACATCTCATTTCTTATACTTCTATCTTGGCCCTCCAAATCCCAAGTCTTTAGCATTCAACAAATATGCCTCACTCATGTCTCCTGATTCTTGATACGTATCATCACTTCATACAACTCCATCCCTTCCTTTCTCCTCAACATAAATCTTAAGGTCCCCCTGCCAGCTTTCCACAACCCTTCAAATATTAGGTTACCTACCTTTTCCCCGGGCTCCCTACACTTACGGCTCCCTGAACCTAAGCCTCCCTATAATGGCAATTATCCCTCTGCACTAAAGTAATCTGGTTGATGTCCTTTGTCATGTGCACTATTGTGCCCCCAGTCCGTGAAAAATGCTAAATAAATATTTGTTCAATGAATGAATTGAATGAAACAAAAGACAAGCCGAGAGTGTATGCAGAACAGCTTATCTATTCCATGTCCCAACCATCCTGTACTGACATTCAAACACTGTTTTCATATCCTAATTTGCAGCCATCCATCACCAGTATTCCTGTGCCAGATGAAAAGGCCGTACAGAGTTCAAGTTTGTGGGGTGAAGGGTGATTTTGTTTGGGGGAATCTGTCTGGCTGTCAGAAATTACTCACTCAGGTAAGGGAAATAGGGACAAGAGATAGAGCATTGGGCTCAGGGTCAGAGACCTCTTGCTTCCGTTCATGCCACTTAGATTTCCCACACTTGGAGCTCTTTCACAGGGCTGACTTGCAGATGATCTTGGTTACAGTTGCTAGGCAAAGCCTTCTGGGATGGAACCACCTGCCCTAATTAATAGACAAATATTCCTGAATGTGGGTCATTGGGTCCCACCAACACCCACATCTCTGAGAATAGATTTCCATGACTGTGTGGTCCCTCTCGGAGCCAACCTATTCATTTTCCATGGCTTGTTAAATAGGTTCCCATCTGTCAGAGGCTTCCCTGTGGAGCTGATATATTTCATTCTGAAACCCCATGGAGCTAAGAAGTCTAGGAGAGATTCTTTTTGATATACACCCAACAGCTCTGCCTTTTCCCTTTTCAGGGGATGCAGAGCCAACTAGTGCTGGTTTGACCACATCACCAGTGTATAAACTGACTTCTAGTTTTCCGTACATTTATTCCATTAGGTGCATGAAGGCTAATTGTATTGATGTAGTCCATTTTTTTAATGGATTGGCTCCATGTGTGGAACAGTTTTGTTTCTACAGAGGTAAATCCAACAAGACTTGGTATCCTTCTAGACTTGGTTCAGCTATCATCTGAGGCCTTTGCTGTTCCTCTCAGAAACATTTCCTCTGGATTCCTTCACTGCACTACCATGTTGACCTAACAGACTGTTTGGGCAAGTCTGTCACCCCATCCAGATGATCATTTCTGCAAAGCCAAGTACAAGGTCTTGTTCAACTCTATACATAACTCAGAACCTGACAAAGGGTACATATTGAATGACTGTTGCATAAACATAAACGTAACTGAATGGTGGACCAAGAGCCAAACATAAATGTGCTCTGAGAAATCCAGGCAAATCTTGCCCCAAACTTCAATTTGGCAAGCCTGCATCTAGCTGCTGCTGGTTCAGCTTGCATGCGAAGGGGTTACTGGCCTGAAAGTGTAGTTTATGAGAACTCATCTGCATTTCCTTCCTCCTCACCCCCTCCTCCACCCATCTGACTTGTGCTCTGATCACAACATTGAAGCAAGGTCACCAATGGCACGTGTGTTGCTAAATTTGATTAGTTGTTTTCAGTTCTCAGCTTATTAAACCTGTCAGCAGCAATCAACAATGCTGACCACAACATCCTCAAGCATATTTCTCCTGCCTTGGTTGACATGGTGGCCTCCTTGATTTCCTCCTGCCTCTCTTGTTGTCCTTCCTCTGTCTTTAATTGCAGACTCACTCTTTTCTGCTTAGCTATTAAATCTTGGACCTGATGAATACCCAAGGCCCAGCCCCAGACATCTCTGCTCACTCTTAACCCTTTACTCTATGATCTTACAGAAGCAAATTAAATTACCATCAGTGCACAAATGACTCGCAAATGTATATGCATCCTATCCGGAGCTCTTCTCTGAAACTCAGGCCCCACTTTCCAGCAGCCTGATTGAAACTTCCATATGAAGGTAGCAAAAATAGCCCAAATATCATACATTCAAAAGTGAAACTCATGATCTCTCCACTCCCTCCAAATTTGTTATTCTTACAGGTGGCTCTATTTTTCCTTGAACGACTCTCCAGCTCCACCATTTCCTGAGTCAGAAATTTAGGAGTGGTCTTTAACAATTCTCTCCTCCTCCCCCCCCCCCCCACCCAGACTTATACCCTAAAAAGCTTTTTCACCTGTATGAGTGTCTCCAGGCTGAGCTCAAATCCATTCCACTAACCTCTCTTATCTAGATTACCAAAATCCCCTCCTAGGGAGTCCACCCACATCATTTCTGGCCCTCTGAACTATGCTCTCCACAATGCAGCTAGAGCCATCTCTTTGAAACACAAACTTGAACTTGTCTCTCTCTTGCTCAAATCTTTCAGTAACCCTCATCGTTGCTGGGGAAGAGGTCCAAATCTTTATGTTGGGCCAGAAGAACCTACAGGATGTGTGTTCCTTTGGATTGCAAATGAGAATAGTCAGACTAAAACTAATTTAGACAGAACACAGGAATGTATGGCTCCTAAAACTGAAAGCTTAAAGCATTTGGTTGACTTTATTTATTACTATATCTAGGGCTAAACAACATTATCTGGATGTGTTTTACTTTTTTGTGTTCTTTTTCAATCCTCTAAAATTGCTTTCTTCTGTGAGGCTGCATTCTCAAACAGGCTCTTCTTAAGGAATGTCCCTGACACCCCACTGTCCGTAATCAGAGAGATCTTTCCCAGGGGCATATCAGAAACATTCTAGAGATAACTCCTACTGGTCCTACGTAGGGAATATGGTCATACCCATAAGCAGTCACTGGGGCTGGGGACGTGGTGGGAGATGGGGACAGATAGAAGTAATGGGTCAAGTCTGCATCAGATTCTCAATCTGAAGGTGGTACTCAGCCACAACTTCATTTCAACGCCTGAAAGTGGAGGAGAGGTGGCTTCCCAAAGAGGTGCTGGACAGACTAAACACACAAGCCCCAGCCTTATGGCTCACACTTTAAGACCCACCCACACCAGTCTTCCTTTTGTTTTTCAGATGTAGCAATCAAAGATCTCCAAGCTGCCCACCTCAGCCCTGTCTCCAGGAGAGCTGCTAGGATCTCCCAGTGCTGCTACATGTGAGCATCCGTTTCCTTTAATGACTCTGTTTGGCTACTGGTAACTTCCCCTTCCAGCAGCCTTGGGGACCAATAAACTCTCTGACTGGGAAATAAAATGCAACTTCCAGCAGCCGAGAGAGGCAGAAGGTTCTTTGCTTCATGTGTATTCTCAGTTCATTGAAGAAAAAAAAAATAAGGAAAATTACAAGCAACCCCATTTGTGAAGGTTTTGTTTTCATCCGTGAGTGTCTGACAAGCAGCATTCAACTCCTGCAAGAGCACTTTCTTTCTTTCTTTCTTTTTTTAATGTTTATTTATTTTAGAGAGATACAGAGACAGAATGTGAGTGGGTTGGGGGGAGAAAGAGAGGGAGACACAGAATCCAAAGCAGGCTCCAGGCTCCGAGCTATCAGCACAGAGCCCAATGCAGGGCTCGAACTCATGAGCTGTGAGATCATGACCTGAGCCGAAGTCGGCCGCTCAACCAACTGAACCACCCAGGTGCCTCTAAGAGCACTTTCTATTTAACTACTACATCACCTCTTATCCTGGGTCAAATATTTTAAGCAATGAGAATGCTGCATTGGTATACTAAACCAGGCATGGAAAGTGGGAAGAAAGCTATTTGTTCCTCCCCCAACCAGAGGAAAAGAGAAGGATGCAAATCTGTGCAGAGAAACTCTCCCTGGAGAAAGTTATCCAGAGTCATTCAAAACTAGCTTGGGTGGAGGAAAAGTGCAGAGCTGTTTAGCATATTAAAAACAGCATGCATTTTGGCTCCTGATTCTTTTCACTTACTAGCTTATGGTACTTAATCACTTGGGGCCCTTTGTCCTCATGTTTAAATATGGAAAATAACACCTGTATTGCAAGGTCACTAAAAGGATTAGGGATAACATACCTCAAGTACCTGGCACTCCCGGATTAATTATGGTAGCCTTTCTATTATAACAGATAAACCCTGAAATCCCAGTGGCTTAATACCATACAAATTTAGTTTTTTGCTCAAGTAAAGTGCAGTGCATGGCCATTCATACAGTAATTCAGAGTCCGGCCTCCTTCCATCTGTGACACTCCATCTTCGGGACGTGACAGTCCTCTGCTCCCAGCTGGTGGGGGTGGGGGGTGGAAGAGAACAAGGCCCGTGTGGAAGGCTCTATGGGCCGAGCCTGGAGGTGGAGAGCTCACTCCTGCCCACTGTCCACGGCCGCGCTCAGTCACATGGCTACAGCTACCAGAGAATGTGGTTGAAATAGGTAATTTAGCTGCGTGTCCAAGTGGAACAGAAAACAGGTTTGCTAAGAGCTAGCCAGTCTGCCCCCCTGTTCCTAACAGGGGTGATTGAATGTGGCCGGTAACATTATTGCTTTGCACAAACATATGCCCACAGTGCACGTACAACCAGGTGCATTCAAAGGTTTCAGGAGAGAACAGATCCCTCTGCTTATCCCAACTCATTATATGTCCTACCTCAATGTGGTCCCACTGTATTCTTGGGGGTCGGGAAGTGCTCTGGCAGGAAAAGAGTGCCATGTGTCCCAGCCCTTGAGAGAGCTTACTAAACACAGTGCCACCACATTGACTCAGAAAACCGTTCGTCATCCCTTAAGATTCAGCTCAAGGCTCAGTTCTTCAGTTCAGCCTCTGTGAGCAACCCTGACATCCTCCAGTGAGTTATTAACCCCTCCCCCTGTGCAATCTCAGTGTATTTCTTACTTGGGATGCAGTCCTATTATACCCTATGGCGGAGTCTCTAAATCTCAGCACTATTGACATTTTGGATCGGATAATTCCCTGTTGTGAGAGTCTTGTGAATTGTAGGGGTCTAGCAGCATCCTTGGCCTCTGCCCAGTACACGCTGGTAGTAATCCCGCCTCCCTCTGGTCATGACAATCAAATGCATCCAGACGCTGCAAATGCCCTCTGGGGTGGGGTGGGGGTGACAAAATCAACCCCATGTAAGAACCACAGTCCTATTTTCATTATGTGACCCATCCAGAGAGGCTGTGTCTGACCACCTGTCTAAACTGGCCTCTGCTGCACATCAAGTCAACTCTCTCCCATGTTGCCCTGCTGAGATTTGCTTCATTGAAATTATATGCAGATAAAAATTAGCTTTTTGACTTGTTTCCTTGTTTTTTCATCCCCTGCAATGATAAGCCCCATCAAGTCAGGGGCCTCTTGCATGTAATTTACTGCTGTGTCCCAAGAGCTTAGAGGAATCTCTCAGCAGCAATGAGCGCTCTTTAAAAAAAAAAAAAAAAAAGCTGCTGGCTGAATGGATGGCTGAAGAGATTAAACATTTAAAACGTGGTATCCTGTCAGACACTGTGAAGGGTCTGAGATTGTAACCTACCTGCCAGATAACATGAGATGTCTGGGTCAGAGGTAAAGACAGTGTATCACTTACAACCAAAGCAGATTCAGAACAGCGTGTTAGTGACATCAGTTCCCAGTGCCCATTCCCCAGATCCGGTGAGGGCTTCATGGTTCCTGCACCTGCTCCAAGTGTGTTACAGGGGAAAGACGTGGACAGAGAGCTGCTAGTGGGCTTCCCATCCTCAAAGGGAGGGAGACAGAGGCAGAGGAGAGAGAGAGAGAGAGAGAGAGAGAGAGAGAGAAAGAGAGAGAGAGAGAGAAGGAGAGAGAAGGAGACAGAAAGAGAGGGTGGGTGAGGGAGGAATAAATCCCATTTTTTTAACTCTAGATATAAGCAAATATTATCTGGTGAGGGAAGGAGAGGTCTGTATCTTTTCTACCCTTGGGACAAGTTCTGCAAAATCTTTCATTTGAAGAAAATACAAGTTTTCCTGAATTCTCAACATCCCATCTTATGTCACCAGAGGGACAGTGGCATGTGTTACAGTAAGAATTTCAAGAAGAAATAGCAACAGCCACGGCATCAGAAAATCTGACTTTGAAACCTCTCTGTATTGGAGCTGCTAGGTGGCTCAGCCCCTGGGTGGTTAAACACCAACTCCGGATTTTGGCTCAGGTCATGATCTCATGGTTTGTGAGTTCGAGCCCCTCATCGGGCTCTGTGCGAATAGCATAGAAGCTGCTTGGGTTTTTGTTTTTTTTTTTCCTCTCTCCCTCTCTCTCTCTGCCCCTCCCCTGCACATGCTCACTCTCTCTCTCTTTCAAAATAAAGGAAAAGAAAAAGAAAAACCTCTGGGGGTGTCTGGGTGGCTCAGTCAGTTGAGCAACTTGGGCTCAAGTCATGATCTCACAGTTCGTGGGTTCAAGCCCCATGTCGGGCTCTGTGCTGACAGCTCAGAGCCTGGAGCCTGCTTTGGATCCTATGTCTCCCTCTCTCTCTGCCCCTCCCCTGCTTACACTGTCTCTCTCCCTCTCAAAAATAAATAAACAGTAAAAAAACAAAAACAAAAACAAAAACAACTCTGTGTACTGTAAAAAAAAAAAAAAACAAAACTCTGATGTCCTGTGTGATCTTGAGAAAAGCCTCAGAAGAAAGGCTCAGTTTTCTCAACTACAAAATAGGAATATTAATAAATCCATGACAAGTTGTTGAGAGCTGTAAGTCAAGTGAGATAATGAATTAAAAACTGTTTGAAGCCCAATAAATGTTATTTCCTTTCCTCAGTTTAAGATATGGGATTCTGGGAGTGCCTGGGTGACTCAGTCAGTTAAGCATCTGACTTCTGCTCAGCTCATGATCTTGAGGTCTGTGGGTTTGTGCCCTGCATCCAGCTCTGTGCTGACAGCTCAGAGCCTGGAGTCTGCTTCAGATTCTCTATCTCCCTCTCTCTCTACCCCTCCCCCGCTCGTACTTTGTCTCTCTCTGTCTCTCTCTCAAATATAAATAAGCATTAAAAACAATTATGAACAAAAAAAGATACGGGATTCTGTGTCTGTTTGCCTCTGGAATATTTGCTATCTCCTGAAATTAAAACCATGCTTTGAGTAAACAAATCTCCTCAGCATTTATTACTAGGGGATCGAATAACAATAAAAGGCATGTTAAAGTTCTTATAGTAAGAAGAACACAAAAAAGCAAAGATAGGAAAACAGCTATCTTTCCCTAGCTTAACTTTACTTATTTTAGACTAATTTATAATGGCACCAAAGACCAATTAGCCTGTCCCTGCTTTGCACAGATGCATCACCAGAATGCCTGTATCACTGCTACACGTGATGACCACAGTTTAATTCGGGGGGGGGGGGGGGGGGAGGACAGATTTTTAGATTCATCTCTGTGTGGAACTTCATTCCTTAGAAAAATATGTCAAAATCTAAACTTCACTTATACCCCTAATTACGTTTTAAAAATATTGATACTTCTTTCAACAATAGGTCAAAGGAAATAAGCATTAGATACAACTAGATATTTTGTCATTCATTCTTAAACAAGGTTACTATTTAATACAACATAAATTTTCTATTTAAATGTTAATGGAACCCTTGTTACTAACTTCCCCTGAGTCCTTGTCAAATCTAAAATCCTTCCCTTAACTCCACCCAGCCAGATTTTTAAAAGTGGCCAGGTAGATTATTTTGTAGATTCTCTGGGCAGAGGCGTGTGTGTGTGTGTGTGTATGTGTGTGCATGCGTGTTGAGATTCTTTGCCAAGATTTTTCTTTAAAAAAAAAAAGATTTTTTTTCTTAAAAAATTTTCTTATCATCTCTAATCATTTCATTTCATAATCTTGGTTTAACTAAAGAAAAGAGAACTTCTGCTCTCCAGGCTTCTTGATTCCCTGTCTCTCCCAGTTATAGACAGCAGAAGTAGGAATTTGATTAGGCCCAAATGACTGAGAGATCTTTGAGGGTTAGGACCATGTCTTTTTGACTTTATATCCAGCATCCAGGATATAATTAACACTCAATAAATATTTGACAAATGAATGGATGGATAGATGAATAAGGGAAT
The DNA here is from genome assembly GCF_028018385.1 of Neofelis nebulosa. Classification (NCBI taxonomy): domain Eukaryota; kingdom Metazoa; phylum Chordata; class Mammalia; order Carnivora; family Felidae; genus Neofelis; species Neofelis nebulosa. The sequence goes on from NC_080788.1 coordinate 9,052,771, forward strand.
CTCTCCACTGAAATATAAATCACTATGACTTGTCCTCCTATATTAGAAACAATTTTATACGACCATCTATCTTTTCATACAAATTTTGTATCTCTTATAATTGATGGGTCTAGGATGAAATACAAATGTTGAATGAAATAATTTCATTATCAGTGAGCTTCATGAAAGTATCAATTATTAACTTGTCTAGGCCACAGAGTTATAAAATCCTCAAGTTATACCCTCTTTACAAAAAGACTAGCATCGTGTCTAAAGAAAACAAATTATAAATATGTAAACAATAAAATAAGCAAAAACAGGGGAATGGCTTTCTAAATGGAAACATGAAATGGTTTTAGTCCAGGATGTGGTGTAGCGTGGGCGTGAAAGTGCGGACTCTGGAGCCAGAACACCCAGGGTTTGACTCCTGGCTGCACTCACTGGTTAGCTGTGTGGCCCTATGCAAATTACTTAACCTCTCTGTGCTTTATCTGTAAAATGAGCAACTAAACCACCTCATTGTTGTGGGAGTTGTGGGTTGTTGTGGGAGTTCAGTGAATATACACAAACTTTGAGATCAATACCCGACACACAGGAAAAATTCAATAAGTGTTGGTTGTTGTTATTGTTGTTTCATTGTGAGATATGACAAACCTTGGTGGTAGAGAGCTAAAAGTACTTTTTAAGGCAAATAATTGCCACTAAGTTGGGCGCAGCTCTTCCTTTCTTTCAAACAGCCTGGAGACTCTAGCTCAATCTACTGAAAATACCATGAAGGCAGAGCATCAAATCATATCCCTGTAATTTTGGTTACTTTTTATCTACCCTGAGCTATAAATTATTTCCCAGCCCCAAATATCTTTCTGTCTTCAGACGCATCCTCTAAGAAGGTAACATTGTACACTGCTATGAGAGGGATTTTATTTTTAAAACAGAAGTCTAGCCTCTAACTCAGGATACTTCAACAGCATGCCATGAATACAGCCTGCAGTTAGATATTTCCTACCATACCTCAACCCCTTCAGCTCCAAGGCCTTGTAAGTACCATGTGGAATACGTTGTCTGTGTTGGTTAATTTTATACATCAAATTGGCTGGGCTAAGGGATGCCTTGAGAGCTGGTAAAACATTATTTCTGGGTGTGTCTATGAGAAGGTTTCTGGAAGAGATTAGCATTGGAGGCAACATCTCCCTCACCAACTCAAGTGGGCATCATCTAATCCTTTAAGGGCTTGAACAGAACAAAAAGGCAGAGGAAGGGGGAGTCTGTTCTTTTTGCTTGGACCAGGACACCCACCTTCTCTTGCCTCAGACATTTGCCTTTGGGCTCAGACTGAATTTTATGCCACCAGTGTTCCTGGGTCTCCTGTTTGCAGACTCAGATGGTGGGACTTCTCATTCTCCATAATCACATGAGCCAATTGGTATAATAAATCTCTTCTTACATACATTTCTCTATATCCTATTAGTTCAGAATCTCTGCAGAGACCCTTACTGACACTCCCCCTCATCTTTTTTACTCTTTCCCCAGGATGGTTTCTACCAGGGACCCTTCTGCCCCCACTCTACTACACTGAGCATCTTTAATGACAGAGCTTACCAGTTGGGACTGCAGGTGCCTCTAGCCTGCTTCTCTTTCTCAATAACCTGTGAGGACCTTGATGAAAATATCTGGGTAGAATGTGTCTCTGTCCCCAGTGTCTGTCACAGCACCTGGTACTTATTAGGAAAATAATGATTATTAATTAAAAAAAATGATTCATCACCAGGGGAATAAGGCAAGGGAACTAGATGTAGAGAATCCCAACTGTTGGAAAATACAAGTCAGATGTTTTCCTGATTCTAGATCTGTATCATCTTCAAATGTGGAAAACCAGACATGTGATCCTACTGTGCACCTGCATCCTGATAAGGGATAGAACCAGTTCAGGTTCATTCCAGTCATAAGATAGACCCTGTGCGTCTTGCCAAGTTTTCTTATCCCTTTGGTTTCTCCCAAGAACACCAGCCCACCACCTTCCCATCTTCCCACCTGCAATGGAGCCACCTCTCTTGGGGAATCAAAGGAATCCTGGTGCAACTGATTACAGAAGTTTGATGCTCTTTATCATTGTCTGGAAATAGGTTCATTAGAGTAGAGATGAATCAGGTGTTCTCTGCATAATCTACATCGACCCAGCTTAAAGATGGCCCAAATTAACATTAACAAGTCACTTTAATGTTCACCTGCAAGATCTTAAAAAAAACTTCATGGCCATAAATGGGTTAGATATTTATGATCTCCTAATGACCTCAGTCACTGAGGCAAAGCAACCGTAAGAAATTTATGTTAGAAAGCAAAGTCTAGACTAGATGATCAAATCTGTGACAGTACTATCAGAATTCCTATAGATTATAAATAGTGAATTAATTTTATTTTTTAAACTTTATCATAAAAATAACTTAAATATACAAAAGAGTAAGGAGGATTTAATAGGTGCCCATAAACACATTTTATAGATCTAACCTTTGTTAACATTTTACATGTTTGTCTCACATCCTTCTTTTTAATTTTTTTTTTATGTTTATTTACTTTTGAGAGACAGAGGGACAAAGCATGAGCAGGGGAGGGGCAGAGAGAGAGGGAGACAGAGAATCTGAAGCAGACTCAAGGCTCTGAGCTCTCAGCACAGAGCCCAATGCATGGCAGAACCCATGAACTGCAAGATCATGAACCGAGCCTGTCAGACGCTTAACTGACTGAGCCACCCAGGTGCCCCTGCCTCATATCCTTCTTACACACACACACACACACACACACACACACACGCACACGCACACGCACACGCACACACACACACCATTAGAACAAGGTCAGTTAAATACTTTAGCCAATGCTCACAGCCCATCCCTATCTTGCCTCCCTGGTAACCCCACCTGACAACAGTATGTTTCTACCTTGTCGGTTTTTAAGTGTTCATCCATTTATTTTGAGGGGAAGGGGGAGGTACAGAGAGACAGGGAGAGAGACCAAAAGGGCTATGTTCTGTCATCACAGAGCCTGACAAGGGGCAGAGCCTGACATGGCTCGAATTCATGAACCGTGAAATCATGACCTGAGCCGAAATCAAGAGTCAGGCACTTAACTGACTGAGCCACCCAGGCACTTCTCTCTTGTCAATGTTTTAAAACTTTTAGTACCTATGGTTGTATCCATAAACAGCTCATATCTTATCATCCTGTGTTCACCCGTACAGCTACCTTCATTATTGTGCTTGTTTCTCCCTTTATCTCCCTCCCTTCCAACACCTTGCTTATTTCTGGAAGCAAGGGACTATAAGGCTCTATATTCTCAAGAGGAGGCAGTTGGACCAACTTTCCAAGTCAGCCTGCTTTCTTGCTCCTTAAAGAGATCACACAGGCCTGCCAACTTCTCTCTTACCTCTGCCTTTTCCCATCACACAAGCTCTTTCACACATACTCTCCCAACCTTTCTGTCTACTCATATCCTACTCATGGAGAATATCTGCCCCTTACTTCTTTTCATTTTTGATATGTCTCCTGACAAGTGACAATAATCCTGGGGGGAAAAGGTGAGAGTTGCATTAGGCATTCACCTCTATCAGCAATAAAGAAATGATATAGACTTGGAAGGAAAATAATGATAAAGAAACAGGGATGAAATCTCTCAAGTCCTATAGACCTCCCAGAAACTGATCTTAGGATTCCAGTCACTTCATCTATTTCCCTAGCCTTTTTAAATGCATATGCATGTTTTTCAAATTAAAATGAGCATAATAGATATGTATATATTTTTTTCTAATTTGTTGAGCATAAATTATCAACATTAGTAACATTTTCTGATGCTATTTTACTGAGGATAAGAAATACCCAGACACTTTGTGAGTCAAACAGGTCCTTAGTGATGTATCTTGAGAATCTCTGCAAATAATTCAGAACGTTTTTCTTATGGGAAAATATTTGGGATATTGCCTGAGCGAGCCACCTCCTAGGTGTCCATACACATAAACCACAAATCTCACAGTCCATAAATATCTGTAGAGTTATTGTTGGTACGGTTAACTGTTGCTGTTATTACCAATGGAATGCAGGCAAGAGAGTGTGATCTGGGACACAAATGCACCTCACTAATGCAAATTCAAACACGATGTGATCAGTTATTACTCCCACCTTCTGCTACTCAGTAACCTAGCTTTTCATTTACACATTATTATGCAACCCTGTATTTTATGGGATTAGATATTGGACTTTATTTTTAGCACCATGGTGTTTTTGTTGTTGTTGTTGTTGTGCTCTGTTTCTGTCTCTATCCATCCTAACCAAAATAACCTTTCCCCTCACTCCACTCCTGCACTCATTTTGATGCATTCATTTTAAAATGTGCTCAACTTTTCCATAAATATTGAACAAGAAGGAACACCAAATATGTGTGGAAGTTAATGCGCTCCTTGAGTCAGAATCTTAGAATGCCAAAGCTATAGTAAAACTCTGGTCTCACAGCTGAAGAAACAAAATTCAACTTCCTTAAAGTCACAGGGCTCAGTAGTGACAGTCCCAGAGCTGGAACCTAGGCCTCCAGACTCCCATTTCTGTCCATTCCCAGTAGGCTTAGTGCCCTTGTGGAGTTGTCCAGGGCCAGCTAGTCATAGCTTTCTCTCTCAGTTTGACGATAGCTGGTAAAGACTCCTAAGCCACCAGGACATCTCCAGAATTAGTTTCCTCTCTCTGTTAAGCTTTCCAAAATTTCCTCCCCAGAGACTATTGGGATATTCAAATCACTTGGATTTGAATCATTAGGACACTCATCTTTTCTATATGCAGAAAATCACTGCATTTAAGAGCTCAGATGGGCCTGCATTGCATTGGCCTCTCCCAAGACAAGATGAATGGATACCCCTATACCATGGAGCTGGTGATGCTATACCCATAGAACCCCTCACTTGGAAAGACCCTTCCTGCAGCCCTACACCTAAATTTGTATTCACTTCTTTCCTAAAAAGCTCTTCAAATAGCATAATTCTCAGGCCCCAAAGAACTTGGATCTTTCCCATCTAAACTGCATGAACTTAGGAAAATCATCACTAACATCAGTTTTTTCACCAAGAAAATTAGGACCATAATCCTTACTTTGTAGTACAGTTGTGCAAATCAACTCTTTTAGTGTATGTCAGGTGTCTTATTCTAGTATGTGTCATATACTTAGTCCTCAGTGAAATATTCTTGTTATTACTGACTTTCTGGGCTTGCCTGGAAAACAGTAAATGGGAGCAAAGAGTTCCTAACACCCATGATCAAAATTAATGAGGGAAGCAATCAGCGGGAATGACTTGGCATACGTGTCTAAGGAAAAGGCCTCTAAATCACCTTGTGTACATGCAATTAGCATCAGAAACTATATTCTAGGAGTAGGAGACGAAGCTAGAATACATTTTCTTCCTGAAAATGATTGAACAGAGCTCTGCCCACACATCACTATTGGATCAACATTTTTAAGTTTATTTATTTATTTTTGAAAGACAGAGAGAGAGAGAGAGAGAGAGAGAGCGAGAGAGAGAGAGAAGAATCCCAAGCATGCTTCACACTGTCAGCATGGAGCCTGATGCAGGACTTAAACTCATGAACCACAAAATCTGAGCTGAAATCAAGAGTCAGTTGCTCAACTGACTGAGCCAGCCAGGTGCCTCTGGATCAACTTTTTAAAGGGTGTCCACCAATCCATTCAGTCTAAGAACTAGCTCTGTTTTACTGAGCTTCCTGCTTGACTCATTTGTAGACCCTGCAGCACCTTCGGTTGTGGCTTTCTCTCTCCAGGATGGGGGAGCAGATTTGGGAAGATCCAATTAATTTCCCAAAGCTGGTACTCCTCTACTAACCACTCGACCTCCCCACTTTCCTTGTCCATCATAGCAAAGAAAAGACAGAGCTGTCTTCCACATTGCCGAAGGAAACATACCTAGGTGGAGACCGGGTTATTTATTTTTGCAGAGGGAAGAGCATAACAGGAGGCAAAAGCTTCTTCAGCTCTCACGGCAGCATCTGGCTGGCTGAGTTATCCATCATTTTGTTCTTACACTGGTCCATTTACATTCAAGGGAGCAGGAGGTAAAGCAGCAGAGACATCTCTCAGTTGTGTGTTTCCATAATGTCCCCCCATCCTTCACCCCTTCTGTGGTTTTCTCTGCATTTAGAAAGTCATTGAGAAATGTTAATGGGCTGGGGGGAACTAGCGATTGGGGAATGACGAATGGGCAAGTAGCGGAATGAGGGTGTGCGGCTAATGGTTTCCTACAAGTGATGATTAAACATCACTCCTTCATCTCTCAGCACCTAATTCTCCCCAAGGCTGATTTATGGAAGACACCCCAACGTACAGTTCCTGCAGCTTTATTAGCCAGGAACAATTTAGTCATGAGAGGTAGTCTGGCCCTGCTTCTCATTTTCTTCCAGCCCAAGAAGAAAGAAATGATAAAATGTGAAGAACAACCAGCGCCTCATTCTCTTAATACTAAAAAGACAAAATAGCATAATACAGAGACCACTAAAGAGGTAGGTAATCATCAGTGGGATAAAGTTTATGATGGCAAAGTCATTACTCCATAGAAGTCATTACCTTGTCCCAGACATAGGAGAAGGTTCTTACAGTTCCTATAAATGGAAACCTGCTGCTGCTATTCTAGTCCGTCTAAAAATAACCACACACTTCATTTTTCCAAATGTCAGGGTGCCTGCCTTGACTCCTTTAGCAGAGGTTAGAAGGTTACCATAAGTGCCCAGACATGATGTGGGAGCTGGGAGCTGTGATTTTAAGAAGTGATGATAAAAAAGTTCTCAGTGTGGGCAAAGAATAGTTAGGATCATGAGAAGATCGTCCAAAAGAATGTGGAGTCATCAGGATTTTCCCCTTCCTAAAAGAATCTATTTGCTGGTATTCTGTCAAAGATTTTATCATCTTTCAAGATTCTATGTCCATATTTTCAAAGAAGGTCTCAATGGCATCTAAAATCATGGCTTTCTAATGCAAGTATTGCAAAAGGAGATTGGGTTTGTGATTTGGGGAAGAAAGCCAAAAGCAATAAATTAATATTTATTAATTCCTTAATAATTGAATAATGTGCATTAATCCCTCAACTATATAAGACCAAACATTAAAAAAAAAATTTTAACATTTATTTATTTTTGAGAGACAGATCATGAGCAGGGGAGGGGCAGAGAGAGAAGGAGACACAGTATCCAAAGCAGGCTCCAGGCTCTGAGCTGTCAGTGAAGAGCCCTATATGGGATTTGAACTCACAAACCAGGAGATCATGACCTGAGCTGAAGTGAGACACTTAACTGACTGAGCCACCCAGGCACCCCTATAAGATCTAACATTTATTGGACAATTCTTTGTCCAATGCCTAGTACTATACTACCTAGGTAATTTCTCAAATATTATGTGTTTTAGCCTTATCAGTCTTAGGTGGAAGTTTCTATAATTATTTCTATTTTTACAAGTGAGGAAATGGATTTAGAAGGAAATTGAACATTTACACAAGGTCACATGCCACTAAGCAGTATTTTATCTGATGAAGTCTGATTCTAGAACCTGGCTTATAGCCCCATAGTACCGCCACGCCTTGCATTGCCTTTTCTCTGTAACATGCACTTTCTATTGGCCAGCTGATTGTAATAAGCATAAATGAACCCCACAGTATTTAGGAGTTCTTAGCTAAACATGAGTCCTATCATATTTGGGGTGAAATGCAGAGTTCTGAACTGATCTGCACAGAGACACGTTTCCATATGAAGACACAACTCAGGACTCCTTCAGCACACAGAAATCTATATCAAACCTGATCATGCTATGTATCTAGCCTCACAGAGTATTAGGTTAAATTCTAACAGAAGGGCATCCTTGTCACCAGGATCAGAACCATTCAAAGGGCAACTGAGTCACCCATAACATAACCCAAATTACTCATTCAAACTTGTGGCAGATGCTCATTAAGCATCTAAGTGCCAGGTACTGAGATTGCAATGGTGTGCAAAAGCAGACTTGGTTTTGATCATGAGACATTTAATCCAATGAAGGAGATGGACATGAATCAATTAATCACAACACAAAATGCAAGTAGCTAGAACTACTATTATAAAGAAAGGATACATGGTACTCTAGGAGCATACAATATTCTGAACTATTCTAGGGGCTAGGAAACACTTTCTTTATTGAGAGAAGAAGAGAATGGGGAGGTGTTAACCAGTGGGTTGATAAGAGGTTTCCAGGCAAAAAAGAGTTTAGGCAAAGTTCTTATAGCAGGAGGGAGATTGGGTGTTTGAGCAACAAAAAGACCAGCTGAGATGGAGTAAGGAAAACAAAGAGCCTTAAGATAACAAATGAGGGGAGTGTCTGGGTGGCTCAGTTAGTTAAGCATCCAACTTTGGTTCAGATCATGATCACCAGTTTGAGCCCCAGGTCAGGCTTTGTGCTGACAGCTCAGAGCCTGAAGTCTGCTTCAGATTCTGTGTCTGCCTCTCTCTCTCTCTCTCTCTCTCTCTCTCTCTCTCTCTGTCTCTTTCTCTCTCTCAAAAATAATTTAAAACAATAAAAAAATTTTTTTAATTAAAAAAAATACCAAATGAGGTAGGGGGAGGTGTAGGAGTGTGGACCTAGATGAGCTTTTGAGGCCATTGTATAGTTTTTGGTTTTAACTGTAAGAGCAGTTGGAGGCCATGGGGATACTGATGTGGTGTCAAAATAAATACACAGATAGCATTTCAGAAGCCTTAATGATTGTTTGTTTCAAGATATCCCCATACTTTAAGTAAAGATGGAGAATGTTAATCTCTGCATCAGAGATGGGACCATGCAAGCCTCCATGAAGTGGAATGAAGTGCCCAGAAGAGCTCAGAGTCAGGAAGAGAATCTGGGTTTCTGAAATTCAGATCTGCATTTATTTCCTGCTACACTCTGGTCAAAGAGCGAAATTGTAGATGGCAGAAGTCATGGTTCAAGACTAGAAACCATAAATCAGTGTAGTCATAATGGGCCAGATCAGAGGACTAGAGGGAGAAAAATAAAAAAAGAAACCCTGAGGGATTACCAGGACAGACCCAAGACAACTTTTGGGAAAAGACAAGACCATCTGCCATTTATCCAAACATCTCCATTTTCTTTTTTGTTTTCCAAGGATATTCCAGGGCTCCGTGAACCTTGGTCAAGCCACTTAACCCCACTGAGCCTTGGTTTTCTCCTTTGTAAAATCACAGTTAATAAATCCTTCCCCAAAGTGACACTGAGGGGATCAAAAGGAGTGGCAATGGGAAGTACTTTTCACTTGAACCATTGCTCAGTCAAAATTAGGTCACTCTTCTAGTTCACGGCAGAACATTAAAGTTGATAGCTAAGGAAGTGATCCATTTCCTCATCTGTGAGAACCAGAATACCAATACTACCAGAATACCAATACTACTCATCCTACCTGTAGTCATGCTGTGAGAATGAAATGAGACAATGTGGAGGAACGCTCTGGCTTCTTAGATTCAGCAAGAATAGTCACATCAAGCTTGCACAAGAAATATGCCAACAGGACCATGCTTTCTCTGTGCTGCTTCAGAAAGCCGCATCGGAGGTTAGTCATGAATAAACATGCCTAGACATCCAGAGATGATATGAGTTTATAAATGCAGGACAAATCTTATACTGCTAATAGTTATCGATAAATTCTCTGCCTAATGAACAACTTCCAAAACGCAAGATGTGGCACTCTCTGGGAAGCTGTTGCTGCAAAATCACTTATAATTGAAATGATTCGAGGATGAGGGGGAAAAAAGACATGGTAACCGGATTCAGATTTGGACAACTCACCTTGGACCAGACTGTGGCCAGAGCTATCTGAACTGCCAATTTTCTTGCTTAAAATGTTTAAGTGGTTTCCAATCACCCTCTTAATAAAGTCTAAACTCCTTCCCATTATTTATAAGATGGGCTCAGGCTACCTCCCCCTGTCTCAATAACTCTCTTCACTTTCTGTCCACCTTCCCAGATGCAGCCATATTGAACAGCTCTCCTTTCAGGCAACCGTGGGATCAGTCACCACCAGGTGTGCATGCACGCCATTCCCTGGACAGTAGCTCTTACCAGGTCACGTGGTCATAAGGCCAAGGACTTTCTCCACCTTACTAACCACCATATCCATATCCCCAGGGCACAACACACAACGGTTCCTCTAGAAATTCCAGGCCTGAATCAAGAATTCCAGAAAAGGGATTTGAAGTCTTCAGAGCAAACCTTACCTGGAACCTAAGAAATCTGTGCAAAAATGGCTCTGTAGTCTTCTTACTCTTTTTTTTTTTAAAAAAATTTTTTTTTTCAACGTTTTTTATTTATTTTTGGGACAGAGAGAGACAGAGCATGAACGGGGGAGGGACAGAGAGAGAGGGAGACACAGAATCGGAAACAGGCTCCAGGCTCCGAGCCATCAGCCCAGAGCCTGACACGGGGCTCCAACTCACTGACTGCGAGATTGTGACCTGGCTGAAGTCGGATGCTTAAACGACTGCGCCACCCAGGCGCCCCTCTTTTTTTTTTTTTTTTTAATGGGGCACTAAAGGAAATTTGTAGGGGACACCTCTCGCTGTGTGAGCCTTTTCTGCATATTTCAGGGTATTTGTCATTCCTGGCCCCAGGCGTTACATGCTACTGTTATTCCTTCCACTGTCTAGTCATCATGAAACTTACAACTGACCCCAGTGGACACTATTCTCAGATGCCCTTGGGGGATGTGCTGCTCCCAGCTGAGAAAGATGGCAGAGTGTCCAAGGCATCTGGGTTCTTGCCTAACTGGTGTGGTTAAATCCCAGCCTCTGGCCACTTTCTTTCATTGCAATTTTAGTGGATAGCTCTTTTTAGATGCCAACTCTCAGGAAACAAGTCAATGTGTGTCAGGACTGGCCGTCTGTCCCAGTGGATCCTTCTCCACCACGCTGCCTCTCTCTCCCTTAGTAAGGCAGTTCTGTGCTAGAGAGAAGTTGGTTCACAGCAAAAAAAAAAAAAAAAAAAAAAAAGCCCATGTGTACAACAGCAGGTCAAGCAGCACCTGGGAAGAGATGAAAGCAAAGTAAAAGCTAAAATCAAAGCATTGGGTGTCTACCTTCAGCAGCCAGGCAGGAAAGCAGGGGAAGAAACAGGAACAAGAGAAGTCACCATGCACACCAAAGTAAGATACAGGGGCGAGTAAGCACAGAGGTGGATAGAGGGGTGGGCGGCCTGTCAGGAAAGAATGCAGGTTTCCCCGGCTTACCCCCAAAGTAGGGCATGCCTATGAAATCTCTCACCAGCCAAAATGGTGAAAAGCCAAGAAGCAGTTACCATTAACTTATATGGAAAAATGTTTGAGCATTCCCAGACCCCCAAAATAACCTCTCTTAGGCTTTTCTGACACCTTAGGACACATTTTGCTGAGGGATGCACAAAATGACTGGACATAAAGCATGATGCTCACAGACACAGGTCAAAGCTCTGAAGGCTTGTTGCTGACACACCGAGTGTGGTTCTGGAGAAGGGCCTACATGGGGTCACTCTCTCTGCCTGGGGTGTGCACACTGCCCCTACCACAGCTCACTGCGAAACCAACCCTGAATCCTATTTTCTCTTTTTCCTTTTTTTTTTTTTTTTTTTTTTTTTAATGAAAGCAAAAATCCTCTTTGGATTTCTCTTAGTAAGTGAAAACAGGTACTGATACAGGTCTTTGGTGAAAGCAAATTGATGAAATGTGAACTTTTCAAAAGCGGAGGGCACCTGTACCTGGAAGAGGGGAATTTTGAGGTCAATCTAAAACAAATAGTACTTTATCTCTAAAACCACAAAAGGTCCTAGGGCTCCTGGGTGGCTCAATCCGTTAGGCCTCCGACTTTGGCTCGGGTCATGATCTCGCAGTTCATGAGTTTGAGCCCTGACAGCTCAGAGCCTGGAGCCTGTTTCCGATTCTGTGTCTCCCTCTCTCTCTGCCCCTCCCCCGCTCACTCTCTGTCTCTCAAAAACAAATAAACATTAAAAGAATCGTTCAAAACCACAAAAGGTCCTTAAGAAATGGCATTGGTGCCCCTTGGCCCTTGGAGAAGACGGGCCACTGGATCTGCTCCAGGATTTTGATGTTTTCTGGGCCACTTTCTTATATGTTTTGCTCACTCTAAACCCAGAAGAAAAGGCTTGTGCTCTCATGGAGTCCTGGTGGGACTGGCTTCTCTGCTACTTGGTGGTACCATGCACTGGAACCTAAAGTCAAACATAGGATAGAATTTTCTGCACTTTCCATTCGATAGGGCACTGGACATTTTCCTTCTAATTTTGAACAGAGACAAGATGAACTGCCTTCTTCTGTATTTCCTAGAGAGGCAGACAAAAGCCTTGGGTCATCCATCCCTACTTTTACTTGTCTTCCTGTATCTTTCTCCCTCCTGTCTTTCTCTACATCTGTCTTTTTCATTGAGCAGACATCAGTAGAAAAGTCCATCAATATATACACATTTTCCATCCGGTGGCTCTTCCTCAGACAAATGTATGCATGACGCATCTCCCATGCCATCATTCTGCAGTGCAAGGTTTCTGATAAATCTCAAACTTGGTGTCCTAAGTCCCCTGTTCTCTTTGGATAGTGAAGCTCCTGACATGCTACAGGGGGGAGAAAATGAAACCAAAAGGCCAGAAGAGTTAAAAGAGGGATGTGAGCGAGAAGGGAGAAGGTGACAGAAATGACAGAGAGCGGCAATTGCCAGGTAAAGAGAAGGACAGATTGGGTTTCCTCTCGAGCTTGGCAAAGCATGCAAGCTAAAAGGTCAGCACTGCTGTAGAGGAATACAAAAGGATAAAGGGATGGGAACAAAGAAGCCACTTTATGCAGAGATATTAGTGCCATCAGCAGCAATAAAAGTAGCACAGCCATAAGCGAAGAGCCTCAGGATGGAAGATGACACAGGGGACAGGCTGGCTACTGCTTTCATGATGTGCACAGCAGGCATCCAATGGCAGGGGCGTGCACATCAAAGCCCTACAGGAAGTTTCATAGAGGATCTATGGGGTCAGGGGCCCTTTGAACCCAAGAACAGACACAACAGAGTTGAAATTTGTGCCCACTCCCTGCCACCCATACACAGCTCCCTCAGTCTTTGAACAACCGCAGAGCAAAGGGAAAAACCCAGACATCAGCACGCACCTGGAGACAGTACCATTAACCCATCAATATTGTTTGAGCATCACTAACAGTGTCTGGTGGCTTTGGGATTTCAAAACCCAAGTGAGCCATGGTGTCTGCCCTCAGGAACCTTGTAATCTAGTGGGGCAAGCAAGACAAGCATGCGTGAGAGAAAATAAATGGATGGCAGTATTAATTAAGGCTACATTTCTCAAACTTGGAGGAAGCACAAATCCCTTAAAGATAAATGTTCCTGGGGCACCTGGGTGGCTCAGTCTGTTGCGCCTCTGACTTCGGCTCAGGTCATGATCTCACGGTTCGTGGGTTCGAGCTGTGCTCTGTGCTGACAGCTTGCTCAGAGTCTGGAGCTCAGAGCCTGGCTCTGAGCAAGTCAGATTCTGTGACTCCCTCTCTCTCTGCCCCTCCCCCGCTCACGCTCTGTCTCTCTGTCAAAAATAAATAAATGTAAAAAAAAAATTTAAAAATAAATGTTCCCTTCAACCTGTTAACTTAATTTTTTTAAGTAATAGCATTTAAATCTAGACCAACATGAAACAGGATATTATATTTAGAGCTCTCACACCACAAAACTAATGAAATTTCAACGCATCATTATAATTTAGTGTGATAGACGCTGTTGTTTTGCTGACATGAAAACCTGTGATGTAGTTTTCACTATTTGGGTTCCCTTGTGTTGAACTGAGCAGCTATAGTCATAGCCCAGGGTGACAATAAGATTCTCTCTCTCTCTTTTTTTTTTTTTTAGCATTTATTCATTTTTGAAAGGCAGAGAGAGAGAGAGAGAGAGAGTGCAAATGGGGGAAGGACAGAGAGACAGACACAGAATCTGAAGCAGGCTCTAGGCTCGGAGCTGTCAGCACAGAGCTCAACGCAGGGCTCGAACTCACAGACCACGAGATCATGACCTGAGCCGAAGTCCACCGCTTAAACTACTGAGCCACCCAGGTGCCCTGAAAATAAGATTCTTAACACGACTTTACTGAGACCCAGTTGCTTAGGGCACAGGAGGTGTGGAAGGATCACAGCCCTTGAGGCCTTGCTGCAGAGAATAAGTGGGCTCCCAAATGCAGGGAGACCTGCATCTAAGGAGGGACACACTTGTGCTTCATATGTTCAGGGCTCTGATATTCAGAGTTCCACATGGACAAGTGTTGCCAGAGAGATGAAGGGTCATCTTTCCCATCTTTCCTTAGTATAGTCTTAGTATAGTAGATATGATCTACAATTAGAAAGATGGCCTTGATTCCTGCCTTGGATTACTCTTTTGTGTCCCTAAGCGAGTCCATGGAAAATGAAACTCCTTGGAACTGACCTGAACATTTATCTTGTGCCTTGCCACTGGCCAAACTTCCTGGCAAGCACAGCTAGAATGGAGACTGAGCTGGAAAAGTCCTGTCCTGGGGCTACCCAGGGCCACACTGAGACCATGCCATATAATAATATGCATAATATATTATCTATATAACAGAGATAAGCATTCTCTAAATGCATTTAGTCTCTGCTCTTAACTGATTGATATAGAAGGGCAACAGGTTCATGAGACAGAGTGATTTTAAAAGGAAGAAGTTGTCAGGGAGGAACAGATAGAATTATCTCTTAGAAACAGCACGCTGAGTTTCTAAGGACTAAAGGAAAGAAGGGAGAGAGGAAGAAGTGGAGAGAAGGAGGGAGGGAGGAAGGAAAGGCAGATTAGTTATTCTGTACTCAGGAGATTTTATATGTGAATATTGCAAAATTTGGAGTGTGAATATTGCAATACTCTGGTCCATTAATTCTGCTAATTCACTGTCCCTTATCTAATCATGTGTCCTTGATGTTTGGTTCAGAACACACACTGAAAAAAATAGCACAAATATAACCACTCCTCATAAAACACAAAAGGGCTGGGCCACAGAGTCTGGCTACACCTTATTTTCTTCCTCAAAAATATAATTCTCAATGCATCTATTTCATGGAGGGTGGGGGAAGACTGTCAACCTTAATGTCAGTCTTAAAAGTGTGTGTGTGTGTGTGTGTGTGTGTGTGTGTGTGTGTGTGTGTGTAAAGAAGGCACAGAGCACCTTTCTGCTTGGTCTCTGATCCCTGGAAATGGTGTGGGGGTTGGGAGGAGGAAGAGGGCTGAGGCACTGAGCTTATGTGTTGTCCTGAGAGCAAGGGATCCCGCAAGGAGGTGACAACAAGGAAATAATCTGCCTACCTCTGCTGTCACCACATCATTTGAATCAAACTCATTACCCAGGGAAGTGCCTGGAAATCCCTCTTCCACCACATCAAAGATGAATGACTTTGTCCCCAAAACCTGGATGGATTAAGACTTATTTCAGAAACACATCTGTTTTGCTTTAGCACTCAGCACACCACAAACCCACAGGCTACAAAGGCTGGTTCCAATGAGAATAGAAAGAAGGATAAGCAGAAAACCAGGAAAACTGGAACAGATAAGGGGGTGGGGGCAGTGCTCTGAGCTAATGGAATAACCAAAGGGCTTCATTTTGCCTGTTGGTCTCCATGATAGGAACACCATACACAAAGAGATTAGCGGACATTCCAGAATATCCGCCCTTGGTACCTTAACTCTCCACTAAGACGGGCCACCGGGACAGGAATGTGATTCTCAGAACTACCTAAGGTGAAGGTTAATTTATTCCATGTATGTAACAAATTGAACCAAGGTAATAAAGTGCTGCCCAAAAAAGATCATTACAGCACAACTTAGTTAAATAGGTTAGACTGGTTTATAAATAGAGTATCCCTCCTTTAATGTTGAATGAGCAGTTCTAAGATTCTGGGATCTGTGATTAAAAGACATTTTTCTCTAACAGGGTCTATGTAGTCCTGTCTATATTTATGATTTGCTTTTTAAAAAGAAGCTATTGTTTTTAGCTGATTTCAATGCAGCATCCAAGAGGTATGCATACCAATAAACAATAAAAGAGATGCAACCTCATTTATAAAGAAGATACTTAAATACAAACACAAGATATACTTTTCCACCTATTGGATTAATGAACAGTTTGTATTTCTGGGGTGTCTGCTGGGAATGGCTTTGCCCCTACACTGATCAGTGTGGCATGGAAGGTAACTGAGAGACATCTAACAAAATATAAAATGCTCATAAGCCCTTCCTGGCAAGCTCACTGCTTAACATTTATTTTGTAGTTTTACTGTAAGGCATATGCCAATGAATGTTCCTGCCAATGTCATTTTTCAAAGCAAAACAACACTGCAAACAACAAACACAATCGGACAACAATCCAAAGGCATAATAGTGGGGGCTGGTTAAATAAATGATGTTATAGCCTTAAAACAGAATACTACACAGCTGATAAAAAGAAAAAAAAATCATTCCCTGTGTGTTGTTATAGAGAAGTCACCAGGATATATTGTTCAACAAAAGAGTGGCTACAAACCATGTACATGGTATGATTCCTTTTTGTATTAGTAATCACTCACACACACACACTCACACACACACACTCACACTCACATACACACACACGTCATTTGACAATTTTTTTCTGCAGAAATCTTAAGAGAATATTAAGAATTATTATCTTTAGCAAGAATTGTTTCATGTTTTTTATGCTTTTACACCTTTTATATATTTTGCAATTTTTATGTTTTATAATTTTTATATACTTAATTTTTATATCATTTCCATTTTTTATAAAGTTTATTTATTTATTTTGAGAGAGAGAGAACACACACAAATCAGGGAGAGGCAGAGAGAGGGACAGAGAGAATCCCAAGCAGGCTCTGTGCTGCCAGCACAGAGCCCCACACGGGGCTCGATTTCATGAACCGGAGATCATGACCTGAACCAAAATCAAGAGTTGAAGGTTTAAAGATGTGCCCCTCCTTTCCATTTTCTAACTAAATATATATAATGCTATTAAAGCTACAAAATGTCATCAGCAAACTTTCTGGAAAATTGGGACAGGGGCCATTATTGTTTTCTTTTAAATAGTTTTTTATATCGTATATAATAAAAATTATTTTAAGCCTGAAAATTCTTCCATGTTTGGCTGGGGATTCCAAGTGAAAGCAGCCAAGAAAGCATGGTCTATAATTGGCGCCCACACTCCTAGAAGGGGAAGGGGGAATGGGGAAGGAGCGCCCTCTAGAGTCCCAGGCTGGGTATGCCTGGGGAGACTGTGAAGGTTGAAGCACTATGTGCTGCCCTGGCCACCCATTTCCAATTTCCATTATGCTAATGAGCACATCACTTAATTTCTAAGCTACTGAACATTAAATTTTAATGTGACCTCATCTACTCCATGATTGCTAAACTATGTCAATCTATAATTGGAAAAGTTTAGGTGACCATGTAATAGGGTCTGTTGTATTATTTTGATGCAGAACTTATTCAGAATTTGCCATGATAATGTGTGCGTTCATGTAGTTGTGTGGTTATGCATTTCTACCAAGAAAACGAAAGCTCCATGAAGTCAGCCTTCATACTAGCTTTCCTCTCCACTGCTCTCGCCAGCAGTAGGCTCAGGGGCTGGCATAAAGTATGCTGCAGAGAAGGGAAGATTTGCTCACGAAACATCCATTAAACCCATTCTTATTTCACAGATATTTATTTGATACCTATGTTGGGGCTGGATGGGTGCTAAACACTGGGGATATAATGGTGAATCGGACAAATATGGTTCCCAACCTCATGGCGCTCACGGTCTACAGGTGAAGACTGACGTGGACATTCGAAGAATTACTATATAGGGTGGTAAGTGTCAGGGACAGAGGACATGCAAAGTGTGTTCTGAACAAATAATAAGGGATCCGCAGTGAACTTCTCGAGAGAAGTGAGTGAGTAGAGCTTTGCCAGACTTCTAAAGAAGGTTTCAACAGTGGGAACAGCAAGTTTAAAGACTCTACAGCAAGAGAAACAATGTCATGTTGCAGAAAGTAAAACCATTTCAGTATGTATGAGGTTTACACCCAGTGCTCATCCCAACAAGCACCCTCTTTAATGCCCATCACCCATTTAGCCCATCCCCCCACCCGCCTCCCCTTCAGCAACCCTCAGTTTGTTCTCTGTATTTAAGAGCCTCTTATGGTTTGCCTCCCTCTCTGTTTTTATCTTATTTTTCCTTCCCTTCCCCTATGTGCATCTGTTGTGTTTCTTAAATTCCACATATGAATGAAATGATATGATATTTGTCCTTCTCTGGCTGACTTATTTTGCTTAGCATAATACCCTCCAGTTCAATCCATGTTGTTGCAAATGGCAAGATTTCATTCCCTTTCATTGCCAAGTAGTATTCCATGTATATATGTACCACACCTTCTTTATCCATTCGTCAGTTAATGGACATTTGGGCTCTTTTCATAATTTGGCTATTTTTGAAAGCACTTCTATAAATTTTGTGGTGCATGTGCCCCTTCAATCAGCATTTTTGTATCCTTTGGATAAATACCTAGTAGTGCAATTGCTGGGTCATAGGGTGATTCTTTTTTTTTTTTTTTTTTTAATTTACATCCCAATTAGTTAGCATATAGTGCAACAATGATCTCAGGAGGAGATTCCTTAGTGCCCTTACTCATTTAGCCCATCCCCCCTCCCACAGCCCCTCCAGTAACCCTCAGTTTGTTCTCCATATTTAAGAATCTCTTATGTTTTGCTCCCTCCCTGTTTTTATATTATTTTTGCTTCCCTTCCCTTATGTTCATCTGTTTTGTCTCTTAAAGCCCTCATATGAGTGAAGTCATATGATACTTGTCTTTCTCTGACTAATTTCGCTGAGCATAATCCCCTCCAGTTCCATCCACGTAGTTGCAAATGGCAAGATTTCATTCTTTTTGATTGCTGAGTAATACTCCACTGTATATATATACCACATCTTCTTTATCTATTCATCCACTGATGGACATTTGGGCTATTTCCATACTTTGGCTATTGTTGATAGTGCTGCTATAAACATGGGGGTGCATGTGTCCCTTTGAAACAGCACACCTGTATCCTGTGGATAAATACCTAGTAGAGCAATTGCTGAGTCATAGGGTAGTTCTATTTTTAATTTTTTGAGGAACCTCCATACTGTTTTCCAGATGGCTGTACCAGTTTGCATTTCTACCAACAGTGCAAGAAGTTTCCCCTTTCTCCACATCCTCACCAACATCTGTTCTTTCCTGAATTGTTCATGTTAGCCATTCTGACAGGTGTCAGGTGGTATCTCATTGTGGTTTTGTTTTGTATTTCCCTGATGATGAGTGATGTTGAGCATGTTTTCATGTGTCGGTTGGCCATCTGGATGTCTTTTTTGGAAAAGTGTCTATTCATGTCTTTTGCCCATTTCTTCATTGGATTATTTGTTTTTTGGGTGTTGAGTACAACATGACATTTTGCTATGCTAAGTTCTCTACGCCATCTCACCTGGACCAAGATTTTAGTCCAAATAGCTAGTTCTTACACAAGGTCCAGAAAAGACTGAACTTCCTCTGAGGGCCAGCTCCCAATTCCTCACAGCTCCTATGTAAGGCAACACAAGCATATCTTTTCTTGTGGCATAGACATGCTTAAAGGTAGGGACTTTGGGGTCAGACAGCGCTGAGCAAAATATGTTTCACTTAATATTTCCACACATGTGTGAATCAAAGGAATTCACTTAAATTTGCAGAGTCTCTATACCCCTATCTGCAAAATGGGGTTAATGGTGCCCACCTTAACAACTGATATATTTAAGAAATACATAGCACAATTCCTGACACACAGATCTCAGCAAACAGCAGCTACTCTTATCAAAACTATCTATAGGATTGCTCTTAATATACCAGATATCATTCCCTAAATTCTCTGTTCTCCTTGGTATATTATGATGCTACATAGATAACAAATGGATCAGGTGAGCAGCAATAGGTCTAGGGTAGAGATGCTTCCATGAACTTGTCTTGACCCAGTGGTCTACCTGGCAGCCCTTGACACTTGGTGGTCCCACTTCTAGCACTGTCCCTAACAGGTGCTTCTGCAGAAACCAATGACTGCAGATGAAGATGCTTTATGGATTGATAGAAGCCTTCTAAATGACACCTATCTGGCATCTGCGTCCACCACTGAATTCACAGCAAAAATTAAAAAGAGTTAAAGATAAAGACACACAAACAGCCCATCTCTTAAAACTGTAGTAACTCAATCAACAGAAAATAACAGCCAATGAAACATCCTGTGAAGGTGTGGGTTTCTCCCAGATTAATTCTAGGACTCAGAGTGAGCTGGGGATGATGGGAAGGAGAGGAAGAGGGGTAGGGGTGAGGATCTGTTTTAACCCCTCCCCCCATGAGGGTGAATGTCTCCCATCTTGTCTTAGTCTAATGTTGATCTATAGGGAAAAGTGCCTCTGCCCTTTGCCTTCGGAATTGATGGTCTTGGACTCTACTGTTATTGCCCCGGCTCTCTGAAAGATCTCTTGATTTATTCCCTTTATATTAGAAAACCATATCTTCTCATTATCTAGGAAGGTCACTGGAAGGGAGATATTTCTTCCAGCTTCAATAGCAGATCACTTGGCCTTTTTTCATATCTCTCTTGGCTCGGCAGGAGCTCTGTGAGAATGGGGGAGGCAGGGACAAACAATAAAGGCAAATTTATTCCTGAGCAGAAAGCACAATGTAAGGACCTGGCAGAATATATAAATATGCAAAGCAGGCTCGTCAGCCAGTGTCCTCGGTTTCTATTTCAACTTTTATTTCCAAAGCTAATTATTCCTGTCAATAGGAAGTCCTGCCTTAACTAAGGTGGCTAGAGACCATTAGTCATCGGGAATGTTTTTGTGTTTCAGACTAGGCTTGAATTCCCCCATTCCATTCATTTCCCAGCAGGGACCTGGGCTCAGCTAACATTTTCAAGGGTGGATATCTATATTTAAACAAGATGTGGCATTGTTCTAAAAATTATTTTCACAAGGAAATGGTATGTATTTAACTTCTAAACTACATTTTTCTTGCTTATCCATATTTTCTTGCCTTTTCTTCTGGTCAAAAATAAACTGTGTGTGTTGAATGAGATGCCCTAGAAGGGCCATGTTAGGCAGATGACACTAGAAGTGCTCAGAGCAATGACATCAACGTTTCCAACCTATAACCATTCGGATGTGGTACTGTTTGTCCAGAGTCTCCCAGACTATTTTTTTGGACCATCTACATTGGAATGCCCTTGGGAGCTTGTTTAAAATGTAGCCCTCCTACATCTTTGGTTAGGCTTATTCCTAGCTATTTTAAGGTTCTTGGTGCAATTGTAAATGGAATGAATCTAACCAAACCTGTAAAAGACCTGTAAGCTGAAAACTATAGAAAGCTTATGAAGGAAATTGAAGAAGACACAAAGAAATGGAAAAACATTCCATGCTCATGGATTGGAAGAATAGATATTGTTAAAATGTCAATACTACCCAAAGCGATCTACACATTCAATGCGATCCCAATCAAAATTGCACCAGCATTCTTCTCAAAGCTAGAACAAACAAGACCCCAAATAGCCAAAGTAACATTGAAGAAGAAAACCAAAGCAGGATGCATCACAATCCCAGACTTTAGCCTCTACTACAAAACTGTAATCATCAGGACAGTATGGTATTGGCACAAAAACAGACACATATAGACCATGGAATAGAATAGAGAACCCAGATTTGGACCCACAATTGTATGGCCAACTAATCTTTGACAAAGCAGAAAAGAGCATCCAATGGAAAAAGACAGTTTCTTTAGCAAATGGTGCTGGGAGAACTGGACGGCAACATGCAGAAGGATGAAACTAGACCACTTTCTTACACCATACACGAAAATAAACTCAAAATGGATGAGAGACCTGAATGTGAGACAGGAAATCATCAAAACCCTAGAGGAGAAGGCAGGCTACAACCTCTTTGACCTCAGCCACAGCAATTTCTTACTTGACACATCTCCAAAGGCAAGGGAATTAAAAGAAAAATGAACTATTGGGACCACAACAAGATAAAAAGCTTCTGCACTGCAAAGGAAACAATCAACAAAACTAAAAGGCAACCAATGGAATGGGAAAAGATATTTGCAAATGACATATCAGACAAAGGGCTAGTATCCAAAATCTATAAAGAACTCACCAAACTCCACACCCGGAAAACAAATCATCCAGTGAAGAAATGGGCAGAAAACATGAATAGACACTTCTCTAAAGAAGACATCCAGATGGCCAACAGGCACATGAAAAGATGCTCAATGTTGCTCCTCATCAGGGAAATACAAATCAAAACCACACTCAGATATCACCTCACACCAGTCAGAGTGGCTAAAGTGAACAAATCAGGAGACTATAGATGCTGGCAAGGATGTGGAGAAACGGGAATCCTCTTGCACTGTTGGTGGGAATGCAAATTGGTGCAGCCACTCTGGAAAACAGTGTGGAGGTTCATCAAAAAATTAAAAATAGATCTCCCCTATGACCCAGCAATAGCACTGCTAGGAATTTACCCAAGGGATACAGGAGTGCTGATGCATAGGGGCACATGTACCCCAATGTTTATAGCAATGCTTTCAACAATAGCCAAATTATGGGAAGAGCCTAAATGTCCATCAACTGATGAATGGATAAAGAAGATGTGGTTTATATATTCAATGGAATACTTCTTGGCAATGAGAAAGAAAGAAATCCTGCCATTTGCAGCAACATGGATGGAACTGGAAGATATTATGCTGAGTGAAATAAGTCAGTCAGAGAAGGACAGATATCATATGTTTGCACTCATATGTGGATCTTGAGAAACTGAAGACTGTGGAGGAAGGGAAGAGGAAAAATAAATAGTTACAAACAGAGAGGGAGGGAGGCAAACCACAAGAGACTCTTAAATACAGAGAACAAACTAAGGGTGGATGGGGAGGAGATGGGGGAGAGAGAAAATGAGTGACGGGCATTGAGGAGGGCACTTGTTGCAATGAGCACTGAGTGTTGTATGTAGTAAGCCAATTTAGAGTAAATTATATTCATAATAAATAAATAGGAAAAAAAAAGAAAAAAAAATTTAAAAGCCAGGTACCAGAAAGAACAAAAAACAGTGAGAAATATTACAAGTTGTTTTCTCTAATAAGGGGTATCTGGAAATGGGAAAAATCAACAAATGCTATTATTTTTGTTTCAAGTTTTGTACAATTATTGACATTTATACATGTGCAATTTTGATACTTATAAAAATAGCTTATTAAAAATTTTTAAACAAAATATAAAAAATAAAAACTATGTGAACTAGTAATACAAAATAATAAAATGAAATAAAATAAAATAAAACAAAATAAAATAAAATAAAGCCCTCTTGAACCAAGCATTTTGGAGGTGGAACTCAGGAATCTGCACTTTGAACACAATCCTGAGTGGGATCCACAGGGCTATTTAGGTAAGAACTCTGAAGAGTGTATGAAGATGTGGGCCCACATGCACTCTGGCCAGGACCACTCCTTCACCTCACAAGAGGATAGTAGGGAAAAGTCTCCTGCTGATAGCTCAGCCTTCTAAGGGGACAGACAGCCCAGTGGGTTCTGCGACTGCTAAGTGGGTTTGCAAAACAATGTTTTCTGGGATCCTAGCACCATTACAGCTTTGATGATAACCTTTGACTTTTTTAGGTTCCCCCCACACCAAAGATTCAGAGAGTCACCCTTCCTTGCAGTAGAACCAAAGTCGGGTCCACATCAATGATAACCCATTAAATGGGTAAATGTCATGGTTTGTAAATCATACCTCAGTAAAGCTGTTAAAATACATAAACACAACTTTAAAAAATTATTTGAAAAAAATGACTATAATTGAATGTGTCTTCAGTTGCTAACGTGTTCACGCCTTTAATACGTCCATGGCAAAGTTCTTTGGGGCTCTTCAACATGCATCCATTCAGCTAGTGAATAATTACTGAGTCCTGATCTAGCCACACTCTATGACTTGCAGTTATGAAATAAAGTAAAAAAAAAATCTTCGAATAAATTGTATATGCTAATGTTACCAGGGAATTTGTCCATATAACAAGCATCAGAGTATGCTGATTTTTAGTTTGGCTCCCTCATCATTTGCTGAATAAAGCTACCTGTAGACTTTTGACTCTTCCCAATGCAGAATTTAATTTGGTGACTAACAGACCAAAGCAGAGAAAGCTGCAGGGACCATTTAATCTGCATAAGGAGACTTGTGTTTACTGATATTCTATCTATCAGAGGAACAAGAGCACAGCAGGGAAGGGCTTCTTTTCTGTGACACTGCTAATGCCTCAGATGTCAGGTCCAGCCCCCTATCTGTGACAATCTGGGCAAAAGACAGCTCAGGGAGGGACATACATGGATTGGACTTGGACAGCCAGGGGACACTGGCAAAACCCA
Organism: Neofelis nebulosa; assembly: GCF_028018385.1. Classification (NCBI taxonomy): domain Eukaryota; kingdom Metazoa; phylum Chordata; class Mammalia; order Carnivora; family Felidae; genus Neofelis; species Neofelis nebulosa. Next base: position 9,077,276 of record NC_080788.1, read on the forward strand.
GGGACAAGCCACCCTTCCGTCCCATAACTGGATCTCATGAGACTCCAAGTCCATGGGAACAGCAGGCTAAGGAAAACCTCACTGGTGAATAAGCATAACGTCAGATTACCGGAGTCACGGCTTTGGGCTTTTGCAATTGTGTAGGCAGAGAAGGGTCTAGTCATCTGCCACTTATTTCTTCACAGAGGGACTCCAGAAAGCAGATGGCAGTGCTCTGTCTGTAACTAATTTTAATTCATCTTCCCTTTTGGGGTGCCAGGGAAAAGCACACAGTCCGATTCCATTCGCAAGGACTCATAAAGAGTGCAAAATGGAAATCGTCGAGGAACGGAGTTCTGACACCATTGGGTCACCTCTCTTTATTTCTACCCAGCAGGAGGGAGGCCCATATCATCAGTGAGCATGGAGGGCTTAGTGCCTTACTGCTGGATCTGGCACGGCTAGCCTCCCTGCCCTTCCTGTCCACTCAAAGAGCCTTAACCTCCCCTTTCATCACATTCCAACTGACATGAGTTTTAAACCACCTGTAGTTAAAAAGAAGAAGAAGAAGAAGAAGAAGAAGAAGAAGAAGAAGAAGAAGAAGAAGGAGGAGGAGGAGGAGGAGGAGGAGGAGGAGGAGGAGGAGGAGGAGGAGGAGGAGGAGACGACGACGGAGGAGGAGGAGGAGGAGGAGGAGGAAAAAAGAATCCCCAGGAGGAAAGGAGGATTAATATGGATCTATATCCAAAGAAAATGTGTGTGTGTGGGGGGGGGGGGGGAATAAATTAAGCTTTACAAACATCTACCATATATCTGGACATGATACCAGGCATACTGTCTTAACCCTCAAAACAACTCTTAGAGGTAATCATTGCCTCTGTTTTTTGTTTTTTGTTTTTTTTATGAGCTGAATAACTAAACAATGGGAAGTTAAATAAAATGACTGCTAGCAAACATTGATGCCAGATTTGAAACTTGAGGCTGGCTTCTTTTCCATCAAGCTGCGGTGTTTCAAAATTCAATAAAGAACCAAATTCTTTTCTCGAAGTTCAATTAGAAAAGCATATAAAGTTTTTTTCACATTCCTGCTCGATTGCCTGATGATCTGAAATGTAAAAGGCTCCATCAACCTGCAGAACTGTGATGTCTTAGCACACTTCAAGGCTTGAACATTGTCCCCAACATTATGGCCGACAATTCACGGTGCTATGTGTTTACCTTTTCAGTGCTTATTCTCTTTCTAATCATTCATCCTTTCCTTGAATTTCAAAGCCATTCCTAATCTGGCTGAATTCTGTCTTTTGAGTTTGGCCTTACACTAGGGGCCACTCCAGCTAGGATTCTTGTCACCATCTCAGTGTCTGCCCCTCATTTCCCCTATCTTGGCATGACATTTTGCACCCACAGTGTAACCCATCTTCCCTGTAGGGGACCACTTCCTGCCTCCAGAGCCTAGAATGAAAAGTTCTCTATACTAGATGACCCTCCTACCCCTGGGAATGGCTGACTAGACCACCGTGGGCCCTAACTCAGAAGGCAGCAACCAAGAGGCTGGCTGGTGGCCAGTGATGAGTGGGACTCTGCCACGTGGAGAGGAGCTTTGCCAATGGAAAGCTGAAGCTGCCCTGCGGGTGGGGCTCCAGGCAAGAGGAAGAATAAGCAATCTGTCTTTTAAGGGAAAAGAGGCTGAGCAGGCATTCTTGAAAATCTATAAACAGGCAACTGTGTGTTCTCTGAGGGCCGAAGAAGGTGTCACTTCTGGATCCTGATGTATATCCTTTCTCAATTTCTATTTGTGTAAAATTTGGTTGAACTTCCTTTCCTGCCTGGAATTAGCAAAATTACTTTATCCTTGTACTAAAACCTGATTTTTTTTTCACTTGGGACACCTTAAGTCCCCTCCTTTTCCTTGTAAATAAAAGGATTTAAATGGAGTGCTTTTTTTTTCTTGATCTATCCAACACTCACCCCTCTGCCTACCCACCTCCCCATGAAGCCATTCCTGAATTAATATAAAATCTTTCTGCCTGTTAATCTCCTACAGGTACCTGTTATGGGTATGCTGTAATTACCACTCAACTTCACACTGACTGATTGTTTTCTATTTCAGTCTTCTGTCCCCAGTTAGCAATCTCCTTTAAAAATCAAGGACAATTTTGGATCGACTTGAATCTACTTGAATGTCAGCAGAACCTCCAATGCCTATAAGATCCTCTGAGAGAAAGAAGCCAATAGTGTGGTTTATGCCTAGCAACACTTTTCTGCAGAATTGTAGAACCTTCTGGCTGGGCAGACTATAGTGATATATACAGTAACCTCTTCGGTTTACACATATGGAAGTTTGGAGCAGTTAATGGTCAGTCAGCTAACAAGATTCAGCATGAGCTCTCACATCTGGAAGGTCTAGGGCAATCCAAATGTGGAGGAGAGAGACGGAATTATACTCTTTATAATGAGAGACAAAACTACCCAGCTTTTCACTGATAGCAGATCAGCTAGGCCATCGTGAGACATACTGGCATGGCTTCTAGTCTCTAAATTACTAAAGCTCTAGCCAGGAAACTTTTATTCTTTTTTTTTAAGTTGTATTGCTTTTTTAAAGCCAGGTTATTTTTTATAGCAATAGAACTCCTAGAACAGTAAACAGGAGGTGAATGTATTAGGCTTTAAAGGTGAAAGGGGTTATTTAAGAGTGTTATCAGAACTAGCCAGCTGCAAACACATACAGCATCAGAAAACCATAAACCTTCATAGCAGGGTTCAATTATTCATTAGGCCACCATGCTATAGGGAGAGGGTCTTTATAAACTTAATATCACATGACCCTTGAGGTGTCCAGGCCTCCCTGCCATCTTACGTTATAGGTGAATAGTTGAAGAGGAATGAAAATGATCTCTCTGTCCTCCATTATCTCGAGGGCATTAGGGTTTTGCAAGTGATAATGATAAAAAATAACAATTTCCTCTTTTTTAATGTTTATTTATTTTGAGAGAGAGAGAGGGTGGGAGGAGAGACAGAGAGAGGGAGACACAGAATCCGAAGCAGGCTCCAGGCTCTGAGCTGTCAGCACAGAGCCCGACGTGGGGCTCGAACTCACGAACCATGAGATCAGGACCTGAGCCGGAGCCGGACGGTGAACTGACAGAGCCATCCAGTTTCCCCCAAAATAATAATTCTAGTAACCACTGTTTCCTGCCACCTCCCAAGTGCAAGGGTGAATCATTTTCCTAAGGGTGGGTAAATTGCTTACCGGAAATGATACAGTAAGTTAGTGGAACAGCTGGAATTTGAACCCAAGTCTTTTGGAGACTGCAAACCACGATCTTAAACTGTTACTGACATTTCTAATCTCTTCTCCCCAAGGAACACTAATCTGATTGACCTTGTGGGAAATTTTTTTTTTAATTTTTTTTTAACGTTTATTTATTTTTGAGACAGAGAGAGACAGAGCATGAACGGGGGAGGGTCAGAGAGAGAGGGAGACACAGAATCGGAAACAGTCTCCAGGCTCTGAGCCATCAGCCCAGAGCCAGACGCAGGGCTCGAAATCACGGACTGTGAGATAGTGACCTGAGCTGAAGTCGGATGCTTAACCGACTGAGCCACCCAGGTGCCCGGGAAATTTCTTTAAAAGTTAAAGGAAGAGGGTCAAATTATCTGCCCACAACTTCTAAATTTTGGTGCCTTGTGAGGCACTCTAGTATATTAAAGCTCTGAGAAGGTCTGCAGTAGAGAGCATGCATTTCTTACATAAGCCATGTTTCCCAAAGTCATTTGCCTTAGAACTCCATTTCCTATCACACAAAACCATATTCTCTTGTCAGGGACACATCTTGGACAACAATGCATGACAAATACAGCCTTGGCAGGTAGAGCCTCACATAGTTCAAAACGGAATAATATTTTCCCTTATGGAGAAGTATAAAAGAACAGAGCAGCAGTCAGCTGGACTCTAACCATTTGAAACCCCACTTGATGCTCAGTTGTGCTCATTCCCCCAGGTTTCTCCTGAAATGGAGTCAGCTGTAACTCAGGGAGTGCAAGCTGGGAAAAAGGGGTGAAGGGGAGAGGGAGGTCCAGGCTTCCAGTTATAGGATGAATAAGTCACGGAGATGAAAGGCACAGCATAGGGAACGTAGTCAATGGTATTGTAATAGTACTGTGCAGTGACAGGCAGTAGCTACACTTGTGGGGAGCAGAGCATACATAACACATACAGTTGTAGAATCACTGTATTGTACACCTAAAAGTAATGCAACATTGTGTTCAGCTATACTCAAAGAAGAAAAGAAAAGAAAAGAAAAGAAAAGAAAAGAAAAGAAAAGAAAAGAAAAGAAAAAGGGAGGAGAGGGGAGGAGAGGAAAAGAGAGGAGAGGAGAGGAGAGGAGAGGAGAGGAGAGGAGAGGAGAGGAGAGGAAAGGAAAGGAAAGGAAAGGAAAGGAAAGGAAAGGAAAAGGAAAGGAAAAGGGAGGAGGGGAGGAGAGGGGAGGGGAGGGGAGGGGAAGGGAGAGGAGAGGAGAGGAGAGGAGAGGAGAGGAGAGGAGGAGAGGAGAGGAGAGGAAAAGAAAGAAAAAAGAAAAGGAGGGGGGAGGGGAGGGGAGAGAGGAGGGGAGGAGAGGAGGGGAGGGGAGAGAGAGGAGAGGAGAGGAGAAGAGGAGAAGAAAAAAGAAGGAAAGAAAGAAAAGGGAGGGGAGGGGAGGGGAGGAGAGGAGAGGAGGGATGGGAGAGGAGGGGAGGGGAGGGGAGGGAGGGGAGGGGAGGGGAGGAGAGGAGAGGAGAGGAGAGAGAGGAGAGGAGAGGAAAGAAAGGAAAGAAAAGGGAGGAGAGGGGAGGGGAGGGGGGAGGGGAGGGGCGGGGAGGAGAGGAGAGGAGAGGAGAGGAGAGGAGAGGAGAGGAGAGGAGAGGGAGAGGAAAGGAGGAGAGGAAGGAGAAAGACTAAAAGTCCGGTTCTTCCAGTACAGCGTGGCTGTAGTGAGAACAGCCTGGCTCCTGAGTCTGGCTCATTCTCTCACAAACTGAGGTATCATAAGCAGTTTTGGAAACCTCAATTTCTCATCTGTAAAACAGTGATATGAAAACAACAAAACCATACTTTGCAGGGGTGACATGGTAGCTAGAAATTGATGCATTTGAAACGCCTGGCAACCCAGTCACTGATTATCACTGCTCTGTTTTAAGTTTGGCTAAAGGGATGTTCCCTTTGCCTGCAAACTGCACCTGCTGTTTCTCTGCTCAGCAAAGCGCTGTTCACTTTATTGGGCCCGGATCAAAGGTCACCTCCTCCAAGAAACTTTGCAAGGCCCTACTACTTTCCTTTGAACTTCCCACCTCCGTTCCCCAGCCTCGAACAGAATCCAGATCCTCACTCCCACATCGCTCACCTTATTTTGTATGTGCCTGTCTTTTCCAGGAGACGCTCAGCTCTTTGAAAATAAGGCGTGTATCATAAGCACAGTGTCTTTTACACATAGCGTGAGCACAGAGAAGTATGCGTAAATGCCCAGTAAATATTATGAAGAAGGAGATCTAAGAAGAAGCTATTATAAAACTATCATCACCGACTCCAGAAAACATGCATTCTGAGAATCAAATACACATATACCAGAAATGACCAATCATCAAATACAGTATGTGAGTGTCAGATAGGATACATTCTTGAGGTAAGGAATTTTAAAGAGGAAGTTTGAAATGTTCAGAGGACACTCATCAACAAGTCTAGTAGCCACACATAAGTATTATAGACCTGCTCACACATACGAACATGCACCCGTACTATGTGCTTATGCCCAATGGAGACAGTGCACAATTTTATATGAATGTTGAGAAATAATGGATGAGTTAGTGTAGTGTCTGGTTATTGGATGCGCCAGATGGTATAACAATGTGAGGAAGGGCATTAGCTCTGACTTCACATGAGCTCTGACTTCACATGGACATGGCTTTGAATTCCAGTGATATTGGGCATTGGGGAAGCTATTGACAAAGCCTCAGTTTGCCTCTCTGTAAAAACCTGATAAGCGAGTCCACTCAGAAAATTGTTCAGGGGATCAAATAGGAGATAATATAAATGCACTAAGCAGAGTAGTATAATATTGGCATTCAATGCATTTTATCTATGAATAATTAATGTTTATTTCGCCCATACAAAACTTATCTCTACCTCTGAACATATAAAACTAGAAGGGATTAATAATACTAAAAGTAGTGACAATAACAGTATGGTAGGAGTAGGAAAAGGGTTGCATATACACATGCTTGCATATATATGTCTCTATATAATATTGTCTTAGTGATTTTCAACATATAGGTGTGCATGTTCCTTTTAAATCTGCCCACTCAGCATCAATGTGTGTGTGTGTGTGTGTGTGCGTGAGTCTGTGTGTGTGTAAGTCATGTGTGTGAAATAGCTTTCATATAATTATAAGCCAAGGAACAACGCTCTTATTTCACATTGAACGTGACGTCTATAAACATATCAAGCATATGAGCATAAAAGAAAATGGAAACCTGGATGGAACATGTCTGGAGCCTGTAAAGGGGAGCTACTGTGGCTCACTCTTAGGTCCCCTATACTTTTCCTCACCCATTCTAGAACATGTTCCTCATCAGCTCCCTCAGGGAACAATGGCAGAAACACGAGGGAAGCCTTATTCTTCCATTTTCTTTTCTGTCTGTCTACAGAGGATGAACCTAAAAACCACAGAAAGCTACAGAAGCAGTAGGAGGGGGTCGTCAGGCACCATCAAGGAGGGAAAACCCATGCGCTTCCTAAAGTGGCTTCATTGCTCTGTTGCAACAGGAAAGCAAAGGACCATTAGGGGCAGTGTCTGCACAGCATGGGAAATGGCTGGCTGTGGCTCTGAGCATGCCATCAGGGGGCGCCAACATCAAGGTGTGGCTTCCCCAAACCAATTGGTGTCCAATCCTCCCATCCCTCAGCCTCCTCCCTTTGGAGATCTGAGGCACGGTCCCCACCTCTCTTTACTTTCCTTAAATCATCTTACTCGTCACCCCTGTCCCTGCAATAGTCGCTCGTCTCTGCATCTTTCTGACTACAGATCTCCTTGTCACTTCCCCCCATAAACTGCATGGAACCCATTATGCCATACTTCTCCCTACAATGTGAATTATGATTCTATTATCTCTGTAGCCATCTTTCTTACTGGAGAACCTGGCTCATGGTCATATACATCAGAAACATACACTTTAAAGTCACACAGACCTAGTTTTCAATCCTGACAATACCTCTAGATCGCTATATGACCTTGAGCAAGTTTTGTAACCTCTGAGAACCTAAGTGTCTTGGGTCACACATGAATATAGCCATCTGTCCCAAGGTTGCTTATAGCCTGGGCACTTGAAAAACAAATGCTAGATTATTAAGGTAGTGTAAAGGACAAAGTAAGCCTTCAATAAAGGCTGCTTCCCTTCCCACCAAGACATCAGAGGGAATCAAATCCATGACAGAGGTCACTGGAAATGTCACAAACCTAGGGTAGATGGAAGAAGGTTAGTTACAGAAAGATGAAGAGAACTGCCATATCATTAGCAGTAAGTGTATGAATGTGGAGTGTGCTAGATACAGGGTGCCCCATGCAAATGACCTCTCCCCTTTCCAAGAGATCTTACAGACACGGAGGGGAAGAGCCTTGCAGTTAGATACAGGTAAACCAGGTAAAAAAGCTAAACTTGCCAATTTCTGCCTGTGAGATTCTAGGAAAGATCTTTAACCTCTATGGGTATCAGTTTCTTCATTTATAAAATCTGCTAACAGCAGCCCTCCACAAGATTGTTGTGAGTTCACACAGAACGATTAGCACCATGCCGTCTCCACGGTAAACAGTCAATACGTGTTAGTTAGATTTCCAAAAGAATTCCCGGTTTTGAAGTAACAGGAGTTAATGCTAATATTGCAATTACTAAGCATTAGACACTATTCTAAATAGTGACTGAATTTCTCATGTAACACTCACAGAAAACCTATGGGATAGATACTACTGTTTTCATACGTTAAGGTGAGGAAAAGAGAAACCCATCTCAGAGACATCACCTGACTTGCCTAAGGCACATGGGCAGTACGTGGCAGGGCCTGGAATCCTGTCCTCAGTTCCAAGCATCCAGCCTCATAATCTGTCCTGCTAAGTACTCCCACTAAACTGTCTCCAAAATTCAGAAAAATGAACTCCTTGACACATACCCTGTATTTGAGAACTTAATTTTCAAGAGTACTACCTTTCTTAATCTCTGTAATAGTTCATATAAATCATGGTTTCAAAGTGCAAGGACTGAAACCAAGTCTGTCTGGTCTAGGAACACACAGAAGAAATATGGGGATGGGGGTGGAGTCACAGCAAGGAAAGGAATGTTGGAGAAACAGAATAGGGAAGGAGATACTGGCAATGGCACCTACATAGTTAAAGACACCTGAAAAATCTTTATCACAGAAAATTTGTATCTTCTGCTCTGATGGAGGAGATTGTATCAGACCAACCTCTTACTGAGAGCAACTATAAACCTGAATACACAAACACACACACACACACACACACACACACACACACACACACACACACATATATTTGAAGAAGCTAGATTAAAGCATAGGACCCTGGAGCCCCACTGCCTGCATTCAAAGCTTGACTCTACCATTTATCAGCTACATGGTCTTGGACATGGCAATTACATTTTCTGTGCCTCAGTGGCTGCATCTGTTAAAATGGGCATAATAATAAGACCTGCCTCATAAGACTGTTATGCAAATTCTCCTCTCAATCTTCATGTGATAACCAGTGCAAACAGGGTGGTTTCTGACCAGTGCCCTTGAGGAATGTCACTTGAGGAAGTATGGGAAAGAAGAACAGGTTAGAAATAAGATGGTCACGGGCTGGGAGTTTTTCCTTACTACCTTCTAAAATTCCCAAATCCCTGGCTCCCAAATCTGCTGGATGCCTTACCCACAAGCAATCTTTACTTCAAAGGCATCCAGAAAACACAGGTTACTCTGGGTTGCCCTAGGCCGATGACTTTCCCTGAAACTCCAAAATCAGTCCAGTGGGCGAAAATAGTACCTTCTTCCTCTATATCTTTGCTTCTTGTTCACTTCCAAGTTTTACCTGCCAGCATTTCAAAAGGGGGAAAGAAAACCAACAAGATTACTTTCCTGGTATCCCTGAAGGATCTGATAGAACCCCAGAAAAACAAAGCTGGAGCCTTTGCTACTTGGCAAATCATCACCTGAGCCATCAGCTAAAATCTCACTGCAGAATATTTATTGCTGGTGATAATGTAGGAGGCAGAAAGATCACAGCATGATTTGGGGATCCCTGGTGACCCCCGCTGCTTTAAATGAGGGAGGAAATCTCTAGCCTCAGGATCAGAGAAGGCTTGATGTGAGTGTCAGGGTAAGAGATTCAGACAGTCTCCCCCCACCCATGCAGTTATTCCCAAGAGACAACTTCAGCCACATGAGTCTTCATTCTAGATCAGTCCTTGTAGGAAAGAAAAGTCCAACAGAGCCCGGTATCAATCCAGCAAGGCCACAAACAGAATTCAACAATTTGGGGCATACAATCATATCTTTTTTCCTTTTAAATTTTTTTTTTTAATGTTTACTTATTTTTGAGACAGAGCATGAACGGGGGAGGGTCAGAGACAGGGAGACACGGAATCTGAAACAGGCTCCAGGCTCTGAGCCATCAGCACAGACCCCGACGTGGGGCTCGAACTCACAGACCACGAGATCATGACCTGAGCCAAAGCTGGACCTTAACCGACTGAGCCACCCAGGCGTCCCATATCTTTTTTCTTTTTGACTCCATATCTTTTTCTTTTCTTTTTGACTCTTAGTTTGTTTATATAAAAGTACAAATTCGAACATTTTTGCTTTGGCATGGAAGTAGCTATTATATACTCTTAAATGTGCATTATCTTTACCACTTATAAAGTCCACTCTGATGCATTCTTGTTTAATCCTTACTAAACTGCTTGTGATAACTTTTATTATTGCCAGATGAAACATGAATAATTTTATGTCCAGAAATGTGGGGGGGGGGGGGGGGGGGATGGCCAAATCTACCAAATGAGTAAGTGGTGGCAAATGAATTTAATCATGGGAATTAATAGCAATAGACCCTGAACTGTACCTGAAATGAGGCTGGGATGATTAAAAAAAAAAATCTGTGGGTCAAAAATAAAATGTTCTAAAGTTTAAGGACAATTAGATAGTGAAGATTTCAGAAAATGGTTACAAACAACTTGAGCTGGTCTGCAGTTAAAACTAATGCTAGTAATGGCTTGGGAATCACCATTCTTCTCTTTACCACTTAGAATACTCTAGTAGTAAACCAAGACAGAGAGCCTAATTCTCAAACAACTGCCAGGACTCTGAGACTATGTTGGAAGAAACAAATACAAGGGAAGTAGCAGATCATAAACACCAAGAACTATAGAGTTTTGCTGCATTTGTTTATTTGATCAGCAAATATTAAGTTGTGCTCTCACACTCTGTTAAGCGCTGTGGATACATCAGAGAACAAAATACACAAAATCCCTGTCCACATTGAACTCACATTCCATGGCTGCATAAGTCCATTTCTAAATGCAAACTAAATCTAGATGGGAAAGTTAGATTCTTCTGGAAAATGGGTGGAATGTACCCATTTCTATCTGAATTTTGACACAGTGAACCCAAAGCTTACAGCTTAAGTCACGAGAAGCATGGAATTCTATTCAGCCTAGAGTCCTGGGCACAAAATTTTAGGGGATACAAAGAAACTTGGTAATTGAGACAAACGCTGCCTTCATGCAATATTTTTAAAAATCAAAATTAATGCAAATAATCCACACTGAGCATAATATCAAAATTCTAAATAAAGACAAAGTTTTTCCTTTCGCCTCAGACTTTAATATGGATCCACAAGGCTCTGAGCGAGTAGGTAGAGGCTAACAACGAGAAGGGAAGCTCTACTAATGTTTGTGGGGCCACCTGTCTGGCTGAGGGCCCTGAAGGCATTTTCCTAACCTAAGCCATGGCACTTGTAAACTGCCAACAGGAGCCATGTTGACTTGAAAATGGAATTGTGTTAGAAGAAGTTTAGCTCCACATGCCCATGGAGCAGAACTACTTTGGTCAACTCCAGCTTATAGTTAAAGGATGTCCCATGATTCAATGAACAGAACTTGAAAATAGGAAGCCAAATGTCCCACATTACCCAGTACCATTTATGTCCTGTGTAACTGTGTGCAGTTACTTAGCTTTTCTGGGCCTCACTTATGACATCTGTAAAATAGACACATTCTTTTCAGCTCAGTGACTGTATCAGACCCTGGCAAACTAGCTAACTGAGGCTTCACAGAAAGGAGAGGGATAGCCACTTGCCTTAATATGATGCTCTTGGAACCAAAAACACAATCCATTTTGTCTAGCTTCATTGAACATTTTTGAGTCAAGTCTAAACAAAAATCTCCCTGCACTTCATTTTCATGCAGAGAAACTGGGGAATTTGCCCATTACAAAAGTTTGGCATATAGGTACAAAGTAAGTGTGCATAAGAACTAGTTATATACCAACGTAGCCTCACCCTAAGTGCATCTGTTCTGATGTTACCCAGTAAACTCACAAGATAACCTTATGCAAGTCTCTGAACCTCTCTGGACCTCAGCTCTTTCATCTAGAAAATAGGAGAATAGACTTGATGATGTGGGAGGCTTTCACAGCTTGACATTCAGTGATTCTCTAAGTATATCAAGCAAGTCCTTCTAAGTGTCTCTAAACAGGGAAACCAGAGGTGCCTGGGTGACTCAGTTGGTTAAGCATCTGACTCTTGATTTCAGCTCAGGCCATGATCTCACTATGGGTGGGTTTGAACCCCATGTCAGGATCTGCACTGACAGTGCAGAGCCTGCTTGGGATTCTCTCTCCCTCCCCCTCTCCCTCTGCCCTTCTCCCTCGCTCATGTACTGTCTGTCTGTCTCTCTCTTTCAAAATAAATAAGCAAACATGAAAAAAATTAAACTGGGAAATCAGAAACTACCTCCCACCCTGTGGAAAATATCTCATTATTATTATATAAATAATTATTATTTTTTTAATATTCTAGTTTTAGCTGTATTTGGCTCTGGTGATCTTTCTTTACATCTTAGTTTGCAGCAATAATGAATCAAAAAATAATGTTTCCTGGTCATGAGAAATAAAAACAAGATTCCAGAGAAGTAGTATCCCCATGCTTTTCTCTTATCCAATAAAGAACTTTCCTCTTTTTTTTTTAAATTTATTTAACTAAATTCAAGTTAGTTTACATACAGTGTAGTATTGGTTTCAGGAATAGAACCCAGTCATTCATCACTTACATATGAGCACCCAGTGCTCATCCCTAAAAGCACCCTCTTTGTTATCCATCATCCAATTAGCCCATCCCACCACCCACATCCCCTCCAGCGACCCTCAGTTTGTTCTCTGTATTTAAGAGTAAAGACCTTTCCTCTTAATTGAGAATCTAATTTCCAGGCCACAAGACCTGAGAACTAAACTGATGGTTAAACATTTTTTTTAATGACATCTCCTGACCTTCAGAGCAACGCAGTCTTTGCCAGCCCGCGCATTACTGCTTGAAGCCCCAGCTGACATTCAAAGGACTTCAGACATTCAGCTAGTCTCAGGGCCATGAGAGTCTCCTAAGTCTGCATTTCAGTGTCACCTTTGTGGTGTGGGAGTCCCCTGAGTATGGCAGGATGCCTCACACCTTCCCATGGGAACTGGGTTGGTTTTCATTTTCCACTTGGTAAACATCTGCACGGGGCAATCATACCCCCTCTGAGGTCATTGCTTCATGTGTGTTGCACCTTCTGACTTTGTGCCATTGTCATTGGGAACCTCATCAATTCCCAGCTGTGCCTGACTCTTCCTCTTCCTTCCCTTTGATTCAACACAATCCAAAAGGGAGGGAAAATGTGCTATACACTTTCATGTCCTTTTTCTCCAAGTATATTCCTTGACATAAAAAAATGTTTACTTATTTATTTTGAGAGAGAGAGAGAGAGAGAGAGAGAGAGAGAGAGCGTGAGTGGGCAGGGAAGAGGTATCGAGGGAGGGAAAGAGAGAGAATCCCAAGCAGGCAGGCTGTTAGTTCAAAGCCCAAAATGGGGCTTGATCCCACGACCCTAGGATCATGACCTGAGCCAAAATCAAGAGTTGGACACTCAACCTACTGAGCCATCCAGGTGCCCCTCTACAAGTACATTCTTAACTGTGCTTAGAGCACAGAGAGACATGCCCCCTTGTGCACCTAACCAATGAGGAAGATCACCTTCCCCCTATCCTGTTGTAGCCCTAACTAACTAGAAAACTAAGTAACGAACTCCATTCCATTGGTCATGGCACCTCTTCATGCCCCTCATCTCTTTCACATTCTCATTTCCTTTCTCACCAAGTTTACATTCCATGGGCCATTATTATAATCACTCCTGACATTCGCTCTCAACATCTTTGCTTGATCACACTTGTCTGGCAATGCCCAAGGTTATAAATAACTATTGCCCATGGCAGGCCTGATCAGAGCAATGCCAGCTAGATGGTGGACCAGTCACATTCTACATTCATGACCACATATCACAAATGGGCTCTTGAGCAGAAAAGTGATGTCCCCTCATTGGATGTCCTACAAGTTCCAGGGAAAGGAATGGATGTGGTCAATCCTTCACAGAAGGAGAGAATGAATACCTGGGAACATTAATGCAATCTACAGTCATGGCAATACAAATAAACACATTTATTGAAGATATATTTTGAAGATAGAAACAGCAGAAAGGAAACATAAAGAAAAAAGAAATCAGAAAAATGACTCTTAGGTTTTGAGTCTGATAACAGGATAGATACTGGTTAGATATCCAACAAAAAAATGAAGGAGGAAGGGTTACAAGATTAGGATGTGTACAGAAAGGTCTTTATCACCACTGGTCAGGCTAAATCTGAGTTATCCAAGGTCCCTGATCACAGAGGTGACTGGCCATTCAAGTTTGGGGCTCTGAGGAGACTTCAGGGCTAGAGATATTAATTTGAGCATAATCTTTATATATTTGGTATTTGAATATAATAGGGTCCTTTAAGGATAGAATGTAGATAAACAAAAGCAGAGGGCTAAGATTAAGACCTTAAGGCAGCCCAACATTTACAGGTCAAATGAGAGAGCTAGTAAATAAATCAGCAAAGAAACTTGAGAATCAGTGACCAGAGATGCTGGAGAGTGGTGTTGTAGAAACCAAGAGGGCACTGGTTTGTGTCAAACACTTGACATACATTACCCTGTTCCTCACACTCTGCTAGGTGGATATTACTGTTTCCATCTGATAGGGGAGTATATAAAGAACTAGAAAGACTGATGACCACATCCAAGTTCACTCAAGTAATATATATTTCAGCGCTAGTAATCAAACTGACGTCTGATAACCTCAAAATTCCTGAGCCTCCCATCACATCTTATTATCTCCAGTGAGGCTAAAGAGGGAGGAGAGGGAAGGGACAACTAAATGAATGAACCCTAGCAATCAGAAAGAAAAGGTTCAGGATGAAGTCTGGTTTTGCTGGGAAATTTATCAAGCTCTAGAAGTTTAGACAGGAATGCAAAGAAGACTTGACTCCCCATGAAGAATACCAACCATCAACGTAAAGATGCTTTGCATTTTTTAAAAGATTGGTGGATTTTTCCCTAACTCATCTCTAGCACACATGTCTATTCAAGGCTGACATTAATTAACTTAATCTACATTAAGCACTTGGAGGACAGCAGAGAACTGGGACTATATTTCCCCATGCCACTGTTCTGGTCATTCATCCAACTGGGCAAAGAAAAGGCTATTGAATGAGTAAGACACAACTTCTCCCTCACAGACTTGAGGTTTGGCTTATGGATTATTATTGCTGGGTTGTCGTATGCTTACAGATTTTTCTTATTATGTTTGTTTCATCACCCAGTAAGTATCGGTTACGTTTTCCAGCCAGTCATTCTCATTAATTTATTTTTCTGCTTTTTTAAAAATTTTAATTAGTTAATATACAGTGCAAGATTGGTTTCAAAAGTAGAATTTAGTGATTCATCACTTACATACAACACCCAGTGCTCATCACAAGTGCCCCCTTAATACTCATCATCCATCTAGCCCATCTCCCACCCATCTCCCTCCAGTAACCCTCAGTTCATTCTCTGTCATTAAGAGTCTCTTGTAGTTTGTTTCCCTTTCTTCTCCCCACCCCTACTTCCCATATGTTCATCTGCTTGGTTTCTTAAATTCCACATATGTGTGAATTCATAGAATACTTGTCTTTCTCTGATTTACTTATTCTGCTTAGCATAATATATGATAGCTCTATCCATGTCGTTGCAAATGATAAGATTTTATTATTTTTAATGGCTGAATTGTTTTCCCAAAGGATACAAAAATACAGATTCAAAGGGCTACAATGTTTATTGCTGTGCTATCAACAATAACCAAACTATGGAGAGAGAGTCCAAATGTCCATTGACTGATGAATGGGTAAAAGAGACATGGTGTGTGTGTGTGTGTGTGTGTGTGTGTGTGTGTGTGTGTGTGTATAGTGGAATATTTCTCATCAACTTTTTCCCCCTCTCTCTTTGGAGAGAAGATGGGAACTTCTGGTAGGAAGTTTTGGTGCACAGATCCTTAATATCATTCAAACATTGGCCTAAAAACCAAGTCTTTTAAGAGTACCAGATTCAGGGATTTTAATTCTCTTTGTTACGATATTATGAAATGCTTAGATGCAAGGGAGTCAAGGTTAATGGTTATTTTGGTGGGACCATCATTGGCCCTTTGCTTTTCCAGCCTAAGTCTTTTTCCATTTGTTTAACTGTTCAACAGACAGATTTACAAAATACAATTTACAAAGAAAACCTTCATTTCCTGTGGTTCCCTGGCTCCACACCCCTTCTCCAACCCTAATTTCACCTCCAATTTTTCAAACAGGATTTTTCCTCCCCACAGCTTTAACTAGCTAAATTCTTTCTCATTTTCCCCTTCATCTTTCCTTGGTTTGGGGCACAATTTGTTTGTTCTTCTGATTACCCTTCATGAAGCTATATTGTTGCTTGCTCCTGTGTGATCACAGAATGGTTTCTAGCTCAACTGTTCTCATCCTTTCTTCAATGATAGGGTCGTGGCTGCATTGTTCATTTTCAGACAACTGAATGTGTTTTCTTGGGCTCCTATAACGAGTAGAGTGTTCAACTTTCCCAAATCTGTCATCTTCAAGGTGGTTGTGATGCTGCAACCCCATTTCTCAGGAGGTGTCTGGGGTACATTCTGGAAGAGGAAGAAGATCCCTAAAGCACAGACTGATCAGAGGGAGTTCAGACACACTCCTCAAGGAGCCAGGCCTTTGTTCGCCAACACTGGCTGAGCTCACTTCTGCTCTCTAGGGCAACCGGTCAGTTAGTGAAACAGAAGAGTTCTGGCAAAAGTTTACAAAACAGATTGAAAACCTCAAAATGAGGGGATACATAAAGATTATTAGTCAGGAACCACATGTGCTCATTATGTTTACAATCACCATAAAGTCATAGCATTTAAGTCTTAGAGTCCTTTCTTGTTGGATCCAATGGTGCTCCTTTGCTTAGCCTATAAATCCGTTGCTGAGCACAATCTCCCCTGGGTTTAGTAGGTTGTACAGAAGAATTTGTCAAGATCTACAATGCCCATATTAGCCCACTGTTTTGGTCTAGACATATTAACTTTATCTGTAGAAATGGAGGTTATGAAATAGAAACTAATATTTCTCACTATTAAATGCTACCCCACACCTTCCCATTGCTTCTCTGCTCTCATGTTTTGTCTCAAATTCCCTTTACCCTGCCCTTCCCTTGTGATTTCTTCCGTCTTCCCCTCTGAGCTACTTCATCACCTTGGACACCTTTCCATCTTGCCTTAACACTAAAAACTAATATTTGAGCCCTTGCCATATGTCATGCAATTGCCTAAAGCACTTCACACTGCTTATTTCACAACATATTCTTTGAGTTAGGTTATATTACTATCTCTGTCTTACATGGAAACACAAAACAAAACAAAACACCCTGAAGCACAAAAAAACAAACTCATCCCTAATCACATATCTAGTAAATGGTAAAACTAGGATTCCAACGCAGGCCCTCTGACCTCTGAGTCTGACCTCTTCACCTCCTTAGTTCTATCCATGAGGACTTGATACTTTAAGTAAATTTAAAAATTTGTAGATAAAAATGAATTTGGTTTATGCATCTATTCTGAATAAAGCCATACTGGCTTTGAGATGCCAGAGATCAAAGTTAAGAGCTCCTGGATCACATTTACTGATTGCTTCAGGTCTCCGAGTCCTTCCCACTCCTAACTGAAAGCTGTAAATCTTCTGGGGATATCCATGGACGTTTCTTTCTGTCATTTTTTCCATCTGTTTGTCCCTTTCTCTTTTTTAAAAGCTTTATTGAGGTATAACTTATATATTAAAACTTTACGTAATTTATACAACTTGATGAGTTAGGACAATTGCACACACCCGTGAAACCATCAGCACAATCATGGTAATAAACATATTCATCACTTCCAGAAATTTCCTTGTGCCCTTTTGTTTTTGCTTTGTTTGTAATAACAGCACTTAACAGGAGATCTATCTCTTAACACATTTTTAAAAAGTGCATTATACAATGCTGTTAAGTATAGGCCCCTATGTCACACAGCGGATGTCAACAACTTATTGATCCTTGCATAATTGAAACTTTTCCAAGTCTTGATGAGTTCTTTACTTATTTTTAATCTCTCTGGGACCTTCTAAGCAATAGATAATATAAATAATGGTTTTCAATGATATATTCAACTCAGCTATGACTCAGATGGGCAGAATGTCCCATGAAATGGACATGGCATGAACCCTACTTAGTTCTGGATAGATGTTAATCTACATTCCACACACTGAAGCTTTCCGTGGAACCCTGCTGCACATGAACAGCCCTTCAAGTTTTCCCTGTGCAGCAATGCTAACTGGACAAAATAGACTGGGTTGTGTGCTTGGCAATCTTTATAGTAACTTCAGGGCAAGACTCTTGAAAAAGACTTGAACTGGGAATGGCAGCCAGGTTCTAGAAATTGAGGGGGAATCCCTGATGGATCCATAGAGAGGAGATTCCACTATTTGTCCCCTTTATACCACAGAGGGTATAGAGTGGCTCTCATGGGTAATATGCTTGTGGACATCACCATTGGAGAAAATATCTTAACAGCATGTATCTCAGAATACTAGGGGAAAAATAAAAATTATTAAATTGTACATTACGTAGCAGACGCTTCAAAGCCTAGATTATTATTGTTACCAACAGGCTAGCAAACTGAGCTGTAATTAGGAAAAATAACTGATTTCTCTCTAAAGAACCACAAGCTGATCATTTAAGATTTATCAAATATACCTTTCTCCTGTGCTTTACTCTCCTTTTCCTTTCTGTTCTTTTAAATTCCGATCGAACATGTGTTCTCAGTAACACAACCTTGCAAATAAAACAGATCCATCACGCTATCCTCTCCCAAAAGAATTCAGAGAATAAGATGAATACAGTCTTCATGGCAAATGAGCAGTTCCACATGAACCAGTAACTATGCTGGTTGCTGAAGATCTGAATTAGAGAAATAAAAAAAAAAAAATCACGAATAAAATGGTATCAGTTCAGCCATGAGTTGAAGAACAGCAAATCCCCATTTCTCAGCATTAAATACTCAGGTTTAAACTCTTTTTCTACGGGGAGACTGCAGATTGTAGCTCTGAGAGGGGAATGAGCTACAAGAGAAGTTCATCAGCGCTGCTTTCCTTGTGGCTTCTCTGCTGTGTGTGCGATAAGGGTAATTGCCATATAGGAATAGTGAACGGCAACAATAACAGGTGCATAGGTCTCCGCCACTAATTCACTGTGCAGGATTTAGATTACTTCCCACCCCATTGTCTGGCTTCAGAACTGGAGGGATAAGTCCATTCTGAGCATTTAGCCTTTTGGGCTTAAATCAAGTCCACTTGCTGGGTCAAGTCAATTTCCCACATCTTGTTTCCTAAAAGCAGATTAAGTTCACAAGCCTGGACCAGCAGAAGTGCAGTGGGGAGTACAGATGCATGGGGGTGGGGGGAAGGTGTGGAGGTGGGGCCAGAGGGAAGATCATTAGCTTACTTAACTTTATTTGAGCGAGCCTAAATTTCAATAATCCAAAAGTTTCACGTGGTGAGAACACAGCTTATCACACTTGGGGTGCAGGCAGATTGCACACCTGCTGGGGAAAATTAGCCAAGGAAGCAGAGGGTGCTGAGGGGTCCCTCACTCAGAGGTTGCTGCTTGTTTCCCTGGAGAGGATCCTGGATGACTTCATAGACTGTGGAGGCAATGAACTTCGAAACTGTCAGTAAGTAGCTTTTTCTCTTTTGTGCAATCTGTACTCACTTTCAGAGGGTTGCTGACTTGTGGTCATGACCCTGGTCCACAGCAGAGGATTCTGAAAGCTGAACCACTTTGAAGGCCCCGAATGGCTAAAATAGGTATCCAGGGTCTGCAAGCATTATATTTTTCTAAAACATTTGAATCATAGTTTCAGTTTCTTACAGACCCTACCACTCCCTATTATACCCACCAACCCAGACCGGCCATTTGTGTTAACTCCAAGTCCCCCTGTTATCTCTCCACACAGATGGGTTCCTCAGGCAGCATCACCCCAAATTCCCAGGAGCTTACCCCGTTTTAACTCTTCTCTTCCAGTCTTACCTCCCACAGATAATCTGCCTGTATTATGGCTCTGAACCTGTGCTGTGCTTCCCATCCTGTTTTCTGCTTACACTGCTTCTCCCCATTCATTTCAGCCCACTGACATTCAACTGCACTTGAGGGTCTGATTCAAATATTACCTAAGCCTTGAACTCCTTCATCCCCGTCATCAGTGAAGTATGTCTTTACCCTCTTCTGAAGCTCAGTGGCACAATGTGTTGTATTTCTTGGGCCCCTTACCATTGCCTCATAATTAATTCTGTGTTTACACACACCCCCTCCCCCAACACTATACGAGCCTCCGAGGTCATAGTAATATTTACAACTCCTGTACCTCCTCACCAGTGTTCAAGATATTTTTTTTTGCCATAAAGAGTAAAACTTCAGCTATTGACATAGCTCATTCCCTCCTGTTGCCCGTGTCTCCAGCTTTTACGTGTGTGTTCAAGGAAAAAACATACATGCACAAACATTACATACTGTGCTCTAACAACTGCATGCTGAACTGGGGCAAATGCTAACTAATAAACCCTACTGATCTGTGTCTATTTTATAGCTCTTTCATATTAATGTGATTGTAGTGGATTTTTTTTTGGTAGTTCCATACCTCAAAAAAAAAAAAAAAAAAAGAAGAGAAAATTCATCTTCTACCCCATTCGCCTTAGTTTTATCTCTTGTTATAGAGCTGAATGAGCTCCCGAATCATGTCCAGGTGAGCTATGCACCCTGAAGGAGCAGTGCTTTAGGGTTCCCCAGGTAATTTATTATGCTTACCTGAAATACTTGGGAAAGTGCTAGAGCACAGTTCTGTTTTCTGTCAGGCCTCCTGCAGTTAGCAGCACTGTGCTCTCCCTCTTATTCATTTACTCAAAACATCCATTGATCTCTACACCTTGTCCAGTACCGTATTGGGCATGGGGGATATGTACCATTCACTGTACTGCTTACAATTAGAATAATCCATGAAGTCTGGACCAAGAGTGGGATCATGTTTAAAGGAATGCAGTTCAGTAGCCATAATTAAGCAAAAAGCAACTTAACACAGGCAATTATATAGTTGAGAAATTAAGAAGTTCCCACTCGTAAACCACTCAATGCCTCATCACACTTCCCTCTTGTTCCCTTGCTCTCTTCCCCCCCTTCACCCCCAACATTTTGTCCCCAATAAAACTCTATAAACATGCTGCCTGAATTTTCTATCTTTGTCCTTCCCCGGTCTCTTTCATAATTAATGATGTAGCTATACTTAGCTCCTCTCCTTCCTTAGGAGGAAGAAAAGGAGAAAGCAAAGGGCAAAACTAAGATTCTGTGGCAGGAAGGGAAGTGTAAGGCGCCCATTACGCACATGGAAAGCCAATAAAGACCTTGACGTCAACAAGCTGACTTTCCAGTGGAAAGAAGACACTTGGGTGGAATTGTACCTTCCATTATACACATGGAAAGATGCTAAAGACCTTGATGTCAACAAGTTCACTCTCTATGGAGAGAGGACACTTGGGTGAAATTGTACCTTCTGTAAAATGGGTTATAATAAGCACCCTCTTTGCATGGGAGGGTAGTATCTGTTAGAATCTGGTGGTGCAGACATGACTTAATTCATATGCTGAGTGCCAGGCTGCAGCATGAGATGAGGCTGGTGAGGCAGGAGGCCCCTTCCCACCTGGTCCTTAGAGCTTTTGTTCAGGAGGCTCAGCTTCAGCTCTGATTCTTTCTGGTAGCTTCACCAACAAATAGTCTTCCAACTCTTGGCAGTCATTTCTAGTTCCTGGAAATACACTTCCCTTCTCTTTTGTTACCTAATGAGTCCAGAATTGGACCAGATGCCTTGGTGTGTTCTAATCAGTGCCTTACAAAAGGCCCGGCATCCCATGACTAACAGAATGGCCCTCTAAACACAAGCTGACAGCACATTAGCTCGCTGCATCACTGCTGCACACTGAACCCAAGATGTAAATGTGCATTCTCTGAGTACACACGGATCTTTCTTCTCTGTCATATTAACTAATTAAGCACCATTTAAATTGTACTTAGCCTGGGCATTATTTCTACCCAAGTGCATCACTTAGCCACATTAAATTTCATATTCCACTTTGAAGCCCATTTGCCTAATCTCCGAGTTTATCCTGTGAAATGGTTCTATCTTGGTTTCTTAACATTCCCTCTATTTTAATGCCAGTGGTAAGTGTAAAAATGTGCACATCACCTATCTAATCCCTTCCATTAAAAATAAGCAAAGCAAAAAAGAAGCATAATAAAGAGAAAGTGATAATTCATGGCAACCAAACTTAAAACCAGTCTGGGACACTTTTGTTTATTTTTGTTTGTTTTGTTGTTTTGTGTTGTGTTTTTAAATTATTTTTACCCTCAATCCATGAAGGAAAAGGAAATGGAGACACTGAGAATTGAAATGACTTTCTCACGGTCACTTAAAATGCCCATGGTAAAAATGTTAGTAGCTTAGAATAGTATAAAGATCAAAGGCTTTGGAGTCAGACAGGTTGAGGGGAGGGAGGGTGAATCTGAGCTCTGGCATGATTGAGCTCCCTGTCCTTATAGAAGTGACTTCCATGAGTGTCAGCTTCCTCTTTTGAAAGACAGAGGAAATAAGATCCACCTTGCAAAGACTGTAAGAGACCAAATAAAAGCACTTGAAATGTCCAATCCCTAGAAGGCATTTTGGGAGCTGCTATGTTGTTATCACTGTGGATGATGATGATGATGATGATGATGATGATGATGATGATGAGAACATCACATAATTGTTACCTTCTAAACCAGGTGTGGATGATCTTTTCCTCTAAGGTCCCAGACAATAAACATTTAGACTTGGTGGGTTACCAGTCCACATATTCTACCACTACAGGAGGAAAGGAGCCCTAGGCAATATATACATGAATGAGTATAGCCATGTTTTTTGTAGGCTGTTCAAAGTGGGTAGCCTGCAGGATTGACTGGTGGGCCATCGAAACTGGACTAGGAACTCTAAGGGCTTACAACTCATGGGACAAAGAAATAAGCAAGATAGGAAAAAAAATCTTATTCTCATAGGGTCTCCCTACCTCCCCGGGACAGGAGGCAGTGAATAAGCAAGCACACAAAGGAAGTAAATGAGAAAAGCCTCTGACAGGATAAAAACTATGCAGGGAATTGTTAACAGGAGAGTGACAGGGTGGACACGTGAGGCTTCTTGCTGTATCTCACCATGGAGTGTAGAGTACTCCAGAAGTCATTTCCTAAAAAGCTTTCATTGATCTTGTTGGAGCTTTTATCTTACAGTTCTGGCAAAGATTTTCAAGTTTCTCGAGTTTCTTGTTTCCAAAGAACTAAGCTGGGCTTTGCAGTGCTGACCTCTTGAACAGGTGTTTACAGAGAGGTGAAAATACTCGAAACAGAAGATACCAAGGGCTCAAGGACACAGCAGAGCCTGGACCTTAATATCATCTAGAGTCTCGACTGGATATTGAAGCAGTGCTCTCCCCAAATATCCTAAAGTCCTATGTGATTAGGAGAAGCCATCTTGTCATAAGGAGTCTGGAACTAAGTGGGATATATCACATGGATACCTGCTCTATGTTGGGCCCCAAGGTGCACTCTGTAAGAACCATCCAATTGGCTCCCCTCAAGAGCCCTGAAAGGCAACTATTATGATCTTTGTTTTAGAGATGAGAAAACTGAAGTTCAGAAAGGTTGTGACTTGTCACACAGCCGGTAATTGACAGTGCCAATATGTGACCTCGAATCCGCCTGCCTCTGAAGCACTCCATTTCTGGCATCTGGTGCTTTTCCAGTCATTCCAAAGAACTGTTATGTTTCTTTCTAGATCTTCAACCCCAGTTTCCATTGTCTATTGCCACTTGACTATTTGCTCCTAAACCTACCTGAAACAACTTATCTCTATGCTTAACACCACTAAGAAATGGTGCCAGGTGGCTTTAAAAAAAAATCAGTGGTATTGAATTTACTTGTTTCTTCTTCTATCTATTCCAGTAGCAATTTCATGTTAAAAAGTAATCAAATGTGTTTGACATGATTTATTTTCACGAATCTATGCTGTCTCACACCAATTAAATTGCACTTTTCCAAATATAATGCTGAGCAGAGCCCTAAGTATTGGCTCAAATTATCCTCCCATTGAAAATAATAGAACTACGTTGGTCCATAGTCCTTCATTCTTTATTTTAAAAAATAATGGGATGTTATTTTCAGTTCTTCGCTCATACATCATACTTCCAAATTCGCTCCTAAAAATAGGTGTAATAGGTGTTACTAACTGAAATGATGGATTCTCTAATCAGGTGCATCACCCCAAAATGAAACCCATTGATACCAGGTGTTCTGTCTAATTGTATGCTTTCCAAGCACTGTAATGCATCTGTACGATTGGGTGTCTCATATTTTCTCTTTCAGTTGAGCAAATACATTGCTTCAGTAAGGGAAGATGAGTATGATGAAAAGTGATTGTACAGTATATTTCTATTCACAAATACCTTTGCAAAAGTACACTGCCTCCATGTTGTTTTGTTTGTTTGTTTTTGTTTTTTGTTTTTCTTTTTGCCACCATTTCAAAGCCAGGCCAATAATCTGGCGATGTTTTAGAATCAGTTATCACTGTCATCTTTGAAGCAGGGAGAAGTTGGAGCATCAACAGACATAGAAAGAATATGGGTGAAGGAGTAACTAGGTTCTCTATACCGTGATTACCAATGGCCACAAATAGCAATTAGGAGATTCTTTAGCATTTACTGTGAGCCAGGTTCTTTTTAAAATTTACTTGTTTAAATCCAAGTTAGTTGACATATAGCGTAGTAACGGCTTCAGAATTAGAATTTAGTGATTCATCACTTACATATAACACCCAGTGCTCATCTCAACAAGTGCCCTCTTTAACACCCATCACCCATTTAGCCCATCCCCCCCAACCCAACACCCCTCCAGCAACCTTCAGTTTGTTCTCTGTATTTAAGATCTCTTGTGGTTTGCCTCCCTCTCTGTTTTTATCTCATTTTTTCCTTCCCTTCCCCTGTGTTCATCTGTTTTGTTTCTTAAGTTCCACATATGAGTGAAATCATATATTTGTCTTTCTCTGAATGACTCCTTTTTGGGTGCATGTGCCCCCTCAAATCAGCATTTTTGTATCCTTTGGATAAATACCTACTAGCGCAATTGCTGGGTCATAGAGTAGTTTTATTTTTAATTTTTTTGAGGAAACTCCATACTGTTTTCCACAGTGGTTGAACCAGTTTGCATTCCATCAACAGTGCAAAAGTGTTTCCCTTTCTCTGCATCTTTGCCAACATCTGTTCTTTCTTGAGTTGTTAATTTTAGCCATTCTGACAGGTGTGAGGTGGTAGCTCATTGTGGTTTTGATTTGTTTTTACACTGACAATGAGTGACATTGGACATTTTTTCAAGTGCTTCTTAGCCATTTGGATGTCTTCTCTGGAAAAGTGTCTGTTCATGTCTTCTGCCCATTTCTTCACAGGATTATTTGTTTTTAAGGTGTTGAGTTGGATAAGTTCTTTATAGATTTTGGATATTAATCTTCATCTGATATGTGATCGCAAATATCTTCTCCTATTCTGTCAGTTGCCTTCTAATTTTGTTGGTTGTTTCCTTCACTGTGCAGAGCTTTTTATCTTCATGAGATCACAATAGTTTATTTTTACTCTTGTTTCCCTTGCCTCCAGAGACATGTCTAGTAAGAACTTGCTACAGCCAAGGTCAAAGAGGTTGCTGCCTGTATTCTCCTCTAGGATTTTGATGGAATCCTGTCTCACATTAGGTCTTCCATCCATTTTGAGTTCATTTTTGTGTTTGGTATAAGAAAGTGGCCCAAGTCCATTCTGCATGTTGTCCATTTTTTCCAACACCATTTGCTGAAGAGACTGTCTCTTTCCCATCGGATATTCTTTCCTGCTTTGTTGAAAATTAGTTGGCCATATATTTGTGGGTCCATTTCTGGGTTCTCTATTCTGTTCCGTTGATCTATGTGTCTGTTTTTGTAGCCGTATCATATTGTCTTGATGATTACAGCTTTGTAATACAGCTAGATGTCCAGAATTGTGATGCCTCCAATTTTGGTTTTCTTTTTCAATACTACTTTGGCTACTTAGGGTTTTTCCTGGTTCCATACAAATCTTAGGATTGTTTATTCTTGTTCTGTGAAGAATGCTGGTATTATTTTGATAGGGATTACATTGAATGTGTAGATTGCTTTGGGTAGTATCAACATTTTAACAATATTTGTTCTTTCAATCTATGAGCACAGAATGTTTTTCCATTTTTTTGTGTCTTCTTCAATTTCTTTCATAAGAATTCTATAGTTTTCAGCATACAGATCTTTTACCTCTTTGTTTAGTTTTACTCCTAGGTACCTTATGTTTTGGTGCAATTGTAAATGAGACTGATTCCTTGATTTCTCTTTCTGCTGCCTCATTATTGGTGTACAGAAATGCAACCAATTTCTGTAGGTTGATTTTATATCCTGCGACTTTGCTGAATTCCTGTATAAGTTCTAGCACTTTTTTTGGTGGAGTCCTTCAGGTTTTCCACATAGGGTATCATGTCATCTGTGAAGAGTGAAAGTTTGACTTCTTCCTTGCCAACTTGGATGCCTTTTAATCATTTTGTCATCTTATTGCTGAGACTAGCACTTCCAGTAATATGTTGAACAACAGTTGTGAGAGTGGACATCCCTGTTGTGTTCCTGACCTTAGGGAGGAAGCTCTCAGTTTTTCCCCATTGAGGATGATATTACCTGTGGGTCTCCCATATATAGCCTTTATTATGTTAAGATATGTTCCTTCTATCCCTACTTTCTTGAGATTTTTTATCAGGAACGGATACTGTGTATTTTGTCAAATGAGCCAGGTTCTATAATGGGAGCTTTACATAGGGAAACCGTGCCTGAGAAAGTCAAGTAACTTCCTGTGTGGAGGAGGTGGATGAAGGTAAGATTCAAGCTCAGTCTATATGGCTTCCATCACACCATGCTGTTTTCCTATGCATTCAACAGCTAGTCCATTCATAATCCCTTGCCAGTACTAGTGGTAAGCAAAGATGAGACTGTATTGGATATTCTTTGTTTCTTTGAGCATATGGAAGTACCACCATCATGAATCCAATAAACTGATCTACCATTTTTTGAGTCCCTTTTTGTCTTTGAAGCATTGAGCTTAGCAATAAAATACACTAAAGAAGAATAATACAGTATAGTAGTCCCCCCTTATCTGCAGGGGATCCCCAGTGGATTCTGAAACCATGGATAGTGCCAAACACTCTTTTTTCCCCTACACATATATACCTATGATAAGGTATAATTTAAAAATTAGGCACAGTAAGAGATTAACAACAATAACAAAATTGAAGAATTATAATAATATACTATAATAAAAGTTATGTGAATGTATTCTCTCTCTCTCAAAATATCTCATTGTGTTGTACTCACCCTTTTTCTTATGATGATGTGAGATGATAAAATGCCTATGTGATGAAGGGTGCCTGGGTGCCTCAGTCAGTTAAGCATTTGACTCTTGGTTTCAGCCCAGGTCATGATCTCACAGTTTGTGGGATCAAGTCCCGCATTGGGCTCTGTGCAGACAGTGTGGAGCCTGCTTGGGATTCTCTCTCCCTCTCTCTCTCTCTCTCTGCCCTCCTGCTACCTCAAAATAAATGAATAAACTCCTATCATTAGGCTACTACTTAATTTCTGATTATGCATCAGAAGGAGGATCATCTGCTTTCACACTGAGGTTGACTGAGGGTAACTGAAACCACGGAAAGCAAAACCATGGGTAAGTGAGGGGGGATTACTTTACATTCTTATCCAATGCCATTTTAGTGGGACACTATGTAAGAATCTATGAGCAAATAGCAAAAAAGTAATACATTGCAACACACACACACACACACAAACACACACGCACACACACACAAAATCAAACAAAAATAAAACCTTAAAACTGGAAGAGTTTCAAGCAGGGGATCAATACAGATTAACATATGAAAACTTTTATACAAACTATTGAAATGAGTTTAGCCTCAGATGATGAAGAGAGTTTGTGTATATAGACAGGAAAGGAAGGTTTTCCAGGAAAGGGAATGCCATAGATAAGATCATAAAGACAAGGTTGAATGTGGCATATTCTTGGTATAGTCTGGTGAACTGGGGAGTGGATGTATGAGTTTAAAAGCAGTAACACCTTTTAATTAAGCGGGCTCAGATTTTGAACATATCTTCAAAGACTGGTTAAGGATTTGGGGCTTGGCTAACCAAGTCTTAGAGGTGAACCAAATAAGCTGGAGTAGTGAAAGCCAAGTAAAATGTATGCCCTAGGGCTTGATGAGTTTACAAAATTAACAAGAGTGCTGGATATCTGTAGGGATACACAGGGGTCTGAAACAAGGAGGGTCTGGCCCTGGGTAATAATGTTGGCACTAGTGTGGAAGAAGCACACTATTAAAATAGAGCAGGGCTCAAATACTAGTTCTCTCACCTTTAGCTCTGAGTGCTTGGAGAAAAGAATTTAACCTCTTAGAAAATTCAAGTCCTCATCTGTAATAAAACCTCATCCATAAGGCTTTTTTTAAAAGATTTATTCAAATCTGGCACAATATATAATAGCCTTAATTCTGGAGTATTATAATTTGTCTATGCCTTAGCTCCAACTTCCATAATGAATATCATAGACCAGTTGGCTTAAATAACAGAAATATATTTTCTCACAGTTCTAGAGGTCTGAAAGTTCAAGATCAAGGTCCAACAGGACTCCACTTCTGGTGAGGGCTCCCTTTCTGGTTTGCAGACAGCTGCCTTTTCATTGTATTCTCACATGGCCTTTCCTAAGTGTTTGTACATGGAAAGAGAGCAACTTCTCTGGTGTTTCTTTTTAGAAGAACACCAATCCTATCAGATCAGGACTCTACCCCAATTACCTCATTTAACCTTAATAACTTCCTTAAAGGCCCCATCTCCAAATACAATCACATTGGGGGTTATGACTTCAATATATGAATTTGGGGTGGGGGAACACAATTCAGTCCATACCAGTCTATGTGTGTTAGTGCCCTTGCCACTAAAAGGATTAGCATGGAAAATATTAAGAAGGAAAACTGGAAATATGGAGGTATTAACTGGGAAAGGAGAATGAAGACAGAGGAAAAATTGAATGGAAGGTCAAATTTTTGAAGCTGAGTGGCTCAAGGAATCATGGCCTATGTCTTCCATCTACATTTAGTCACCTCCTCCTCCAACTTCAATTTCCAAAGAAAGAGTCATTCATGGTCTAATCAAAGATGGCCCTTCAAACATATCTAGCTATTCATATGCATTAAAAAAAAAACACCTCAATTTAGACTCTATTTCCAGAAAAATTTCCAGAGGATCTCACCGATATCCTTCCTGGTAGTTTTTGTCATGGAAGAAGTTCACCATGGCCCTGATTCAATGTTACCCCAAAATTTTATACAGAAAGTCCAGAAAAGAGATTTTCATTGAATTCTGGGGACTTCAATGAGGTTCTTATAAGTTCCATCCATTTTATTTTCATCCCTTTTCCAAATTATGGAAAAAAGTACTGGAGGAGGCAGGTTACATTCCTACAGTGAATCATGTTTAGAGCTTATGAGGGTGTGGAGTATGAGGGTGTGGGTATGTGTGTCTAAGTGCACTTTGTTTAATGATTGGTCTATGCAGAACAGGTAGAAAAGGAGAACAGAACTATGTGCTTTCATGTAAATGTATTATTTCCTCCTTGCTTGGCTGGAAAGTAATACTTCTGGAGATGATTCTAAATGAATAAGTGGGAGTCATTACCACCTCACCACTGAGAAAAAAATAACTTACTGTGTATCTTTATTTATTTTTATTTTCATTTGTCTTTAAGTTTATTTGTTTATTTTGAGAGGGAGTGGGAGGGCATGTGCATGGAGGAGGGGGGCAGAGAGAGAGAGAGAGAGGGAGGGAGAGAATCCCAAGCAGGCCCTGCCATCAGCACAGAGCTCAACATGGGGGCTCGATCTCACAAGCCATGAGGTGATGACCTAAACCAAAATCAAGAATCAGACGCTTAACTGACTAAAACACTCAGGTGCCCCTATTTCAATTTTTCAATTCACTGGTGGGAGTGGATCTTGCTCCTGCTTATGGTGTTGTGCACAGACATAAAGGTGATAGGGTGTTGTGAGAAGAAATATGGAGTAGGGAGGGAGAAAAATGAACTTCTATATGTTAGGTACCCAGCATGTGAAGTGTCCTGCTAGGCTTTAGCAGGTAGCTAGTAAAGACAGAGAGATGGACACACAGAGATTTACAACGCATGGAGAGAAAGTTGAGTTAGTCACAGTCCTTGGTTCATGCCCTATTGTCATCACTGGTGCATGGAAGCTCCCTGTATTTTGTGTCTACTCATTTATCCCCTTGACTACATTTTTTACTCTTATCCCCTTTTTTCCCTCTCCATAGGAAAATATATAATTTTACAAATCAACTAACTGAGGTTAAGAAAAGTCAAGTAAACTAAGTAGATTTTTCTAATGTCTCACAACAAATTAGGACAAGTGCCTGGCTTTGAATTCGGGCTTGTTGGGATGCTTCTAATGAATATTCTCATTGCATGACATCCTCAAAGACAGATTATAATAAAATATACCAGAAAGTTTTGGAACAATGAGATGTGTTCATATTATAAGGAGAAAAGTCTGGTTTGGGGATGCTAACTGTGGGGGATGGGTGGCATGAGTGTTAACTGCCTATGGGACCATACGTTGAAGTTTTTATGCCCTTTTATTGTAGAATAAATTATGAGTCTTAATAAATTATGATTAATAGCATGTTCAAAAAGTTTTACAGAACAAACTTAAGGCTTTTCTGAAGAGGATGTTCTCCAGGAGATAGGTTGGGGTTAAGGGAGGGAATTAGCAATGATTATCATAAGCAGTGATTAGCATAAATGAGAACGATAATCAAACTCAAAAGGTTTATATTCTAACTCCCCACCCCCACCCCAAATTAACAGCCCAGGCCTAAGAATCTAAGTTCTGCCTCTATGATTATTGATTAAGAAAGTCTTTGCTCAGCCTTTCTTTCTTAATGCATTCATTTCATAATCATTTACAGTTTTATAAAATTCTCAAGATTTTCCAAAATATTTTGCAATCTGTTATTGTGAGGGTAAAAAGTGGATTGAAGTAAAAGCAATATTTTATATTTGCGCAGTGAAGTATGATACATTATAATAGGAAGTTAATTTATCATACCTTTGAGAAAATTCACAAACCATATAGATAAATTTTACTTTTCCATTTAATAACTGACATGAATTATTTAATACTTAATTTCAGATTGAAATTACACCATGAAATTAAACATTGCTTTTCAGACCTAATGTGCAGAATTATGGCATTTCATATTTAGAAAATATTTTGTTTATTTATTTTTTACTTTGTTTCCAAAATATGACATAAGAGAGATGGTTTCAGTATTCTATTTGCAAACACTTCTCATCTAACACGTTGTTTGCGAGGATAGTGTTTATTCCCCAAAAATGAATATCCAATTGGATATAATCAGCACTAAATTTTCTCTTTTTAACATTGGTTTTGAAAGCACTAGAGACACCTTGACGTGCTCTAGGAGAATTTTGATCAGATAAATGCATCTTAAAGATCCATTGAAAATGCATGCACATCAGTGCTCCTTATGCTTCCTGTCTTCAACCAGCAGCATGTTATGAGTGTAAATTAAACAATATATGACTCAGAATGAAACAATTTAAAGCTGTGTAATGCTTGCCTCCCCATAACCACTAGCAGTGTTCAACTGAAGGATAAACTGAATGGTTGGATCATTTCATTCAAACCAAATGATGAACACATTTAATAGTATTTCAGTCAACATGTATAGAGAGCTTACCATGCACAGAACCCTTTACATGGACAATCTAGTTTGATTTTCACAGTAACTCTGAGTCTGGAACCTTTATAATGCATATTCAACAAGTGGGGAAATTCACAGAAAAATAGGCACTGAGTGCTTACCGTATGGCACTATTCTAAGCTCTTTAAATACACTTTAACATCTAATCCCCTGAGCAACCTTATGAATGAGGTACTATTATTATTCCCATTGTGTGGATAAGGAAATTGAGACTTAATGTAAATAACTCACCTAAAATCAAACCATATGATGTGGACCCTGGGTGGCTTAGTTGGTTAAGCATCCGACTGTTGATTTTGGCTCAGGTCATGATCTCATGGCTCGTGAGCTCAAGCCCCGCATCGGGCTCTGCACTGACAACATGGAGCCTGCTTGGGATTCTCTCTCTCCCTTTCTATCTGCCCTTCACCTGCTCCCACTTGCACATTCTATCTCTCTCTCTGAATAAACTTAAAAAAAAAAAATAAAACCATATGTTAATAAAAAGAGCCAGAGTTAAACTCAGGTGACCTGACTTCAGAGTTCAAGTTTTTGCCACCATGCTATGTTCATAGGAAGCAAAACCTATATTCAAACCAACTTTATCCAATCCTGTTTATCCATCTGTCTATCAATCTATGTACCTATGCATTTAAAATATAACAAGGGAAAAAAAAATGCTATTACTACTTGTAATAGGGTCACCTTACTAACATACTATATCTGTGGTTGGAAATGCTGATCCACTGGCACCACTCTACCCAACTGACCATCTAATGTTTCTCCTTGAAACACTTCTTTCTCTTGGCTCCTAGGATGCTACAATCACCTGATTTTCTTCCAAAGCCCTGGCCACAAATTCTCACTCTACTTTGGTAATTTCTCCTTACCTCTCAGCCCATTATAAGTTGGAGCCCTCAGGACTCAGTCCTTACATAACATTTTTCCCTGCCTACACTTACTTCTTGGAAGGAATATTTTTAAGCACAGATCATAGTCTAAGTAGTGGATTTTGATGTGAGCACCCCAGAAGAATAGGCAGGAAAAAAGGAAAAGGACAGCTAAGGAACTCCTTGAGACACCAGCAGATGAAGAGAAAATGATTTCTGTGTGTGTGTGTGTGTGTGTGTGTGTGTGTGTGTATGATAGCACCTGAAATCTATGTGAGCAGATGATATGTTAATTAGCTTGACTACAGTGATTATTTCACTACGTATATGCATATCAAATCATGTTGTATGCCTTAAATATAGACAATTTTTATTTTAAAAATCAAATAAGAGCAAACGAGCAATACTAGTGAATACTCAGACTTTAGGAGAACGAGAGGAGGGGCGCCTGGGTGGCTCAGTCGGTTAAGCATCCGACTTCAGCTCAGGTCACGATCTCACGGTCCGTGAGTTCGAGCCCCGCGTCGGGCTCTGGGCTGATGGCTCAGAGCCTGGAGCTTGCTTCTGATTCTTGTGTCTCCCTCTCTCTCTGCCCCTCCCCCATTCATGCTCTGTCTCTCTCTGTCTCAAAAATAAATAAATGTTAAAAAAAAAATTAAAAAAAAGAAGAACGAGAGGAAAGAAAAGAGAAGTATGGGAGGAAATCAAGGGATAGGAGAGTCTGAAAGTAGAGGAAGACATGAGCAGCTGTACTAAATACGAAGAGGAAAGTATACTGAGGAGTTAAAAGAGGGAAATGAATTTGGCACAGTGTACTATCCCTGCTGAAAGTAGTTCCACAGAGTGACGGTAGTATGAGGCTAGCAGCTTATGGCAAAGGAGGAAGTAGAGTCCATTATAATTTTGCAGAGAGGAGGAGAGGGAAATAAATGACAATGAAAACATGTCAATGCTTTGGCTCATCTATCCATTCGGTATCCAGTGAGCACCTAGAACTATTGAGCAGTTAGAACTATTCAAGGGATCAGGTGCACAACATCGAACAGAACAGGAAATGAGACTTGTCTTCCTACAGTTCCGTTCTGATGGACTTGGCAAAAGTAAATATATTTTTATTAATCTATGGATAATGATTATATGCATAATACATATGGCTTGTTAGTACTATTTATTATACTAATTACATATCTGTCCTAGCTTATTTACTATAACAAGTTTTCAAACAAAATCGTCACTTTATTTAAACATTTCTGTATCTCTTGCCAATACACTTGGATATGTGAATTTATTTAAGCTATTGATTGCAGGAAGGAATGATAGGATCATTTGCTGATCTTTTTTTTGTGTGTGTGGCATACCAAAGAAAAGAATAAGAAGAATGAGAAAGAGGGAAAAAGACACATGTATTATATCATGCTAACTGGTTCTCCCAATTTGTTTTCCTCCCCCATCTCTGCTTTGGACCATTCATGAGATGGAATCAGTTTCAACCCTTGAGTCTAAGCCTCTTGCTGTTTCCACCCCCGAATCTTGGTTTACTCAGGTTCCTGACAACACATGTCTTAGCACACGCTCAACACAATTCTGCTTGGCCCCTGTAGATTCCAACCCTATTTAGAAGGATTTTCTGAATTTCCATAACTTTTGGTTCAATACTGTGAGCACACAGAATCCGAATCATGATTTATCTTTCCATCCTCCACCTCTTCTTCCCAATACAACCTCCCAACAGACACACACACACACACACACACACACACACACCACTCTCTTACAGCACCAAATATGAAAAACTATCTTCTCTTTTCCCCTTTCTCAGCACTAATTGCTCTATTTCTTTACTTTATAAAGAGCGTGCCAGCTGAAATCCCCTAGCAGAATGTCATCATCTGCTTTTCAAAGCAGGCACAGAATTAAAAAACACTGTGGGTAATGGGTGCAAATCATGCAAAGCTGACACCTACTTAACACAGTTAATGTGTTAATCTGCACCTGGAATTCACTGTCGAGGGAGCACAGGGCCCCATTGTGGAACAGCTCTTCCAGCACCTTATTCCCCTGCTGGGAGCGGGTTGGTCGATTAGACTCACAGCTCCCCATGTGATTCCTAACCTGCAGATTCTACCTCTCCCTTGGGACTGTATGTGGAGGCTGATACACACCATCTCAAACACTAATGTTTTCACTTGGATAAATCAATTTTACATAAACTCGAATCTGAGTTTTGGTGACATCAAGTGACATCACGTCGGTTGGTGATAAATGAAACCTCATGCAGAAATTTCTCTGGAAACAATGAGGGATGAAAGAAAATGAGGAGTACTTGAGGCAAGAGGATGCAATGTCGCTTAAGCTTCAGATTTCAGCTCAGGTCATGAGTTCGAGCCCCGCGTCGGGCTCTGTGCTGACCGCTCAGAGCCTGGAGCCTGCTTCAGATTCTGTGTCTCCCTCTCCCTCCACCCCTCCCCTGCTCTCACTCTGTCTCTCAAAAATAAATAAAAGTTTAAAAGATTAAAAAAGAGAGAATGGAATGTCAAGGCAGCAAAAGTCCTTGCCTGTGCCCTTGGTGTGTCACTTATCTTTGTCCTCATTACCCCCAGCTAAAAACTGCAGTGTCTGATTATAACTTCAAGAGTGTTAACGCCAAATGTTTACAACTTCCCTAAAGAAAGGCTCCATATTGTGACTTAAATTATTCTTTGTCAACAGACAGACCATTCAAGAAAGGTGTCTGTGTATGCATGTGTGTGTGGTATGTATTAGTCCAAATTGCTAAATAAGTAATGTGCACATCTAACACTTAGATTTTAGTTTTTAAATACCATCTCCTTAAAAAGGACCAGGAATCCTTGGAAAAAATGGATGATTCCAGAGGTGAATCAGGGAAAGCACAAAACAAACTGATTGTTGCGCCCCAACATAGACACATGCTCAAACAATGATCCGGGGTGGAGAGGGGGGTGGGTGCCAAAAGGGCACAGGATTTAGTGTGAAGAAATTTCCACTGTCCAAATCTGGACAATTTGAAATCAAAATGAATAATGATGGGAATTAATTATAACTCATTGAAAAAAATAGCAACCTGTGAATCCATAGAGAAATAGATGAATAAGTGAATGAATGAATGAATGAATGAGTAAATAGGAAGGAATAGCTCTTCCTTAAAATAAAGTGCCATCTAATCAATGTGAAGGGAATAGTGGAATTGGAAAATAACCATTTGGTTTATGCCATTATAATAATTGTTTCAGGCAGAAATGCACCAATAGATGCTAAAACCAATAGGTGGGCGAATGTTTGATAAAAAATGGAACATTTGTCTATAGTCTCAGAAAATCTTCCCACAAGATACCTTTAATTGAAAAGGGAAAATAGTAACTCTGTAGAAATTTGGCAGATATCACCTTAAACAAGTGATCAAAGTTAACACCACCAGTAATGGGACAAAATTACGCATCATCTGGCTCTTGATCTGAAGCTCTAAGATGAAACATTGGTTCTGTGGTATTCTTGCCAAAAGTACATAACCTAAATTTAATCATGAGATGACATCAGGAAAACCCAGATTGAGAGACATTTTCCAAAATAACTGGCCTGAAATCTTTTTAAAAAATGTAAAGGTCATAAAACATAAAGTGACATCAAGGAACTATTCTAGATTAAAGAAGACCCCGGATATTTGACAACTAAATGAAAGCTATGATTCTAACTTGGATCATGTGCCCAAGACTTTTGGTCTTTCTGTTATAAAAGGCACTACTGAAACAATTGAAATTTTGCCTAAGATCTGTAGATGGTTTTTTACAGTCTTAATTACCACTGATTTTTATAATTATACTGCGATTATATATAGGCATACCCTATACACAAATTTTTAGTAAATGTACATTTGCACATTTAAGGGTAAGTTTGCATTATGTCTGCAACTTACTCTCCAATAAGTCAGAAAAAAATTAATAGTGTGTGCCTGAGGGGCTGTGTGTGTGCATGTGTGTGAGAGAAAGCAAATGTGATAAAACAATAGCATTTGAAGAATCTCATTGAATACATATGGATATTTGTGCAGCTTTTTTGTAAGGCTGAAATTATTTAAAGATAAAAGCTAAAAAAATAAAAAAGTAAAAACAAAAAATGAAAGGTACGTCATCTGAGATTGACAATACTTAATCATCCTGCTTTTAAAGATTCAATTTTTTGACCTCCTCAACTTTGTTATTTTAAAAGAAAGTTTTACAGTCTTTTGAAAAAGTCTTAAAAATAGACAATCTATCTCATCTTACTAAAAGGAGTCCTCTGACGTCTAAATTATATATACAGCAGCACAAACATATTCAATAAATCTATAATTTATCGGCACTGGTCTGTCTACAACCTTCACAATGTGCCTTCAAGATCCATATTGCTAATGGCACAAGTTCCCAGAATCGCATTTCTGGACTTGCCCAGAAACTCTGGCTCAAATTCCTCTTGTTTATTTCAGATATCCCACAGAAACTAACAGCAATGGATAAAGCACATGATAAAGAATAGGACTGAGCTTCCTTGCCTAAGAAGTTCTGATGAATTACTCCTGTTGGTCTCGGATCCTGGGTGGCTCAGTCGGTTAAGCATTCAGCTCTTGATTTCAGCTCAGGTCATGATCTCACAGTTCGTGAATTCAAGCCTCACATTGGGCTCTGAGCTGACAGCACGGAGCCTGCTTAGGATTCTCTCTCCCTCTCTCTCTCTGCCCCTCCCCTGTTCATTCCCTCTCTCTCTCTCTCTCAAAAATAAAATAAATAAACATTTAAAAAAATAAAACTATGATCATTACCATATATGAATAAATGTCAACACGAACGAAAGGCAATATAACAACATATTTTTCTCCTTTTATAGAATAGCTTCCCTAAAGATCATCATTGGAAACCTTAGAGAGAAAAGTAGCAGCTTGGTATAGGGGAAAACCATGAAGTGTGAAGTCAAACAAATCCTTATTTAAATTCGGGAAAATTATTTAACCCATTTTGAATCTCAACATACTTATCTATAAAAAAACATGAAAAAATAATCATTTTAGGGAGGGGATATTTCAAAGAATAAATAAGCTGAAGTGTGGAATGTGCTACATACTTTCCATTTTCGCCTCCAGATCTCCTCTTCATTTTTCTCCACCCTACTTAGTGTCTTAGAAAACTGATCTCAAGAACTGCATCAACCAAGATTCTTTGCTTTGGGCTGCTGGATGAGTTCAAGCTGTGGCATAGTCTAGAGACTAGCAGTTAGAAAGAGGTGTGGTACTGATCCCTCCATTTCCCACCCTGTGAAGCTAGTGTTGGGCAGTGGCTACATGATTCTCTCTGAGGTAGTTTCCAATGGACAGCACTTCTTCTGTAGATAGAGTTTTCACAGGTTAGGGCAACCTTTCCCTGGTTCTACCACTCTGTCTCACAACAATGATGTTATCTTCCCACTATTGCTCTTCCCAGAGTGCCTCAGTATCCTTTATCGGTTACCTTACTCTTGCCTTTGTGAACAGTCTCTTCATTTAATCTCCTTAATCACTCCCATGCCATGTGCCAGCTGTTTGCCGCTAGCATATAGACTGATTCAAGAATGATTTTGCGGGGCGCCTGGGTGGCGCAGTCGGTTAAGCGTCCGACTTCAGCCAGGTCACGATCTCACGGTCCGTGAGTTGGAGCCCTGCGTTGGGCTCTGGGCTGATGGCTCGGAGCCTGGAGCCTGTTTCCGATTCTGTGTCTCCCTCTCTCTCTGCCCCTCCCCCGTTCATGCTCTGTCTCTCTCTGTCCCAAAAATAAATAAAAAACGTTGAAAAAAAAATTAAAAAAAAAATTTTAAAAAAAGAATGATTTTACCACTCAATGGATGCCAGTTTTACAGCCATTACTTCATCTGTCTTGGCTGTAGTCAAGTTTAAGAAACCTCACACCAAGGGAGGGACAGGCTCTCTACTTGCTTTTTGAAGTTAGAAAGAGATTCCAGTTATGATATTTGAACTTTTGAATAACAAAATTATTTATTCTTGTGTTCATATGTAATATGCTATTTATTAAGGATTACCAATAATTTTCCTCAATATGTTCTATAATAGCCTCAGACAAAAAGGGGAAAGAAAAAGAGAAATAGGTTTTATATAGTAAGACTTTATGATTATTGACCTTCCAGAGGGATTTCATGTCTATGATCTTACTTGCTTCCTTAGCTTTTACTTCAATAGGTCGTATAATGTCTGAAACCCATCTCAATTTGCTCCTTGTTCCTGGCATTTTCCCTCTTTTGCATCAAACATCTGGGAGCATTTTACAAAGCTTTCCTGTAATCTGCCAAACTATGCCCACATGCGTCTTTCAGAAGCCTAATTTTCTCCACCCAGTAATTGGTCAATGCAGAGAAACAAAGTATCACTTTATTTTACATAATGGCACTATGTAAAATGATTCACTAATTCAGTGCTGAAAAATAATAATCACAAGTTGGAAGATTTAAAAACACATGTGAGAAGATAGCACCCAGGGAAATCTGTGCTCTTAGTGCATACACAAGCTCACTCTTGCCCCCTGCAGTCTGCTAAGGGACAAAGAGTATTTTGTAATTAGCCTTGTGTTTTGCTTGTAAACTTTAGCTGAAATGTTCATTTACCTTATAAGGAACTGTCAGTACCTCCAGGAATACACCACACAACAGTATTATTTAGAACCAGTTTTGCTTCCACATCACGTAACAAATATGTCTTTGTTCCTCCTTTGTCTCTACTTCTTGTTAATAGAGAAAATTGTCTAGAAAAAAATGCAACCTACAACTTAATATGGATTACTACATTTTGCACTTCTTACAATTCGCAATAAATGTCTATAAAAAAGAAAGATACAGCAATAGATAATGTTTTTTCCTAGATAATAATTTTCAAAAATAGAATGCCTAAGTAAATAAATTGGACAAGCTTACCTTATCACCCACCGTTTCATATTACTGACATTGCTAAGAGAACTTCCCTTGAAGAGCCCTACAATTCAGCACCCATGCTGCTGGACAGTACCCTCTCAGCAAGCACCTAAGTAAAACCACTCATAGATGAAAATGGAGGAACTAAGAATGCTTTTCTGTAGTAACTAAGATCTCTATATGCCAAAGTCTTCCATATCCCCTCCATACACTCTACTGAAACTACTCTTCTCTGCCTTAAAACAAACAAAAACTTTGTCCACCTAATGGTACAAAATAAATAGTCAAACAAATCTCAAGTCTTTGCCAAGCAGCCACACTTCAAACCTACTTCTGCAGTGGGGTACTCATATCAATAAGGAATTTAGGGAAGAATCAGGGTTTCAGCTATTTAAAAAGGTGCACTGACTAAATCTCATTTCAATTTAATTAAATAAAAATGAGTGGATTTTTTTTGTTAATACAATGATACATTTTAATTTATATCTCAGAGTTGGTATAGATTCTAACTATGCTATCATCCAAGTAGCAATTCACATTCCTAAGTCTGTCCTACAAAGCCTTTTACAAATATGTATGTGCCTGAAGTCAGTAAGGGCTCATTCTATCTTTGGGCATGTCTGACCATCAGATAGCTCTTCCTGAGCAAACCAGGCAATGTCAGATATTAATAGATAGTAGGTCCCTACTTCTAGTCAAACCAGGACTAGCTTTAATT
Organism: Neofelis nebulosa; assembly: GCF_028018385.1. Lineage (NCBI taxonomy): Eukaryota > Metazoa > Chordata > Mammalia > Carnivora > Felidae > Neofelis > Neofelis nebulosa. The sequence continues at coordinate 9,117,497 of NC_080788.1, forward strand.
TCTTTTTATTAGGGAACTATCTGAAGACAGTTAACATTCCTTCTACCATTTATTATGTGCACTACTCTTTTACATCACTCTTCACATCATTATACATGCAAGCCACTGAATGCATTTCCATTTTTGAGGCTCAAGAATGTACTATAATACTCTAGGTTTTGTGTTGACAAGGGGAAAGCAGAAGGAAACACTTCTCTATCTCATTCTAGATTTTATATTTCTACCAAAGCCACTGAATCGTCACTTTGGCAGGTGTAGCACACTGAGTCTTATTAAGCTCACTGTCAGCAACGACTGCCACACAGACAACTTGTACTCTTCCACAGGGTGTGCCCTTGGTTGGGAGCTCTGTGAGCAGCATTCATCTTTATCTAGTTTCATCATTTGAATGCCATCCACCATTTCAATCTGTAAATGTATTTTAGGATATCAATTATAAATCATTATGTGCAATAGATTCACAATGTGCATTTGAAGTAATAGGTATCCTTTCAAATCTCCTTTCCCACCTTTGAAATCTGTTCCTTCTTGGCAAGTTTGATTCTATTCTCTTTCTCCTCCTCCCCCTCCTCCTCCTCTTCCTCGTCCTCCTTCACAGTCTGACTATCATTCAGAAAGGAATAATCATTATTTCTATAAATAGAACTAAGTGCTTTATTTTTTTAATGCATATGATTGTGGAATGGGACAGGATTTAAGGTAAAGCCACGAATATAAATTCCTATTCAGGTTGAAAAATACCCATTAATCAGCATACCCTGAATATATTCCTTCAACTAATAACAACTTCCTTGAATTATGCTATTATTCAGCCCACAGGTCTCCATATTTCCCATACACATAAAATGAAAGGCTTGGCAAAGATTTATTTGTTCATTTATTTATTGATTACCTCCTATGCATCAGGCATTGTTCTAGGTGCTAAGAATATAGCTTTAAACAAGACAAATAAAGTTCCTTTGCTCATGGATTGTACATTCCAGCTGGGAGAGACAGATGATACTAAATTAAAGGTGTCATGGTAGTAGGGACTAGGAATGCTACTTTAGGCAAGGTGCTTATGAAAAGTCTTGCTGAGATGGTGAAATTTAAGCTGAGATTATGACATTTAAACTGAGACTTGAATGTCAGAGAGGAGCCAGCTATGCAAGATCTATAGGAAGTGCATACCAGCCAGAGGAAACAGCTAGTGAAGAAATTGTAAGTTAGGACTGATCCACCTCGGGCTGTTAAAAAAACAGAATATCTAGTTTAAAGCCAAGGTAAACAATTCATTCTACATTCCTTTGATCTACTGGCTAGTAACCATATCAAAATGAAATCAAATCAGATTAGAACTTGTATAAATCTCAAAATTGTTATGTTGATTGAAAAGAAGTCAAAGAGGGGAAAGAGTACATATTGTATAATTCCATTGTACATAACATTCTAAAAATACAGACTAATCTTCAGGGACAGAAAGCAAGTCAGTGGTCATCTGAGTGATGGACAGATTACAAAGGGATTCAAGGATATGGTGGGAAGTGGTGGGAATGACTGCAATTTTTGTTGTGATGGTTTCATGAGCATATTTTTGTATGCCACAACTCATCAAATTCCATATTTTAAATATGTGCGGGTAATTGTATATCAATGATACCTCAATAAAGCTATAATAAAATCAAATGCTTGAACATTTTCTTTAATAAGGAATATGTGGTATTTCCCAGATATGCCCAGTTTGTTTTCCAAGTAGTTAACAAACCTCCCTTGATAATACAACCTGTGCTTTCCTGATACCTGCATCACATGCATTTGCCTGTATTGAAAAGACTGTACTCTTTCCCCTCTTTGACTTCTTTTCTCAGTGTCGAGCAGTGAAAGAATATTTTGTCTAACCTCAGTTTGCAAACAGGTCTCCTCGAAGATTTTGGACAGGAGATACAGGATCTAATTTGCATATAATTTCAGAATTGCACTTTAATTCAGCCAATCCAGAAACCCTGAACTCATTTAATTTATATATATATATATATATATATATATATATATATATATATATATATATAAATTTATATATATATTTAGTATTGTGGGTATATATAATATATATGTGCATATTATATATACAATATATACATATTATATACATATATACATTAGACACACGCACACACAGATGTTCTTTCTTGGCAAGTTTGATTCTCTTCTCCTTTTCCTCCTCCCCCTCCTTTACTCCTCCTCCTCTTCCTCTTCCTCCTTCTTGGTCTAAAGATCATTCTTTCCCCCCTCCCCCAACATCCTTCTGTATGCAGAGAAGAAAGAAGCATGCCATGGGTCACAGAAGACCTCCCTCTTCAAGCATCAATTACCTGCAACATCAAGAGGTGTGCCTTCTCTTTAGCTAGATTTATGCACAAAATATAACTAGAATGTTTTGTTCCTCCTTGTACTGGTTTTATAAATTCTAACCTCTTCAGGAAATTGAATGTCTCGGACATTATTCTTATTTCTGTTGTTAACAAAAGTTAGAGGAAGGACTTGGGGGATTGTCAATGGAGTTAGTAACAACTATTCTCCTGGGTGTAGGGGAGCTCTGTATGAGATATCTGTCACTAATACCAAGAAGTTATTTTGCATACCTGGCTGCCTAGGTGTATGCTTACGTTAGCCTCTCACCATTCTGGGCTCCATCTATGGGCTCTCACATAGTGGTTATAAACAGAGATAGAAACACTTGAAAATAGTGAAGAATTACACAAATTAAAATCACTGTAATCATCCTGTACATATTGGGAGCTCAACAGAAACGTGCATATTTAAGAATTACCATTGTTCTATTCCATGGGAACTTCTGAAACTAATTTAGCTTAATGCTTTATTCTGATGGCAGTCATACCTCTGCTTTGAAGCCATAGTTTTGTCTATTTGCAAATTACAATTTTTTGGAATCACTCATGACTATACTAAAAAGTATTACCTGGTACAGCCATATCATCATTCTGTCATTTCTCTCTGGTTCTTCAAGGTTTGGGGTTAGATTTTACCAATCTATTACTCAGATTTGTTAACAGAAGAGGAGAGACAATTATTTCCAGGGAAGAGAGGGTGGGCATTTGTAGTAGATGAACGTGGGGACAGCTGATATCTGAGGGGCTTTCAGCATTCAGGCAAGTCTTGGCCACCTTCTTTGTGGCTACAGGCCACAGGGGTAGGTGAAAACAGTTTCTTTGGAAGCACTCCAGCAGACCCTGCAGAGGGCATGTCCTGAAAGTTCCTGAGATTCCCAGCAGCTTCTGGGTGGGCTCTTGAAAACCCCTAACTTCACTATTGAACGTTCACAGACCACAGAGTCCTTGCCCTTTATCCCCAAGGCTTTCCAATTATTTAATAAGCTTCTCATTCCCTTTATGCAACATTCCAATTTAGAATTTATAAACTGCCGCTTGGTTTCCTGATAAGGTAAACAAGTACAGATACAGGTAGGAACCAGTTAAAAACAAGAGATCAGATTTTATAAAACCCTATGGTTAAAACCGGTATAGTGGTTAAACATGCCAGTGTTAGCACCATCATTTACAAGTAATTTTAGGTAAGTTATTTAAGCTTTCTGTGCCTCAGGTTCATCTGTATAAAATGAGGCAAAATAATATTTACCTTTTAGGATTATTTGTGGGGATTAAAAAAACTCTTGTATGGAGAAATACTTAAAATGGTGCTTAGCATATGCTAAGCAATCAATAAGCATTGTTTATTCTTATCAGTGGTTCCATGAACAGCTTTTCTGATGGGGACACTCAATTCCCTGGTGTCTGTTTTCCCACTACACTAATGCCTGAGTGTGTAAACTATAGCTCAGACTGGACTGCAAATCACCTGTAGTTCTGGGTGCTTCACTGGTAGGAGGCAGACACCATTCCACTTCTCTAAGGCCTTACCAAGAGTTAGATCAATCCTTTGTAAGGCAAGCCTTCAATCACTGATATTAGGTAGACCTAAATGACAATTGCATATCCTTTGTTTAGAACGGGGAGTAGTGGCTTTGACTTTCTCTAGGTCATTCCCATGTAATTAAATACATGAAGAACAAGAACAACAACAAAGCTGCAATAGCTGGTTGTGCTTCATGGCTTTGAACGTTTAGTGGGTAAAAGGTCAATGAAGTTGAGGCTGATCTGGATGGATGCTTCCCCACTATAGAGGATGCTGTGATGTTGGCAATGAACTCAAAGGGGCCAGATCTCTGGTTAAGAATGTTGATTTATTGATCGAATTTCATGGCTTCAGCTTTCCCCTTTGTATTAGAGACTGCTTTATGGGTTAAAAAAAATAATTTTCAATACATTTCAGACAGAAAAAGAAGAAATTTGAATTCAGTCATCTGTTTTTGAATCATGAATCAGTTATATAGTAGTGACTTGGCCTTTATCAAACATGCAATATCTTAAGACTCTATTCATCTATAAGATAATTACTACTACTACTATTGGCTTCCTAGGACTTGCCTTACTTAAGATAATACATATCAAATCCTCATCACACTCCTGGGCACATGCTATTCTATTATCACTATTCTACCCTTCACTGTATTTATTTTGTCACACATTGGCAAAGCACAGGGAGCCAGTTAGCCTCCCCTATTCAAAGCCACATAACAAAATGATGAATACTAAGTCATCATGAACATATTAGCTCTAATTTAGTTTCCATTCCCATTGCCCTAGGACCATACTGGCTTATGTTAAGTTATCTCCATTTTCCAGTAGACTCATCTCTCACCACAAATAGAATTGCTAAGTCTGGGATGAGCTATCACATGACTAAAGAGATTTTTTGCTTTCCTAGGACATATTTGAGATCTGGGTTGGACAAACTCATCTAAAAGGATTAAAGTGACCAAGCAGATGTGAGTCATGTCTCCTTTCTCCTGAAGCATCCAACTCTGGGAACAGAAAACAGTACATGCTGTGATTCCTATTAAGAATATTTAAGACCCCCTTTTAGTGGGCCACCTTGCACCTGATTCTTACTTTGTGTTGGATGACTACTTTGACATCCTTCCCCACCATGTAATTTTCCCCAACATTTGTGATATCTCCTTTTGAACATACTTCTTTTATCTTTATTTTATTGTTTTTTCTCATCAATATTTATATCTCCTTTCTGTTACCTGTGCATGGTTAAGCTTCTGTCTCTTTATTATCTATCCAGTAGGCATAAAGATAAAATTTAATTTTCACTCAATCTCATACCAGCTTTGTGCCATTTAGCATAATTCAACCACCCTGCAGTTGCAACCTTACTACCCATGTTGGAATAGGAAGATGTCAATGGCTGTAGCCTTGAAAATAAACATACCATATTAGAGCTAAAAGGAATTTAAAGAGCTATAATTTGGAAGCTAAGAAGCCTAAGAGTAAAGAAGGCAAACCACCTCCCCAGAAGCACAGAGTCGGCTGTCAGCAGCAATACCCATAACTGAGCTACCTGAAATCTAAGCCACATGACTTAAGAAAAACTATGCTGGGTACAGAAGTGAGGCTTTATGGAAACTTGTGGGATACCAAAACTCAGGATAGACTATTTCCTCTTGGGTGGAGTGGATGTGTCTGGGTTTCTTTACTTGGTTCCCTCCTAAGAGAGGGGAGTTAGACACCTGGCCAGGATAAAGAAATCAGGCAAAACACAGAAATGTTCTCAGAAGCTTAAAAGCAGACTTCTTCCTTCTGCATCAGATTGATCTACATCCAGGATCTTACAAACCAAAAATGTAAACTTTCTATGATATCTTGATATCTTGGTTTAAATATCATGACCTGATTTCTTCTCCTGTGATGCAGTTTCCTCCCTCCTTCCCTTCTTTCTTCCCTCCTTCCTTCCTTCCATCTATTTGTCTGTCCTTCCTCCTTCTCTCTTTTCTTCATTCCTCCTTTCTTTCTTCCTTCCTTCCTCCCTTCCTCCCTCTTTTCCTTTCTTATCACTTCTTCCTTCCTCTCACTGCTTTTATTGAATCCATAGTTTGGTTTCACCCTACCAGTTTACAGCTGGTAAACTAACTCTTACAGGTGAAGTGGCTTTGAACCCCAAGATCTAGCTCCTTGTAAGGGCCATGGTATGAGGGTTCATAGGGTTACAGCAAAGACAAAGTCAACATTTAGAATAAACAGAACAAGAATTACTTCAAAAATTAATGAAAACCTATTGAATTAACTTAAGCTACCCATGCCAAGCTATTTGCAGCCTTTTTGAATAAAAACTGCCTCTTGTATTTGGGAGAATTTCACAGGTTTTTATTTGCCTTCCATTTTTAGAATTAACAACAAAGACAAGAACTGCATAGGCTGAAATTGACATAAAGAGTAGCAAGAGCAAGTTTCTTGACTGAAACCCTTTTCCAGGGACTGGTAGCCTATTTTATTTTCAGGTATTTATAGATTCATAGGCAAGAGACCAGCTGTTCATGTGGTTGAGCCTGAGGCAGAGGCGAAAGATATCCCCAGTGTTGACTGGCAATAGGTAAATCACTTAACTACACCTAGTGAGTCACTTAGACTTCCTGGGCTCCCGTGGAATCACTCGTAAAATAGGATTTCTTTTAGGTTAGCTTCCATGGTTATTAGAAGCTAACATTTTGCAAATAGCAAATGCAATATGAAGAAAATGCATTTTGACTCCTCTCTGTCTGCAGTCTCTTTCATCTTTGTCTTTGGAATTCCTCTCTCCATGGGTAGCGATGCATTCCACCTACAGCAACACACATTCCACCCATGATGGCATTGATTTCCCCGAATACTATTAAAACAATCAAGGGATATTTCTGGGCCAAAATGACCCAAGTCATTCAGATTTTTAAAAACTTACACACAAACACACACAGACATACGTACACCCAACACATCTTTTTGGTGACTGTACAATGCAAGAAACTAATAATAGGGTTATATTAGATTTAGGTTATATACTTAATGGCCCCCAACTCTTGGAGTTAGATGGATTGGCTTCAAAAGCCAGCAGTCTCTTCTAAGATTCATGACATTTGGCAAATCTCTTAAACTCCACAAAACTTATTTTCTTTGTTTGCAAAAGGGGATGCTAATTATAGCATCACACAGGATTATATATATGATTAAGATAATAGTTTAAAAATGCAGCATCTGATTCATGGTAAGGCTCTAATGAATGTTTGCTATTATTGTTATCATATATAGATATAGATATAGATATAGATATAGATATAGATATATAGATATACAGATATTAACATACTAATCATTTTCACAGCTTCATACTCTTCTAGAAAATTAATCAATAATGGTTTTCTTTTGCTTCTTAGTACTGCTAAGAATTTGGGTTGTTTAAATTTATTTGGGATAGATGTATCATTGTTATAAATATCCATACATTAAATATCGTTCTCTGTTAAGTTAATCTTCTTGAGGGATATACAAGCTGGAAATATAGGAATTAATGGGAGTTTTTTATGGACCTTCTTACGAGTTGCGAAATTCTTCTCCAGAGGAAAGTAAGCCAGTTTACAGACAGCTGTATGATATTACTAAATCTCTTTTCTCATAGACACACTAACATTCTTCTTTTTTAATTATTTTTATTTAATTATTATAGAAGGATCAGCATAAAATCATAACAAAAATATTTGGATTTGCCTTTCTTTATCTACTAATGGAATTGGGTTTTTTGTTGTTGTTTTCCCAAGATAAGATTAGCATTTCTTCCTGGTTAGTTCATTTTTCTTGACCCATTAGGGAACCACTTAATGTTTTAAAGCAACATGTGATATTCACCATCTCAAAAGACTCCCCCAGGCTAGATCCCATTCCAACATTCCCATCTTTGTAATCACTGGGCATTTCTTTGCCTACAACTATGGAATGAAACTAAAACCATTCTCAAATATTAGGTACCATGGATTACTTTTTCAAAAATTTGAATACATTTAGGGTGACAGAAGACAAGAGAAGAAAGATATTATCAGAGTTTCAATGTGACTATAATTTGCAATCCTTTGTTTGGATATAATGATACCTTTTGATTCTCCCCATTTCCAGATTTCCCATTTTGGCCCGTAGACATTGGTACTCACTTTCCGTCCCCATCCATTCTCTCCAATGGAGGAAGAAGAACATGAAACTGGTGATTTGGAGAGAGATGCTGACTGAGCTTGAGCACCCCATGGCCCCCTGTGCTCATTTTCTCCCTGCAAGACCAGACTCGGGTGCACCCATTGCTCCTCTGCACGAGAAGCTTAGCAAGGCAGACTCTAACCCTACAGCTTTAGGTGAAGAACTTCAATTCTGGTGGGGCCATGACTCTCATTACCAGTAATAAAGCAGTTATGTTTTATTTCAACCTACCTAGCTCCTGTGCTCTATTTCTTATTTGATTTGGAATTCACGAGAGAAGAAAGAAGTATCATTCACTGGGCATCCAAAGGCCCAGACAGCTTAGTATTTGTAGTCATTAAACATCAAGGATGCACAGTCACACTACCTGGTTCAACCACTAATATGCTTCTTGCTAGTTGGGCAAATGGCAAGTTATATGGCTTCTCTGAGTTCCAGTTTCTTCATCTGTACAGGGAAGATAATAATTATACATACCTCAAAGAACCCTTGAAAGTGGAGATGGCAAACTATGGCTCACTTGGACCAATCTAGTCCATTGCTTATTTTTGTAAATAAAATTTTACTGAAATACAGCCATGCCTATATATTTACATATTTTCTATGGCTACTTTCATGCTACCACAGTAGAGCTGAGCAGTTGCAAAAGAGACCATATGGCCCACAAAACCTAAAATATTTTCTGTCTTTTTACAGAAAAAGTCTGCCAACCCTTGGTTTAAAAGATAAAACAAGGAGAGGTATGGCTGCAAAATGCATAGCACTGTACATGAAAAGCATAAATGTTTATTATGTTTTAGCTGTTATTATCTATAAAAGACAGGATGTCTTAGTGATCAAGAGTACTGGTTCTTTACCAAGACGACCTGGTTCAAATCCCAGTTCTACAATTTACCAACCCTGCCATTTTAGTCAAGCTACATAGTCTTTCTGAGTCACAATGTAGTCATCGGTACACGGAGATAATAATGCCTACCTTGTATGGTTACTGAAATGTTTAAATGAGATTATACAGGTAAATTGCTTAGGAGAGTACATCATCACCACAACTGTCATTAATTTCCTCCTATAGAATTCCAAAATATGAACTTATTTTTAATACTAGTTCATTGATTGTATTAAATCTCAATTAATTCACATTTTCACTCAGAAAATATTAAGTGACCATCTTGAGACAGTCAGAGTATATCCAGAGATGCATATAACTTTTCATATCCTACCTCCTTAGCTTCCCCAAATCTGTGCTCTTGGATAAAAGCAAAAATACTCCGAATTCTTGAAGAAAAAAACACCATCTAAATCAGGTTACTTCACATAGAGGAACTATCAGCATCCAGTTAGACTACACAACATTTTAAAGACTATCCAAAGCCTGGATTATCATGAAATTATGAGTCTTGACAGAGTTCTCAGATGAGTAAACAAGCGATGATGAAATAGAAGTTGAAAGACAAGGAGGGAAGAATCATAACAACGGGGTGGGTGGAACGTTCTGCAATGTACAAGGAGACAGACACCTCAGTCAGCTGACAGAACAATTTTCGCTTTGGATAATGACCAGCCATGAGAAACAGAAGCCAGCCTGACACAGAAAATTCAAGAAAAATGGAATCTCTGAAACACTGAGTGAAAAAATTACAGGTTAAAATGGAACAAGAACTCGCCGTATTACAGATGTGAACAAAAGAGAAGCTGATGAGAGAAAAGGAAACAGAAGCAATGAAATCAAAACACATTATCAGCAAAGAGGAGAGTCATGCCACAGAACATTAAATCTGTGAGGACAGGAGCGCCTGGGTGGCTCAGTCGGTTGAGCGTCCGACTTTGGCTCAGGTCATGATCTCGCGGTTTGTGAGTTCGAGCCCCGTGTCGGGCTCTGTGCTGACAGCTCAGAGCCTGGAGCCTGCTTCGGATTCTGTGTCTCCCTCTCTCTGACCCTCCCCCGTTCATGCTCTGTCTCTCTCTGTCTCAAAAATAAAATAAATGTTAAAATAATAATAAAAAAAAAATCTGTGAGGACAGTTTCCAGAACTTGGTGAATGGGAATGAAGAAAAAAGGATGATAAGGGGAGAAGAAAAGACAGATACGGAGGTTGGGAAGCAGATATCAAATATTCCAGAGATGGAAAAATGACGATTTGGGATGGAATCACTGCCACCTGGTAATGGAAAGGCGTGTTATAAGGTGACCAAGTGTTCGGATTCAAAATCAATCAAAAGGACCTAAATGTAACATAAGAAATATAGTTGATGTAGACATAGAATGTTTGTGTTAGTGAACCGAATGAAAACCAGTACAACTATTCAGGCAGGAGAAACAGGGGGTATGCAGAGGACAGTCAGGCTGAGGCCTGTAGGATTAAATGGCAGAGTAAGCCATGCCTACATGGTGCAGTCAAACCTCCAGGCAGGCACAATGGGACTCCTGTGTAAAGGAGACAGAGATTCACATATATATTAATATGCCAAATACCCTTGATTTACTTTACCAAAAAAAAAAAAAAAAGCTTTTTTTTAAAGGTATTCTCTAGCAAAAATGTGAGATGAATCAACATGGAGAAAAAATAATGGGGACATAACCGTACAGAATAGATAAAAATGAGCAATGCAAGTAATTAAACAAAATTGAATTTTACAGTGATTTGAATATGACTATAAGGCAATCTAAATGTCACAGATACTTCTCATACAGGAAAAGAGGAGCAGAAAAATAATATCTTTGTTTCAAACAAATGGGAAACAAACGGGTTTTATAGACCATTTGTATATGTTCAAGATGTTCAAGGATAACCCCTAGGAAATTTGAAGTGTTCCACATGATACAGCAATATACACCAAGCACAGATTTTACTCACTCAGAACTATAGGCACAAGCCCCCTCAATTCATATTAAAAACATCAATGTCTGTGATAAAATGATATTTTAGATCATAGCCAAATATAGTTTCCTTTGATTTTCAAGGATGGATGAAGATTAGAGAGTCTGTTATCATAATTTAAGACTTTATTAATTCATTAATTCATTAATGAATTCATTATAATTCATATAATTCATTAATTCATTAATAATCATTTTTATGGATACAAAAAAATTGATAAAATTCATCATCCAATCTTGATTTTTTAATTAATAAGCTAAAAAACTAATTTATAAAGAAGACATTGAGCATTAATATCAAAACAACAGACATTTTACTTAATGTTCAAGTGCTTAGGGTATTCTCATTTTAAAGTTAGATTGACAGCAAGGATATCCATAGAATCACCATACTTTTTTTTTTTAACTTAAAAAAAATTTTTTTAATGTTTATTTTTGAGGGACAGAGAGAGAGACAGAGTGCGAGCAAGGGAGGGGCAGAGAGAGGGGAGACACAGAATCTGAAGCAGGTTCCAGGTTCTGAGCTGTCAGCACAGACCCCAACATGGGGCTTGAACCATGAAAGGCAAGATCATGACCTGAGCCAAAGTCGGACACAACCAACTGAGCCACCCAGGTGCTCCTTTTTTAACTTTTTTTTTTTTAAGTTTATTTATTTTGACAGAGAGACAGAGAGAGTGACGAAGGGGTGGGGGGGGGGGCGGGTGGGCAGAGAGAATTCCAAGCAGGCTCCACACTGTCAATGCAGAGCCCAATCTGGTGCTGGAACTCACAAACCATGAGATCATGACACTTAACCAATGGAGCCACCCAGGCGCCCCTAGAATCACCATCCTTAAATAATGTTTTCAAAACTCTAGCCAAGATTATAAATTAAAAATAAAATAGATATCACATCATGGTGATAACCACTTAGAAAAATATGGGTAAAGGACCCTTTTAAGAGTAACAAGACAATTTAAAATATTAAGCTTAAAAGCCTATGATCATATATCCAGGAATCACATGAAAGGGCACAAAAAGAACCCCTACAATACTTTTTTTGTGAACATCAAAGAAGATCTAAGTAAGAGGAACAAAATACCAGATTTTGAAAAAACAATATAGGCAAACAGTCAATAGACCAAAAGAATCTATAATTTTAATGCAGTTTGAATTAAAATCGCAGTGGTTTCATTTTTGGCAGTTAACGACTCATTATAGGCTTCATCAGTGAAAATAAAGAAGAGAAAATAGCAAAGCACATTTTTAAACAAATATTAATGAGGTGGTGCTTGTAGCATTATGTATTTAAGTTACATGGCTACAATATTAAGGACTATGTGCTCCTGGAAGACAGACTAATGAAACAGAACATAACATCAAGAAAATATACCCAGGTACACGCATGTATAAATGCTCTATAGCTAACTGACATTACTAACCACTGATGAAGGATGGACTATTTAGTAATTTCTAGGGCAAATGATTAATAATACAGAAATATAAAACTATTCAATGGTAAAAAAAAATGGAAAAGAAATTATAATATGTAAATAGCCTTATTATAAACATACGTACCTCAGTATAGTAACAACACACTTTTACAGTAAATTATTATTTAACTAATTATTTGAATTATGAATTATTCGTTATTAGACCGAGGTAGGAAGGTTATCAAAGCTAAAATAAACAAAGAAAACAATGGATGCACATATCCACAAAAAACAAAAACATCCAAATTCAACTCATTTTCACCTAAAAATGGCAAAGACTTCAATGCAGAAGCAACTGGTGTGTCTAGAAAATATGTAGGAGAAAATCTAAATGGCCTTGGGTTGGGTGATGACTCTTTAGATACGACACCAAAGGCACGATCCATGAAAGGAATAACTTATGAGCTCAATTTCATTAAATGTAAATACTTCTGCTCTGGGAAAGATACTGCGAAAGAGAATGAGAAGACAAGCCACAGACTGGGAGAAAATATTTGCAAAACACACATCTAATAAAGGACTATTATCCAAAATATGCAAAGAGCTCTTAAAATTCAGTAAGAAGAAAATAACCTGATTAAACAATGGGCCAATGACCTTAATGACACCTCACTAAAGAAGATAGACATAAATCTGGTAAATAAGCATATGAAAAGATGTTCCACATGGCATGTTGTCAGGAAAATGCAAATGAAAACAATCAGATATCATCGTACACCTATATGAATGGCCGAAATCCAGAACACTGACAAGGCCAAATGTTAGTGAGGATATGGAACAGTACGAACTCTCATTTGCTGCTGCTGGGAATGCAAAATAGCACAGCCCTTTCAGAGGATGATTTGGTGGTTTCTTACAAAACTAAACATGCTCTTACCATACGATCCAGCAATCACACTCCTTGGTATTTACCCAAAGGAGCTGAAAAACTTATGTCCCCACAAAATAGGTATACAGATGTTTACAGCAGCTTTATTCATAATTGCCAAAACTTAGAGGCAGCCAAGATGTCCTTCAGTGGCTTGAATGGATGGATAAACTGTGAATCATCCAGACAATGGAATATTATTCAGTGTTAAAAAGAAATGAGCTATCAAGCCATGAAAAAGACATGGAGGAAACATACATGCATATTTCTTTTAAAATTTTTTTTTTTTTTCAACGTTTTTTTTTTTTTTTTTTTTTATTTATTTTTGGGACAGAGAGAGACAGAGCATGAACGGGGGAGGGGCAGAGAGAGAGGGAGACACAGAATCGGAAACAGGCTCCAGGCTCCGAGCCATCGGCCCAGAGCCTGACGCGGGGCTCGAACTCACGGACCGCGAGATCGTGACCTGGCTGAAGTCGGACGCTTAACCGACTGCGCCACCCAGGCGCCCCCATACATGCATATTTCTAAGAGAAAGAAGTCAATCTGAAAAGGCTATGTACTGTATGGTTCCAATTATACGGCATTCTGGAAAAGGTACAACTAGGGAGACAGTAAAAAGATCAGTGGCTGCCAGGGGGTAGTGGGGAAAGAGTAATGAATAGGCAGAGAGTACAGAGGATTTTTAAGGCATGGAAACTACTCTGTATGAAATTATAATGGTAGATACACTTGTCCAAATCCACAACTATAGAACACCAAGAGTGAACCCTAAGGTAGACTTTGGACTTTGGATGATAATGATGTGTCAGTGTCAGTACATCAATTGTCACAAATGGACCACTCGGTGGGGGATGTTGATAACAGGGGAGGCTGTGTGTGTCTGGGGCAGGGTGTAAATGGAAAACCTCTGTACTTTCAATTTTACTGTAAAGCTAAACCTATTCTTAAAAATGAAGTCAATTTTTAAAAAAAGAAAGAAAACCAGTGTTCAGAAAGTTACAGAAAAGGGACCTCTCATACACTGTTGTTAAGGATGTTACATATTTGTTTAGGTGAAAAAAGTAATCTAATTTTACCAAAACATTGACAACGGTTCTCTATTAAAAGCAGGGTGATTGAAGTCAGGTGTATGTTATTTTTGTGTGTGGTCTCCAAAATATAATTTAATATGATTTACCAAAACACAATTTTTTTATATAATTGAGAAAGTCAAAACTATTTTTAAATAAAAATCAAGTACCTTTTAATTATTAACAATATAATTATGTTCTCTAAAGTCTATGACAGATTTTTATTTGTTTAGTCTTGCCTCATCAAACTAAAGAGAGGACAAAGTGAACTTGTCCTGATGCTCAGGGGAGCCCAGGTTCATGTCACAGGACTATCATTTGGGAGAATAAACTAGATATGGAGCTATAGCCAGGCACAGCTCAGAAATTCTGAGCTCCCCCTGTTATTAGTGGAGGGACAAGTGGAGATAGGGGAGCTCAGCTGAGAAAGGCAAGAGGCATTGGAGGGATACAAATCGAGATGAACAGTGGCTGACTCGGCAAAACTGTTAAATGACTTTGCAAAAGACCTGTCACAATGGATAAACGGCGCCTCCTGAAGAAACAGCTTAGCATTCCTGCAATGTGCGCGCAATTGTTTCTGGGGATAAGACTGAGAAAAAGGAGGAAGGAAGAGGAGAGGAAAGATCAAAAGATGCCTTAAGGAGTCTGCAGACGTTTCTTAAATGAGCAACGGGGAAGGAGAGAAACTGTAAAAGACAAACCAAAACAAAGAGCGCAATGCACCATACTTCTTTTTACGCTTCGGCCACTGGGCAAACATCCACCATTTCTGCTCTTTCTCTGCCCATGAAAAATGGTAAGTTTCTCTGTGGATGTTGACTACACTCTACTTGTTTTTATGGTAAATGAAGTGTGAAAACTATTGTCAAAAAACCATGGTGTTTGCAGTGTAAGGCCATACTTTGTCTTCCCTGCACGTTACTCCAAGGGTTAACATTTTCTGTGGGGCCTAAGAGATTCCAAATACGATGTCCTCAGATTTCTTTACGACTGACTTTTAGGCAAAAACTCACCCTTCTTTCCCCCCTAGTATTTCTTTCTGTGCAACTAAAAAAGAATCTTCCCAAAGTATATAACCCTGTTATACAGAGCACACCCAGGGAAACGTCGGTGGGGAGGACGGTGGCTGAAATCTCCTCTTTAAAGCATACGGAGGGTAGTGTTGACAAACATTAGTTATGCTCTTTGTATTATAGTAAGATCCCTGTTGCTAACAAAATCCCTAGGATTTGCTCTGCTCTGCTGATTACTAGAGCTCATGACTGAGCCCTATTCATCAGAAACTAATCAAAGGGTACTCAAACGGCCTGTTGCTGATTGCAACCCAGTGGATTTTATTTTATTAAGTTCCCCTCTGTCATCCTTTAATGAATACACCCTTATTGGCTCCAATAAGGAGCCAATATCTTGGTCAAGATATTTTCAGGGTGATTTTCCTCTCAATCATGCAGTTTCCAGGTCCTTTGGGCAGGACCCATAGTCTGTTTTGGTCCAACTGCCTCAGTAAATAGGAGTGGATTAAGTCAATAACAACGTTTGGGTGAAACAGGCAAATTCCATCCCGCTGCTTGCCACCAAACTCCATGCCTCTCGAATGTAGTGTAGACCTACTTAAAACACACACATGAATCACATCCTATGTGTAGTATCTTGTCCTGGAGCTGCACCAGCCTAAGAAAGGCCAGAGGTCAGGGAAGACTTTAAGCTTTAGAACCCTTGGGATGGTTGCAACTGAACAATTAATAATCAGGAGTGTTGGGATGGCATGGAAGAATAAGTAATATAATCTTCTTATGATAACCCACATGGCAGCTATTGTATTTGGAGCTCGACACCAAATTCTTTAGACTTGAATTAGAAGAGGCACTTCTTTGATAGATTTCTTCTTGTTCCAGTTTACAGGCAACTAATCCTCACTGCATTGGATCAAACAGACGGGCACAATCAATTCAGGGAAAGCAAGCAATGCCAGGTCTGCTCAGTCTTCTCTCAATGAGCAGCAGGGAAGAAAGTGGGGGGATAGGAAAGAAAGAAAGAAAATTCAGGCATGCCTGCACCCAAGATAGCTTAGCAAAAGATGAAAAGACAAGATGAAATATATATCCTGGCAGGTAGAAGTGCTTGCTGTCAGAGGGAGAGGCAGAAACACCACAGTGATGCCAAGCACACCAAGCCTTGGGGCGCTGAGGGGTGTTCAAGGGAGTGGGGGCAGATGGCAGTGGTGGTGATGTCAAAACAAAAGAAATCAGGGGCAGCATCTCTAGGGAGGAAGGAAGTCTGGATTTACTTAGGTCCCCATAGTCTATGATCTATAGTACAGTGTGACAAGCAAGTTAATTACTGCATTTAGGTAATTAAGTCTCAGAGAAACCAGTACCTTCCAAAGTAAAATTAATTTACACTGCTAGATCATTTTAGGCTTGACTGGCCATTTGGTGAGAAGTCACGCTGGAACCACAGCCTAACAACGGCAGGAGGAAAATGAATGAAAATGCACTAGAAATAAAATGGCACCTGTATTAATGGCTTTCTCTCTGCTTTTGGACATGAAGGGCATGATGAGATGCTTCCTCATTCACCAGTAGGTACTTCCTCCTCCAATAGCTCAACACCCCATCCATTCCCTGGCTCAAAATATGGGCAATGACTTAGTCTTCTTTGACTCCTCTGACTTTTCTTGGTCCTCTCTCCTCTCATATGGCTATTATATCTTCCTTTCTTGCCCCTAAATCTATTTTTGTCAACTCTAAAATATTTGTCCAGAGTAAAAGGCATCAAAAAGGCTCATATGGATAATGGTTCCCCCTCTCTTGATTCATTAATGTTCCTCACAGTCCTTGGAAATCTGTCATTCCCCTGCCATGGCTGTGAGTCAGGGTCTCCAGGCAAATGTATTAATCATCTTCAGGTGGTTCTTCTCATCATCTGAGAAGGAACAGTGCTACTTAAGAATGGAGAGAGGATAACATTTCTTGTCCCCAAGTTCCTAAATATTGGCAGTGAGATTACCTTTATTTGCCAAGTAACAGGCTCCCAAATGATGCCTGAATAAATATAAACACATTACTGACAGGCATAAGTATATGTAGATGCACATGTGTGTTGCTAAGCTGCATCTTCTTTATCACAAACAAAATTTATTAATAATGCATGTTTATAACTACATGTTAACTTATATATTCATTTATGTGTACAAGTAGGCAGCATCCTCCCTGTGTTCAGTAAGAACACAGGGAGTGAAGAACACAGGAAGTGAGAATGACCCTGACTCTGGGTCCAGTAGACTGTGACTGCCCCTACTTTCAATTGGCAGCTCCTCCATATTTTGTCCTTGTCAAAGACCCATAGGACCACATGGCTTTCATTTCTGAGATGTGCTGTGATCGGAACACCAAGGTCCAAATTCCCCTCACACCCCTGTGAGCATCTTACCGCTGGAGGTGGTGGTCCAGAGCCTCTTCCTCAGCATTCAGGAGAGTTGCTGCACAGGTCAGGAGCTGATGACTACAGCTTACAGATTTGAGTTCCAAGATGAGGAGACTCAAACAGAACATGGCTCCCATCTCCTCCAGTTCACTGGTTCCAAACTGTAGACCCTGCCAGGTAAACAAAACTATCAGCAGAGACTATGTAATGGAAACTGAGTAAAGACAATTTTTGAGATCCAGAGTGAGGGCTTCTGGACACTCACCTATCACAGAAATTGAGAATTGATAGTATTTATCAGTCACTATCCAATGTGCTTTGTTGGGTGCTTTGTGGATTGGTGATTCTCAATCCGCATTATGTGTCATTCAAGGTTTCCCAGAAAGACCCCCAAGGCAATAATGAGCTGGCAGGGGTCCTGGAGGGCAAAGGGGTGGATAGAGTTCCCGGAATCACTTCCCCTAGTTCAGTCAAAGCAGCAATGCCTCTATCTGTATTTTAAATTTAAAAAAAATTGTTTTTAATCTTTATTTTTGAGAGAGAAACAGAGTGTGAGGCCGGAGAGGGGCAGAGAGAGAGGGAGAGACAGAATTCAAAGCAGTCTCCAGGCTCTGAGCTGTCAGCACACAGCCTGATGCAGGACTCAAACTCATAAGTGGTGAGATCATGATCTGAGGCAAAGTTGGACACTCAACCCACTGAGCCACCCAGGCGTCCCTCTTCTATATGTATTTTAAAAAGGGTTCTACTGTTGAAACAAAAGTTTGTGAACAATTATACTAAAATCCCTTTCTCTCACGTAAATTTGTCAATCAGTGAGAAGAATTAGGGGGATCCTTCATATACAAATACCAGAACTTAAAAACAACATCAACATCTGTTTAGCACCACTTATTCATTCGTGATGAGACAGTACATGAAAGCAAAGCCATGATACATACTCATGCTATTATACCATGAAGTGACATATAATAATAATAAACAACCTTACAGAGCATTTACTAGGTACCAAATACTGTTTGAGCCCTTTCACATGCATTAACTCAATTAATAGTTACCAAAGTCCTATCACATAGGTATTGCCATTTCATCCATCACATACAGAAGGAGATTTAGAACCATGGAGCTGATACTTTATCCATGACCTCACAGCAATAGAGTCTAGACTTGACTGCTCACCAAAGTGCTATACTTAGATTAGGAAGGACTCTATTATGTGATGAAGTATAAAGTGCATGGTTTTTGAAATTAGATAGGGATTGGTTTTGAATCCTGACTTCATTATTTTCTGACTGTGTGATCTTGGACTTAATGAGCTCTATTAGCCTTGATTTTCTCATCTGAAAAATGAGATCATAATTCTTCCCTCCATATATTTAGACATGCAGTGACAAGGAATATTTGAGGGTGCACATAAAATTACCGGTCAATATCAGCTCAATTTCTCTTTCTTTATTCCTAAATATGTTTAATATGACAGAATTCAATGTGGTCCTGAGTTCTTTATGTTTATAAACACATTTCATTTAAATAAAAGGGTATCAAAAGTTGAATATTATTTCTTAAATAGATTTTCATATCCAAATAGCAGTGATACAGAAGACAGCGATGTGATAGTAAATATTTAAAAAAGACTGGTCATAAGTATCACAAGGAAAAACAAAATTCCAAACTAGGAAGTCATCAGGCTCACCAAAGAATTTCTAGGTAAGAGGATAAAAGAAAGTAGAATGTCTATTTCAGCTGTTTGACAATTTGATTTGCTGCATGTTTGGACACCTGTTTTCCTAAGGAAAGGAGACACTGCTTCAGAATTAAGGGAAATCTGCTCCTCCATAAACAACAGCAATGGGAGGGGAAGACAGATGTTTAACAAGTTATTTTTCTTAAGTCAATAGAAAAGATCACTGAACAAAAAGAGAGAGAAATCTGTCTCTTTCCACGAACTAAATTTCTAAGGTCTCATTCTCCCCTGCACCCTGTTTTCCTACGTGCTTTTCTTTATTCTAGAATGGCCAGTTGGATGGGGAGTTATGAAGCAAAGGCCACGCCCTCCTCCTCAATCAGCCACCTCACTGGTGGCAAGAAAGAATAGACAAGGAGAATATGAACAAAAATCCAGCCCCTCAGGCATGCAGCACACCTGACACCTATGTGTAACCCTAGCGTCTAGCAAAACACATAACAGGTCAAAAGAGGGACAAGTCCTTGAGGGCAACAAATCTCATAGCATGAGCCATATTGCTGGGTCAAGGGCAACACCTTCACACCAGTCAACTTCTGTAAACAATGGCCCAAATGACAGCATTTTTATAACACAAAAACATTTCTGTATCCCAAATATTGATCTATTTATCTCAGGCAATGGTTGGTATCATGAAAAAGACTTGCCCAGAAGAAACAGACTATTTATTGGCTGTAGGGTCTCAAGCAAATCACTTATTCCATTTTGCTCTCCATTATGAACCTCTTTACTACTCTACTCTTTTCACTCTCACACAGTATCAAAAATATTTGTTTATATGGAGAGTCTCCTCTCACCTCCCACACCCAGCCTGGAAATGAAATCCTCAAAGGCAAGGACTGAGCAGTGTCTGCCTCTTTACATTCCTGGCATAGAGCACATAGCCTGTTATATAGCTTATCCTCAATATATAATAATGGATAAGCAATGGCTCTACAGGGATGGATATGGAGAGGCTTGGATGAATTGTCTCTTGGATTTGTCAAGTGGAACTTCACTTTTTTGCATAGCAAGTATATGAATGCCTTTAATTATGTTCTCCCACTGTCAAGTGTCATGAGGATTTAAATACTTTATTTTAGTTTTGCTTCAGGAGATGCATTCACATCTCTGGATATGATCCAGAAAACAGGTAGATAAAATTTAGAAATTCTGATATCTACTTTGGTCAGTTATCATAGGTTCATAGTAACAAGTTTATATATAAAGCTGGCTTTGGGTTTGTTTAAAAGTGAGGCTCATTGAGGCACCTGGGTGGCTCAGTTGGCTAAACGGCTGACTTCAACTCAGGTCAGCGTTCACCAGTTCGAGCCCCATGTTGGGCCCTGTGCTGACAGCTCAGAGCCTGGAGCCTCCTTTGAATTCTGTGTCTCCTTTTCTCTCTCTGCCCCTCCCCTACTCATGCTCTCTCTCTCTCTCTCTCTCTCTCTCTCTGTCTCAAAAAAAAACAAAAACAAAAACAAAAACATAAAAAACATTAAATAAAAAGTGAGCCTTGTTAAAATAGAGACCCAACTCTCCTCTCCCTGTAGGCTTATATATGCTAATTAGGATTCTTTCCCCTACAGCCAGTAACAGGAAGACTGACTACAGTTGTTTAAACAAAAATTGAGTTTTATTTTTTATGCATAATAAGTTGGGGGTAGGAAGTTCATGGCATTATTTCAGAGGCCTAAGAAAATCAGGACTCCTGTATCTGTCATTTTTCTTGGTTTTCTGATCATGATTACAAGGTGGCTGCTGTAGCTCCAGCCAGCATATCAACACTCAAGGAAGGAGAAAGGGAAATGGGGAAAGGAGGCACCAGCATATTTTTGCTTATATTTTCTTGGCCAGAGCTGTATAATAGAGTCAACTCCAGCTTTACAATGGTCTGGTAACTGAATATTTTAGATTGTTCAGTATCTTTAAAAGAGACAGGTAAGAGGGGCGCCTGGGTGGCGCAGTCGGTTAAGCGTCCGACTTCAGCCAGGTCACGATCTCGCGGTCCGTGAGTTCGAGCCCCGCGTCAGGCTCTGGGCTGATGGCTCGGAGCCTGGAGCCTGTTTCCGATTCTGTGTCTCCCTCTCTCTCTGCCCCTCCCCCGTTCATGCTCTGTCTCTCTCTGTCCCAAAAATAAATAAAAAACATTGAAAAAAAAAAATTAAAAAAAAAAAAAAAGAGACAGGTAAGAGAGAACAGTGTTAGAAATGAGTGTTAAATAATTTTTTAAAAAGCGGGGTGAAGCCTAGGTGGCTCAGTTGGTTGTGTCTGACTCTTGATTTCGGTTCAGGTCATGATCTCACGGTTCATGAGTTCAAGCCCCATGTCAGGCTCCATGCTGACAGTGTGGAGCCTACTTGGGATTTTCTCTCCCTTTCTATCTGCCCCTCCCCCACTTGCACTGTCTCTGTCTTTCTCAAAATAAATAAACTTTAAAAAAAATGAGCATTGGGTGAGCCAACAATATCTCTCACACCAATATGCATATACTAATGTTACTAGAAAGTATAGGTCTCTATGCATCATGTTTGTAAGCAAATCTCACTGACACAATTCATTACATGTTTTTTAGAAACTTTTTGATCATCCACCTCAAAATAAGTTGAATTCACAAGTACATTTGACTCTGAAATTCTCTACTACCCTCATCATCACATAATTTTTAAGTAGCATACATATGGGAAGAATATTTGTATTAATGCAGAAAATTACATATTGGTAAGGTAAACATAGCATCCACAAATGATGTTTAAAAAGTATAGATACTGGGGCACCTGGCTGGCTCGATTAGTTGAGCATCAGACTCTTGATTTCAATTCAGGTTATGATCCCAGGGTTGTGGGATTGAACCCCATACTGGACTCTGCACTGAGCATGGAGCCTGCTTAAGATTCTCTCTCTCTCTCTCTCTCTCTCTCTCTCTCTCTCTCTCTCTCTCTCTCTTCCTGTCTCACCCACTCATGCTCTCATTCTCTAAAAGATAAAAAATAAATGCAATACAATACAATACTATACAATACAATACAATAAAAGCACAGGTGCTGATAATTGGTGAGCAAAAGGAAAAAAGCAATTAATAACCAAGCACAGAAAAATATTCTATTTTATTATGTAATAAAAATGCCTTTTACACCCAGAAAATTGATAGAAATATATTCAATCTTATAATCTATAGTGCTGACTCATTACAAAACTTGGTGCATATCAAAATACAAGGCCATCTGACATAATATCACTTCTAAAAACTTTTCCTGAGGGACGATTCAAAATAAAAGTGAAGCACAAGATACATATTATGTCAAAGTTATATGTAATAATCAAAATTTGAAGGAAATAAAGTGCTAAATATCTAATAAGGAAGAAATCACTAAGGAAATTACAATGGAATAAATTTGATGGGCTATAATAAAACCATTAAAATGATTATTTTAACGGCCATTTAACAATATGGAAAATGCTTATGATTTAATGACAGGTGAGAAAAAAAGCAAAACACCAAGCATGTAATGATGTGATTTATGGTGACAATTTGGCAGTGAAAGCAGAGGTGGTTACCCCCAATCCCACATACACGCTTCCCGCCATTATTGCTGTGATTTGCCAATAAAAAACAGAAATCTGGAGGAGAGGTGTTATCAAGAGAACATCCACGGAGCAAAAACTGTTTAAAAAGCTACAGCATGCCAATAAATGAGTAGAATTCCCTACAGCAATTTGCAAGATCTTTTCTAGACCTTCCATATTCTGAAGTAGGTCTAGATTTATTTTTATTTCTTTTATGTGTAATTTATTGACACTAAAGATTGGTGTCTCTCATCATCGCTTAGAAAAATGTAAGCCAGTATCTTTTTGAGTATTGCCTCTCCCCATTCCTCATCAAGGAAAACAAAGATAAGCCTAATACTCCTATTAAACATATTTGTTTTTATTCTGTCCTCCATATCTCTTACCTTTACTTTTGTATTTTTTTATTTCTATCACTGTAATAAATTCTGAGTATCTTTTCATATCAATGTCTTATTTTCATACTTTGCTCTCCAACTTTACTGAATCTTCTTTTTGATTCATTCATCTCAAAAACTGTCTCTGAAACACTATAAACACAGTTATTTTATATTCTGTCCCTGATTATTCCTGTATATACAGTCTTTGTGGGCATCCATCATTCGTTTGACTTTTCTGTTTAATGTCAATATTGTAGACTTGTCTGCTCAAATATTTTATAAGCATCTGAAACTCTAAATTCACATTTTCTTGAACTTGGAGAAACTCTTTGTGAATTTGGTTTTAATGCTCTTTGCTCCAGAGAGAACTTGTGCTTTCCTCCACTAGGTACTTGGGGACTACTGATCAGGGACCATTATAGGCTGAAGCTTTGGCTTGAGACCTGTAGGGCCATACTGTACCTTTAAATTTTGACCCCAAATATGTTTAAAGGAGGGCTTGTGATTAGAAACTATGAATGAAGGCTTTTCCTTGTTTGTCTGCTGTACCCAATGCCATGGCTAAAACTGTCAAGCAACCTCACTTTCTCACTTTACACGTTGTGGGATGACTGGGGCTGTCATCTCTGAAAGTCCTGCCTTGGTGTGGTGGTCTTCAATCGGTCCTCAAATTTTGCACGGGCCTGTTTCCATCCTCAAACCCAAGTTATAAGTGGATAGGAATTAGTATCTGCCTCCAAAGATCTACAACATCTTCTGGCTTACACTGTCTCTTTTTATGAAATTGGGCATCATGAAACACTCTCTAACACATACAAAGAGGGAAAATGTTACACCTGTGTACAAATACTTCAGGTAAAAGGATGGGTCTCTGAAACACCAAACAAATGTCTTTTTATGAGAAAGATTTACTGCCAGAAATGAGAAAAATCTGAGAAATTTCTTTTTTTTAATTAAAATATTTTTAATGTTTATTTAATTTTGAAAGAGAGAGAGAGCATGAATGGGGGAGGGAAAGAGAGAGAGGAAGACACAGAATGCAAATCAGGCTCCAGGCTCTGAGCTGTCAGCAGAGTCCAACGTGGGCTTGAACCAACAAACCACGAGTTCATGACCTGAGCTGAAGTTGGACCAGGCTTAACCAACTGAGCCCCCCAGGCACCCCAGAAATTTCTTAATTTTATTCTCAAAAAGGACTGAGAGTAGATTGCATTGGTAAAAGTACAGTGAAAGATATGACAAAAGCTGAGAAGTAACTATACTATGGAGATGTAAAATACAATTTCTAAATTAAATGTTAAAAAGAGAGCGTTAACAGTTCTATGCAGAAAATATAATCCATTATGTATCAGACAACCTCAAGAAATTTCCCAATGTCTTAACGAAAAAATAAGATGAAATCACACACACACACACACACACACGAATCGTATATATATATATATATACAGATATATATATAGATATAGATATAGATATATATATACTAGAGCAGATTAAGGAAAAGTGATCTATTCCCTTTTGAATTTCAGACTCAGTTTGTTAATCACCATAAAAGTCAAGAAGAAGGAAAAAGTAGGGAGAGGGGATGAGAAAAAGAGGGAACCATTCTGTATTTATTTATTTTTTTAAAGTTATTTTTGTATTTTGAGAGAGAGAGAGAGGGAGGGAGGGTCAGAAAGGGAGACAGAGAGAGAGAGAGAGAGAGAGAGAGAGAGAGAGAGAGAGAGAATCCCAAGCAGGCTCCATGCCATCAGCACAGAGCCCGATACAGGGCTCAAACTCATGAACTGCAAGATTATTACCAGAGCCAAAACCCAGAGTCAGACACTTGACCACCTGAGCCACCCAAGTGCCCCAGAACAATTCCATATTAAAAAAGAAAATCTGAGTCTACAGATCAAACAGTTTCAACAAATATATGAGATATAATTAATATAAAAAAGCAAAAAAAAAAAAAGGTATTGGGAACCCTATAAACAATCAAAATTAAATAACCTAAAATTTATTCCCACTCTTAAATATCGAAGACAATGAAGCAATGTGTATAGAATTGAGGAGAAAATTCTGTGCCCCAAAAATGTTGTGGATGTGTGAGGGGCCTGAGGGAGATAAACCCAAAGAAGAGCAGGCATTGAGTACAAAATGAATGAGGAAAAGTGTCCTATTTCTTTTAAAATATTAGCACAAGCCTACTATTTACAATACTCAAGACATGGAAACAACCTAAGTGTCCATCAATGGATGAATGGCTAGAGAAAATGAGTGTGTGTTTGTGCATGTGCGTGTGTGTGTTATGGAATATTACTCAGCTATGAAAAGGAAGGAAAGAAATGGGCAGAAAACATGAATAGACACTTCTCTAAAGAAGACATCCGGATGGCCAACAGGCACTTGAAAAGATGTTCAACGTCGCTCCTCATCAGGGAAATACAAATCAAAACCACACTCAGATACCACCTCACGCCAGTCAGAGTGGCCAAAATGAAGAAATCAGGAGACTATAGATGCTGGAGAGGATGTGGAGAGACGGGAACCCTCTTGCACTGTTGGTGGGAATGCAAATTGGTGCAGCCGCTCTGGAAAGCAGTGTGGAGGTTCCTCAGAAAATTAAAAATAGACCTACCCTATGACCCAGCAATAGCACTGCTAGGAATTTATCCAAGGGATACAGGAGTACTGATGCATAGGGGCACTTGTGCCCCAATGTTTATAGCAGCACTCTCAACAATAGCCAAATTATGGAAAGAGCCTAAATGTCCATCAACTGATGAATGGATAAAGAAATTGTGGTTTATATACACAATGGAATACTACATGGCAATGAGAAAAAATGAAATATGGCCTTTTGTAGCAACGTGGATGGAACTGGAGAGTGTGATGCTAAGTGAAATAAGCCATACAGAGAAAGACAGATACCATATGGTTTCACTCTTATGTGGATCCTGAGAAACGTAACAGAAACCCATGGGGGAGGGGAAGGGAAAAAAAAAAAAAAAAAAAGAGGTTAGAGTGGGAGAGAGCCAAAGCATAAGAGACTGTTAAAAACTGAGAACAAACTGAGGGTTGATGGGGGGTGGGAGGGAGGGCAGGGTGGGTGATGGGTATTGAGGAGGGCACCTTTTGGGATGAGCACTGGGTGTTGTATGGAAACCAATTTGACAGTAAATTTCATATATTAAAAAATAAATAAATAAATTAAAAAAAAAAAAAAAAAAAAAAAAAAGAAAAGGAAGGAAATCCTGCCATTTGCGACAATATGAACAGCCCTTGAGGGCATCATGCAAAGTGAGATTAGACATCTATCTCTATAGATGAATACCTTATTTTCTCACTAATATGTGGAATCTAAAAGAAAAAAGAAAAGATGACTCATACATACAGAGAACAGATTGGTAGTTGCTAGAGGCAGAGGGGTAGAGGATGGGCAAAATGGGTGAAAGTAGTCAAAAGGTACAAACTTCTATTTGTAAGTAAGTCATGTAACATACTGCATGGTGACTATCATTAATATACTGTATTGTATATTTGAAAGTTACTCAGAAAGTAGATCTTAAAAGTTCTTACCACATGAAAAAAAAATTATAATTGTGTGGTGATGGATGATAATAAGACTTATTGTGACCATTTCACAATATGTACATATGTTGAATCACTGTGTGATACACCTGTGGCTAATATAATGCTATATGCCAATTATATCTACATATATCTACATAAATTTACATATATTACATATATCTACATATATCGAGAGCTATCCCAATTAAAGAAAATGTTGTTTATGCTCAGAAATAGGAATATATAAAAATAATTATGCAGCCTGGGGTTGCCTGTGTGGCTCAGTAGGTTAAGTGTCTGACTCTTGATTGCAGCTCAGATCATGATCTCCCAGTTGTGAGATCCAGCCCTGTGTCAGGCTTCATGCTATGCGTGGAGCCTGCTTGGGATTCTGTCTCTCACTTCCTCTGCCCCTTTCCCCTGCTCATGCTTGCTCGCTCTCTCTCTCTCTCTCTCTCTCTCTCTCTCTGTCTCTCTGTCTCTCTCTCACACACACACACAAATAAATAAATAAACATTTAAAAAATAATTCTGCAGCATGATCTAGAGAGTATTTTGCTAAGGATGGCATGGGTGACATCATTGAGAAATCTACTAACATAAATGTTAGTACATAAACAGACCAAAAGGCAGAAGGGAAACAACAACAACAACAAGAACTTCTGGATGGATGCATCCATTTCTGATATAGGTCTTAGTATATGAACCTGCCAGAACTCTTTCTAGACTAGAGGGGGTAGCATGGCAAGGTGGGTGTAAACACAGGCCCTGAGGCCCAGATTGCTGACATCAATTCCAGTGCTGCCATTTACTAATTGTGTAGTTTTGGGGAAGTCATTTGACCTACTGGTGCCTCAATTTTCCCATCTTTATAATGGGGAAAATAATAATGATAATAATACCACCTATCTCCTGGAGCTGCTGAGACAATTCAGTGAGGTTGTATATATAAAAATTTACATCAGCACTTGTCTCATTGCACATTATACAAGTATTTATTATTACCACTAACAATAGCAAATGCTTAGATAAACCAACAGTCAAAACCATACTTGACATAACCAGTTCTTATTAAAACCATGGCCAATCTATGACCTGCTCTCATCACTATTAGGTATCATTTTTTGACAGGTCCCAAACAATTCAATAAGGTAAGAAAAAATGAGTCATATGTATTAGAAAGGAAGGAATCACATTATCTTTATTTTAAGACTGATTATGTACTAAAACAAACCAAAGGAATCAGGTGAAACAGAAAATCTATTAGATATAAGGCAAGAATTGAGGAAGTAGACAGGTAACAAATTAAATATCCCCAAATCAATTTTCTTTCCATAAACCAGCAAAATAAATTATTAAGTATAATAAAAATCCCATTCACAATAGCAACACAACTATAAAATATCTAGGAACAGAATTAATAATAAATACCCCAGGGATTGTATGATAAATCCCAGGACTTCACCAAGAGATAACAAGGAAATTTTAAACAAATGGAGGAATATGCCCAATTCTAGAAAAGCAAGGCCCAGCACCATGGAGTATCAATTCTCCACGTATTAGTCTATAAAAGCATAAGAAAACGAAACACCAATGGGGATTTTTCAGACTTGGCAAATTAATTCCTTTTTAGGAGAACACATAGCAAAAATATCCAAGAATAATTTTGGAATAAAGAGTAAAAAATATAATAATGGGAAGATCTTATACACTTACAATAATTAAACGTTATGGTATTAATGCAAACATGGCAAGACAGATCAAGGGAAGCATAAAAAAAAAATTGCCAAAGCCTGTGGAATATGTATGTAAAGGTTTGCATATGATAAAGGTGCCTTTCAAGTCACTGCAAATGGTTGTGATGGGGATAAAACAAAATTGATTGGTTGATATTCCAAGGGAAAATCTTACCACAAATACAAATTATTCCATTTTGATTAAAGGATTAAATGTTAAAAATCTTGGATTAAAGGAGGAATAAAACATATATTCAAACATTCTATTATCTCCAGACCAGAAGAAGGTCCTCCAGAGCATATCCTCAAAGAAGAAACCATAAAGGAAAATATTAATGATTGAATAAATAAAATTTAAATATATCTGAGTAGCCTGAAATATCACAAACTAAGCTAAAACAGAAAGAACAAAATAAATATAATTGCAATGAAGGGGAAAAAAAATAACCTAACGATATAAAGGGCAAATTAATGTAACAATAAAATACCATAATTTGCTTTTCAATTCAGGTTTACCTCTTACTCCCCAAATCATAATGCTTTGCTGGTAAAGGGCTATAAACAGACACTATCATCATCTGTTTTGATGGAAGGTCTTATCACTGCAGTATTTCTGAAGGATAATTTGGAAATATATTTCAAAAGCCTTAAGAATGTTTAGCTCTTGGAGCTAACAATTCAAATTCCAGAAATCAATCTTAAGAAAATAATCATAAGATGATCCATAGAAAAAAATCCTAAATGTGTGCCAGTATATTACTAGCCAAACTTGAGTGTATTCACATCATGGAATATTAATATCATGATGTGTTTTGAATCAAGAACGCCATGGGGATATATTCATGGTATAGCCCAAAAGTACAGTAAGTTGACTAGAGTATAACACATCCATTAAGATCTCAGTTTTATTTAAAAACGTTAAAGTGATTTATATGCACTAAAATGTTCATAGTGGTTAGAAATGCATGGTGAGGGTACATGTTTTCTTTGTTTCACTTTTAGTCATGAAAAATAGGTAACTGCTCTTGCCATTCATATTTCCTTAAGCAATACTTATAAGCCTAGAAATAGTAGTGCACCTGAATTAAAATGTTATTTTATTTTTTATTTTTTTTAATTTAACATTTATTTATTTTTGAGAGAGAGACAGAGCATGAGTGGGGTCAGGACAGAGAGAGAGGGAGACACAGAATCCAAAGCAGGCTCCAGGCTCAGCTGTCAGCACACAGCCCAACAAGGGACTCGAACCCACGAACCTCAAGATCATGACCTGAGCTGAAGTCAGACGCCTAACCAACTGAGCCACCCAGGTGCCCCTAAAATGTTATTTTATATGTGATTTTAAATTTGTTAGGAAAATGAAACTTAAAATTCACATTTAGGGGCTCATGGGTTACTTAGATGGTCGGGCATCTGACTCTGGCTCAGGTCATGAGCTCACGGTTCATGGGTTCGAGCCCCATATCGGGCTCTGTGCTGACAGCTCAGAGCCTGGAGCCTGCTTTGGATTCTTTGTCTCCCTGTCTCGCTGCCCCTCCCCCTCTCTCTCTGTTCCTCCCCCGTTCACACTCTTTCTTTCTTTCTCTCTCTCTCTCTCTCAAAAATAAACATTAAAAAATTTTTTTAAACTCACATTTATATGTTGTTAAATTCAAAATTTAAATTTAAAAACTTTAACAAAAGGCAAAAAGAAAAGCTAGTTGGGCATATTTAGTTTCTTGAGTACCCGCTTCTTCCTTCATACACATTACCTGGTGTCCTCTATGTTCCTCTTAATTTCTCTGGGTCACTGGTGCTGTGCCTATTTTCCTTTTGGAGTAAATATCCTGCCGTAAGAAATCTATTCCCTGGAAAAGTTCTTAGAATCTTTACGAAGTGCCAGCGTGAGTGAGAGGCAGTGACTTTTAGAGTTTTAAACAAATTTGGAGAAGGTGTGAACAAATTAACTTTGCACATCCTTTGCCTTGACATGCATGCAAGCAGAAAAGGTAGAATGAAGCCAATCCAGCCTGGCAGATATGTAAACTCCAGTAGGCGGCAAGGAGGAAAGCAAGAGGGGCTGGAGAAGGCGCCTGGGATCCCCTGCTTACCAAACCCATTGGACTCTAATGCTTTCCCACTGAGGACCGAATCAATCGCCAGGGATGTCGGTCTCTGTGCCATCTGATGGGCTCTTGTGCACAAAGCCCCCTCTGTGTCCACCCTTCCAGCCCAGGCTGCCTGACCCATTACTGATGACTGTTTCCCTAGTAACTGCAAAAAGGCCCTATATTCACTGGAACAGCAGGGCTGAAGGTGTGGGCTGGATTTCAAATGTGTCCTTTATTTCTATGATGGACCTTCCCCGGGTCTTTTATTGGTGAATTTGTGCTTAAGCCATGAATGACACAGCGGACAGCCAAGTCCTCTGTGATTGCCTTTCCATGTCTTTCTGGACCATGCATATGAGGGTAAACATGAATCAGAGACTGTCTCCTAGACAGCCTAGAATTTGGGCAGAGAGAGCAATCTGAGCAAGCCGAACCCTCTTTTATACGTGCATAAATTGGCAATGCCTTACACAAGATTATGTAGTCAACACAGTAGAACCAGCATTGCAACAAATGTTCCCCTGAGACAAATCAAATGTCCATGTCAATACACAGGCTTCAAACTTCATGTTGGTTTAATAAAAGCTTTTGGAAATTTAGAGGTCACATTTTCTTATAGGTTATAGGAGCCCATAAGTTCTACCTCTTTATTTCCCCATTCCCTTTCTTATAAGAAAGCTTGCCCAATATGGCACCAGGGACATGCACAAGCCCAGTCGTAGGCAAAAGTAGGTCATCACCCTCCTTCACTATTGCCACCCACTGTCCCTCCTACTCATCTTCCCTGGCTCTTTGATCCGCAGCTCTGTCCCTGTCTTCTGAAACCCACCCTAGGCCATCTTGTATGATGACAGGCAGGAACAATCTCTCTAGCCCTGTTCTCCATGGGTTCTCTCAGATCTAATTTTGAACTTTCCTTCTCGTGCCACAGATTGGGGAGAAAAAAGGGAAGGTGGTCTTACCTCTGCCCATGAGTCATATACCATGTTTTATGAAACTCATCTGCAAAGGACAATGACCAACGAGAACAGATGCTGCTCATAGCAATAGAGCAGAGTTATGCTTTGTCAGATTTTAATCCTTTAGTTTCTGGACCCTGGCAACGTTCTGGGGAACATGGCAGAGGAATAAGGGAGACAGGATAGTGAAGGGGCAGGTGGGATGCTTCGCTTGGTGGGCATGAGCAGTGGCTATTAACCTACGGGTGTGCAAGTATTTTAATACACTAAGAATTGGCATGGCCACACTGATACACACCAGTGGAATACCAACCCTAACCCTTACCGTGACCTCCACGCTCCACACCAGCCTCTACAAGTGCAACCATTCTCCGTGTCAGATGAGGGGGTAAGACACAAACCAAACTCTCTTCCCGAAATGGGATGACATTCCCAGCTCCCAGTATTCCCATACATATGGTGCCTCTCCGGAGAGTGGCCCAGCAGACAGGCCTTCACTGGTCATGCTGGATGGTTAGCAGCTTTTGCAAACAAAGTCAGAACACCATGATGACCTTCAAGTCAGTACTTCTCAACACGGGATCCCCAGATTAGTATTTGCCTGTGAAATGTTTATGAACACTTCTCTGTGATCAGACAGGGGGCCTCAGCCTGAAGGTGAGTCATTCATGTAATTAAGCACATGTTTTTACTTCCGTTTTTGTCAAGGAAGGAAGCACTGTGATTGTGTTCTTTTGTATTCTGATCCAACCTCCTCATCTCTTTGCCACAACAGATGGATCACAGCCCCAGTTACATTGCGTAACAATGCTCCAAAACATGCTGCCCAGGAAGGCCTCTGCTCGGACTCGTGCAGAGAGAACATTCTGGTAATCAGCTGTCTGAAATATGAATCTCAACTCTGCCCCTTCCTATCCTAATGACTACGTTCAAGTTACACAACCTCATAAAGCCCAATGTCTTTATCCTGAAAATGGGAAAATAGAACCTATTGCTTAAATGTTTCTGTGAAGATGAAATGAGACATAATGTGTGCATGCCCTGTGCAGAGGCACAAGCTAGATGCTCCATCAATGTGACTTGCAATCATTTTTCCCCACATGCACTATCACAAAAGGGCATCACAGCATCTGTACAGATCACAATTACACTATAAATACATGTATGCAAGCATATATAAATGCCACTCGGTTTTGCTTAGATTTCATTCTCTTTCTTCCAACTTAAACTTCATTTCTCTCCAATTTCAACCTGGTCATTTTGACGTGCATAAGACATAGAGGGACAACGTATGGAAGCATGATAGTCTAGGGAAGCTACAGCTTTTATCCACAAAGGTAAGTCAAGTTATTGAATGGGATGGGACGGGAGACTCATATTCCTAATATATGATTTTTTTTGAAAGTAGAAGTTGAATTAAAGAAAGAAAATACAGAGTCTGAGCAGAAAAAGAGAGAAATCATCCCCAAAGAAAGCTTCATTTGACAAATCGAGGAAAATGGTTCAAAATTGAAATGGAGTAGCGTGGCTGTGCAGGGGGAGCAGGGGGACTTCTTAGGGATCTCTGCACCCCGTTAACAGAGTAGCAGCACCATCGGCGGTTTCGCCACCATTTCCCAAAACCCTAGGCCAGTTTATCTAGGAACCGTTTGCTTGTTCAGCTGAGAGGCTCCTGGCTAGGTTTCACTGACCAACAGGAATCCATGAACAGCTAATAACTGTCCTCCAATTGCATGCACATGTATTTGGGGGAAATTTTAGGGAGTGTCCTTGGCTTCACAAAGAGTTATAGAGTTCTGGGGCGCCTGGGTGGCGCAGTCGGTTAAGCGTCCGACTTCAGCCAGGTCACGATCTCGCGGTCCGTGAGTTCGAGCCCCGCGTCAGGCTCTGGGCTGATGGCTCGGAGCCTGGAGCCTGTTTCCGATTCTGTGTCTCCCTCTCTCTCTGCCCCTCCCCCGTTCATGCTCTGTCTCTCTCTGTCCCAAAAATAAATAAAAAAACGTTGAAAAAAAAAATTAAAAAAAAAAAAAAGAGTTATAGAGTTCTCTGCAGGTTGGCAACTAGGCTCAGCCAGCATTATCACCACCAGCAAATCGTTATGAGAATCTATTCTCCACTCACTCATTCTGCACGCATTTATTTTGCTTTTTCTACATACGTGCCCCTGGGCTAGGTGTTGGGAAGGAAAAAGCGTGGTCCCAAAGCACGAACTCGACTTCTGTGCCTGCCATCTCGAAGAGACCACCTCCGTTTCTATTATCTCCGTATCTCACAGCGTATATAGCACAGGGTGAAATTTCAGAGTGCAGGGTGGGCATTTAGAGGACCATCAAAAGAGATATAAGGGGACACCAGTCCTCATGGATCTTACAATCTATTAGGAAATACAGGACATACATTAAATGGGGAAACATTTTGGATGTTCAGAGGAAGACCAACTGCTCTGACTTTAGCTGGACTTCGAAGCTTATATACCTTTAAACATATTTTCCTCAGCCACTTTCTTGCTCCTGCACAGTGTGATAAAGGTGATCTAACAAAGGTGTAGCAATGTAAGCAGTTAAATATGTACTGTTTCGTACTTTCCTTACCCTTGCATTTATTTATTCCACCTGCCTAGCCTCTGTAGACATTCAAATCCTGAGCATTACGAGTCACTAACACTCCTTCTTTGATACTTTTATTATTTCCTTCCAAGTTTTGCTTCAATGAATACTTTGGAGAGGGGCAGAGAATGAAGAAAACAAATATAAACAAAAAGAGGGGCTAATATCCATTAGGCCCTGCAGATTTATGTGTGGCTAGGAGTTGAATGTTATCATCCAGAAGATAATATCTGACCAAAAGCAATATAACAACTTTATATTCAGTCAGCAAATGAGGCCTGACCAAATGCAGAGAAAAACCATCATTCAGGGTTTAAAAGCAATGAGATTGCTGCATAAAATTCGCATACTGGGTTGATAAGTGAATTAAGAAATAATGGTTAATTTTAAAAACTTTGAACTCAAAAAATCAGTAAGAAAATTTTATTGACAGCATTGATTAATACAATCAACATTAAGGAAAAAAAAAAAAGATTACATCTGACTCCTTCTAAAATTTTGCTGTGTTTTTCGGCAAATCATGCCTACCAAATTGCAAATACATTTGAAAAGTCGATAGGGGGGTGTCTGGGTGGCTCAGTCGGTTGAGCATCCAACTTTGGCTCAGATCATGATTTTGCAGTTTGTGAGTTTAAGCTCCACATAGGGCTTGCTGCAGGGCAGAACCCACCTTGGATTATCTGTCCTTGTCTCTCTCTGTCCCTCTCCAGCTCCTGCTTGCACACTCTCTCTCTCAAAAACAAATAAAACATTAAAAAAAATTTTTTTTAACTTGATATGTGATAGAGTATGTGTAAATGCCGCATTTTATTATTATTTTTTTTTTAATTTTTTTTTTCAACGTTTTTTATTTATTTTTGGGACAGAGAGAGACAGAGCATGAACGGGGGAGGGGCAGAGAGAGAGGGAGACACAGAATCGGAAACAGGCTCCAGGCTCCAAGCCATCAGCCCGGAGCCCGACGCGGGGCTCGAACTCACGGACCGCGAGATGGTGACCTGGCTGAAGTCAGACGCTTAACCGACTGCACCACCCAGGCGCCCCAATGCCGCATTTTAAAATATGCATACAATGACAATGCAAATCGATTTGTTTCATAAATGTATTTAAGAAAACTATTGTTGCTGCATGCAAAGCACTGACAGAATCCAGAGCTGCAAGTCTAGCCCCCAAACTGGCCTTGAATATGTCTCTAAGGCCAGATTACAGGCAGAGGGCCTCTGGTCCAATGACACACGTAGAGCTTTCCAGATGAAAATGAAGACGCTACTCTCCTTCTACCCTACCCAGCTCGCTGCCTAGAGTGGTAGGCTGACATTTTCTGCAGGGAACCCTCTCTTTCCTGTGGGATGAGTCTAAACATCCCTGGCTCTGCCTACCAGATAAAGGGAACATGTTAAACCCGTATCAATCCGAGAGCCGCCGCGCGGTGACTGCAAACGGTGTGCCTGTGGCTTTGTGATTCCCCGGGGTTTGCTTCTGTGCAGGGAGGCTCCAGATTCCACGAGCAGAGGAGTAATAATAATAGTAATAGAAACAGTAGCGGAGCTTAGCACTGTCAGGCTGTAATTGCTCTGGCAACAGAGCAAACAGTCCTACCAGAGGCCCACGTGGCTTTGATACCCAAGTGCTCAGGAGGAAACAGCTGGAACCCCCAGCAAGCGGGACATGTATTAGCAGGCTTTGTTAACTTCAAAAGGGGAGAGATGATTTATTTTTTAATGGAACTCTTCCCAATCAGTCCTGTCTTCTCCCTTCCTGCCTCCAGCCTCCTTTAGCTGTCTCGTTTCTTACATAAGGGGGAGTGTTCACGTTAGAGCCTGTTGTTGGCAAAGGAACGGGGATGCATTGTCAGTGAAGGAGACTTAGAAGTTCAAGACGCAGCAGCAGCAGGTAGCAGAAGAGAGGAATGGGCTGCTGAAGGTGCACAAAGAAGGCAGTTGATGCTGCCCGGGGAGGGAGAACCCAGACACTGGGCACGTAGCTGGGGATGTTCCAGATCCACCTGCTGGTCCAGATGGCAGCGCCTTTACCTTCAGATTCCTGCACTTCAGCACGGTCTGATTTTTTTAAATTTTTTTTTTCAACGTTTTTTATTTATTTTTGGGACAGAGAGAGAGACAGAGCGTGAACGGGGGAGGGGCAGAGAGAGAGGGAGACACAGAATCGGAAACAGGCTCCAGGGTCCGAGCCATCAGCCCAGAGCCCGACGCGGGGCTCGAACTCACGGACCGCGAGATCGTGACCTGGCTGAAGTCGGACGCTTAACCGACTGCGCCACCCAGGCGCCCCCAGCACGGTCTGATTTTAAGAAAACCACAGGTCTCCCTGCTTCACATCATCACCTCCACCAATCTGACAATGCTCACATGCCTCTTGTTAGTGACAATGATACCCATTAATAAAACAACACCATTGGGCACCTGGGTGGCTCAGTCAGTTGAGCATCTGACTCTTGATTTCTGCTCAGGTCATGATCTCACAGTTTGTGGGTTCAAGCCCCACGTTGGACTCTGCACTGACAGCATGGAGCCTGCTTGGGATTCTCTCTCTCCCACTCTCTCTCTCTGCCCCTTCCCTGCTAACCCTCTCTCTCTCTCTCTCTCTCTCTCACACACACACACACACACAAAATAAATAAATGAAAATCTAAAAATAAATAAAATAGCATCAAATCTTAACATTTCTTATCAATGCATTCATTGGAGGTTTGGGACTGAAAGAAATGAGACAGGTAAACTCTGCAAAAAGAATCAGGAATCTGGAAATTTTCAGGGTTTCTATGACCTTCTTGAGGGCAGGGGCATGGAAGGTGGGATTAGGAATAAATGAGGCAGGGAATTTTCTTAATTAAAAACCTTAGCTTCCTTCTGTTTTCATAAACATCCCCCTTTGTTTTCTGTGCAGTACAACCAACCAATATATGTCCTGCTTATACAAGAGGATTATTACCATAATTCATTCTCTGAACCTGCATGATGCTTGGCATTACATCCTTCCAGATTTATTCATTGAACGTACTCTTCCTCTTGCTCTGGAATGAACTTATAGGCAGATCATGACTTCTAGCTCTTACGTGATAGAAGTTCAAATTAGAACTATCCAGTGAAGTATGCAAATAGATATTTTTAATCTTTATTCAAAGGCAAGGGTTCTCCTCGTCGAAGTTGGTAGTGAACTGGAAGCTTCAATGAAGCCTGGATTTAGAGAGGGAAGTATGAGCTGTTACGTCCTTCCAACTCATTTATTGCTATTTTGGTGCCCCCAGGTAGAGGCAAAGAGAGATCACAAGAGGAAAAGGTCCAGTCCCATATGACAGGTGCAGTTATCCTCTGATGAGGAGGCCATCCTGGGACATTTGTGCAGTTGCTGTTCTCTGGAAAGTCCTAATGAGGGGTCTTCTCACTTCTCACTTTTTTGGCACAGGCGGATAGATCTCTATCCCATGTGGTCTCTAGAGACCCTGCTGTGCAGCCCCTACAGAACATTCCCTTTCCCAAATCATGGTTTGTGTTCCACTATCACTCTAGATGGCTCAACCGGACAGAGCCCTTTGCTGTCTCCCTCTTGTGTCTAATCCACCACGAATGCAATTCTTCACCATATTGCTTATCCCCTAGATTACCTCGGTGGGAATCCAACCCTGATCCACTACAGCTCCCAGATTTCAGGGGTCGCATATGGGGCTCTATCAGGGCTCCCAAGGAAGCTGCTCCTACAGGCTTAAGGCAGGGGATAGAAGGTGGGATGGAGTCTGTAATATGATTTTATCCTTACCAACCCTCTTTCTACACTGACCTCTTTCTACATTCTTGATTTGGCTAACAGGTTCAAAGGTTATGGCATTTGATTGTACATATTCCCTTCAAAAATTCTTTTTTTTTTTTTTTTTTTTTTTTTATAATCCCAGCCACTTTCTTTAGTATTTGGCAGCGTGTATACTCAGGAACTTCAGTAGTGATTTTAACCCTCAGTTACACTATGGGTCCACTCTAACATTTTGGATTTTCTATATAAGAGTTAAGGGCTTTGTACTACTTTTCCC
Source organism: Neofelis nebulosa (assembly GCF_028018385.1). Taxonomy (NCBI): domain Eukaryota; kingdom Metazoa; phylum Chordata; class Mammalia; order Carnivora; family Felidae; genus Neofelis; species Neofelis nebulosa. The sequence goes on from NC_080788.1 coordinate 9,156,007, forward strand.
AGCCTCTTGCACAACTTAGTTATGAAAAATGTAGTAACTGACCACATGGAGGACCATAGTTTCTGATCAAATGAAAGCAAGATTCTAATGCTGTTCAGGGTGACTGGACTAACAACCATTCATTTCTAACAACTGTGCCTCTAGGCATGGAGAAAACCCTTGTGCTGACAGCCCAGGACCCATGATGACACTTGCATATGCAGTTCATTTGAATTCTCTTTTCACTCTCTTTATCTCATATGATAAAGAATTTACTTCCTTTTTTAAAAAAAGATAATAGCGGCACCTGGGTGGCCCAGTTGGTTAAGTGTCCGGCTTCGGCTCAGGTCATGATCTCACAGTTGAGTTCGAGTCCCGCGTCGGGCTCTGTGCTGACAGCTTGGAGCCTGGAGCCTGCTTCCGATTCTGTGTCTCCCTCTCTCTCTGCCCCTCCCCTGCTCATGCTCTCTCTCTCTCTCTTTTTCTCTCTCAAAAATAAACATTAAAAAAGATGATAATTGTATGGACAAATACATTTGTAACTGTTACATTTTAAAGCATGCACAGAATGACAACATAGCGTATTTTTATCACTCCAAAAGGGACGCCTTACTAATCATGTCCTTAGTTTATAAACTAAGTTCCTTAGGTAGGGCCATTTTGTTTTTCTTCTTCACTCAGATAAACTGTGCCCCTCTTGAAGAAACAGGTTTTTCCCTATGAATGTATTTATGCCTGGTCCCTTACTCAGACCTAGGCCTGATTAAACACTGATCAATTTGCTGAATAAATAGGGAGGCTTCTATTGAACATCTTCTATCAGGTATCTTGCTTAGAACCTTCTAGGCATTATCTCCAATTCTCACCACCATCCTGTAAAGGATGATGTTAACATATCTGTGGAGACGATGAAGGCATAGAGCAATCACATATCTGGTCAAAGATCATACAGCTGGTAAGTAGCAGACTGGGATTTGAACCACAAATTGTCCGGCTCTGAAACCATGTGGTAACAAGAATAATACATGGACCTTTTATGGTCAGTTTAAGTATCAGGTTCTTCACTGATGTAAACATTCTTGGATGTGTTCCTGTCAGGGTTCGTTCGTTCATTCATTCATGATTTGTTTATTCTTTGAGGTCTTCAACATACTGTTAGTGAGTACTATGGCAGATTATTTAGGGTCCAATCCCACACAATGGAGACATTTATTGTCAGCTTAGGCACAGCCTTGGGATCTCTTATACTGGAAAGTCTGTAACCCTAAAGTTTCCCCTTCCCAGCTAGATACTGCAAAAATAGTGATAAAAAATGCTTAAAATAGGCAGTGAACCTACAGCAATCTTCTGTGAAATTGTGCTAACTGAAGAACGTGCAATTCTGAGCCCAGATCTGAAATTCCTGCTTAGCAGAATAAGATTTAGATGTCAAGATGGATCCAACAGACATCTGTCTTCTCTTTGGGGAGAGGTTTAAAGAGGGATGGGGGTGGTGGTATAATTCCCTTCGCCAGCCCAGCCTCCAGCAACCAGCCAAGCCCTCAGCTCCCAAATTCTTCAGTGTAGGTTGAATATACAGGGTCTACATCTCAACAAGCATCCAGCCAGCCAGAAAAGAAAGTCCTATCTTTCCTTCTTGTAGCCACCTTGGGTTTCTACCACTTTGGAGCTCTTAGCTACCTCTGTGTCTAAGGACAGAGGAAGCAAAAAAGCATTCTCACATTGAGCCTGGTCTTGCCTGAGGCTGTTGATGACAATTCCCCCAACCCTGCCCTGCCAGTCTCCCTTACTGTATTTTGGAGTGGGGTATGGTACAAGGACCAGTCAGCTCAAATATGACTCCTCTGAGTATCTGTTCAATGAGTTTTTGGTTTGTTTGTTCTTTGGTTGTTGTTGTTTTTCCCCCCTGAATGTGGAGTGTTTTCATGACTCTTACTTCAAACTACTAGCTGCAAATTCCAAAACTAGGAGAATTCTCAATCAAAATTGTGTTACACTAGCAATAAGAGAACCTGGATTATAATTCTGGTGTCATCAAAAACTTCATGTGTGTGTGTGGGGGGGGGAGGGGATTTTGTGTGTGGTTTTGGGTATTTCTATTATCTCTCCACACTTCAGTTACTGCATCTATAAGATACTGTTGAAGTGAGAGGTCCAGCAGCGAACTGTAATGCTTCTCCAAGTTCTAATATTCCATGATTCACCTTGCCCTGCTCACATGGAGAGCTGCTCTCCTTAGTGCTTCTGTGACCACATGTTTAAAAGCAACCCCCAAACACATGGTCTAGTGATTACTAGATTAGTGGGGGTGATGAGGCAGGCATCATAAATGTATGCCAGCCTAGGGCTCTGCCTTGGAGTTTCTGTATCCACACCCCGACATGAACTTTGGATCAGACAATCCTGGGAAAGGTCAAGACCTATGTTTCCAGGTAAGGGTTAGTCTACAAATGAGGAATATTGTCTCAGGTCCAGGAGGCCTCAAGAGTCACAGCTATAAAATGGGACTCAAACTCTTATTTTGTGAGACGGCTATAAAAAATCCAAATGAGATAACAATAATTCATGATACAAGCATCTGGGATATTATTGAATCTATTGTTTAGTCCAGAATCAAAAGAGACCAACAGGATGTCAGTGTCCATTAGTCACAGAAACAAACAAACAAAACCCTAATAGGGCTCATTCATACTCAAACTTCACAGACATTAAAATTTTCCAGTCATTCTTACAAAAATAGACAGTAAATTCCTCCCAAGTGACAAACATTGTTACATTGTTCTCAGGCTGAGGACACAACTCCTGCTCCCTTATGGAACTTAGTATACAGCAGTTACATTAATAATTGCTTTATTATAGCTTGAACATAGGGAAGGGAAACAAAAATAATATAAAAACAGGGAGGGGGACAAAACAGAAGAGACTCATAAATATGGGGAACAAACTGAGGGTTGCTGGAGGGTTGTGGGAGGGGGGGATGGGCTAAATGGGGAAGGGGCACTACGGAATCTACTCCTGAAATCATTGTTGCACTATATGCTAATTTGGATGTAAATTAAAAAAAAAAAAAAGTTCATTCACACTGCTAAGGCAAATGCAAATTAAGATAACAAGGTATCATTTTTACCCATCACATTTGCAAAATTAAAGTTAAATAATAGTAATGGCTGATATTATCCAGTGTTGAATAGTGTGAAATTAGTGCCATGTATGTTCTTCAGGGGAGGATAAAGTAGTACAGAAATATGGGAAGTAAAAAAAATTCTGTCAATATCTGTCTCAGAAATTTCACTTTCAGGCCTCTGTCCCTTATAAGTAATAAATGTATATGGAATATAAACAAAATTTTTAAAAAATTCAAAAAAAATGCTGTAGCCAAAAAATGCAGATAGTATGAGAGTACATACAAGAGAATCTAACACAGCTGATATAATTATGCTGGTCATGTTCTCTCATATTTAGAATAAATAGAGACATGTATACTATAAATATAAATATAGACATAAATATAGACATGTATACTATATACATTTACAAACTAGACACATAGATACATAGATAGATACATAGATGGATAGATGCATAGAAGGAAGACCTTCTTCTTCCCTATGGTCCCTTTAGCTGGATTTAGAAACAAATTGACATGAGACAGATGAATAGGAGAAAATCACATTTAACAGGTGTATGTATAGGGAATCCACATTGATATGGAAATTCCAAAGACAGTGGGGCAACATGAAACTTCTATGAGCTAAGGAGGGGGGGCAGGGTCTGAGGATACAAAGAGGAGAAAGCTCATTAGCAAGAAGTTGAAAAGAGAGGTTTTAGAAAAAACAAGGTTGCCCTATTATGCAGGTAAGTTCTGTAGGTAAAGGGGAGTCTCTGTTAATAGCTTTCTTCCTGTTATAGGTTCTCCTTTCCAATGCAAATGTAGGCAGTTGAGGGGGAGGCAGAGAGCTTTTCCTGCATCTGCTGGGTTTTGTTTACTTTCAACTCAAAACAATCTTTATGCCAAGGTGGCCCATCTTGGGGCAGCATGCCCTGGGCCCCTACAGTTGGACAGATGACAGATATAGATATATAGATGTAGTTTAATCCTAAATAATTCTAAAGAACAGGTTGAGGGTGGGTTAAGATAGAATTATTTTTGAACCCTCACTAAGCAGGACCCCTGAGCCCATGCCCAGGGTGCTGCCCACCAGGACACCATAGTGCTTATCCACCAGAGACCCTCACTCCCTATTTTCCTTTGAGGTATTCCCCAGGCCACTGGTCCATTTTATTCATCCTAGAGGTAGGAAACTTAACAAAGATGTATTCTTTCCTATGAGGTGAGACCAGGCCACCTTAAGTTCAGACAGAACAAAATTGGGAAGAAAAAATCCACACAGATAACACTGTGATTACCCATACAGCACAAAATTCATTAACCACAAATTTGAAAAAGTGACCAGCATTTAGCAATAACACCAAGTCTTTCTCTGGCATTTTTATATCCTACCGTTAGTCACTTTTCCAACCCATGGGGCAATGGATTTCCACTCTAAATGCCACCTCTAGTCGATGTGTGTGTGTGTGCGTGTGTGTGTGTGTGTGTGTGTATACACACACTCTCTCTCTCACACACACACACACACACACACACACACACACACACACACACACACAGTATTTTCTACATCTCAAGAGCTTTACACATTCATGGTAGTTCTGCCCTGAGGCTGGGTATAAATAAATTGACAGCCTGGTTTCCCACTAATGCCATCAGAGAAGGCTGTTTCAGAATACTAATCAGGAACTCTCATGAAGTGAGGAAAGCTTGTGTCAAGAAGCATCAAGCACTTACTGAGGCCAAAAAAAATAATTAAACAAACAAAAACAAACAAACAAAAAACCACAATTGGTCAGAGGGACTCTTGGCCTTTGGAACTTGGTAGTTGGCTTTCTGCATCAGCTTCCCTTTCTTGAACAACTTCTCAGGGACCAGAGGAAAGGCTACTTGGGGCATAGTGAAGGGGCTAGGAGGGAGAGTTGAGCATATTAGCAAAAGAAATCAAACTGATAAATGAGGAGGGCAGGGGTCTCCAATGCAGCAACAGTTGGTGTGAGAGGAACCAGGTGATTTTCGAGAAAGATGTAAGGTCATGGTCAGGGAACCAACGTACCTGAGGTAGGATAGAGAGCTGGGAGAACAGGTGATAGAAAGGGCAAAGACAAGATTCTATAGAGGGAGAGGAGAAAACAAAAGTCTGTGACATAAAAACTATTCTCAGTTGACTTGTGTTTCTAACCTCGCAGAGAGAGTTGGGATCTCCCCACCTCTGTCCTACTCTGTCCTACTCTGTCCTGGAAGTAGGGCTTTTGTGAATGAAAGGACCTTTCTAATATTCACTAAGGAGGCACATGAGCCCGGAACATTTTATAGCTAAAAACATTCAAAAATACAAAGGCAGGACACTCAGGCTTATGTTACAAAAGCCCTATTCAGCTTCCTACCTCATTTCCTATTTCCAGCATTCTCTACTGGATGGTCAACAGTGGAGAACACAGGGCTCTTGGGGAAGGTAAGGAAATGGATCCACAGAGGCCACCCAGGCACCCCTGGTCATAGAAATTTCAAAGTAATAAAGTAAAATTTAATGTTGGACACAATTCCTTACCCTCTCTCAAATGTAAAATGGTTGAAAGCAGTTTACAAGTATTTAATATAGAATGGGAGCTTCCTATAAATCACACTTCCATCACCAAACGCTGGCAGAAAAATACCCAAGTTCATCAAGCAAATACCTCCATGATTTGATCTATTCTGTTAAGAGTGTAAAAAGGGGCCATGCACCATGTTTCATGCTCTGTACATTATTCTATTTATTTTACTTAATTGTATTTATAATAGATAATATAATAATACATAAAACATATGATATATAATTTGAAATATATCACATAATACATAACAGTTCAATGGAGGTAAACATTATCCCCATTTTAAAGATGCTCAGGAAGGTGAAATAACTTGCCCAATATTTGAGTTATCCACTAGTCTTCCTGCTGTACCACACTATCTATAGAAGGACCTCCTGTTGCAAGCCACACCATTCTTGTGCCCACAGCCAGACAGTCCTCATGATGTTTACTTCAACCCAGCCCCAACTCTCTGCCAACTACCTCTCCTCCTAACTATCCAAATTATATACCTTCTTGACGCATCTCCTTGCCTCTATAAGCTAACAACAACTTCCCCTGTCCCAGGGAACAATAATAACAATAATGGTAGCAGCAACAGTGATGGAACATCTAACACACAAGTGCCATTTCCAATTTTCCAAATGGTATGTGTTCTTTTTGAACCTGATGATAAGGGAACCCCCTCCTAGAAGTTAGATGTCCCCAGAATTGTGCATAATAGCAAGATTCTTACCAAATATTTAGCTCAGAGGAGGGGGGGAAGAGAGAAAAAGGAAAAGAAAAGAAAGGGCAAATACTGATTACCTACTTCTCAGTGTTAGTTTGGAGAAACCTAAACAGTCTTTATATGTTTATATAGTTCCCCCAAATACTTCCTAGTGAAGACATCATTGCGTACATGGTAGTTAATTGGTTAGTCCAATTTCTATCTTCCAACTGTGCACTCAGCTTTGTTCCAACTGTTGGGGAACAGTGGGAGACCAGGTTGCTAATAGGTATTCACAATTCAAAGAGAAATGAGGGAAGACTTGTTTGCATTCCCTGAACACCTGTACCTCCTTGCTAATAATCTTTGTGGGGAAGAATGCCTTTGCAGAGACTGAGATCAGCTCTGGATTTGTCCCACTGGATGCATCCAGAATGACTATGACAGTTGATCCAATAATCCCCTCCCCTTGTCACCCTTCCTGTACCTTCCCTTATGGATGAATTCACCACCTTTCCTGACAGGCTGTGGGCATGCATTTTGATCAATACAAGCCATCCTCAACTGCTTTACTGCAATGCTGCTCTGAAAAGTAGGAGCTGTTGAGAAGATGTTTCATTCCAACAGAGCAAAACCAGATCAAGAGAGATTCCAGAGCAGCCATCTTCTGGTGCCTGCGTTATATGAAGTTTTATCTGATTTTGATGGTTCCTGGCATCTTTAGTCAAGGGAAGGCTATGTGTAATCTTTGCCTCTCCATGGCTGGCTGACTTGGCAAGGCCAGGTCATCAGGAAAGCCTTACCGTGAACGGGGCTGGGAGGTCAAAGACCACAGGCCTCCCCAAAGGAGAGCTTTAGCGACACCTAGAGGAGAAGGCTTGAAATGAAAGAGGGTGTCAACAGGCTACCCTGACACCCACCAGGGGCCACCTTCTAGGAATACATTTGAGTCCTACTATGAAAGTTAAAAAAAAAAAACAACACACTATGATGTGCTCTATACAGACTTGATCAGGGTCTTGGGACTAATGATCATCGTAAACTAGTTCTTTTCAAGGGAGATACACTGAATACAAGACCATGGGCAAAAATGGGGCCGACACCTGGATCCAGCCCACAGATATACTTTAGTTTGTTTTTTGGTCCACACAATTTTTTTCCAAACAAAATTATACCACCATGTTATAAAAATTGGAAGATTTTATGTTAAAGTAAGTATTTATCTCCTATCTTTGAAAAATGAGAAGATCTGAAAACACATTTCTACTTGCTGACAATTAGGCAGAGCGGTTGGGAGAGGGGTGGGGACAGGAAGTGGGGCATACGTCTAGAGACCAAAGACCTCTAACCACGTTGTCCTTGTAATCTTCAGTTTCACTCATATACGTCATCTGCTTGGCCCCGAGACATAGCTGAGACTCTGGTGTAGAATGAAATGCTGGTGTTTTGCTTATCAGCAAAACCCCATTGTCACTATGGTGACAATGGAGTTTTCCCCATGAAAGGACCAACATTTGAACTGTGGTCCCCTCTTACCTCTGCTTTGGGGCAAGCTCTTTATTAAACAACTGACACTCATCAGTTCTAATCTGTTTTCATTTACAGCAGAGACTAATTGCATCTCCCTCATAAAGAAAGAGTTGGGAAATACAGCTGGAAAAACAAATGAGCTCCAGGATTGAGTTTTGTTATGTGTTCTGTCTCTGTGAGCGTGAGACATTGGCTGGTGCGCGTATTCGTCTGCAGCTACTAAGCAGCAGAGGAGAAAGTCATCATGATTAAAGATGTGCATGAAATGGGTTCCTCCTCCCTCATATTCGATATGTTGGCTTGTATCTCTTCCATGTGGGAACCAAGAAGCCCGTGGTCACTAGAGAGGTGGCATAGATAGGGTGAATCGACCCATTAGGAACAATAAGGGTAAAACCTTAGCGCTTTTATTAGCTTTGATTTGTGTTGCTTTCAGGGCTCAAGTGTGAGGTTTATAAAAAAGAAGCGAGCAGTTATACATCGTGCACTGCTCTTCGCTATGGTTTATATCCGATGTCTGTAAAGGTTTTATTGGATTATTGGTAGCGTGTTTATTTGCCTGAACACAAGAAGTCCTGCTAGGCCTTGAGAATAACATAGAGAGAGGGGAGCTTGGTAATATTACAGGATTGGAGCAGAAGTCTACTTCCAGTGCTTTGGGCAGGGAAGGGGGAAAATCACAGTGTATGGACCATAATTTAAGATGAGGTCACTGAATAGATGTGGAGGGAGCCCGCCAAGCCAGAGCTAGTCCTTATTTGTAAATCATGATCCCTGGGGGATATTTGTGCTGATTTAACTCATCTTGTTTTTCAATTGAGGGGATTATGAGAGGACAATGCAAAAAGGCTACTTGGCAATATCCCAACTGGTTGATGGGTGAATTAGCTTTTCGTGAAAGTAAAATGAATATACATTCTCATGGATAAACTCATTGTAAGTCTCTATAGCAAGGATTCTCTGCCTCAGCACTATTGACATTTGGGCAGGAAAAGTCTTTGTTGTGGGGACTGTCCTATGCATCACAGGATGTTTAGCGACATCTCTGGCCTCTACCCACTCAACGCCAGTTAATACCCCCACCTAGTTATGACAACCCCATATGTCTGTTTCCAGATATGGCCAATGTCCTTGGCAAGGTCAGGGGAGGTGCACACACATGCCCACCTGTTCAGATCACTGCTTAATGCAAGCTAAAGTGTATGTATGTGTGTGTGTGTGGGGGGGGGGGGTCCGCACATGTTAGGGGGATGTAATGAAGATATTCATAAAATTCAAAGAGACAATTTCCAACACAATGATTATAATTCATTTAATTCCATCAAAATGAGTCTCCAAATGAGATCCCAGAAATTGAAATGGGCAGATTTTTAAGAAAGGAAAGCAAATGAGTAGTCAGTTGAGCATTATTTCAGGAAGGTCTTACCCTAACAAATGCATCCATCTACAGCCTGAGGTGGAAATACACATAGCTGTGAAATATGGAGCACTTAAACCACAGCGTGGTGTGTTTATATTGATCCTGGGACAACATCTTTCTAGAAGTTTTAAGCCACGAAGGATAAAAACCTCCATAGCCAGAAAAAAAATTATTATTTTTTTTTGTCTTCCAACATTAAAGCCTGGTTCTTATCTTTAGATCTTCAACAACAACAAAGAAATTAGAAGACAGATATCCATGTGCTTCTCTGTAAGAAACCACAGAAATAGGCATTTATTTTGTTCCCTCTTTCACTGAGTGGAAGTCATGTCACAGGTGCTTAAAGTCCCCCATGTTGTTTGAGTTGCACGAAGAGACAAGGGGGAACTGGTTTGCCTCTAACTATTTCCTGCCAATCTTTTGATTCCCAAATTACATTTAAATTGAAAGTACCCTTGGGTTTAAGCACAGGTGTCCAAGTTTCTATTTTGGCAGAGGTTTGTCTCTTACCATAGTGGGGAAAGAATGGGGAAAGATAGTGAAGATCATTCATTTGTTAGGTCATCTCCCACTGTGAAATGTTCCAAGCAATTAGAGTATAGTTGAACTAGGGACTGTCAAGATCCATGAAGGCCTCTGTGCCATTTCTCAAAATGGTATCCATGCAGTGCCCACATCAGAGCCATGGGATGACACTGGTTAAAAATGAATAATCCTGGTCCTCACCACCAGATCCACCAAATGGGGAACCCTGAGTCTGTGGGCTGATAAGATGCATTTTTATCAAGATGATTTTATGCTCATTAAAAGTTGAGAACCACTTAATTGAGTTACACATTGATGACATAGAGAAAATAGAAGAAAGGTCGTCTTGAAGATACATGAGAGATTAATATCAGAATTCCCTTCTCAGAAGCAAGCCAATTTGAGGATTTGAACCAAGAAGTGCTAAGGGATTCACTAACTACAGGGTTTTTCAAGAATCACTGCTCTGTCAATGAACTGCGAAGTCAATGAAATCCCCAAATCAGAGTTATTTGGGATTTGTCCTTGGCGGAGAGCAGCATGGTTAAGACTAGCTGTAGGCTACAGAAAATTCTATAAGCACCTATATTCAGCATCCATAAGGTCTGAGAGATCAAGGAGTTTGGGAAAGAAGAATCTAGATAGTGTGTGGATGCTGTATGCCTGTCAATGTGTGATTCAATATTAGTTACTGGAGGGCCACAAATCTGACCTTCACAGGCATCTTGCCTTATAGCTTTTAAATTCAGGTGTTTTTTTTTTTTCTTTGCTCTTTTTAAAGTAATGCCTTTTTGTATTGTTTTTATTTTCAGATAATCTCATGTGGGCTAAAGAGAAACAAGAAATAGGATGTTCCACCTACAAGAAAAGGGTATATATACTGGGGCACCTGGATGCTCAGTGGGTTAAGTGTCAGACTCTTGATTTCGGCTCAGGTTTTGATCTCAAGGTTGTGCATCGAGCCCCATGCTGGGATCTGCACTGAGTGTGGAACCTGCTTAGATTCTCTCTCTCTCTCTCTCTCTCTCTCTCTCTCTCTCTCTCTCTCAAAACAAAAAAAAATGGTATACTACATTTTTGTACTCTGGGATGGCTGCAATTCATTTGTGAGTTCCCCCAAGCCCACAATAACATTGGTTTGTTTATAAAAGATGTTAATTTCTTCTCATACTTGTTTTGGTATTACCCCCCATATCCATGGTGTTAGAGACCAAGTTTCTTCAAAACAGATTTATGCAGCTTCTATCATCAAGGTCATGGTCCCAGATGATTGACACATGTCTTGCACTTTCCTCTGACTGGCCAAAGATTGTTACATGACCATACTTAACTACAAGGAAGCTGGCAGTCTTTATTTCAGTGGCTATATACTGAGCCAAACCTGGAGAAAGGGATTCTATTACTATTAAAGAATGGGAGTCTATTTGAGAAAAAATAGCAGTCTCTCTCACAAAATAAAAGCCCTCCAAAGAAGAATAAGTACATACACCATAACCTTTTGGAAAGACAAAGTATGTTAAAAGAAACAATCCAGAATAAAATCGTTACTATTAAAAAATCTCCAACTTATCCTGCACAGAAAAAAAAAAAAAAAAGATAGAAGGAAATGCAACCAAGTGCTAATTGTGAATATCCCTATTTTTCCTTACCAGCTCTAAATTCTATGATCACCTACTATAATCACTCACGTACATGTGTTTTCAGCTCTCATTTCCTTACCACCTGTTTCACACCTGCTCCCCTTCAAGTAACTGAGTGGAGGAAAGGAAAACACATCACTTTCTGATGGGTATCACTTTAAATTCAGGACCCAAAAATTTCTAGTGGACCCTCAATGCCACCACATGATCATGATATGTTTCTCTTGCTCATTTATTTTGTTTAAGCTCTTGCTGAACCATTTCTCACCTTTTCCTTTCTCCTGAAACTTTTGCCAGTTCTTCACCCACCCTCTTCCCAGTTGATGATCTTTCTACCAACTTCCCTGACAAAATTGAAGCAATCAAAGGACATCTTCCAAAAATTCTCAAGATCTCTTCTACCAATTTTCTAGAATCTATTTTTATACATGCTGCCTCCCTCATGGCACTATGAATAAACTATCCATGACCTTGTAAAAGGCTAATCCCTCCATGTCCCCATTAGATTCCCTCTCTTCATCCCCACTCAGACATCCATCCACCAATTCCTGCCTCTTTCTTCTACATCACTAGTTTTTCCTCCTTTACTAGATCATTCCTATCAGCATACAAGATGATATCATTACTCCTTTATTTTTTAAGAGTTTTTAAAAAATATTTATTTATATTTGAGAGAGACAGAGGGCAAGCGGGGGAGAGGCAGAGAGAGAGGGAGATGAAGAATCCAAAGCAGACTCCAGGCTCCAAGCTGTCAGTACAGAGCCCAATGCAGGGCTCAAACCCATGAGCCATGAGATCATGACCTGAGCCGAAATCTAGAGTCGGACCCTTAACCAGCTGAACCACCCAGGTGCCCCACTCCTTTATTTCTTAATTCTAGTTAGTTAACATACAATGCAGTATTGGTTTCAGGAGTAGAATTCAGTGATTCATCACTTACATACAATACCCAGTGCTCATCACAAGTGCCTCCCTTAATCCCCATCACCCAATAACCCATCTAGTTCATTTCCCACCTGCCTCCCTCAGTCAACCCTCAGTTTGTTCTCTATCCTGAAGAGTCTCTTGTAGTTTGTTTCCCTCTCTCCTTTTTCTGCGCCCCCCATGTGTTCATCTGTTTTGTTTAATAAATTCCACATATGAGTGAAATCATGTGTTATTTCTTTCTCTGATTGACTTAGCATAATATATTCTAGCTCCATCCACGCCATTGTAAATGGCAAGATTCTATTCTTTTTGATGACTGATAATATTCCATTGTATTTATATACCACATCTTCTTTATCCACTCATCAGTTGAGGGACATTTGCGCTCTCCCCATAGTTTGGCTATTGTTGACAATGCTGCTATAAGCATTGGAGTGTATGTACCCCTTTGAATCTATATTTTTGTATCTTGTGGGTAAACACCTACCAGTATAATCGCTGGGACATAGGGTAGTTCTATTTTTTAGTTTTTTGAGGAAACTCCATACTGTTTTCCACTGTGACTGCAGCAGTTTGCATTCTCACCAACAATGCAAGAGGGTTCCCCTTTCTCTGCATCCTCACTAACACCTGTTATTTCTTGCGTTGTTAATTTTAGTCATTCTGACAGGTGTGAGGTGATTTCAAGCTATATGACAAAGCTGTAGTCATCAAGACAGTATGGTACTAGCACAAAAACAGACACATAGATCAATGGAACAGAATAGAAAACCCAGAAATGGACCCACAACTATATATCATTACTCCGTCTCAAAAAAAAAAAAAAAAAGTTTTCTTGATATCACATTAAAAAAAAAAGCCACCAACCACGGTCCCATTTCTCTGTCTCCCACTGCAACAAAACTTCAATTCCTATTTTAGCTTCTCACATGCATCACTCTATCAAAACTTCTCATGCCAGAGTCATCAATGGCCTGCATTTTATGATTGATTGATTATTACTCATCATCTATTTGACCTTACTTGACAAAGAGAAAATACTCTTTATGGGATTCCAGAATATTATACTCCTGGTTATCCTCTGGTTTTCTTCCCACCTCATTACTCAGTCTCATCTGTAGCTTCTTCTACTTCAAGTTCTCAATGACAGAGCACCCAGAACTAAGCAAAAAATATATATCCAGTCCAGACCTCTCCTCAGAGCTCCTGGCTCATGATCTAACTACCTAGTTTACACAGCTTCTTAGACAGCTAATAGAAATTTTAAACCACATGCTTATAGAACTGTTTATATTGAATTGTTTATATTGACCCCACCTGCTCCAAAACTGTTAGGTCCACAGTTTTCCTCATCTCAGCTGATGGCAACTCCATTCTTCCAATGGTTCAGGCAAAAACAAAGAAACAAACAAAAAACCTCTAGGAGTCTTTCACAATTCTTCTTTTCCTCACCCACCATATTCAGTCCATCACAAAATCCTATTGGCTCTATTTTTAATATATATACAGAATATGACTCTCACCACTTTCAGTTCTAGCCCTGGACAAGACATCATTAGCTCTTACTGGGACAATGGCAATAGCCTCCCATCTAGTCTTTCTGCTTGCGTTTCCTCCTACCCTCCCTCCAACATCCTAAACACCATTCTCAAAAGAGCAGCAAGAGTGTAAGTCAAATCATGTCACTGGTTTCTCATTGTTCTCAGAAAAAAACTAAAGTCTTTATCATAGCCTAATACATATAACATGATGTGGTCCTTGGTGAACCCCATGACTATTTCCTACTTCTATACTCATTGCTTAGAATGTTCCAGTCACACTGACCACCCTATTGTTCCTTGGAAATGCTGACATGCCCCCACCATTGCACTGACTCTTCTTTCTGGAATATGCTTCCATCACATACCTGCATGGCTCACTTTCTTATACCTTTAAATCATCACCCAAATGTCACCTTCTCAGTGGTATCCCCCTACACTCCACTCTAGGTAATCCCGAAGTCTCACTGCATCAATTTTTTTTTTAACGTTTATTTATTTTTGAGATAGAGAGAGACAGAGCATGAACGGGGGAGGGTCAGAGAGAGGGAGACACAGAATCCGAAACAGGCTCCAGGCTCCGAGCTGTCAGCACAGAGCCCGACGCGGGGCTCAAACTCGCGGACCGTGAGATCATGACCTGAGCCGAAGTCGGCCGCTCAACCGACTGAGCCACCCAGGCGCCCCTCACTGCATCAATTTTTTAATAGTATTTACCACTTTCTAAAATCTATGATTCAAGTATTACATGTATACATATATTCACATATATAATAAAAAATGCATATTGAAAATTGTACAAATTATAATGTTACCAGCATAAGAATAAAAATTTATCTTTGTTTTGTTCATAAATGTAGTCTTGGCCCTCAAAACAATGGTTGACATATAGTAGGTGATCAACATATATAGGAAATTAACAAATATGAGAAATGGACAATGTTTTTATAATTGTTCTCATATTTTTAAATATTTCCTATTTTACAAATGAACTTTAAAGCATCATTCTGTTACCTATATGGTAAAAAATGACCTACTAAAATTAACTTTTAAACTCATGGGGCACCTGGGTGGCTCAGTCAGTTAAGTGTTCAACTTTGGCTCAGGTCATGATGTCACAGTTTGTGAGTTTGAGCTCTGCATTGGGCTCTGCACTGACAAGTCAGAGCCTGCTTCAGATTCTGTGTCTCCCTCTCTCTCTGTCCCTCCCCCACTTATACTCTCTCTTTCTCTTTCTCTGTCTCTCAAAAATAAAAATAAAACATTATAAAAAAGATTTTTAAACTCCTAATTTTACTTCTAAATACTAGGCTGAATGGGTACCTGTGTACCTCAGTTAGTTAAACGTTCAACTCTTGATTTCAGCTCAGGTCATGATTTCATGGATTGTGGGATCGAGCCCCACAACGGGTTCTACACTCACAGTGGAGGAACCTGCTTGGGATTCTCTCTCTCTTCCTTTCTCTCTGCCCCTCCTTTGCTCTCTCTCTCCCAAAATAAATAAAATAAACTTTAAAAAATAAAATAAATACTGGACTTAATATTAGATAAATCAATCAACTTATGGACCTTGAGCTGTTATCTTTTAAAAGGACTACTTTGGCTTCTATGAGCTGAAGAAGATCACATCAGAGAAGGCAACAAAGCTGTGTGTTCCAACATAAGAAGCCATACCAGTATAAGAGATCATTATGATGCTTGGTTTTTAAGTGAGGCAGCAAAAATATCCAACTGCTCCTAGATAATTAAGCTTTGGCCTTTTAAATACATATTTTGGAATGTATTTTTATATTTTATTCTAGGAACAAACAAGTAAAACCTAATTTGTCACCATCTATCAGGTACATATCAAGGAGGCAAAGATCTATTTTGGGTCATAGCACTGACTAATGGCAAAATTGAGATCATGAGTCTCTGATTCCCAGTCCAGAGCCTTTCCTATCACATTGCATAGAACTCTATAGGCAATCTCTCTTCAGTGAGGCAGAGTATACTATTGTGGAAAGTCTTTCATCATCAGAGAGAGAGAGAAAGGGAGGAGGAAGGAAGGAAGGAAGGAAGGAAGGAAGGAAGGAAGGAAGGAAGGAAGGAAGGAAGGAAGGAAGGAAGGAAGGGGAAGGAAGGGGAAGAAGGAAGGAAGGAAGGGGAAGGAAGGGGAAGGAAAGAAGGAAGGAAGGAAGGAAGGAAGGAAGGAAGGAAGGAAGGAAGGAAGGAAGAAAAGAGAGAAAGAGAGGAAAAAGGAATGGAGGGAGGGAGGGAAGGGAGGAAGGAAGGAAGGAAGAAAAAAAAAAGAAAAGAAAAGAAAAGAAAAGAAAAGAAAGAAAGAAAGAAAGAAAGAAAGAAAGAAAGAAAGAAAGAAAGAAAGAAAGAAAGAAAGAAAAGAGAAAGGGAGGAAAAAGGAAGGGAGGAAGGGAGGGAGGGAGGGAGGAAGGAAGGGAGGAAGGGAGGAAGGGAGGAAGGGAGGAAGGAAGGAAGGAAGGAAGGAAGGAAGGAAGGAAGGAAGGAAAGAAGGCAGGCAGACAGGCAGGAAGACACCAACTAACCCAGACTCAGTGCTCAGAGTCTAAGTGTGGGAAGGGAACAGAAGAAACATTCCTTTCCTCTCAGGGAAGGATGGGGGCCAAGGAAAAGCAAACAGAACGATGTGGATAATGGAAATAAGGAAATTGAAAACAAAACCTTCTCTAGGAGAAGAGGATAAACAAGACCAGATAGTGCTCTTAAGTTCAAGAGGACTGTCAAGGGTCCAACATACCTATTTCCAAAAAGCTCTCTAATAGCCACTAAACTGAAATGAACAAAACCAGACATAAGGAAGCCTTCCGACTGGAGTTTTCACTGCCACCGGGCAAGTCAGCATGGCTCTCAGCAGAACCATTTACACGGAGTTACCCATAATGCTTGACACCGTGATAATTCCCTTCTGCCCTGATGCATATTCCACTGACAGCACAGAAACTCAGTCAAAGAGAAAAAGTAAATGATTCAGCAAAGTGCGGATGTAAGACAGGGAAATAAACATCCAGAAATCCTGCTACATGTCAAGATTCACTCCCAATCTAGCCAAGGAAAGAAAGAAAGGATATTACACATTCAGAGGAGTTATACAAAATGTTCCCAACTCAACCAATAAACAATGTGATCCGCGGTCAAACATAAACCTGAAAAGGGAGCTGCGAAATTTGAGGGTTTATTTTTGTTTGTTTTGTTTTTAACTTTGTTGTCCTAATGTTTCCTGACCCAGAATTCTTCCTGCAAAAACTTTCAGATTTTTTGATGGTGTAGTGAAAGTAATTTTGACCTAAAAATCAGAAAACCAAGATTGTAATGCAGGCTTTGACATCCTTATTTGCCACATGACCTTGGACCAAACACTTTATTCCTCTAGACGTCATTTCTAAGGTTAGAATATCTGATTAACTTTCACCTTCCTGAACTGTCAGTCAGCAATATCATTGTGGCTTTTGTAGAAAGAGCATAGAAGATGACCAGAGGACCCGGGCCACAGCCCCATGGTGGCAATACTCTGGGCTGTTTACCAAACTTCCCCGAGCCTCAGTTTCCCAACATGTTAAATAGAATCACAACAGGAGATCTATTTCTCAGATTCTAAAAGTTAGAATTAAATCACAATGCATGCTTTTTTTTTCTTTTTTCTTTTTTTTAGTTTCACAGAAACATTGAAAGAATAATATAGGGTACACCAATATATCCACCACATTTCCTTGCTATATTTCTACACACACACACACACACACACACACATATACACACACACGTGTGTGTGTATATATTACTTTTACTGAACTATTTTAAAGTTAGACCTTGCAGACCCTATAGTATTTGTATTTAACTCCTAAATATATTATCATGCCATCTCTGAAGAATAAATGGACATTCTTCTATATAACAAGACCATTTCACACTCAAAAAGCTTAACACTGATAAAATAATATTAACTAATATATGGCTCGTATTCAAATTTATCCAATTCTATCATACATTTGGTTGCCGTAGCTTATTATTCTCCTTTAATCTAGAATAATCCTTTAGTTTTTAGTTTGCTTGCTTGCTTTTCTGATGTCTTGTATATGGATTTTATTTTCTTAGTATTCAAGCCAATTGTTTTATAGAATATTCCACACAAAACATATGAACAAATCTCACAAATACAGGGATGAGTGAAAGATGCCAGACAGGAGACATTACAAAACACACAGAACTTATTTCTGCTGTTAGAATTAAGAATCTCAGTGATGTATAGGGCTTAGTGACTAGAAGGAACCATGAAGCTGAACTATCAATATTCTAATTCTGGAGCCGGGTGCTGATAATGTAAATGTGTGTTCATATATTATTTAGGAAATAAATTATTTAATGAAGTGATTATTTGTCAAAATAAAATTAAGACTGAAAGAAATATAACTGGAGTTGTTTTAATTCCTTCCTTTCACTGTATAATGGATAAAGTAGTCAAAAATATATATTGATATCAATGATTGGACATAATTAACAAAAGTATATAAAGAGACATATGTCAAATTGTATATAGTACAAACTAAAAAATTATTTTTTTAAGCCTGAAAGGAATGCTCTTTTAAAAATATGTTCATTGGGACACAAACTTGCAGTGAGTTCCCCAAATTAGACATTGTGTAGACCAATATTATTTGTTTAAGATTTGGCAAGGGTAGAAATTTCAAAAATAACTTTATAAAGCCCTAATCATAGAAATTGAAAGGTGCTATTCTAGGAGCCTACCAAGTCAAAGACTAAAAGCATAATTACTAATAAACTATTTAGAAACTATTTGAAATGTGAATATTATAAATCTGCATAATAAATATGAGCGTACACAAATTCAGTCCTTAATACTTTGTTATTAAATAATAATCTTTTAATTATCAATAATTTAGAAAAAGAATAGAAAATCAGCCTCAAGGAAAATAGGAGGAAATGATAAAATGCAGCAAAAATTAATTGTTGAAAAATGTGAGAACTAGCAGATATAAGTAATCAAAGAACTTATTCTCAAAAAAAGGTAAAAACCAAAAATTGTAAGTCTTATAAATCTAATTAACAAAAGAGATGAAGTAGAAATAAGATATGTAAAGCTCTTTTCACAGTACCTAACCCAAAGTAAGCTCTCAATACTATTATTATTATTCACAAAGAAAATCAAGGATATGGTAATAGATACAGGGACACATAAGAAATTAAAAATATAAGAACACCATACAAAATGTAGGCTAACATTTAAAATCAGGACATAATGGATGATATCCTCAGAACAGATTTAAATTACAAAATAAACTCCTAAGTCATGGGAAACCTAAATAGATCAATAAACAGAAAAACAGGAAAAATACATCCAAAACATACTGGAAGCCTAAATGGTTTTAAAGGTAGATGCCTTCAATTATTAAAGGACTCATTTTAGTGAACACTGAGGTTATTTCTCCAACATCCTATCCATCCTTCCCTCACTGTCAAAAGTCCTGGGAAGCATCCCCACCAGTATTTCTAGGCTGGGGCTCCAGTTGTTTTAATAAATTGAGGCAATAATTCCTTTATTATCATAATTGGATCAGATGACCCATCCATAAGCCCATCAATTCATGGCATTTCTACGGCCAGAAAGTACAGATGACTCAATTCAACACAATGAAACATACGAGCAGGTTTTCTATTGACTTCTCAAAAGAAGATACCTCCATCTAATGAGACCTTATAGAAGCCAGCCCTCTTTCTCCTTTTGAATGATGTACTGTGAAACCGTGATACCCAAAATTGATGCAGCCATGTTGCCCCTGGGCAGGGAGCCAGCCTGAAAAGTCTGCCATCCCAATAGGCAGAATGGAGATGTGAAAAGGAACCAAGTTACTGGTGTCAGAGGATCACTAAATCAAGCATCCTCATAACATGCCCAACTTCTGTACCATCCTGATAGATAAGCACATGAACACGTTTTTAAAAAAATAAAATAAAAACAGCATGAGTTAGTTTCCCTGTTGTAATATAAAAAGTCAAGTCATGTTCCTAGAGCACAGGCAAAAAGATGGTAACCACTCAACACTTCTGGTGAAGGTAGTACACTCATAATTATCAAACTGAATGAAGAAAACAAAAGGGAATTGCTAATGTAGAACACAAAACCCTAAATAGAATATGAGCAAATAGAATTCAGTATGATGCTAAGAATAATTTGCTATGGCTACATAAGATTTATGCTAGGGACTATAAAGGTGGTTTAATTTTAGCAATACATTAATATAATATTTCCTGACAATAAGTACAGTGTTCAGAAATAATACGACAATAATTTTAAAGACAAAAACTGAATTCTGGTTACATTTCTTAGTTAAGTGGTGAACAACACATCTACATGCCCAGATGATGACACCCCCCAACTCAATGGGGGCAGGACGCTTCTGGACCTTGCTCTAGGTACCTCTTCATCTGGCTGTTCATTTGTATCTCTTATCATATGCTTTATTATTTGACAAACCAGTAGATGTAGTAAGTATTTCCCTGAGTTCTGTGATCCATCATAACAAATTAGCAAGGAGAAGGGGTTGTGAGAACCACTGATTCATGTCCAGTCAGTCAGAAATACTGGAGGTCCAAACATGTGATTGGCATCTGATGTGGGAGAGGTTTTGTGGGACTGAGCCCTTAACCGGTGGGGTCTGATGTTAAGAGGTAGATAGTTCAGAATTTAACTGAATTGTAGGACACTCAGCTGGTGCCAGAGAGTTGGTCAGTGTGGGGAAAACACCCACACATCTGATATCAAAGTGTAGTATCCAGTGTGTCGAGGAAATAGAGCTTTTCCCTTCAGAAGGTAACAAAGGACTTTTAAAAGTCACACAAAGAAGAGCTCATAAAGGCAAAGATTGACACACCCATCTATGTAAAAATCAAGAACTTCATTTTATCAATCAAAGTACATCATAGAGTGAAAAGTCAAGCCATAAATAAGAAGCATATATTTGCAACACTTACAATGACAAAAAATTAACCTAAAAATAGGTTAATTAACCTAAAAATAGTATCCATGATTCAATTAGAAAAAGACAAATGAGAAAAGATTTGAACATTTCTCAGAAAACAAAACATGAATAGCCCCCTAAACATGTGGAATGTGCTTTAGCCCATTTAGTAATGAGCAACATTATACTTAGAATCACATATTTCATATCTACCCTGGAAGTCAAACTTCAAAAGTCAGAAATCCTAAGTGTGGTCCAAGAAAAGTAGTGGGTACTTCTTCAACAGCTGAGGGAAAAGACAGCTAGGATAACTCCTTAGGGGTATACTTTGGGGTTTACCCAGCGCAAGTGAACATATTCATAACTCAACAGTTAGGCTCCTCGTTAGAGTCCCTAGAGATGTTTGGGCAAATTTGCAACAGGAGACATGTCATGTGCAAGATTGTTCAAAGCAATATTGTCTGTAATTGTGAAACAACCACAACAAAACCCTGGAAAACAATTCAAAGATCCATTAAGAGTATAATGAATAGATAAACAGTGGCATATTCACTATACCGCAGAGAACAAAAATCATAGTGGCATGCATCAATGGGAGCAATTTAGAACTACATATTGTTGAATGAAGGGATTGAATGACAAAAAAAAAAAAAACAGTATGGTTACGTTTATATAAGGTTCAGATACGAGAAATAAAAACCAGTGTATTGATCAGGAACACACACATATTTGCAAAGTTACAAACAGGAAGAAAATGATTCCCACAAGTCAGGAGAGTGGTTCCCTTGGGGACTGGGGTATAGTGTGATTAGGTAGGTCACATGGTGAGAGGGCAAGTATTGGCCTGCTTCCTTCTCTTATATTTTAATTTTTTAATGCTGATTTTTTTTTTTGAGGGAGAGAGAGAGAGAGAAAGAGAGAGAGAGGAGCAGAGAGAGAGGGAGACACAGAATCTGAAGCAGGCTCCAGGCTCTGAGCCGTCAGCACAAAGCCTGATGCAAGGCTCGAACCCATGAGCCGTGACATCATGACCTGAGCTGAAGTGGGACGCTTAACCAACTGAGCCACCCAGGTACCCCAGCTTGCTTCCTTTTCTTAAATCGAGTGGTGGAAAGGAGAGTGTTCATTTTACCATCATTCTTTACGCAGTACACATATATTTTACACATTCTTTGTGCATATACTTTATACCTTCTTATGTGCATAAGAAATATTTTAAAACAAAAATAAATGACACTGCTTAATAATTTTGGAAAAATAGTTGAATATGGTACGCTAGCTCTACAGCAGGAATTAATTTATTTAGATCCCAAAAACATCATATACAAAATCTTAAAAGCAAACAGCTTGAAAGATGATTGTAATATGATTCCCCAAAGTTTAAAATAAGCTATTAAAGAGGCTTTATCAGTTAAGAAGGAAAACACTGAGACCTATTCAAAGTCAAATGAGCAAAAGTCATGAACAAACCATTCACAGAAAAGTAAACACAAATGGCTAAAAATCAGATGGTGAAAAAAAAATCAACCTCAATAATTAAAAAATGCAATTAAAACAAAATGCAAGTACATTTTTTAAGTTTATTTATTTATTTTGAGAGAGACTTGTGGAGAGAGAGAGCCGTGAGATCATGACCTGAGCTGAAATCAAGTCAGACCCTTAACCAACTGAGCCACACACGTGCCCCACAAGTATATTTCTATCAAATCAGCAGAAATTTAAAAAATGATGTTATTTGATGCATTTGAGGGTGAAAAGAGAGGCCATATTCTAGGCTCCTGGAAGAATGCAACCTGGCAATCTTTCCAGAAGTATGCTTTGCCAGATTTACAAAAATATCTTAAAAGGTTATAGCATTGACCTAGTAATTCAACTCTTCAGACTCCAAAGGAAACAACTACAATTGTAGACAACAGCTTCTTGTTAAATATTAAAGGAACATTATTCATGAACAGGAAAGAGGTAGAAACTGAAATCTCCAAAAAAGTAAGAAAACCAGTGAAACATGTAATTACTTATATTTGAATGGAATATTATGTCACCAATAAAATAATATTTTCAAGTGTATTTAATAATACAGTATATTGCTTATGACAGACTAATTCAGCAAGTCATAAAATCTATATAAATAATTATGCACACACATAGGTGAGCATGTATATATATTACATATATGTGAGTATATAAATACATATACATATTCTGAAATGTTAACAGTGGTTGATTCTATGTTGTGTTCTCATTTTAAGTCTAAATTCTATACAGTAAACTTGATTGCTTTCATAATCAGAAAAAAATATATATTAGGAACCATGAATGACAAAATACAGGATATCACCATTCTATGCTAGTTATAGTCCTGAATTTTAAAGCAAAAGATGGATGCATCTGTGTATCTTTGGGAGGGATTCGTTTCTTTTGCTGAGCTTAAATTCTAATCGTCTCGACAGAGCATCTATCCAGGAAAGGGCTTATTTTTCAGATAGTGCCTAAAAGATGTGCTAGAGGAGGAGGAGGAGGAGGCTGGCGATGATAGTAACAATAACTACAGTGACATGTATATAGAGTGTGACAATTTACATAGCACTTTCAGGTACCTTATCTCTTTTAATCACTCAGTCCGATGGAAAAAAATGTCACAGCCCAGCACAGATGCACCCGCCCATCCCATCTCAGCCCAGTGCTTGCTACGGAGGAATATGAGAAAGCAGAAGATAAGAGTATGCTTTCAAGGAGCTTGCAATCTGGTTAGAGAGATAAAACCTGCACCCAAATGAATGTTATGTGATGAGAAATAATAGTATATGTGGGTTCCAGCTTTTCCCCTCCCCCGCCTGCTAAAGACAACTGTTCGTTCCACTCTCCACAGAGGGTTCAGCGATTGTTGGACCATTTCTGGGCTGCACCAGGTTTTCCTCTCTGGACTTTTGTAATCTAGAACTGGGAGAAAAGAAAGAACAAGAGACCGGGGAAGTTGTTTGGGGGAAGACAGAAAGATAGCAATTCTCGAGCAACCATATGTATAGTGGATGAGTTAAGTGGGTGGGGGCATAAAATGGGATTTTCAGGAGAGATGGTGTCCTGTAGATGTGTGTACTCCATGATATTTGAGAAACAGTAAATAACTTGAATCAATGAGAAACCACTTTTGGCCACCAGAGTGTTTCTCTGACCACCACATAAATCTGAGCCTAAATCAGAGCTCAATACCAGAGTAACACTTTGGAGTCCTTTCTATGTAGAAGTATATGGAATTACCTTCCAGGTACTTAACCAAAGAAACTCCTTCTCTTCCTTCCCTGTGCCATGACGGTTTTAATATTTGCAACTAGATCTAATTCAAGGTCACTTCTACAATGACCTTCAATGACCTGCATCTCCTATATGCATGCCTTTGCGTGATACCCTCTTCTTGAGCGTGAGTTAGAACTAGTGACTTGCTTCTAGTGAACAACGTACAGCAAGGGCAGTAAGATGACTTTTCTATGATTAGGTTACAAACAGCCATGAGTCCCACCTTGCATGTTCTCTCTCGAGTGCCTTCTCTCTTACACAGGTGGATGAAACGTCAACATCACAGCAAGAGGTCCACATGGAGAGGAATGCAAGGCAGCCTCCAGCCAACAGCCAGTGAGGAACTGAATCCTGCCAACCACCGCTGTGTGAGCTCGGAAGTGTCCCCTTACCAGGCTGAGCTGATCATGACTACAGACCAGCAGGCACATTTACTGCATGTGATGGAGAGACCCCTGAGGCAGAGGACCCAGTGAAGCCATGCCCAGACTCTGATGCTAACACTGAGGTAACATTCGGTGTTTTTATTAGACCTCTAAGTTTTGGGTACTTTGTGACTCAGCAAGATGGCCGATCCAATTGGCATTTACCTCGTCTTTCATTTTGCTCTTCCTCTCAGAAGCTTCTCATCACTTCTCCAAATCAACCTGACCCTCTCCCTAATTCAAGTTCCACATTCAGATTGTTTAGACACTGACGTGGTATGTGAAGAACACCTTGCAAGGCTGATACGGGTCTCCAAGGGGGAGGAACATACTGCTTCCACTAAGTTCACTGTACCTGCCAGAGCAGCCCCTTGGGCCTCAGAGCTCATTACCCAGAGCTGCTCTCCACAAGACGGAGGAACAAAATGATGACAGCTGGACTGCAGCCCTTCTACTCCAAGACAGGCCAGGAGATGTGGATGGCAGTGAGAACAGAGCACCGCTTCCTCTGAAGATCCCTGAAAAGAGCCGGACCCTACACCGCTTTCCGTGACGTATGCATGAGAATGTGCGAGATGCATAGAAGGCCATCGTCAGGTCCTGTGCCTCTGGTAATTCTGCAAAACAGAATCCATACTGACTGCTGCCCTCAGTTCTTTATCTCTGCAGGGCTACCAACTGCTACCATGTTGACGGTCCTGTCAGGACGGGCACGGAAAGAGCAGGAACCGTCGGGCATCTCTAGCCCATGCTAAGGTGAAAGAGATGGTTAAGGTGTGAAGATATTTTTTCCTGTTCTTCCTTCAAGGTTCTGATCAGGAAGGAAACACAGAGCAGAGAGAAAGAGAATGAGAGAACCCTGAGGAGCTACGGCTAAGGAAACCCAGCACAACACATTTCAAATCGGTATTTCTTAACCGCCTTCTACAATCTTAATGCCGCACGGAGCATGAATCAAGCAGAAAATATGTCCACAGCCTCAGAAAGCCTACAGTCTTGTCACAGAATTAAGATTCTAATATGAAAATAAATAGTCTGAAATAGTTCTTCTCTTCTACTCTCCCCACACAACTCACATCCAGGTGCTTGTTGTTGTTGTTTTGTTTTTAATTCTACCTGTACCACCACTGGATTGCTTTTCTCCGTTGCCTCTGCCCTCGTCCACGTCACCATCATCTCCCCGGGATGACTCCAGCAACCTCCTGTACTTGTTTCCCAGCCATACTCTACATCATACTAGAGTAATATCTGTTGTATCTCCAAAGGATTCCCATAGCACAGAATGGTTAACGTGCCTGTAAGTTCCTTCAGGGTTCAGCTTCTGCCCTTCCTCTCTGAACGACCTCATGTCACACTCACCCCTCTTGTAATTCACCACATTCACCTCTTTCAGCTCTGTAAACCCTCCAAGCTCTCTCCAGCCTTAGAACTTTCACACCTCTGTATCGCTCTGCCTAGAACATTCTAGCCCATCCACTTAAGTCACACACACTCAGTACTCAGCCTTCCCTGACACGTCACCTTCTCAGACCTTGTGGCCCTCCAATCGTAATCAGGGCCCTCTCTAATTGTATCTCAAAATCTATTTTTTATAACACATCACAATTTGCAAAGATATATTCACGACCGTGTTATTTAATGCGTGTCTTCCTCACTAGATTACAAACATATTTTTTTTCAACTCTCCCTATCTTCTAATAAGTGACTGGATGATTCTCTCCCTCTTCTGAATTTTACAGTTCTTTTTATCTACCTGTTACCAAGCATTTTTATTATAGTTACTTGTGTACATGCCTTATTCTGTCTAAAAAATTTATGAGCTCCTTGAGGACAAGGTCTGTGTCTTATAAATCTCTAAATCTACCTTAGGTCCAACACAGAGCCCTACATGTAATTGGCACTAATAAATATGTATTGAATGGATAAGACAACTTAATTGTGCCTTATGAGTCTTTAGAGGTGGTTTCATGGTGTTTTGGTTAAATATATTAAAGAATGTGATCTTTTCCTGACTTTCTAGATATATAGCAGTGATGGTTCCATGGGATGCAGTAAGCCACTATGATAAGATTTAAAATTTCTGACTCACAGTGACTCAGTAATCTAATATACTCCCGCAGTGAAGATATTCCAAAGGGTTTGTTTTTGTTTTTAATGTACTTTCTGAGTGGAAAAGAAGTTTGCACTTCTAGTATCAGAATTTTTTCAGTGGGGGAATACTAGGAAAATACGTATTTATAAATTAAAGAAAAATCTCTCAGCTGTCTCTTCTTCGGTATTCCCTCTATATTAAACTGGAATATTTCAAAATGTCCCATAAACTCTTTATGCCTATAAAATTACCCAGATGAAGTGGGGAAAACGGGTTTATTTGAATGGACATCTATAAAATGTCTCTGAAGAAAGCGGACAGTGAAGACATACTTACCATGAAGCTGAAGAAGCTGACACTTCAGGATCCCTTACTAACAGATGCCTTCCAGGGCCCTATTATTATAAAATTTGCGTGAGTAGTTCTTCTTTTAAGTTTTATTTATTTATTTTTGAGATAGAGAGATAGAGCACGCGCACGTGCGCACAAGTGGGGGAGGGGCAGAGAAAGAAGGAGAGAAAGAGAGAATCCCAAGCAGGTTCTACATGGTCATTGTAGAGGCCAATGCGAGGCTTGAATCCATGAACCCTGAGA
Organism: Neofelis nebulosa; assembly: GCF_028018385.1. Taxonomy (NCBI): domain Eukaryota; kingdom Metazoa; phylum Chordata; class Mammalia; order Carnivora; family Felidae; genus Neofelis; species Neofelis nebulosa. Next base: position 9,183,354 of record NC_080788.1, read on the forward strand.
TCACGCCCTGAGGCAAAGTCAGACACTTAACTAACTGAGCTACCCAGGTGCCCCATAAGCGAGTATTTCAATAGCGATGAGGTAACAATGCCTCTCCCTCTTCTCTGATATTGCTACTTTCCCATTCCCCTCCATCACATTTCCTGTTATGTGGTATGGTAGGTGATGCCATGGCATTTGGGGCATCACACTCAGGAGAAGTAGAAGGAGGACCACACAGGAGGATCCCATAATAAAGAGAAATTTCTAGTATCTACAATGAACTAAATTGAGAAGTTAAAGATGTTGGATTTTGCAAGCAAATGGTAGCAATGTATCTGCAACTTCAATAAGCATCTGTGTTGGTTGCTGCAGAATGAGGTACACCTAGCTTCTGGTTCGTGGTAACCATCTATGAGGTTCATAGTGAATCCCATGTGTAGTTAAGTCATTGCTATCATCCTGGTGTAGAAGGACCTTCCAATAATTCCCCCACTTCCAGCTGGGCTGACCCAGCCAGCAATGTCACAAATAAGTCAGGGCCAGGAATGGTTCTATTGTATTCCACATCCATCCTATAGCTCCTGGCACCAGCAGGAGGGAAGGAGAGGGGATACAATACTTGGAATGAGTTATTTTTGTGTTGGTGAGATCTGATGCCATTGTTGCCTGTGTGATTTGTTATATCCCTTGTCACTCTCAACAGATATTCACTTCAGCAGCTATTTTTAAATTTTTTAAAAGGACTCCCCAAATTCAGTTGAAGTCCCCACAAAAGCTGGGTTCACACCCAGCACCAACCTACTTTTCTCTGACCAAGAACTCAGGGTTAACTGTCAAACACAGCTGGGTCCTTAAATGACTGCTTTGGCGAGAACAGCAAATAGTAGGCTGGACCTCTTATATTAGCCTTCACCCAGTACCATCTACCTGCTTCTTCTCTAAGTCACCTCCACGGCAACCTGAGTAACAATTCAAGCAGTAGTACTTTGCCTTTGATAATGACTCAGAAATGAGAAACAAATAAAGTCCACATCCCCTGTCATCCAAAAACAGGGCAAGAAATGAAGTTATGAATGAAAACTCTAGAGTTTTTAGGCTTAAATAGAAGCACATATCCTCTCTCTTCTTCACAGCTCTTAAGATATTATAAACTTAATAAAATGGTTTTTCTTCTAATTCACAAAACAATTTTATTAGTTTATACAGCATGTGCTAATGGAACATGTCATCTCTTGTGAAACCAATGCATATGAGGATAATTTAGAGAAAACCATCGTGTGACGATTGTGCCATTTAAGGGGGGGAGGATAGGGCAACTTAATGTACATGAAATTGAACATTTTTATACCCATGGTTTTCTCAGTGACACTGGCTTCAGCCAGTTTGTGTGAGTTTATCTAAACCAGTGGTGTTCACTGTCAGAATGGCTAAAATTAACAACACAAAAAACCAACAGGTGTTGGTGAGGATGTAGAGAAAGGGGAACCCTCTTGCACCGTTGGTGGAAGTGAAAACTGGTGCAGCCACTCTGCAGAACAGTACGGAGTTTCCTTAAGAAACTAAAAATAGAATTACCCAACAATTCAGCAATTGTTACTAGTAAGTATTTACCCAAGGGATATAAAAGTACAGATTTGAAGGGGTACATGAACCCCAATGTTTATAGTAGCATTCTCTATATACAGCCAAACTATGGAGAGAGCCCGCATGTCCATCAACAGATGAATGGATAAAGAAGATGTGATACACACACACGCACACACACAATGGAATGTTACTTAGCCATCAGACAGAATGAAATCTTGCCATTTACGTCATGGATGGAACTAGAGCATATTATGCTAAGCGAAAGAAGTCAGACAGAGAAAGACAAATACCACATGATTTCACTCATATGTGGAATTTAAGAAACAAAACAGATGAATATATGGGAAGGTCAGGGAGGTGACAAGGATAGCTGAAAAGAAACCACAGGAGAATCTTAAGGATAGAGAACAAACAGGTTTGATGGAGGGAGGTGGGTGGGAGATGGGCTACAGGGCACTTGTGATGAGCACTGGGTGTTATATGTAAGTGATGAATCACTGAATTCTACTCCTGAAACCAATATGGCACTCTATGTTAACTAACGAGAACTTAAATTAAAAAAAAAAAAAAACAAAGGTGTTAAAATGCAGTTTTTCTTCTTTTTCTTTTTTTAAACAACAGTTCTATTGAGATATAATTCACCTATCATAACATTCACCCTTTAAAGTGTACAAGCAAGTTGTTTTAGTTTATTCACAGAGTTGTACACAACCCTTACCACTATCTAAGTTTGGAATACTCTCATTACCTAAACTACTGGGACCTCATCAAAATAAAAACTTCTGCACAGTGAAGGAAACAATCAGCAAAATTAAAAGGCAACCGACAGAATGGGAGAAGATATTTGCAAATGACATATAAGATAAGGGTTAGTATCCAAAATCTATAAAGAACTTATCAAACTCAACACCCAAAAAACAAATAATCCAGTGAAGAAATGGGCAAAAGACATGAATAGACATTTCTCCAAAGAAGAATCCAGATGGCCAACCGACACATGAAAATGCTCAACATCACTCATCATCAGGGAAGTACAAATCAAAACCACAATGAGATACCACCTCATACCTGTCAGAATGGCTAACATTAACAACTCAAACAACAATAGATGTTGGCGAGGATGTGGAGAAAGAGTATCTCTTTTGCATTGTTAGTGGGAATGCAAACTGGAGCAGCCACTCTGGAAAACAGTATGGAGGTTCCTCAAAAAACTAAAAATAGAACTACCCTATTATCCAGCAATTGCACTACTAGGCATTTATCCACGAGATACAGGTGTGCTGTTTCGAAGCGACACATGCACCCCCATGTTTATAGCAACACTATCAACAATAGCCAAAGTATGGAAAGAGCCCAGATGTCCATTGATGGATGAATGGATAAAGAAGATGTGGTATATATATATATATGTATACACACACACACACACGCACATACATACAATGGAGTATTACTTGGCAATCAAAAAGAATGAAATCTTGCCATTTGTAACTACGTGGATGGGACTGGAGGGTATTATGCTAAGTGACATTAGTCAGTCAGAGAAAGACAAAAATCATATGACTTCACTCATATGAGGACTTTAAGAGACAAAACAGATGAACATAAAGGAAGGGAAACAAAAATAATATAAAAACAGGGAGGGGGACAAAGCAGAAGAGACTCATAAATATGGAGAACAAACCGAGGGCTATGGGAGGGGTTGTGGGAGGGGGTATGGGCTAAATGGGTAAGGGGCATTAAGTAATCTACTCCTGAAATCATTGTTGCACTATATGCTAATTTGGATGTAAATTAAAAAAAATAAAACAAGTTAAAATTAAACAAAATAAATTTTAAAAAAGTAAAGTACAAACTTTTAGTTGTTGTATTATAATAAAGAATGTATCTGGAAAAAAAAATCCTGACGCTTAGAACAGCTTCTGTCTATAGTAAGCATCCAATACACATTTTTGAATAAATGGATTAGTGAATATTGTTTGCAAAAAAAAAAAAAAAGATATTTTCTTTGTCTTTATTGCTCTCAATTTCCACTACCATGTGTCTGTGTCGATTTTAACTTATCACATGAAGACTTGGTTATGTGTACCTACTGTTAAGTTTCCCATTGTCCACCAAATCTAGAAAGTTCTTATCCATTTTGTCTTCACATAGGGCTTTTGGATTTTGGGAGGCACTTATTGGTTAATAATTGAACAATGCAAGTGAGCAAATCTTGGTTCGTTTGAAGCAAAACAATTTCTGCCAATGACAGGATAAGAAAGAAATCAGCAATAGCATTAGCAAAATCTTGTTTGCAAATTAACTGTGAAAACAAAATGATGCTGATGGAGGACGCCCCTAATATATTCCACGCATTCATATAAAAAGCAGTGGTAAGTCATACTTGTTCACATTCCTTTACTTCTAGGTGACCCCAACTAAAGAATATCACAGGCTAGTTGAGGCAGCCCTTGTGCAGACAAATATGATGAGCTTTGGTGTCTGCCCTGGTTGTGAGAAAGGACATTAAGAATCTTGACTTCCAGGGGTGAGATCTGATTGCTTTGAATGGATTGTGTGGTACACACAAGTTCCTCCCTCAATCATGAGTAGCAACTGTGTAATTCAAAACCCGATGAACATTCAAAACCACTAGAAGAGCAGGGAACCCCATGGGAACAAGGGCAGACTGCTAGTTTCCAGAAATCCTCAGCAAAAAAAGGAGTAACATGGGACAGTGGAAGGAGGCAGCCAGCTCTGTAGAAGGGCAGCAGCTCAGACAAGAAAAAGATCCAGGGCCTGGGGGGTGCTGGAAGAGACCGCTGGACCCTCTGGCCACCCCAACAAACTTTTTCTACATCTCCCTGGGGATCCCTGTGACACCAGGAAACATTCCATCATCTCATGAGGGACATGCGCTTATCCTTCCAGGAGAATCTGGTACTCAGGCTGCCATACATAGCTCATGGGAAATGATACAAAGAGATCAATAAAAGATACTAGTAGGACTTAAACTACAGGTCTCGAAGTCGGAAACAGCATTTTTTCTAAATAGAGGAACACGGGCTTAGGTCTTCCTAGTAAACTTAGCTCTCAGCAAGTTACTGAATCTCTCCAGATCTCTCTAAGCCCCACTGAATTCCTTTATCTTTGATATATGATATGACCGACCTGTCAAAGCTGTTGCTAAGATTAAAACCTGAAATGTTTGTTAAGCAGAGCACAAAGAGTGCTCAGTAAATGTGACTCCTTTTCTTCTCCCCAAATCCAGGTTTCCCCCTCCTTCTTCTTAGGAACCTGTGACATGAGAAAGCCATTCCTGAAAATTAATAACTAGGGCTAGAATAAACAGGCTAACTCCACTGTTATCACTGCACAATCATATTACTTCATGCTCTCACTTGCCTCTATATCTTGCGGAAAAAATCAAGAGGTTTTCCCTGTATGATTTCAATCCTACTGATTAATTTTCTTTTGCTCTGAAAGAAAAGCTGTGTGGTTCTCTGGAGCTCTATAAGCAAAGCTCAGGTTGCTCTTATCACAGATGACAGAGTTACACTGAGGAAGCTGAAACTCATCACTGGCCAGGGCAAGAGAAGGGAATTTCAGCGTGACTCAAAGTATGGTTCATGGATCACCAGCATCTGCATTTGTGAGAGCTTCTGAAATCAGATAGGTTTCTTACTGAAACCCTAGGTGGTCCGTATGCAGATTAATGTTTGAGAAACACAGTGGACCTCTCTTTCACCTGGGCACCATTGTCCCTAAGTCCCCTCCTCTAAGTCTGGGGTGGAGTCCAGAGAGCTATTGCTTTGCTAAATCCTCATTTTAATCCACTGTTGATGGCAGTGTTGTTCAGAAGTCCCTGGTAGTTCAGTGACAAGATCCATCAGAGCTGAGTTCCACATACTATCATGCAACAGGCTGGTTTTCTTTGTCAGTGCTTGGGACACAGTCCCACCAACAGCCAAGAGGGTAACAAGGATATAAAGGATCTGGATTCGTAGTGCCCAAAGCACACAAGCAAGGCACGTTCATTCCTTATACATAAAAGAAGCTGCATAGACATAGAGCTACTTCCTCTCACCCTATGACCCACATCCTGACAACATAGAAGGAGGAAGAGAAACTTCTAACATCTTCAAAGTACTAAATTGAAAAATTAAAGATGGCAGATTTAGAAAGCAAATGTATCTGTAACTGCAGTAGGCGTCTGCATTGGTGACTGCATCCTCTCTGCTTATATTTATTAATGTAATGCTAATTTGTTCTGCTAATAAGACTTATAACAGAAGGGTAATGACCAGAAGCCCCATACAAATTGTTCATCTATTTTCTTTTCTCTCTCTCTCTCCTTTTTTTTTTTTCCCCTTTTAGCCATGAATTGATTAGAGCCTGAAATGAAGGAAATACAATATCTGTCAACTCACTATAAATATGGACGGGAAATTCTGAGAGGGGTTTTTCTGTTTCTTTGGCATTTGTTTCAATGCAGCATGGATTTATTCAGAAATGAGCTGGGAAGCCGGTATCATAAAAATGACTAAATGCGAACATAAAAAATTAAACCTTTGTACCTTGGACCAAGCTGATGGCTATCTGGCTCCAGCCTCATCTCCATTTTTATTGAAAGCAAATTTCGCATCTATGTATGATTCAAAGGGTGCTTCATTTTATTCTTCCCCTTCTAAATGTGTGTGGTTTGGGTGCTACGCTTAACTCTGTCCAAGGAAGATGATAAAGCTTGCCTTTAGGCTCATGTATCCTGCTCACACAGCCAGCTCCGAAATCATACGCTATTTCACAGAGATCAGCTGATTCAGACCACATCTGTTGTTCCCAAACAGGCACAGATCTCCCCATTTCTTAAATAAGCAAAATAAAAATATTTTCCTCCTCTATGCTACCTTTTCAAGCTCAACCATTCCCTGTCTTATTAATTTTTTTTTTTTTTTAATTTGAGTTCAGCCACTGTGTTTTAGGTATGTACTGTATGGTAGACACAACTCCTCGGTATAGATAAGATCCTCGTCTTGCATACAAGGAGATAGGCACAGAGAGATGCCTGAAGTCAGACAGCAAATAAGAGAAAGGGTTGGGATTCCATCTAGGTCGTCTAACTGAATATCCAGGGAACTTTTCATTAGCTCAGTGCTTCACTAGACCAGCAGCATCAGCAGCATCTAGGAACTTGGAGTGAAAATTCAGGGGGCCTCATCCCAGACCTATTGAACCAGAAACCCAGCAGCCCACATGACAAGCCTCAAGTGTGGAAGGACTACACTGGTCCAGAGCTCCATTCTGTCTTGCCCTTCAGAACCATTCAGAGAGACAGAGGGTGTTCACTGCCTGCTTCTGCTCAGAAGCCACTCCCTCTTTAACAACTTGGTTTCCATGCCTACAGCTTTCTAAACAGCACTGTTCGTGTGTTTTCCTTTCTCCATTCAGCAAACATGCACTGAGCACATTTGGTGGGTGGGATGCTGGGTTGGATGCCATGTGTACAAAGGCACCGATAGACAGAACTTCTGGGTTCAGAGAAAATGACAGTCATGCCAAGCACCACTCAAAAGGCCAATGGTGCTCTTCTCCTGAGTACCCCCAGTCCTCCTTAATCCCTGAGGCATCTGACACTACTGACCTTGCTTCTTTTTTTAGGATTCTCTTCTTCTGTAACTCTGTCCCTCAGCTGGTGGTTACTCTGTTTTTCCATTGGCTTTACTTTCTCACATTCATTCCATCATAGGATAAGCCATCCTTTGTATTTCCCTTATATCCATCTTCTTTTCTCTTGATATACCTCCTCCCATTAATTTTACCAAAGCTTCCCAACCTCCTGATTTTTCTGCCTTGACTCAAAAGTGCCCACCATCATTTTCCATGAAGGTTCAAAACCTCAGCTATTGTGATACTCCAAGCCCTAAATTAATCAGATGCCAAGTCCTCAAGTACATGCTGTGGTGTCTCTAGCAGCTCCTGGTTTTCATTCCCACTGTGACCAGGTTAGTTCAAGACTTCATTATCTCTTATGAAGGCTGTTTCACTAACTACTTATCTGGGTTTCCCATCTGTCTCTAGAACCCATCCAACACAATACAATAGACAAAGGCGTTTTTATAAAAATGATATCAATAGCTTGCCTCAAAACTCTTATTGGTCCCTCCTTGTCCATCAAGTTCAAAACTGTCTTTTAAGAAGATTCTCTACAACAGGATTCCAAATGAACTTTTCCAGGTCTTTCTCCCCTATGTCTCCATCACTTCAATAAGACAGACCACCAAGAAAATGTTTCCAAATGCAACTTTTTTCTAACTTCTGTCCATGCATTTCTTTTGTTCAGTTAGTTCATCCCTTGTATTAATATCTGTTGACATCCCACTTTTCTTTGAGATCCAATTGAAATAACACCTTCTCCATAGCACTAGGGCAGTGCCATGGGATCTACCAATGGTATGTGGTTGGTTTCCTTCCCCTTGTCTTCCAAGAGTTCTTTGCTTGTTCTTTCCCTGTCCTTTGTTATTCTCCTTTGCATTTAGATATTGGTGTGGCCAGATTATCACTTGCCCTGGAGAGTCATGTGTCTTTTGTGACCCTAACCAGTAACTTTCTCAAGGGAAAAACTCATTAAATATTGATTAGATATAATTGAAATTTGTTTTCCTTCTTCTGTTTCTCCTTTCTCCTTCCATTTTCCCCTTGATGTATATTCCTATTTTGTTCTTTTTTAAAAAAAAAAATAAATTTATTTATTTATTTTTAGGGTGGGGAGCACAGAGAGAGAGGTAGAGAGAGAATCCCAAGCAGGCAAAGCCTGACATGGGGGCTCAAACTCATAAACCATGAGATTGCGACCTGAGTCAAAATCAAGAGTCAGACACTTAATGATCGGGCCACCCAGGTACCCCTGATTCTATTTTGTTCTTTACATTTGATTCACAAATCAGATGTAGCTTCCATCCAAAGATCCAGAATTTGCCTTTCACAGAGTCTAATTCAAATACATTCTCTGTGCCTTTTATCTCATCAGGTCTTAAACCCAATTCGCAGGACTCACGAGAGTCTTGTGTGTAGTTTGTAAATTCGCATCTTGATTATGATGCACTTAATCCAGGCAGATCTGGACTGCAATATCTCTTCTGTGGAATTTTTTTTCAGACTTCCAGAAACTCAGTTTCTGTGCCTGTAAAGGGGATGGATTCTTCCTACTTTGGAGGCTTCCAAAGCCAAATAAGACAATAAAATTGAAATGTCCAGCAAAATAACAGATCATAAAACTGGAGTTGAAGCTTTGCTTTCATTTTACAGGTAAAGCAACCAAGGCCCAGTTCTTTGATCACCAGTGGGAAGGAAGCAGAGCCAGCATTAAAATCACTGTCTCTTGAATCTCTGCCAGATCCTTCCCCACATAAATGAGATGAATCCCTCCAGTGACACACTGGGCCTGATTAACTGAAGGCCTACAAGGGAGCCAGTATGGAGCCGGTCTAGGCTGTCCCCACCCCTCACCTGACTCATGGAGCAAGCCAGCACTTGCCTGCTTTCCTGCTACACAAGGAGCCTCAAAATGTCGGAGGTGCCATTTTGGAGTCATTCTGGCAAGTCCTGGCATCAGTGACATTCTGGGTGATTTCTGTAGCAGCTTGCCTGACTCATTCAGCAATGTAGGCAGAAGTTGCTGGGGTCTGACCTTTTAGACCTCTCCCGAGAGAGTCAGGAGTCTCTGGGGCAGTTGTGACACCCTGTGGCCAGGTTGGTTCATCACAGCAGAGCGTCCCTTTGTAAAACAAAGACTGTAGGAGACAAGTGCACAGGAAGTGAGAGCTGCTTGTCTGAGTTAGTGGACCACCAGGGGCTTTTGGCTTCAGTACATACTCACTGGTCCTCCACTGCCCCCCATGAGATTTACGTGTAGCCTTTTTAGCCTCGGTTAATCCAGAATAAATCCAAGAGAGGAAGCAGAAAGAACAGAGGGGAAGACCAGAGGAACTGACTCCGAATCAATACCAAATTCCTCCATAGGGCAGAGGCCATACCTTTCTCTCCACAGCACTGTACCAAACCCACCAAGGGCACTGTGCACCTGTAGGTGCTCAACACATGTTACTAAATGTTGAACGTCTCCCATGTCCCACAGCTTGATCAAGGGCTGATGGTTGTCATATGCTATTGTGTTAAATTGAAGCTATCAATATAAATTAAGCTCATACTTTGAACATAAAACTCTCGCTTGACTCACTCTTGATACAGAGAGAATTTCCAATAGCAGGAACGAGGAGACTTACCAGTCAGTGTCTTCCCAGAGAAGTTTAGGAGACAGGATCTTGCAAAATTCTTTACACCACAGTAAGGCAACACTATTCACAGATGTCTGGCCTGTCGTGCGGTTGTTGAGCGTTTTTATAAGTTTATTTATTTATTTTGAGGGAGAGAGAGAGAGAGAGAGCGAGCACTAGGAGGGGAAGGACAGAGAGAAGGAGACACAGAATCCCAAGCAGGCTCTACACCATCAGTGTAGAGTCGAATGTGGGGCTCGAACTCACAAACAGTGAGATCATGACCTGAGCTGAGATCAAGAGTTGGACGTTTAACTGACTATGCCACCCAGGCGCCCCTGGTCAGCATTTTTTTTACTCTATCCCATTCTCCCCAAGCATTTGCAATCTCTTTTCTTTCTCTTCTAGAAAGGACTCTAATTCCAGTTTTATCTTTTCATGCTTGCTTTTATCCTGTGAGATTTTTTTTTTATTAAATAATTGAGCACTGTAGCACATGAGACTGAAATGAGATTAAATCTAACTAGGGCCTCTTCTAGGTAAAGTGCACAACAGAGTGTAGCTTCAGGTGAACATATAGCAACAGCTGTCAGCATAAGTAAACTCACTTAACAGGATTTGTAATTTTAGTAAATTATTTATAAAAGCACCATCTTGTCATTTGTACTGAAGGAATTGACAGACTGAACACATCTTTTGGCATATGTTGATTTCTAGAAGCGTCTTGGAATATTACCATCTACTTCCATCAGATAATGAAAATAGAAAGCAAAATAGAATAGAATGAAATAGAAAGAGAGCAAGAACAAGCATCCAGAGATAGTGATATTCCCAGGGTTTGAGAATAGTCTGGCCAGTAGGCAAAGAACATGCCAGCAGAGAGAGACCAGAGTTGGAAAAGGGCCAAGTTTGGTATAACCTAGACAACTCGGTCCACATTGCTGGCTACCTTTCCAGACTGCAAAATGTGGTAACTGTCATCCTTGGACACAGTGCTCTGTTGGTCACTGGATCTTACCCAGCACCTGAGTAAGACCTGTCGGTCCAATCTCAACCCTGGGTTACCGAGCTCTACATGATCTACCTCCTGTCTCCTCCAAATTCAACCCCATGACCCAGTGTTTTAGCTATCCTGACTGTCCTGTTTCTCCTCCTTCTTCCACAGGACCTTTGCATTTGTTGTTCTCTCTGCTGAGAATGTGCATCCCCTGGCCTCTTGCAGGGGATGACCTTTCACTTCATTCAGAACTTGCCTTAAATGTTACTTTTTCAAAGCTCACCCTTTCCCTCTGCTTTCCATCATGCTCCATATCTTTTTCCTGTTTCATTTTTCTCTATTTTATTTATAGCTACCTGAAATTATATTACATATTTATTGTTATTATTTATTATCTATCTTTCCATGAGACCTGGGCTCTTGTCTTTTTTAGTCAGTGTTTAGTGGCATGGTAGGTGCTCAATATATATTTATCGACTGAAAGGATTAGACCTGCCTGGCTTTTGTCTGGATCCCTTCCTGCCCAAATTCCCAACTTTGTCTTCCAGATGAATTATTAAGAGGAAAACTTATTTACCCATTTTATATAGTAATATGGCACTAGATCTGTGAAAATTAATTTTCCAGTCTGTAAAATAAGATCACATCCATTTTCCAAAGTGACATACCAGAGGAGTACAGATCATTGTCAACTTACAATGAGGTTACGTACCAATAAACTCATCACGAGCTGGAAATACCTTAAGTCGAAAATGCATTTAATGCACTTAACCTACCCAACATCGTGGCTTAGCCTCACCTACCTTAATTAATGTGCTCAGAGCATTCACATTAGCCTACCCATGGGCAAAATCATCTAATACAAACCCTGTTTTATAATAAAGCATTGAATACCTCACATAATTTATTGAACACTGTGCCAAAAGTGAGAAACAGAATAGTTGCAATGGGTACAGAACGGTCATCAGGGTATCGGTTACTCACCCTCATGACCGTATGGCTGGCTGTCACTGCCTAGCATCCAGAAAGGATCTTACTGCATATCACCTGCCTAGAAAAAGATCAAATTTTGAAATTCTAAGTACAGTTTCTACTGAATGTATACCGTTCTCATACCATTTAAAAAAATTTTTTTTAAGTTTATTTATTTGAGAGAGACAGACAACGCAGGTGGGAGAGGAGCAGAGAGAGAGGGAAAGAGAGAGAATCCCAAGCAGGCTCCTCACTGTCAGCCCAGAGCCCGATGCAGGGCTTGAACTCACAAAACTGTGAGATCATGACCTAAGCAGAAACCAAAAGCTGGATGCTTAATTGACTGAGCCACCCAGGCGCCCTGCTTTCACACCATTTTAGAGTCAAAACATTTTAAGTCAAACCATCATAAGTCAGGAGCCCTCTGTAACTGGAATTTTGGAAAAGGGAATGAATATTTTACTCATCACTTACTATCTGCCCAACCATAATGCCAAGGGTTGTGATTTATTTCCAAATATTTTGTGATTTATTTCCTCTCAACAAACTCTACTGGTTGGCAATGTTATTTCTGTTTTATAGATGAGAAAACAGGCTGAGACAGAAGAGTTTGACTAAGGTTATAATGGGTTGAATATGTCCTCTAAAAAGATATGCCCAAGTCCTAATCCCCAGTACCTGTAAATGTAATCTTATTTGGAAATAGTATCTTTCAGATGGAATTAAATTAAGGACCTGGCGACGATATTATACTGGATTTGGGGTGGACCCTAAGTCCAATGACCAGTGTCCTTAAGAAAAAAAAAGGACACAAAGACACAGAGAAGACAGGCATGTGTAGGAGAAGGTAGAAACTGGGGTGATATGTTTACAAGTCAAGGAAGCACAAGGGTTGTTGACACTCTCAGAAACTAGGAAAAAAGGCAAGGACCTAGAGCCTCAAGAACTGCAAGAGAATAAATTTCTGTTGTTTGAAGCCACCCAATTTGTGGCCATTTGTAACCTATTCGGCTAATACAAAATCTTGGGTGGTAAGCAGCACAGCAAGGACTTGAACCTGGATGCTGCCTGCATCCAAATTCTGCACTCAGCCCACCATCCCAGGCGACTCCCCTAAATTCTACAGCAGGGAAGCCATGCTTGCTCTACACGTTATAACAATGCAGAAAGATTTAAAAGCAGGGCCCTGTAACCAAATGAAATCTGCAAGCATAGTTGTTACCTTTGGTCATATTATCATCTATATTCATGCCCAACGTGCGAAAGAAGACCTCACACTAAGGAAACTCTCGGGTGATTCCAAATTGAAAGGGTTGCAAATGCCAGGAAAGGAAGAAGAGGCTTGCCGAGGAACTTAGCAAAAGCAATGAGAGCAGAAAATAATAAAGAGAGATTTCACTGGAGGGAAAGAGCAGCCGCTCCCTTTGAAGGGAAATATTCAAAGTACTGAGCAAACTTGAAAAGGACATGCAGGAGGCAAGTCGGATTTAGACGGCCTTGCAATGCTATAGCGGAAAAAAAAAAAGAGCTAATACCATTTCCAAGTTCATTTTCAGAGCCGACAGGTTGCAAAGACTCTTTTTATGAGGCTCTAATGAGAGGATAGGTTATTTTGGAGTCCCTTCAAACCTGAAGGTGGAAATGTACCACCAGAGCAAGGCAGGAACTCGAGGAAGGGGTTAAAGGAAAGCCATGCATCTAGAAGATGGATTGATTTCTGGGGACAGATTAAAAGCACTCAATGTGTGCACTTGACAAGGTGATAATTAAGGTCACTGCAGGGGGTGGGGAGCTCCAGGAGCTGTCTGGGTGGAGTTGAGGGAGGAGGATGCAGAGGCAAATGGGGAAAAGCCCAGAGCATCGTACAGGGGCAAGCAGGCTAGTGGGAAGGTCAGCAGGAACCCACAGAGGAACATTCACTAAGTCTCAGTGCAAACTTCCTGACAAGCTGAACTTTATTGCATCTCTGTGAAACTCAAATATCCAGTGACCTTTTGCTGTTGCACGAGTGAAGTCATTTCCTCTGAGGAAAGGTGCTATATGAATGTAAACATGCAAGTCTGCACGGGACAGAGTGCTAGCAAATAAATACATCACGGAATCCTCCTGCCCTGATCCTTAAGAGACAGACTAGATATGACCTCACAGATCTCTCTTTTCATCTTCTCTTTATGGGAATTGTACCTGACACCATCAATTTGGTGAACCCTTTCCATCTGGGAAATGCACAAATAAGTGATATTACTGGAGACCACACTGTTTTAATAAAAACACTCTATGAGGTCAGTTGTGACCCAGCCTGTCTGGAAGAATCGTTATGTGGCTAATACTGGTGAGTCTGGAAAACCCTTGATCAGGAGAGACTGGGTTCTTATAGAAGAAATGTGGCTTAACTCTCTACAGAACTATCCAGGAACAGACCCTTAAACAGATCGAATTGGCCCATTTTCTCTGCATAGGCACATACATTTCAGTGTCTTTGCATATGCAGCACCTGCTGTCTGAAATGGTCTTCTTGGCTCTATTTACCAAAAGCCCAGTCATATACTATGTAAGGCCTAATCTGGGTGTTGCATCTGTATTTCAGTGATTGTCTGACCTCCTTCCACTGGTCTCTGTAGCTCAGAATCTGAGAATCAGAAGGATTCTTCTGGGGATCAGAAGGTCGGAAGGATGAGAGCCCGTGTTTAGCCTCTGTTTCACCCCCATAACACCACCCACCCCATACGGTCATGCTTACCAGCAGAATCTAATTACCTATAGACAGAAGAGATACTAGGGGTAATTTTCTCCCAGCTGTGAATTAACTAAAAAGGTCACCCTAAAATGTGATTTTTCTCCCCAAGGAACAGTGATATCAAAAGCTAATGAAATCTGAACTTTACCATTTTCCACTGAACTTTTCATTTCATTTTAGGATATTAAAAGAGAGAGAGGGAAGCAGGGGAAAAGGGAGAAAGTGGAAGTCAGGGGTTAGATCTTAAGAGGGACTTCCATTCATCAGGCAACCCCTGATTTAGGCCAGACACTAAGAACAGTGGCTTCATTTATCAGCTGAAGACATTATAGATGTGGTGAAGATAGGTGTTATGTCTATTGGAAAAGATATATTGACAGAAGATGTTGGAGGAGGGGGAAAAATGGAGGTGTTATGTCTATTGGAAAAGATATACTGAGGGAAGACGTTGGAGGATGGTCGCTTATAAGTGAAGGGAAATGAGAGATACAGGGTCCCAATCAGGGAATGAGTAAGTCACAGGGATGAAAGGTACGGATAGGGAATAGAGTCAATTGTATTGTAATAGTGCTGTGTGGTAACAGATCATAGTGACACTTGTGAGCATAGAATAAGGCATAGAGAGGCTGAATCACTAAGTTGGACACTGGAGACAAATGTACCATCGGGTGTTAACTGTACTTCAAAAATAAACAAACATAAATTTTTTTGGAAAATTAAAAATAAAAAGATTACATTATCTATTATGGGCTTGACACTGTAATTATTCTTTCTCCTGGGTCTAGCATGGTGCTTTTCTCATAGCAGGCACTCAATATATATTTAGCATAGCTTTAGAATGAATGAACGAATAAATGAACGAACGAAGAGTCTGAACTAGATCAGTGTTTCTCCTGGCCACAGATCCCTGGAGGCCCTAATTACAGAAGGGTCCACGAAATGGTCTCTAATGGCATTTACTGCCTACATTTGTTCTCCATTCTGAGGGAAGGAGCATTTATAAAATAAGGATGGGATTTGCCAACCAAGGGAAAGGGTTAATGTCAGAGACCCAGTGAAATAAGGAAATGGCAGACACACCAGGGTCCCTGGCAAGCAGCGTGATCCATAGGGAGCAAAATAAGGGCTCTTGGAATAGATTCCAAACTCATTACCATACACTGCAATAGATCAAGGTATGATCCACTTCCCATTGTCTGAGCGCGTGAGGGATGGGAGTTCAGTGTCAAATACACATGCATGTCTTCTTGATATCACACATCTGGTTGAGTGATTCTCAGACGTGAGGTGTCTGTTAAGAGTTATCAGTAGTATTCATATTACAATATGAATGCTCATTTATGCAACACTTACTAAACCCCAGGCTTTTGGAAAAAGATAGTTAAAATCTTCCCTGACTCTATCCCCACGAATTCTCATACAGTAGGACTGAGTTAGATACCAGAAATCAATCAATCTATCCATCCATATATTGAGATAGATATTTTAATGTTGATTTATTTATTTTGAGAGAGAGCAAATGAGCATGCATGCACAAGTGGGGGAGGGGCACAGAGAGAGAGAGAGAGAATTCCTAGTAGGCTTTGCACTGTCAGTGCCAAATGTAGGACACAATCTCACAAATCGTGAGATCATGACCTGAGCCAAATTCAAGAGTTGGTCGCTTAACCAACTGAGACACCTGGGCACCCCCCACTATATATTTTTTGTTAAATAATTATTTAATAACAAACAACATATTAATGTATTTACTAGTTCTAGGTAACCTCAATTCCTTGAGGAAATAAAGGCAAAATTTTGAATTAAAATTTTGCGGGAAAAGACAAATATCCTAAACATTAGGTTTTTTTTTTTTTTTTTTAATTTTTCATTTGTTTTGTGGCATATGCCAAATTATCCCATTACCTTATTTTTGTGCCTATTTTTCAAAATGACATTAATTATATAGTGAATAATATATAGGATTCTTTTTTTTTTTTTTTTTTTTAAGGAAAGCCCCACGTGAGCCTGATGAGGGTGGTCCTAGCACCAAATCTGGAGAAATGTGTTCTAGCTCCACATGCTTTATTACCTCAATAGATCTGTCTGTGTCATGATGCACTTAATGAGCCATATCCAGAGTGGAAAGGGTCTTTTAAATCATCTTAGCCTAATCCTAACAGTTCACAAATGAGAAATCCATGGCATAAGAAAGTCTGCTGTTCTTAACCAAAACTGCAGTTAAAGTCAAGACTATGCTAACATTTTTTGGCCTTTTTAAAACATAAATTCTCTTATCTGGCATTAAAATTAGCCTCCTGCACCATTTGGCATTTAAGAGTAATTTTATTTTTAATATTTTTTCCCCTTCTATCAAATGTCCCATCTACACTTCAGTTTCCAAAATATGCATGAGAGACTGTAAATCTTAGGTGGGAGCATACTGCATTGATAAGCCCCATTCAATATTTCCTTTATGATACTTGTTCCCTCTCTTTGAGCTTTATCCTCAGAATGGGGATTTAAAAAGCCTACTCTACAGAAATATCATGATTAAATAAAATATTTAAAATTTTTGACCCATAGGAAGTCCTCAATAAATACTAGTTTCACTCATAGCATACAATCATTCAACCAATAGGAATAGCTTATTCTGTTTTTATTTTATTTATTTTTTTAATTAAAAACTTTTTTTTTTTTTACTTTAGAGAGAGAAAGAGAGCACATGGGGGAGGACAGAGGAAGAGAGAGAGAGGATCCCAAGCAGGCTCTACGCTCAGCACAGAGCCCAACAAAGGGCTCGATCCCATGACCATGGGATCATGACCTAAGCCAAAATCAAGAGTTGGATGCTCAACCAACTGAGCCACCCAGGAGCCCCACACATATTTTGTTATCAAAGTTCTGTTGTCAAATACTTGCATTTTGAGAGAATAAGCTATGTCTCTCTCTCCCTCCCTCTGTCTCCATCTCTCTGTGTCCCTCTCCATATACAGTTGACCCACATTCCATTGGGGTATCAACAATTTTCATCTATGAGATCGAACAATTTCACAGTTTCACCAAATCATATAAGTCTATAATTAATTTTGATGACCCCATATTCTCATTAATTGAGCCAAAATTTAAAAGTTCTACTTGTAGCTCCAACTGATGCCCTTCATTGCAAATTATAGGATATCAATGCATATACAATTCATTAGATGTGTTTCTCATCCTCAATTCTCTTTGAGAGAAATTTTACATTATTAATATAAAGCTTATCTTAACTTTTTTTAACTTTCTCCCATTGTCAAAGCCATTTTGGACAGTTCTTTCAAATATCTTGTGTCTAGTCCTCAAAGCAAAAGAAAACCGTGGCTCTCAAAGGTCATAGGAACACTGTTCTCTGCTATCGACCCTGAAATCCAAACAGCTGTCAGATTGCAAAAACAAAAACAAAAACAAAAACCATCAATTCTGTCAAATGATGCTAGCCCAAATTCCTGTCAAAGGGTCAATAAATTGTGTAAAAACAGAACCCCGTATGGAATGCAATTAGAAATCACAGATCAAGGGTGAGGGCAGGCCAAAGGTAGCTTGCCTTCTGGAAGAAGGCACAGACATGATTCTCACATTTGGGCATAGAGAGAGAATAAAGGAAGCAATGTTTAAATGGGAAGGTGATTCTAGTGTTTATTAACAGTAAAGTGTCACAACACAAATACTTTCCTACCAGTGAGCAATCGTGCCTGGTAACCAAGGAGGCAGAAGAAATAGACCAAGTGGCAAAGATCTGTTTTCACAATACTTACTTTGAGCCGAAGACACACAACAAGGTCTTTAGACTTATTTTTAATTCTTAAAACAACTTGAGGTATAATTTACAAAAAGATAGGAAAATGGGATAGAGATGGACCATGTAAATGCCTAAAATGTGACAAATTAACAAGTGAATAGTAAAAATGCATTCATCAATTGAATATTTTGTCTGAATATAAAGCCAAGTGAAATAATACTCCCAATTCTGTGAATGTGGGGAAACATTAAATTATTTGATGTTATATAAACGTTGAATATAGCTTTGCCAGGGTCAGCAAGAAGTCCAATCAATAACAAAAGGAGACAAGAGCTATTGAGCTCTGTATTTACTAAGCGGTCAGGCGTTGTTGAAAGTGTCCTCTGTTTGTTCACCCTGCCTCACCTCCCACTTATCACTCAACCCTCTGAAATTTGTGCAGTCCCTACCTCTATAGAAGCTCCTCTCATGATCACCTGCAACCCAATCCGATGACCAGTTTTCTATCTTCACTTACTGTATTCTAGTAACTGATACTCTAATCAACCTAATCTCCCCATTGCCGCCTCCTGGAACCCACCTGTGGGCTATCTTCCACGTCCCTGGGAATATTTTCTCTTTCTTTCTTGTCAAAATATTTCCCTTTGCTGATATTTATCCCCTTTACATGCATCTATATCCCCCAAATGTTAATCCTTCTTCATCTTTCACTTAACAAATATCTCTCTGTGTCCATCTGTTCCCATGACTTTAATCTGTATGTTGATGACCTGTTTCTTTGCTTTGACCTCTCAACATACAGCTCACATTTCTTTTTTTTTCTTTTTTCTTTTAATGTTTATTTATTTTTGAGACATAGAGAGACAAAACATGAACAGGCGAAGGGCAGAGAGAGAGGGAGACACAGACTCTGAAGCAGGCTCCAGGCTCTGAGCTGTCAGCACAGAGCCCGATGCAGAGTTCAAACTCACGAACCATGAGATCATGACCTGAGCTGAAGTTGGTGCTTAACCAACTTAGCCACCAGGCGCCCTATTAAGCTCACATGTCTAACTCTGTGGTTTGAATCTCTTTAGTGTGCCGATCAGCATCTTGGCACCAGCTCCAGCTGTCCAGATGTCAACCAGAGTCACGGGTCCTTCATTAGGTTCATAAGACCTTCAAAAGGTCTTATTTCTTTGATCTGAAGGCTGTCTCCTGGTAATATACTCCCCTATTTCTTAGTCCTAATTCTTGCAAACACAGAGGACAATTCTAATCTCTCTTACACAAAACAGCTCTTCAGTACTTAGTGGCAAGTCTACTCCATCTGGGCTAAATGTCCCTTTTCCTCCTTCTCCTCATCCCTACAATGCAGTTCCAAGTCTTCTGAATATGGCAACCATTGTCTTCATGGCACATTCTAGCTGTCCAGATGTCAACCACAGCCCCAGTGCCCTGTTAGATCCAGCTACAATAGCCTCCACGTCCATAAGACATTGTTGCTGTCACCATGCTGCAGTTCTTGAAGGTTTTAATAATCTCCAGTCACCTCTGGCTCTGATCCATACTTTTCCTGTATCCTTGTACTTGGCTGTCCATATTGGGACTGTTCCTTGATCCTCCTCCTGACAAAAGCATCCACATGGGACCCATCATGTTTCCTTGATTTATACAGAGAGATTCACACAGTCCTTTGTGCTCTTTACCTCATCCCTCTCCTTCTCTTCTCACCTCTCTCCTGGTTCAGAGAGAGAAAAAACATTGTTCCCATCTGCTCTTTATTCTTTTTTCAATAAATACTGAGAACTTACTCTGTGTCAAATACAGGTCCAGGAAAAAACAGTGCAATGAATGCAATAAGCAAGTCCCAGACCAGTGGAGGAGACCAAGAGGA
Source organism: Neofelis nebulosa (assembly GCF_028018385.1). Taxonomy (NCBI): domain Eukaryota; kingdom Metazoa; phylum Chordata; class Mammalia; order Carnivora; family Felidae; genus Neofelis; species Neofelis nebulosa. The sequence goes on from NC_080788.1 coordinate 9,203,517, forward strand.
AATAGAGAACACACCATGTTGTCAATTACTGTTGAGAGGAAGAAAAAGAAAGCTAGTAGGGGATGGAACGAGGGGAGATACTCTAAGATCAGAAAATCAGGGAAGACTTCCAGGACAGGGGCTTGAGCAAAAACTATTTCCGCTCCTTCTCCCAGCCTCCTTCTAAGCAGGCTCCACTTACACATTCGACTGGGGCGGGGGGGGGGGGGGGTGCTCTCTCCTTCTGGGAAAAGGCACAATCTCTTTAATTCCTCCCTACTTCTGCCCCCACACTGCTTTCCAAGACAGAAAGAACATGATGAAGATTCTACCTCCAACTGACGGTGACCATTCTCCCTTTCCCTCACCTTTACTAGGCAGAGTAGCCACAGCCTGCTTTGGATTTCGAATTTGGGGTTTATTTGTTAAATTACTCTCAATAGCAAAGCTCAAAACAGAATGCAGTATTCCAGGTGTGGTCTGACCCTGGCAGAAGAGAGCACGGCCAGCCTGCCCCTTATTTTAAATACTAGCCACTTAGGAATGCAGCACAAGTTCACATTAACTTTCTTGGCATCTTATCATTCTGTTGACTCAGTCTGAGTTTACAGTAAACACCAGCCTCTCAGCCTTTGTCACATAGCTTTTGTTTCCTCTGCTATCTTACAAATGGGCTTGCTCTCTTAATAACAAGCACTTCTCCCGTCTTTGTAGCCTGCAGAATACCATGCTTTAAAAATAATAGGATGATAATAAAAATCCCACATAAATGTAAATTGGCTTTCTGATTAGATTACAGGGGTGGGGGGTGGGGAGAAGCACACCTTGGCAGAAAAGGCTGCAATAAATCAGCAAAAATTTCCACATCCCGTTGTATGTGGCACTGATAGCTTGTAGCATCTGAAATTAACTCTTTGACCTCCATATTGGTAAATATTCTTCTGTATACCCCCCCTTTGGATTTTTGGTATGATTCAAATCCTATGCCCTAGAAAAAAATTAAATGACATCTAAATGCACAAGAGGATTGAAAGCATGTTATGTACTCTCTGTGTTGAAAAATCCTCAAAATTTTCTCCTGGTTTGGTATTAGAAATAAGCAGTGGCTGGGGCATGTGCTAATTTAGGAGGGACCACATAGTGCAAATATGTAAATGTATAGAGGACAACAGTCTCTGGACAATGAAAACAGGGTGAATATAAAGTGTCATGAGAAGGTCTTCTGACACATTGACTTTCATTCTGCTGTTCCTTCTTTCTCCCATATATATTATACGCCTATATCATATAATCCATCACGTACCAATAACCTTCATGGTGTTTCCATTACCACATTGTAAGCTACCAGGACCAGCTAGATACCAGTCCCCTTCCATTTTGTGGTCTAGACTAGCAGCCGTTCCGGTACTAGAGCATACAACAGAGTCACCAGGAGGGCTGGTTCACACACAACACGTTGGGCCCCACCCCTCCATTTCTAATTTGGTAGGTATGAAGTGGGCCTGAGAATCTGCATTTCTAACAGGTTCCCAGGTCATGCTGATGCTGCTGGACCACACTGTGAGAACCGCTGGTCTAGACAACAGGACAGGATCTATTCATATGATGATCTCTACAAATAGTTAATGAAAGGCAAAACAAGAGAAAAAAAAGCCAGAAAATGGAGGGAAAGGAAAGAAGAAACAAAATATGTTTAAAGAAGTAAGGTTAGGGGCGCCTGGGGGCTCAGTCAGTTAAGTGTCCAACTTCAGCTCAGGTCATGATCCCGTGGTTCACGAGCTTGAGCCCTGCGGTGGGCTCTGTGCTGGCAGCTCAGAGCCTGGAAACTGCTTTGGATTCTGTGCCTCCCTCTCTCTCTGCCCCTCCCCCACTCATGCTCTGTCTCTCTCGAAAGAAAGAAAGATAGAAAGAAAGAAAGAAAGAAAGAAAGAAAGAAAGAAAGAAAGAAAGAAAGAAAGAAAGAAAGAAAGAAATGCTTTTTGAATTAAAAAAAAAGAAGTAAGGTTAGATTTTGGAGCCCTCTGGGAATATCTCAAAAGACTGTGAATTGGAGCTTTACATTCAAAGTCTAAATCACAGATCCTTTATTTTTTCCCCCACCTCACAGATTTGCTGGAAATGGTTTAGAAACCAGATTTGGGTGTTTCCTATTTTAAACACTGACTGACAGCAGGAGGAAAGAGTCCAGGGTTCCATGTGACGAGGCAGAAGTTTAAAAGAACTGCATTATTTAGTCCATCCAGGGAACTTCATTAGCTTGTCTATTTCTCTCTGGGGGCAGAATAGGCACATTTTCTGAGCTATCATCACAGCACATGCCTCATTCCCATCCAAGAAAATGTCTCTTTCACAACTAAGGGCCAAGGTAGACATTCCAACCCATCTGCTACCTGTTAAACATTTCTGTTTTTCTTCAAGCCTCCCAAGTTGCTTCGTCTGAAACTTCTGTGTAGTGCCACGTGGACGAAAGAACCAGTGGGTGGACGATGTCCCTCTTTCCAGGCAGTTGTGCTGGGCTGGTGCTTGCAGAGTGATAACCCAACTGTAGGGCGCTGGTAACCCTGCTTACCTACGCTTTTCACGACCACGTTTCTCTCACTGTGACAGATGTGATAACTGTCTTTGGCTGAACGGACTACATACCATGAAAGAGGAGATCATCTGCGTATTAAACTGGGGGTCTAATTGAGCTCTTATAGAAATGTTTGTGCCCAAAGGGCATTAAAAGTTCCGTGTGCCATTGGAGGAGGAGGGGGGAGGACATGGTCTTTGCTGATTTATAGCTCTGTCACTTATTTTCTGTGTGGATTTGTGCAAGGGACATGTTCACCGACGCTTTGTCTAATCTGTAAAATCGATGTATTCAAAGTTAAATGGAAATTTGAGACAGAGTGTCTGAAATGCAAACACTGGTGTATTGTTGGTGAAATAAGAAGTTGGGTGTGGGGACTGGATGAGTTGTTTTGGTCTCCATAAGGTGCCCACGGTGGTGGTTTTGATTTGCTTTGCTTTTTTTTTTTTCCTACAATAGTAAGTCACTTAAATTTCCTCCTCTGCTGTCTTTTTGAGACAGAAGGCCTTGTTAGTGACCCTTGTGGTACTCCTCATTTACGTGCTCCTCATTTACTATGCCAAGTCATTTATTAGAATAACTGGAATTTTTTTTAACAAGGAGCTTTGCATGTGAATGAGCTTTGCATACTTGGGGGTGTTTGGCCCAATTCCGTGACCCAGGTCCACGGAGGCAGTATTAAACCCAAGAGTAAGGCACCATAAATCAATTCCTAGAATACCACATACCCTGCCCCACAGGTATCCACACTCCCTTCCACAGTTCCTTACATGTAAATAAAGTCTGTGTCATCCAGGGACCAGACCTCTCTGGGCAGGGTAGTGTCTCTCAGGTGCTTCTGTCCATCTTCCACTGGGCTTCAGAGATCAACATCATTTGATGGCTGACCCTTGGATCTCATTAACCTAGCAACCTCTACTTCCTGGGATTTCTGCTCTGAGTCCCTCCTCCATCCTGCCCTCCCTATTAGCATGCTCCTTCCATCTAGCCCTGCTTTGCAGAGAGCCTCAGATCTAGTAATTGACGAGAGCAAGGCCAGTTTTATCAATCTTTACCTAGGTAAAGATAGCAACCCCATAACAAATGTATCTCTCCAAGTGGGTGTATGAGTTGAATCAGGCGGCAGGCAGAAAGGGAGTGTGACATTACATATTCACAAGAGCCTACCAAGATGTTTGGGCGTAAATATCTTTGAACGTGAAAAAGTAATGCGCTTACAAAATTAAACTCAGGGTGCTTCAGATGTCATTTTCCACACGGCCCCCTTGAGTTTGTCAAAGAGCAACTTCTCATCAGCAAATCGCCAGCAAAGTGAACCCACGCAAAGCAGAAGTCACCAAGCAAGAGCTCTTGGAGTCGTAGGCCAGATCTCATCCACAGACACATTTTATTAAGCTCACAGAATTTTCAAAAAAGAGGGGGATTCATTGCCAATATTTGGAATCTAGGAGATGCCACGTGAAAATCAGATTTGCGGCTTCCTCTGAAAAGTCAGATTTGACTTGGGGCCACATTCCAGCACGTTACACCTCACTGAGCTGAACAGTTGTTGCCCTTCGCAATGGGCAGTACTTTTCCAGTTTGCCACCATCTCCCACTCAGGCACCTCCCCAGCCCTGGCTGTGAATCAGGCAACTGAGCTTCCTGTCATTTATACTGGGCTCTCAAGGAAGGTAGTTCAAAGTTCAAGGCCTTTGTTGCTCTTCTTCCGCCTCCTTTATGCTTCTCAAGATCCATGCATTTTACTTGTCAATGAGAAGTCACAAGACTTTACAGCTGGAGTTACATTTCTAGGTGTAGAGTCTTGTCAAGTGGGAAAAAGACAAGGCCATATTTGGGTGTGTTCCTTGCTCTTATAGGCTCTGAATTAAAACTCTGAGATTAAATCAGAGGGAAAAGAAGCTGGCCCTCTTGCCTCCTGTGGTTCCAGCCCAAGCCTGTCTCTGGCCAAGGCAAAGAAAATCTTTCCCTTACAGAGTGGAAATTATTGCAGTTTGCGACCAAAGACACGCAGTGATATTTCTGGTGTTTCTCACCAGTGAGTAAAGGATAAAATTCTCCTGGATCCCAAATAATAGACCCACAAATTAGCAAGAGTCTACTGACTTTGGTTTTAAAAGCACTGCATTAAAAATAAATTACATCACTATTGTAGTCATTGGTGTTAAAGCAATTGTAAATACTAATGGAAATGCAGGTACAGAATGTGAATGATAGTTCCTGGTTATATAATTGGTCCTCCAGCGTATCCAGCGCACGGTTCTCTTATGGTTTACAGACATAATCTCAAATGACACAATGATTTGTAAACCTCTGACAATATATCCATGCACTTCCTAGATTTTGCTTACCTCAGTTTGAAAAACACAACATCTGTATAATAGCGATGAGACATAAGAAATCAAAGGCAAAGTTAACAATAAGAAAGCAAAAAAAGCCAATTTTTAAAAGGGCAAAAGATCTGAACAAACACCTCGCCAAAGAAAATGCACAGATGGCGAGTAGGCATAAGAAAAGATGCTCCTGTGTCACTAGGGGATCACAGTCAAGAGTGAGATTCTACTTCATACCTTTTAGAATGGTCCCAGTCCACAGTGCTGACACTGATTGCTGGGGAGAGTTTGGAGCAATAGGAACTCTCATTCATTGCTCCTGGGGATGCAAAATGGTACAGCTACTCTTAAAAGCAATTTTGCATTGTCTTACAAAACTTAACATGCTTTTTCCATACAATCCGAAATCACACGCCTTGGTATCTACCCAAAGGAGTAGGACACTTATGTCCATGCAGATGTGTATGGCAGCTTGACCTGTAATGTTAAAACACTTGAAAGCAGACAAGACGTCCTTCATTTGGGGATAGATAAATAAATTGTGGTACATCCAGACAATGGAATATTATTCAGTGCTAAAAAGCAATCAGTTACTTTGGGGCGCCTGGGTGGCGCAGTCAGTTAAGCGTCCGACTTCAGCCAGGTCACGATCTCGCGGTCTGTGAGTTCGAGCCCCGCGTCAGGCTCTGGGCTGATGGCTCGGAGCCTGGAGCCTGTTTCCGATTCTGTGTCTCCCTCTCTCTCTGCCCCTCCCCCATTCATGCTCTGTCTCTCTCTGTCCCAAAAATAAATAAAAAACGTTGAAAAAAAAATTAAAAAAAAAAAAAAAGCAATCAGTTACTGGGGCACCTGGGTGGCTCAGTCGGTTGAGGGTCTGACTTCAGCTCAGATCATGATTTCATGGTTTGTGAGTTTGAACCCTGCATCGGGCTCACTACTGACAGCATGGAGCTCATTTCGGATCCGCTGTCACCTTCTCTCTCTCTCAAAAATGAATAAACATTTATAATAAAAAAGAAATCAGCTATCAAGGCTATGAAAAGACATAGAGAAAACTTAAGTGTATATTTCTAATTGAAAGAAGCCAATCTGAAAAGGCTACATACTGTATGAGACCAACTTCATGACACCTTGGAAAAGGCAAGGCTCTGGAGACAGTAGAAAGATCAGTGGTCTCCAAGGGTTTAGGGGGAGAGAGGGAAGAGTACGGCAAAGCACAGAGCATTCTCAGGGAAGTGAAAAAATTGTGTATGATGCTGCAATGTTGCATTATGTTTTTGTCATGGGTCCAAACCCATAGAATTTACAATGTAAAGAATGAAGTCCATCGTAAACTATGAACTTTAGTTAATAACAATGCTAATGTTAATAATAATTAGTTACTAACAATAATAGTGAACAAGAACAACAAGGAGGGAAGGGGGGAGAGTGTGGTAGCTCTCTACTTCCTGTTCAATTTTTTTGTACATTTAAAAAGAAAGTATTAATCAAAGAAAAAAAACAGAGCATGCTAATTTCAAGGAGATTAGAAAGGAGGAGTCAAGGGCTGCTTCTGAGTCTTGTCTCGAAACACCAGTTTATTCTTTTTATTCTCAACAAGATTTAAGGACATCAGGTAAATGTTATTTAAAAGTGAGTCATTGCAATCAGTAGGTGTCTGATACGTGCCAGACACGAAAAAACAGCTTCTTCAGACTCTTTCCCCCAAGTCTTAATTAGATGAAGAAAATGTGGGCCATCTCTGTCTTTACTGAATATTTTACCCAAACTAATTCTGAGAAACTCTAGCACTGCTGAGTGTCATTGACAAATTTATTATATAGCTCTATTTCTGATGAGTTACTTTGAAGGGATGTTGCCACTCTTCTAAAAATGCCTTCTTGCTTAAGCAGAACGGAGGGAATCAAAACTTCTGCCCTAGTCTTTAGAACATAAAGTGACTAATTCAGTAATTAGAAAACTTGTGCCATCCAGACTTCCTTCCTCATTTCTCTTCCTATTCTTGCTTTCTCCCCAATTCCAGCCAACACAAACACACACACACACACACACACACACACACACACACACACAACCTCTGTGCCCCGTTCACTACAATATCCACTTTTTGACATATTCTGCAGATTGAAACCTGGTTTCAACTAGAGACTAACACCGGAGTAGCAAAACCAAAGTGTTCACGCCGAAGGGCAATTTCTATATCCCATGTGATGTTAAGAAATCAGACACATCAAAGATTTGAAAAGAAAGAAAAAAAAAAAAAAAAAGGATTTACAATAGAAAGCCCACTAGCTTCCAGTCCCCAGTTGTGCCCTCATCATCCATTTCCATTTCTCCCAGTAAGGAAGAAGTTAATGCTTAGTGCCTGCATTGTATCAAAGGATTATTTTTAGCTGCTGTACAGATGTATGGAGACATAAGAAATCAAAAAACAAATCATGCTGATGTCACAGAAAACTTAAAGATGGGAGATTCTCTTAAGCTCTTTACAAAGTCACCAACAAGACAGAAATCCTACAGTGTTTCATTTGTAATGAAAAGAACTTCTCCTTTACTTTGTAATAATAAAAGATTTGTTGCTAAAAGCTGAAAGAACATTAGCTTTATTTCTTTCAAGCAATGCTGATTACTACCTTCAGCAACCAAATTTGTTCTTTGAAATAAAGTTATTATCTATATGCTACCAGTTTTGACTGCTTGATATGAAAGCTAGAAAACATCAATCATTGAAATTCACTGATTATTTATACATAACTTTAATTAATGGTTGCAGTCACCTACCCTCCCAACCTACTAACAAGTAACAGAGATGATTTAGCCTTCTCTTCTTTTGGGGTGGTGATGGCACAACCCAAGTGTACCAGCATTCCCAAGAGGCGAAACACACAGGAAGTAAGCCACAGAGAGAGAAAGCATATAAATAAAGTACAGGGAATCCACAAGCTTGATCAGCCTCTGTGTAACTGAGTTAGCAGAAATATAAACGATATTACCTGGCCTTGGAATCAGAAAACATGGATTGAAATTTGGGCACTGCTGTTTATTAACTGGGTGACACTGGCCAAGTCTCTCAACTTCACTGAGAACTTGGCTTGGTTTCAATCTATTAAATGAGAATATTGTCTTTTTTCAGAGGGTTGTTGTGAGAAATAATTATAAGACACATAATATGTGTAGACTTAACATATGGTAAATACTTGATAGCTGTTGTTTAATGATAATGCTAATTGCCATCTAATTGCCTACACTTTCAAATAATTTAAAAAAAAAATTTTTTTTAATTTTCCTTGCTTGTTTGTTAAGGTTCTGTTACCCCTTCCCACACAAAACTTAAAAATCACCTACTTTAATATATGCTGAGGTGGACCCTGATGTGTTAGTGACAGATGGATGCAATGTGTGTGGACCTACAATGTGTGGACCCACAATGTGTGTGGACCCACAATGTGTGTGGGTAGATGGTTGACAAGTGAGCTAAGGGTATAAGTAAATGCTGTCCTGAAGGGCCAGGTTGTATGACTCTTAATGCAGAAGTATTTGAAGATGGCCCAACAGTTCTGTCTCTGGTGGCAAAACCTGAAACACCCTTTTGAAGTCTCTAAGGGACAATCTGTTCTCATTCTTCTTGGAAAGGAAAAGTGGAAATTTGCTTCTCGGGGGCTAAAGAAGAAAAGAGAAAAAACAAATGGCAAACAGACTGCTACAAATGTCCGTAGGGCCTTCTGGGTTCCTTCCACTAAAGGATAAGCTTTCACATTTTTTGGCACTTTTAGGAGACGTAATTAAACTTTGGCAACTGCCAAATCTCTCTGTTTCTCTTTTCTTCCAGATGGAGGGGTGGGAAGAGAGGGAAGGGGTCAGGCTCCTCTTTTGACAGAGTTGATTCAATGCTTCCCTCTGAAAACGATTCCTTTTCTGGTAGATACTGTGCCAGCTTGATCCCATTCTTGGGCAGAATGCCCATCTTGGAAGCAACATGGATGGGTATGAGAAAGTTGGGGCTTAGGGAGAGAGGAAGCATGCATTACTGCAACTTTACACTAAGGCTTTAGCCAAGTGCCCAGATTCTGGAGGCAGTGGGGGGAAATGAGAATGTCATTTAGGAGACATCTGAAGTGAATTTTATGTCCTATTCCAGTTTCCAACTATTTCTTAAACAGGATAAGTAACATCTAAATAATGGGATACTAAAACAAACACCAGGTATGGAGTCGTTTAGAAGGAAGGGTTTATCTGTAACTTAGGAAACCTATATTTGGAAGGAAATAGTAAGGAAATCTACAAAGCAATGTGGAGAAATGGGTGGCAGGAATGGTTGGATGTTGAGGAGTAAGAGATCTTCCAGTTCTGAGAATAAGCTGAAACCAGCTTCTGCGCTCAAGCGATGCTAGAAATTTCTCCACATTCCAAATGGATGTTGACCTTTCATCCTGTCATTGCTTTTTACTGGACTGTAATTGAACCATTTGGCAAGGGGCTTCATCTCCAATTACAAGGCCGGTACACACCCAAAAATGTGTCAGCCAGAGTGAGACGCCTGATTTAAGATGTGTCACGGCTGTGAAGAGGGGTTTCCCGGGTCCACTACTGGAGTGCCAGAGACCCAAGAATTCCACTCAGAAGGAATGCCTTTGAAACTGACTCCAGGAGAACAAAACCATGAGTAAAGTCTTCCTTCCTCTTCAGGATCTTCTTTCTCTTCCCTACCAACACATTTAACTTCCACATTCTCACTTTCAAATTCTGAAGACATTTCTCCAGTCAAGGCCTCATCTTTAAATAATTTCCCATCTTGTTGATAAAATAGTGGCTACCCATTCCAGTAAATCCTGATTATGATTCCACAAATGTATTGGTATCTAGATCACTTAGGCATTCCCCACTGGCTGTGTATTTTTCAACCTATTACAAATGTTCTCATATGCAAGGAAGATGTTAAAATTGAATGGGGTTTGGCCAGAGTGGCCCTAAACCAACTGATACAATACCTGGGCTTGATCTCAAATCGATGCTGTACATTATGTGACTCCATTCCCATTCTTTGAAATGAGGATGGATATTTGTCTGTTTTTTTTTTTTAATTTCAATTTCACTGTTGCTTGGTGAGCATAACAACAGAATAACAACAGCTACCATTTATTAAGTCCTCATACCTCCAAATGTGCTAGAACTTGTGCTAAGCACTTCTCATAATAATCAAGTTTAATCCTTAGAATAATTCTATAAGGAGTTGTTTTTATACCACTCCCAAACCCACCCCCACCATATCTCATATGATGAATTAAGAATGTAAAGCTCAGGGTTGCATTCAGTGGGTGTTTGAGAATTCGGTATTCAAAGCCAATAGGTATATTTAGAATGTAAAGTCCACACTAAGTAACCATGCGGCCATACAGAATGAGGAAAGAGGGATGAAAAGGAATGAAAAAGGATGAAAAGGAATGAAAAGGAATCCCAAGGATTCCTCAGATGAAGAGATTACTAATGTCTACTAATACTAATAAGTAGAGTTACAAAAAAAAAAAGGGGGGGGGGGCGCCCGGGTGGCTCAGTCGGTTGAGCGTCAGACTTCAGCTCAAGTCATGATCTCACAGCTGGTGAGTTCGAGCCCCGCGTCGGGCTCTGTGCTGACAGCTCAGAGGCTGGAGCCTGCTTTGGATTCTGTGTCTCCTTCTCTCTCTGCCCCTACCCACTCGCATTCTGTCTCTGTCTCTCTCAAAAATAAGTAAACATTAAAAAAAAAATTAAAAAAAAAAAAGAAAAGAAAAGAAGGAGGACCAGAAGGAAGACAGGGAAGAAAGAATCAAGATACAGTTATCTATTGGTGGCTTCAACTGGATGAAGATCATTCATGAATTTTGAGTGGCAAGGTGATCTAGTGGAAAAAGTATGTGGCTAAGCCAAGACACCTGGGTCCTGGCTTTAAACCATTTATTAACTAGCTGTATGATTTTAAGCTCATTATTTGCCCTGCCTATCTCCATTTCTTTATCTATTGAATGGAATAATAATGATAATTTGCCTAAATCACCTCAAAATAAAATGATACACTGAATGTAGACGGCTTTGGGAAGTTAAAACTGCTATTAAATGGAATATGTTATTACTGATGATTCTTCTTAAAACCCCAGTCAGAATGCCTTTCTTTCTTCTTGTTCCCAGTAGCACACCATTTAAGTCTTCTCCCTAATTAGCTAGGCAGAAATCTATCTTTCCAGAGACAGAAAGTACCCTAGTCATATTTTTTTAAATCATTAATATGATCATTAATTTATTCATTATTGAATTAATTAACCCAAATTTACCTGTGTCCAAATAAAAGCATGATTGAGGCCTATCTTTATAGCCAAATTTTTAGCCAATGTAATTCATATTTTGAAGCCCTCAATTCTAATTCAAGAAATGCAAATTTCAAGAAATACAAATTGCTTGTATTATTAGCAATGCATAATTAGAAAGGTAAATATACTAAAATCAAACAGTGCATTGCCCCGCTATTTTCATAATACCGGGCTTAAAGATTTGATAGTCTTCAGCTGAGTGCTGGCTGTCTCTAGAAGAATTGGTTCATTTTTAACCAAATCTATATAACTTTCACCTTTAATCAAGTGATTATCAGTGAGTAGATCTGGTTCCCCTATTATCCCCACCATCTCCTTTGACAATGGGCCTTTCTGCCAGGGTGTTTGCTCCATGGGGTCTGCCTGAAGGTTAATGCAAATAAGCAGATGGGAAGAAATGGTTTCAGTTACCACCGATTGAGCCATTTTAATATCCAGTAGAGTTTCACAAAAGGAGAAGTCTGCAGAAATTACAAATGAAGTCCAGCAGGCTCTGGACCCTCGGAGAATGTCAGAACTCAGGGAATACTGCTAGAGACTTCCTCCTTTGTACTGATTAAATTAGCATCAGCTTTCCCTGGTCTACTATAAGGGTGTCCAGAATATTTAAGGTGTAAAATTCCTTGGGAGCTTGCCATTGAAAGAACAAGTCAGCTCAATTTGTCTCTCTTTCGCATGCTCTCATTATAATACTGCTTAGCAATAAAAGATTCCAGAGTCGCTTTGGGGGTAAAAGTAAAGATAGGAGAAGCAGTGCTCCTGGCTCAGGCTCTTTTCAATTCAACCTCCTGTCCTAAGACCCAGTTCCCAGGCTACAAGCATCCCTCCCAATCTGCCCATCTAAAATGCTTTCAGGGCACCTGGGTGGCTCAGTCGGTTGAGCATTCAACACTTGATTTTGGCTCAGTTCATGATCCCAGTGTTGTGGGATTGAGCCCTGCATCAAGCTCCATGCTGAGCATAGAGCCTGCTTAAGATTCTCTCTCTCTCTCTCTCTCTCTCTCTCTCTCTCTCTCTCTCAAATAAATAATAATAAAATAAAACAAAATGCCTTCAGGAGGAAAACAAAAAGCAGACTGAGTGACGGATGGAATTCATGCCAGCACAGCCAGGAGGTGACTTTCCCCAGAACACAGTCTAGGAGACATGTACAGAGGGTCTTGACAGACAGACTGTCACATGGCAATAAGCAGGAAACCACATTATACAGACCTTTACAGGATCTTTTAGAATCCTTGGGGTACTTCATGAAGTACATTTTGGTACAATGAACATATGCTACATGTATAGGTGTATTTGTATTTCTGGAAGACTTCCCTCATGTACAAAGTTTAGTGGACAGTGAACAAATTCAAGTCTGATATTTGAAAGAAATAAACATACCAACTTGGATTATCTGCTTTTCCAGCTTAAGTATTCAGGGTTCTAGTAGGGATGGGACATGGTTTTAAAACTCCCTACCAATTTGTTAACTTCTGAATTCATTTCAGTTTTATGGTGTTCTTCCCCAAAGACATGGCCCAGAATGGAACACAGCATTCTGGACATTCTCAGATCAGTAATAATTGGAGAGAAGCAACCACTTTTTAATGTTATGTAAGTAATTTGATGTTAAATCTAATAAAGATGATAGGATCAAGTACACCACCTTTTTGGGACCCAAAGTATAGTCACTATAAATAGCTCATATATATAACTCAGCAGGCATTTTCATAAGTTTTACTCTCAACCTGGGACCTATGTTGTGAGAAGCACCTTTTCATACACATGTAGCATCTGCTGAACTCTAATGATGATATGCAAAACAAAGCATAGGACATGGTTAACCAAGTTGTTATTAACAATTTAAATCCCATCGTTTATCACCATTATTCAGAATCAACATGCAGTTCAGGCTGATGGTTATCACAATGGGAATCTATCTGGGGAAAAAAAATACTTGGACATTGGTTAAAGGACAAAATTGATTGATAACTTACTAGATCATCATGGAGTATGATGACATCACTGCTTACTGGCACTTACCAAGAGGAACACCAATTTGCCAAGTCATTACACATGCATCCACTTATTCATTCATTTATCCATTTTCCATCTCATTTCACAAAGGATTTGAGGTACTTAGAATAATGCATAACATAAGTAAATTCCAAACATAAAAATAAAGAGCCAAGACAATGTCATTTAGAATAGGAGATCGAGACCAGAAAGAAAAAGCATAAATATAGAGGCATTATGAAGCTACACAGTTAAAATGTTTAACTGAAAGTTTGCCCCTGTGTTTCATATGAGCTAAAATAAAAATGGAAACATCTTTGGCTACATGATCCACATAGTCTTTAAAGAAAAATTATACCAAATTATTAGGGGAAGAACATATGACTATAGAATACTCTGTATGGCAGATGAAACAACATAAGGCTAGTAAATCTCCCTTCATAACTCTGGCTCAGAAACTAAGCAAAAGTCAGTTCAGTGTGAAACCAACTCTATCTATTTCCTTCATATGATTACCCTAAAATAAGTCATTCCCTTTTTCTTACAGCAGTTAGTTATTAATCAGCATCTCCCAAGAATCATTCTGAGTCATAGACTCTTAGCACTGAAGGAGACATTGAAGTTAATCTATTTCAACCTCCAATTCAAAGCTAGAATATTATACACTATCCCAAAGATGCTCCTACAATGGCTAACCACTGCTTGTAGGCACTGAATAGCAAGATGTCCACTACTTTCTCAAGATAGTCTGCTTCCTTGCCACAGTTCTTGCTACTACCAAATTCATCCTTATATGACATTCAACAATGGGCCATAGTTCTACTGCCTAAAGAACAACAAAATCTAAGTTGAATTTTTATATTTAAATTCCATTAACATGTCTATAAGTCGTCTCCATATAATATCTTAGTATAAATGGTGCCATGTTTAAAATGACCCCATTGTTTATGAGAATAGTCAGAGCAGTATTCCAAACAGTGGGAGGCATACACATAAAAATGAAAACTGTAAAAAAACTTACCATTAACTCTGGCAAAAGTCATTAAGGATACTACCTCTGCCCCAGATGGAAAACAGATCAGTCTCACTTGTTGACATGAATAGTAATATACAGTCACACTGCTCTACATTTTTTGTGGGCCAGGCATGGTGGCATTTGTATCATTGCTAATACTTTTTTTCTACTTGGATCAAATAGGCAAGATAGAACAGCCAAACCTCACATTAAAGGCTTCTTAGATTTACAGTGTTGATCCCCATAGCTTCTGGGATTTGTACTCTTAGTAGTTGGGGCGCTTGGGTCCAAAGCATCTTACAGGAACTATTTATTGTTGTTTGTGTCAGAGTGGTAATAGCACTGATCCATTGCATTTCATTCAGAGTTTTTAATACTTCTGCCCAGATGTTCCCTCAACAGCTCATCACCATGATGGTATAATAATAAAAAGGTCAAGAAGATCTCACAATACAGTTGATGTTGGTGACAATCCTGGAGAAGTGAAGAGATGGAGTTTGAGCCTTCTCTGAATTGGTCAATCTCCCGCAAGCAAGAGAATGACCAAAACCGGCCAAGAGATTAAATATACAAACAGACAATGGCAAGACCATATATGACAATATATGGTCTGATCCACATAAGACACCTAAAAAGCAAAACCATAACTTCTGCAGCAATCATCCAAAATGGTCAAAACTGGGTCAACAATGGCCAACGTCCACTGTCTCTCTCATCCAGCTAGAGAAGGACAAATATTATCCCCAAACCAATCATATATGTTTCCCTGCTTCTGTTTACCCATTTCCCTTGTGACAACAACCTCCATTCAGCAGGCTTCCTCTTTTCTCACTGTGAAGCTTTCCAACTAGATGACTGCCTCTGAGTCTATGTAAAACATAGGTGATGGTGGCTTATTCCCTTGCCAGAGTAAGCTCCAAATAATTAACCTCTCTGTTCTCATTTGGGTGTTCTGCATTCATTTCCACCAAACATAAATATTTCAAGAGTACAGTTTAAGTATCATGTTGAGCTCTATTATATAGGAACTGTATGCTTAGGAGTTTAATGGGTTGATGACATGACATGAGTCTTATCCTTCCAATAATACTGGTAACCTGGCTCTGTGGTTGGCATATGATGAGAAAAAACTTTGATTTGCAGAATTTTCCCATTTCTGTGATGCAATTGCTCTTACCATGACCGATTTCAAGTTATCATTGGTTTAACAGCCAGCCTGTAAAATTTCTGAATATTTAACAATCAATTCTAACAAGCTGACATGAATAGCTTCAGCACATCACTGGCATTTCTTTTTCCCCAGTTTTAACACTGTGCCTAACAAAAAGTAAATTCTCAAAATCATATAAATAGAAAATGGTAGATATATGGATATAGGTATAGATATAAATATAGATATGTGATAGATGGATGGTTGAATGGATGGAGAGATAGACACGTGGTAGATAGATTCATCTTATTTTAGAAAATGAGAACAACTTGTCTAAATCATTCACTCAGTGTGAATTAATAGAATGTCTACCATATGTCAGTTAGGCGCACGATATAATATATTAGTGAACCAAACGAAGATCTTGGCTTTTGAGAAGATTAAATTTTAACAGGAGTACCAACAATAAATAATACATGTAACAAATAAGTAAATTGTATAATACCAGAAGGTGATGAGTGATATGGGAAAAAGGAAAAGGAAAGCTGGGCAAATGCAACTGGGAACTCTGAGGGTAAGGAGCATTTACAGATTTCAACAGGATGGTCAAGCAAGGCTGCAGCAGAAGGGGAGAGCTGAGTGAGGGCTTAAAGGTATGAGTCATCCACCTATAGATCTCCGCAAAAAGAGGGAGTGCTAATGCAAAAGAGGGGTGCAATCCTACTCTAAGGTGGGAGTGCACCAGGAATTTCTAAGGAATTTTAAAGAAACCAGTGTGTGGAGCAGTGAATGAGGAGATGACACACCAGGGGGCAGATCATGGAGGGAATTATAAATTGTTCTAAGGGTTTGGGATTTTATATTCTGAGTAAATTGGAGAAACCGTGCAGTGTGGTGTTTTTAAAATTTTTTTATGCTTGTTTATCTATTTTGAGAAAGAGAGAGAGAGTTTGCACGTGTGTGTGAGTGGGGGAGGGGCAAAGAGAGAGAGGGAGAGAGAGAATCCCAAGCAGCCTCCTCACTGTCAGCACAGAGCCCAAAATGGGGCTCGATCTCATGCACCATGAGATCATGACCTGAGCAGAAACCAAGAGTTGGTCGCTTAAACAATTGATCCACCCGGGAGCCCCAACTTTGCAGTGTTTTGAGAAGAGGAATGCCATAAGTGGACCTATGCTTTAAAAGGATCTTTCTGGGGCCCCTGGGTGGCTCAGTCAGTTGTGCTTCTGACTCTTGATTTTGGCTCAGGTCATGATCCTAGAGTCGTGGGATTGAGCCATGCTGAGTGTGGAGCCTTAAGATTGTTTCTCTCTCTCTCTTTTACCCCTCTCCCCCAGCTCATACTCACTCACTCTCTCTCTCTCTCTCTCTCTCTCTCTCTCTCTCTCTCTCAAATAAATTTTAAAAATATATAAATACATAAATGAAATGATCCTTCTAGGAATATTTTGAGACAAGTTTTGTGTAGGAAATTATCAACCTTGACATTAGCAAGGTTGTTGCTGTCATTGGGGTAAAGAAGGCCTTAGCAGAGTGGGGGGTTAAAAAACTAAGTGCGAATACACAAGTAGAGAAATCAGATAAAAAGTTGCCATATACGTACAAAATGAAACGCCCTAAAGTACTCTTGTGTATTTATTAATATAGAATTATGTTGCAATATATTGTTGAGTTTGAAAAATTAGATTTTACTTTGTTATGCTTCTGATAATGAAGGAGCAGTGTGTATCATACTAACCTGCCCCAAGATTATAAATTTCAATATTAGAATACACACACACACACACACACACGTGTGTGTGTATGTGTATATATATATATATACACACATATATATATATACACACATACACACACACACATATATATATATATGTATATATATATATATATATATATATACATACACACACATACACATTTGAAGGTACAGGAAAGTGACCAAAGCCTAATATCATTATAAAAAAGCATTTCCACAAATAAAATCCAGGTTTAGATGATTACATTGGTGAATTTTATCAAATATTTGAAGAATTAATAACATTTATATTCTCTAACCTATTTAATGAAATAGGAGAAAGAACGTTTTCTACCACATTTTATGTGACCACCATTATACTGTGTACAAAACTTAAAGACAATAAAAAAAATAATATTAAAAACAAATATACCTCAAAAGCATAAATGCAAAAATCTGTAACAAAGTATCTTCACAATGACTCTGGAAGCATATACAAAGAAAATTAATCACAAACAAGTAACGGTTTATTATACCAGGAATGCAAGGTTGGTTTATCACTGAAAAAAGCAATGTCGCATAAGATGAATAATTGCAAAAGCATCACACTAAGCAAAACAAGCAGCAATAAAAGCCCATATTTTATGAAAATAGAAATGAGAAATATAATTGACCTGCAGTGGCAGGTTGCAGGTGCCATAGTGCCTGACCCCAGGCAAATGAATTCTATGTGTTTGCATGCTCAGGCTTTCTAAAAATATTGAAAAGACAAAAACAACACACCCCGACAATCTCTGCCATAACTTCCCCCAAGCAGGACACAGAAGGCAGGCTTGTCGTCTGTAGCTACTGCTGCCAATTTTCTTCTCCTGGGACATGTCTCTTTGTTTGGGACAGCAGGACTCCTATTGGCTGCATCCTCTTCAGACAGCACTAACTGGAAAAGCCCCACTGCATCAGTCTTTGGTAACACCTTTAAGAGACCAAGGCCCCTAAAGCTCAGATTCTTTCATCACCTTCACTGAAGGGATGGACTATGTTCCATATCAAGTGAGTAGTCACCTCTAGCTCCCTCTGACTTCAAATATCACAATATTCTTTCAATGCAGACTTTTAAAATTCTCTTCATAAACTTAATTTTCTCCCTAAATGTAAACTTACTAATTGTGGCAATTAAACATAAGAATTACTGAGGTCTTTAAATGAGTTACTATTTAGAATCACTGGCTATAGTGCCGAGAACATGCGTGTTATTTATTAGTAACACTTTTCATATAAATACATGTATATACCAGTTACTTGTTTCAGAAAAAGGATTGTGGCTAAAGACAGTTCTGGCTTTCTAGTGACTCCTGAGGGCCTGTGAAATAGTTAGAAGCTTCCTATGGGCTGTAACTCTCATACTGGGATTTTTTTACCCCAATGGCCCCCACTTTGGGGGTAACCCAGGGCAGGCACAGGTCCCCATATAGCAGCATCTTCTCTGGTCCTGGTGACTTTCTGAGGCTGTCATTGGTAATGGCTTTGATAAGCACGCCCTTTTCTCTTTTGAACCCAAACTTTTTTTCTGAGACCTGAGATTCCCCGAATTGTTGTGCTTTCAAGAAAATCTTTAGGAAAGGCATAGCATGTCTGTTTTCAGAAAGGGTACACACCTCTCACTGCCCTAAACCTCTCCATGACCAACTGAATGACATTTCCAGGAGGGCAGCTTCTGTGCCTTTTCATATGCTGTTTTTTTCCCCACAACATACTCTCTCCTCAATCTCTGCCTATAAAATAAGGCCATTTCCCCCAAACCCTAGCTAATACCACCCCCTCCGTGAAGGCTTTTTGCATTTCTCTTCCTAGCAGCCAAATGTAACATCTTCCTCTGAACAAGGAGAGCATGCTGCCATACGAGCTATTTGCGACTCCGATGGCATCGGCCACACTGTGCAGTTGCCTTGGAAAAGCCCTTCTAGCTCTTCCAGAGGAGGCAAAAAGCACAGAGGTCAGAGCAAAGGTTGAGGGTGGCCCAACCAAGTTGGAATCCCTGATTCCTTACTTTGTTCTTACGTGACCTTTGACAGATGATTCAACCTCTTTGCACCTAGGGTTCCTCTTCTGTGGGAAAAAGATACAAATAATACCTACTCATAAGGTGGTGGTTAAGATGATATAAGACCATGCTGGAGCATGCTCAGTGGAGTGGTAGGAGAGAGCAGTCGGGAGCAGACTCCAGGAGGGAGTCTGATTGGGCTCAGATCCCAGTTCTTTCAACTTACTCTCTGTGTGACTTTGGGATGTTACCTAATTATTCTCTGCTCTAATTCCCGTATCCTAAGAGGTAGCAACTACCTTATAGGTTTATACAGACAGTTAATCTAACACATGCGAAGATAAGAGCTCTAACAAATATGATGAGTTATTATGAGGTCAAGTACTTAAATAACATTACTTGTTATTATTCACAGTCATGTATACTTAGGGGGTGACTCTTAAGTTTCCCTGCCTAGATAACTTAGAAGTAAAGGGTTAGGAAGAAGAGAGAGAGGGAGAGTGAGAGAGACAGAGACAGAGAGAGACAGACAGAGAGAGACAGACAGAGAGGGAGAGAGAGAGCACAAAAGACAGAGATTTAACATCCTTTCCCCTTCTTTCTGATTGGATTTTGTCAGGAGCTATCTCTCAGATACAAATGTTCTTGCCCATGAAGTTGAACCCAAATCCATTGGTGTTAGTCAGTGCACAGGGTGTGCTGACATGACTGTGTCCAAATAGACACTGAGCATTACAAAAGCCCTTTCCAGGGTGACGGTAGAGTTATGTGGAACACAGCTAGGTATTCTCAGTCACTTTATTCAGTGCCACCTGCCGTCACAGCCTTCGTAGAACTTCAGAGTTTCTACTTCTTACCAGGGTCTTGAATTAATTAACCACTCCTTCCCATCTGCCCTGAAACCAACTGATGGATTTCACACCTAGTCTCCAGTCTTTGTGAAAGTTAAGTAACAAAATGTTGAAAGAATTAGCCTCCCAAAGCAAACAGTGTGCTTTTAGGAAATCAGTTCCTGGACTCTGTGAATTTTTTTTTTTTCTCTTCCCATTTGTTTATGTTATGTTTTAAAAAAAAAAAGTGATGTGCATATTTTCAGACTTGAAACCTATTGGCTTTTCATTCTTTTCTATTCATTCTTGGTTTGAGCCACTTTTCTCCTATCTTCTGACTCCATCATACCCCAGCTTGCTTCCAATCTTGAAACTTTGGGGCATTAGCACAAACAAAATCTCCAGTCTTGGTCTGTAAAGATTATTTTCTTTTCTCCTTAGAGACAATAGTAGCCCATTTTGTTTACATTCCCCAACTAATAGCACCACAGTGTTTCTTTGAAAACATTTTCAAAACATTGTTGTGATTTTTTAACTTGAGGAATCACAAAAGACTAGGGTTTGGAAAATCATGTAGACATGAAGCCTATTTGTCTAGCTCAGGTATGTTCCAGTAATTTTATGATTGGAGAATGACTTAGATATAATCCAAGTCAGTCTTCTGATTTTTTTTAATGTTTACTTATTTATTTTGAAAGAGAGAGCAAGTGTGAGTGGGGGGAGGGGGTAGAGAGAGAGGGAGAAGGAGAATCCCAAGCAGGCTCCTTGCTGCCAACACAGAGGCCAATGTATTACTCCATCTCATGAACCATGAGACCATGACCTGAGCCGAAATCAATAGTCAGATGTTTAACTGACTGAGCCACCCGGGTGCCTCGCAGTTGAGGAAACCAAGATGCAAAGAGGGGCCTTGGGAAAGAAAACATCTGTAGTAAGGCATGATTCTCAAGAACGGTGGTTCTGATCCATATGGGGACAACTGGCAATGTCTGGATATATTTTCGTTATCATGACTAGGGAGGTGTTACTGGCATCTGATGGTGGCCAGGGACTTCAAACACTCTACAACACAAGGGACAGCCCCCATAATCAAGAATTACTCAGCCCCAAAATGATAGTAGTACCAAGTTTGAGAAAGTCTGAGCTAGAGAAATCATCCTTGCTTTAGTAATCATTTTAATGCCTCATGCCAGTGTATATTTATCATCATTGCATATGAACCTGGTAATCCAAATTAAACTCGTATCCAAATTAAACTCGTATCAAATTAAACTTTAAATCCTTAAAGAAGTCTTTGGAGTTCCATTTTCCAGAAGAAAACTCTCCTTGGTAATCTCTTTAATGTTTTGCAACTGAAATTACCAAGGTCTTATCTCTGCACCAATGCTGATCCAGTGAGGAAGTATCTCTACCACGGAGATTTGGGAGAGAGGAAGGTTTTAGTTCTAGGTTATATTACGGGGTTGATTGTGAACAGCTGTACTCAACCCATTCATGGGTAACTGAGGAGTACCTTAAGGAATGTGAGGACACAAACATTGATAAAAACTAAATTGACAAAAAAACCCATGAAGTCCTTTCTATGACAATATATGAAATAAGAAAACTTATATGAAACATTGGCACTAGATCTTCCCATTAACTGATCTGGGGGAAAAATTAGTAAGAAGGAATAATCAAAATCAAGAGATGCCAGAATTTGAGAAATACATTTAAAATAAAAGTAGCCATTCTATTTGTATCTTGTCTTCCTTCGTATGCTGAGTGGTTCTCTCATTTAGTAAGTGTGCTATGTATATGGTTAAACTAATAAGCCCAAGTGGAAATTCAACTTCTCAACATTATGAGAAAGGGGTCAAGGCCAAGTCCAAACTCAGTTGGGGTGAATGATATCTTGCAAGATCAAGTTCCATGTTTTCAGAAGCACTTTAACCTAAAATTCCCCTTTGGAACTCTAGCGTATTAGTTGAAAATATTGGTGGTGAGTGGGGAAAAATTATACATAAACAACTTCCACTCATAGTTTGCATAAAACAGACAAAAGTTTGGAAGCAACCTAAACGTCTAACAATTTTAAGTAAATTGCAGTGTGATAAATGCAATATTGGGGGAAAACTGTTCAAAGTGTAGAGTCTTCAGAGAAAGATGGAAAACCCTTAAGCTGTAAAGTTAACTAAAAATAAATAATATAAAAAAAGGAATAATCTACAAATATAGGTACTGATTGATGACAATTCTAGAAAAGATGTACATATGGCCAAAGTCTAGAAAGCAACATCAAAATGACAAAAACAATGGTAGATATAGGTATACTTCTGGGCCTTACTGTTTTTATTTTTTTCTCTTGATTTTACTGTATTATGGTTAGAAAAATATATATGTTTATAACATATTATGTATATTATATGTGTATACAAATGGCCAAGTTTGTATAGTAAAGTTTGACCCAGAACCCCTTTCTTCAGTCAAGACAGCATTAGGAAGTTGATAGCAATAAGGACATCTATAATAAGCATTTTGGAGTGCACAAATGAAATAAGCTTGAGAATTTAAATTAGTCTGCAAGCTAGATAAGGTCAGTTGTGTTGAAGTAATGAGTGTGTGTTAGAAAGTCCCTCATAAGGGTAACATAGCAACTTCACATTCTCCTCCATTAATGTTCTGATTACAGAATCAAGAATTTCACAGAGGGAACTGGCCATAGAGTGTATCTACTAAGCCAAACTCTGAGAGTTTCGTGTCTTCAGTAACACCCAAAGAAGTAGTCAGTTTCCCTGTGTTTCACTTCCTGATGCATATGATCACCCTTTCTCTCTCACACATGCCCACAAGATGATTTCCCTTACATTTCTTATCTTGAATCCAGTCCTGAAATCTGGAAGTCACCTGAGTTTTTCCCCACTTCTCCATCCCCCACCACACCATCCAGCCCTTTACCAGACCCGGTGAGTTCCAACCTTCTGAATCCCTCTTGAAGGTGTTTGTCTCTCTCATTTGCTTCCAAATGCCTCTGCCCTCCTTCCAAACATGGCCTCCCTGTCTCTAGTCCCTTTCAGCACACAACTGTTGAAAAACAGATAAGACCCCATCACATCTCTCCTTTAATCATATGGATGGACACCTAATATCTTTGAAAATAAACTCCATCCTCCTTAGGATGGCTCAAAAGGCACTTTTTACCCGACCATTGCATACTTTTAGCACAGTTCTCGAAAATCGAGTCCTGTTGCTGATGGAACACATTTTTTTTTTCAGTGCAATTACACAGAGTTGGAGAAGACAGAATATCAGCTTTCTCATTCTAAGCAATTATGATAATTTTAATGTAGTCCAACATCACATTCACATTTGTAACGTACTTCACATTTTAATCATATTACATTACCAGTAAGTAAAACCTCTAAATATTTTTTTATAAACCGTCTTCTACTTGAGCGATGTTTTGTTTTAACCAAAAGTAGGAATTCCCAATTACCCATATGAAGTCTTTCTTTTGATACTTTCCAGGATTCCATTTTGCTAATATCGTTTTAGACACAAATTTGGCCATGTAACACAATAGCTGCTTGCCCGAGCTCTGTGACGCCCGAAATTTTTCATCAACGTGAGGCAACCTGCCGTAACATAGGATTTTGTGTGTTCTGATTCTAATTAGAATGGTTTAAATTCAAATCCCACTACTGACAAGTTGTCAAGCATTAAGGAATAACATTTAAGGGGTGGCACCTGGCTGGCTCAGTCAGTGAAACACTGGACTCTTGATCTCAGGGTTGGGAGTTTGAGCCCCGTGTTGGGTGTACAGATTATTTAAAAATAAAAAAAACTCAAAAAAAAATAAAGAAAGAAAGGTCCCTTAAATTTTCTCCATCTCAGCTTTCACATCAGTAGACTGTGTGTAACAATATATAAGCGATGATGACAATGAAGATGAGGATTAGCTGGTGTTTGGTGTGAGATGCTCTCCCCAATGCTTTGCATACAAGCATATGCTGAGGGAGGTAAACTCATTATCCCCATTTTTCTGATGACTACACTGTTAAAAAGACTAAATAATTTTCCCTAAATATTGGCCATAAATGATGGAGCTAGTGGACAGAAGTGCTAAAGACCAGATGAGTTCAATTATCTTGTGCCTTCTCTCTGAGGCATCCATTGTTCAAACAGACAACTGTGTATTTCACTGACCCTTGAGTGATGGGAGTTAAGGTCACCACGAACAGGCAATGGCATCTTTGTTCACCATGAACAGGCAATGGCATCTTTGTACATGTATCTTCGTGTACTTCTGGACTTACATTTCTAGAAGTGGGAATTTTAAGATGAAGGGTTATGAATATTTTAGTTGCATACTGTCAATTTGTTGCTCTAACTTCCTATTTTAAAAAATAAAAAAGACATTTTTTGGTAATTGTATAGGACATATCTTAGGCACCTCCTCAGATTCCCTTGGTGATGCCAACTCCTGGACCGCCAGGGGTGAGCCTTGCCTTGGGTGCCACCAATTCTGCTGGGCTCCTCACATTTCCACATACTGGGGTTGACCAGTTGGCATCCTTGGGAGGACTTCCTTCATTGCTGCTATTCTAGAACCAGGTCCACCAGCCTTCCATCCTGAGTTTCTGGCCCCATCTACCATTTCTGGACTTAGATGAATGGCTACAAAAAGGTCCCAATGGTGCCACCTGGACATATGGATTCACTTCTCTGGAGACACATTTTGACTAATGGGAACCAGGAAGCGGGGCATGCATAGCTGGCAGATAAGTCCTTCTTCCATCTCAACACCTCATCCTGGAAATGGCTCTGCACATAGCCTTATCCAGACACATGTCACATAGCTGAGCAAGCCCACCCAACTGCTTTGACCAGCCCAATAATCAGCCACACTTCTCACTGTTTTCTGTGCCATCCCAGGCTCACTTTTTTTTTTAATCTTTCACTTCCATTTCCCCTCACACTTGATCTGTGGTGGTTTTCTGGCTCACCTGAGATAATAGTTTATGAAACTGTTTCATGAGTTATAAACCACTAGGCAAAGGGTATTTTCCTACTATGATTTTTGTTGTCTTCAGGAATACTTGGGGGGTAGAGCCAGACATTCAATTCATAAAATAATCAAGATTACCATTATTTAACTTTCATTACTCAGAACCAGTTGAAGGAGGATTTGGAAACATTTCTGATCTTTCAATTCTGTGTCTGCCTTCAGGGAGGTGTGGTTCACTATAAGCTCCATAGAAACACCTGCAGTAGGTTCCTGTGTGTTCCTAGGGAGGGAATGCAGGAAGAAGGGATAGGAGAACACACTTGCATGCTCCAGTGTACTCAAATTCAGCATAATATGCATCCCCAATGTGGAATTACAGGGTGCAATTTAAAAATATGAAATGAAGGGCACCTGGGTGGCAGTCAGCTAAGCATTTGACTCTTGATTTCAGCTCAGGTCATGATCTCATAGTTCATGAGTCCAAGGCTCATCATCAGGCTCTGTGCTGACAGTGTGGAGCCTGCTTGGGATTCTCTGTCTCCCTCCCTCTTTACCCATGCCCTGCCCCCCAACCTGCATTTCTATCTCTCTCTCAAAATAAATAAATTAACTTAAAAAAAAACTTTAAGGAAAAAATAAGAACTATGAAATGAGCCAGAAGTAGCATGAAAGCAAATGAGGATGAAAGAAAAAAGAACTCCCTGACCTTAGCCGACTTTCAAACAAGTGTCTTTTCCTTTGTCAGGTGAATTACCTTTTCCAATTTCACACAAAAAAAGTAATTTGTGGATAATTCATATTCAACTCAACCAACAGTTAGCAAAGCCCTAAATTATCTCCTTCTGTGTTCTATTATAACACCCAGTTGTTTTCATACTACTCTCTGCTGTTATTGCTGACTTAATTAACTGCCTTTCTGGCTGGACTATAAACCCTGAGAGAGTAGGAAGCTGTCAATTCCACTCTGTCATATTCTTGGCACCTAACATATTGTCTGGATTTTTTTTAATGTTTACTGAATGATGAATGAAAGAATGAATGAATGAAGATGAATTGACCATGTGCCTGGTCTTTGCTAAGTGTTTTTAGATTTCTGTAAACATCCCCAGTCACAAACTTCAGCGTGAAACAGAGTAGATGCCTAACAGATATATGTTAACTAATCAATGAAGAAAGGAGGTATAAATGTATATAAAAATATCTAATGCCTACCTCCTAATACCATGGTTCAAAATATTCTAAAATGTTCTTTTCTCATTTACATTCAGGGAATACAGGCTTATAAAGATAATTACTGCTTAGTTTTTAAAAAGAGAAATCTTGGAGGCCACTCCTTTGGAGGGAACACCTGGTAGAGAATTTAAAAATTGGCTGGAGGAAAGGATCACCTTTCACAGTCATGGTCTGGGGTCCATTCTAGTTCACAGAGAATATATCCTGCGGATTACTCTCAAGAGTGGGACACTGCTTTCTCAGCTCCTGCGTTAGAAGAAGCTACTCCAAGGAACTCGGTCATGTAGAAAAAAACAAAGAAATGTATCTCAGGTTTGGTCTGTCCTTTTCCCCTATGATACAAGCTACATAAAACCCCGGATTAAATTAATCCTTCCTTTGGTTTTATATCCTTTCCTTTAGGGTATTTGGTTGATTGCACTTACATTGATCACATGGGGAGAGTGAGATGTACAGAGATAAACCATCTTTTCTTCTTCTTGGTCCTTTGAAGCCACATATTTTTATTTTTTTTTATTTTTTTTTATTTTTTTTTTTTTTTTTTTTTTTTTTTTGAGGCAACATGATCATAGTTTTATTTTGGAATAACAAATCTCTCAGTAGTGTGAAAAATTAATTGAAGTACAGGGGAGTATTTGAGGTCAGGACTACCAGCTGGGCAACTTGAAATAATCCATATGAGTAAGAAGAGAGGAACTAGTAAGTGACAGTGAAGAGAAATGTACTAGAGTTATTTAGAAGGTCAGGCCTCACAACTATTTTTTTTTTTTTTTTTTTTTTTTTAATTAATTTATATATTTTTTTTTAATATATGAAATTTACTGTCAAATTGGTTTCCATACAACACCCAGTGCTCATCCCAAAAGGTGCCCTCCTCAATACCCATCACCCACCCTGCCCTCCCTCCCACCCCCCATCAACCCTCAGTTTGTTCTCAGTTTTTAACAGTCTCTTATGCTTTGGCTCTCTCCCACTCTAACCTCTTTTTTTTTTTTTTTTTCCCTTCCCCTCCCCCATGGGTTTCTGTTACGTTTCTCAGGATCCACATAAGAGTGAAACCATATGGTATCTGTCTTTCTCTGTATGGCTTATTTCACTTAGCATCACACTCTCCAGTTCCATCCATGTTGCTACAAAAGGCCATATTTCATTTTTTCTCATTGCCACGTAATATTCCATTGTGTATATAAACCACAATTTCTTTATCCATTCATCAGTTGATGGACATTTAGGCTCTTTCCATAATTTGGCTATTGTTGAGAGTGCTGCTATAAACATTGGGGTACAAGTGCCCCTATGCATCAGTACTCCTGTATCCCTTGGATAAATTCCTAGCAGTGCTATTGCTGGGTCATAGGGTAGGTCTATTTTTAATTTTCTGAGGAACCTCCACACTGCTTTCCAGAGCGGCTGCACCAATTTGCATTCCCACCAACAGTGCAAGAGGGTTCCCATTTCTCCACATCCTCTCCAGCATCTATAGTCTCCTGATTTGTTCATTTTGGCCACTCTGACTGGCGTGAGGTGGTATCTGAGTGTGGTTTTGATTTGTATTTCCCTGTGAAGCCACATATTTTTAAAGGATCAGAGGTCATTTGAGGCTCACTGGATGATCCCAAGGGCCAGATTCTATCCTTACTTTTGAAACAATGAACCATTTTCTACAATGGGCATTTAAAATTCACAGCTCCCAAGGCATTAGTAATCCCAGGAAAGACCCCTGCTGGCAACCTTATTAGCATCTCTGCCTCTTGATTTTTATTTAATTCCTTTTAATATTCTATCATAATGCTGACATACATTATGGAATTGAGGGCTAGAGGATGAGGACAATATTTCACTACATCATTAAGCCCACAGTGAGTTAATAAATGGCTCAGACTGTGTTTTGAGATCATACACAATGAGGCTTAAAAAAAAAAAAAGAACACCAAGGCAACACTTGTTGAATCACAGTTAATAAGAACAAAAAGGGCATAGACATGAATGGTTCAAATAGTGGCTAATACTAAAATGATAGATTAGAGCTGTGTTTCACATTTGTATTTACAAAGGAATGAAGTGGCATTCTGATGGCCAAACGGACTTTTGGAAAGTTGTCCTTCTCTTTTCAAAGCCCTAGAGTGGAGAAGGTGAGAGCATATGGGGGGGGGGGTGGCTAGGGGGACAAGAAGAGGCTCATCTAGCATTAAAATGTTGGCACAGATCACAGTATGTCTCATACTGAGGGCCACCTTCAATTTTTAAATCCCATTCATAAACAGCAGCTCATTCCAGTTCACAAAAATTTGGGGAACAATGTCCTTGCCCCAGTAGAAAAGGGAGAACTCCCCAATTTCCCTTTGGTGAGCCGTAATCCTTTCTCACCTCCCTGCTGACCAAGGCTGCTCTGAATCAGTGCTTCTCAGAATTTCCTAGGGACACGGGTCACCTGAGGATCTTGTTAAAACGTAGATCCTGCTGCAGTCAGTGGGGCCTGAGACTCTCTTTGTTTCTAACAAACCCTCAGTCTGAACGACCACCTGTGAGAAGCATCATCCTGAAAAGATTAGTGTCCTAATCTTTTAGTCATCACACAAGATTTAGATGGAAGTAACTCCAATCTACACTTAATGAGATACATCATGGTTCTTGTGCTAAGTGATAAGCAGGCAGAAGGAGTCAGCGAGTGACAGACTCCTGGATGATTTTCATAAAGTAAAGTCAAACGCTTCTAGAGCTGACCTAAGAGCAGAGACCAAGGGGCGCCTGGGTGACTGAGACAGTTAAGTGTCTGACTTCAGCTCAGGGCATGATCTCACAGTTCATGAGTTCAAGCTCTGCATGCCCTGCATTGGGCTCTCTGCTGTCAGCACAGAGCCTGCTTTGGATCCTCTGCCCCACCCCCTTTCCCTGCTTGCCCTCTCTCTCTCAAAAATAAATAAACATTAAACTTTTTTTTTTTTTTTAAGAGAGCAGAAACCAAGAAGCTGTAAAGGGCTTCTAGACATCTTGGATTCAGTAAACTAAGTCATGAGCTCTTAATTATTTGGGGGTCATCCACTCTTTTAACAATGTCTTAAAAACTATAGATTTTCTCCCCAGAAAAATGTATACATAGACAAAAAAACACTTTTGTATGTAATTATATTTGTTCCTATACTCTTTTGTTCTATAGCCAATTTAAGAAATTTTGACCTGGGGCATCCCCAGGAACTAGAAAAACAAACAGAAACATTTTAAACTCTCATTGGGATATGGACAGTTTTTCCATACAACTCTTGTGAGAGAACTAGGCCAATCACCTAAAAGCACAAATGAAACACACACACACACACACACACACACACACACACACACACAAGGGTAGGGAAGGCAGAGAATTTAAGACTTTATGACAAAAGCCATGGAAGATCACCTATAGCCCAAAGGAGACCAGAAGCGAGCAAACAAAAACAGAAACTGCAAAAACTAGTAACCTGCCCCATTTCTCAGTCACTGGCCTCTGGGTCACCAGAATTTGAATCTTCAGGGGCACTTAATAAAATGCAGATCTCTGGGGCGCCTGGGTGGCGCAGTCGGTTAAGCGTCCGACTTCAGCCAGGTCACGATCTCGCGGTCCGTGAGTTCGAGCCCCGCGTCAGGCTCTGGGCTGATGGCTCGGAGCCTGGAGCCTGTTTCCGATTCTGTGTCTCCCTCTCTCTCTGCCCCTCCCCCGTTCATGCTCTGTCTCTCTCTGTCCCAAAAAATAAATAAAAAACGTTGAAAAAAAAAAAATGCAGATCTCTGGGCCATACCCCAGGTCACATGGATATGTGGTGCAAACATCTGCATCATATAAGATCCCTAGATAATTCCTATGCTCATTAAAGTTTGAGAAATCCTATTCCTCAGATTACATTAGTGAAATTAACAGGATCCCCCCCCCCCCCCCCGCCAAATTCAGAGCTTAAAAAGAGTGATATTCTAATTTGAGGCTGCCCATACGATAAGGAAATGGGTTCCAAGAGAATAGTGATCCAAAATATATTCCTGAGTTGTGCTCATAATTGGAATAGACTTTTAAATTCAAGTATGTTTCCTGTCCCGACCTCTACTCCTTGCTCTTTCTTTCCCTTCCCCTAGACTCGGGCTCACAAATTCCCCTTCTCTTTTCTAGGACCTTGCAAGCAAATTGGCTATAATATGGGCTAGATTGTGTAGGAAGTTTGATAGAATAAAAGGCAGAGGAAATGTCAAGGTAATACACACAGAAGTTTCTTTGATGTAACTAAATCTATAAATATTGCTATATGGATATCGGTCTTTATAAAACCCAAAATCTATGGCTATTTTGACGTTTCTTTCTAGGCTTTGACCATGTGTACATCTTTTCTAGAATTGTAATCAATCAGTACCCATATTTGTGGCAACCCTGGCTGCCTATTAAAGTTAGTAAAAATCACAGAGACCTGATGTCTAACCTCAATGGTTGTACTTAAGAAAGTATGAATAAGACAATTATGGCTGAGGGTTGGAGTCTAAGTATCAGTACTTAAGATGAAAAAGAAAACCACCATTAAAAATTCTTACATACAATCAATAAGAATACAAACAATAAAAGGTATTGAGTGTTTAGTATGAAAATAGTGATACACATTTTACAGGCAGTAGCTCATTCAGTCTTTACAACATTCCTATAACTAGGAACTGTGAAGAACATCACCGTTACAACCAAAAGTCATAGAAAACAGGTCACTGTCTCGAGGTCATGGCTGCTAAATGCAGAGCTCTCCTTGGAACTCTGGTACAAGTGCCCACACTACACAATAAACTACACCTCCCACATGAAGCTGTCATTCAAAACTGCTGGTATGGACATCCATACAACTGTGTACATATGTGCGATACACACATGTGTGTGGCAGAGAGAGAATATATGTGTAGACCCTGGTAGAGAGGTGATTCTGTGGCTTAGGACACTTGGGGAGAAAAGAGATGTCCTCAAATAAAGACTCAATGAGTTGTTGAGAGCAATCATTCCCTAATGGGAAAAATGCAAAAAGGAGAGGAGCCTTCAGGAAGTGAAGTGAGTATGGAAAGCAACATAGGAGGTTGACTAATACAAACTTAAGCTGATGTTTTACTAAAGACGAGCTGTGCTCTTCCCATTTTCCCTGCCTGATAGACAGGTACCAATACCTAGGTATTGTATTCCTCCAATTCCTCTTTGTTTACTCTGGAAAGATAAAAAAACAAAACAGCTCAGGATAAGATGGGGGGATGCGAAGGGTAGAACAGATCTCCTGACATTAGCTAATTGGTGCTAAAAGCAAAATACTTTCTCCCTAGAAAATTGGATCTACTCAGAAGGTGCCATAGAAGGTTTTGGGGGGTTTCAGAATTAAGCGAGAGCGCCCTGATCTAGATGATCCAGAAGCTCCTTAGATACCCAGTGAAGGCAACCCTTTTCAAGCATGATTTTGGCAGAGACCATGTCCAATTTTCAGTTCTAAAATCATTTTCCTATTATACATGAGAAACTTGTTGCTGCAGATCTATTTGGTGACAGCCAAAAGCAGAAGCTAGTTCTCCTGTTTCCAAAGCCCAGGGATACTTTGACCGATGACGTCCTATGAAGCAAAAGGCATGAGGGTAAAAGCAAAGATTCCAGTGCCAGACCTGTCTGCGTTCAAACCCTGATTCTAAAACATACTAGCTATGTGTGTGACATTGACTTAGCCTCTCTAAGTGTCTCCATTTGGATAACAAGGACGATGATGGTAATGATAATAAAACCAACTTTGCAGTATTTTGTCACATGGTAGCAAAGATGGAGTAATTTAATATATGAAAAAGGCTTGACAAAGAGTAAGTACCATTAATGTGTTTATTACCATTATCACTGCTTTATGGTACTATATATTATAATCCTCAAGCAGCGCTAATCAGCATTCATCATACACGGAATGTCCTTCAAATTTCGATTCCAAGATGTTCCAAGAAAATCTGAAACTTCTTATTTTCTTGTTCAGGAGGTACAGTGAAAACAAGACTGACTAGAATTTGTTTGAAGCTTCACAGCATAGAAATAAGAAGACAGAAATAAAAACTTCTTTCTGGTTCTTGGATCTGTATATTCTGTACCTCCTTGCCTGACCCAGTGTACCAGGTTGAATGGCATCCCCCCCCAAATTCATTTCCTTCTCAGAACCTCAGAATGTGACCGGATTTGGAACTAGGGTTGTTGCAGGTGTAATTAGTTAAGATGAGGTCATACTAGAGTATGCTGGACCCTACATCCAATATGACTGGTGTCCTTAAAAGAAGAAACCAATAATGTATAAGTTGTTGAATCACTATATTGTACACCTGATACTAATATAACATTGTGTGTCAACTATACTTCAATAAGAAATAAAAAAAATAAGTAATTTAAGTGAGGGAAAGATAACACAGAGACAGAGGCATACAAGCAGAGAAGGCCATACAAAGATAAAGGTAGAGAGTGGAGTGATATTTCTACGAGCCAGCAAAAAACGGAAGCTACAAGAAAGGCATGGGACAGAGTCTCCTCTGGAGCTTTAGAGAGAACATAGTATCGTCGGCACCTTGATTTCAGGCTTCTAGTCTCCAACGCTGTGCAAGAATAAATTTATGGTTTTAAGCCACCAAATTTATGGAGATTCGGGATGGCAGCCACAGGAAACTAATACACCCAGCATCCCTTCTGGACCACAATGGAGGTAGAGCAGCAGTGCAAGAGTCCCTGCACTGAGCTGCGGTCTCCCAATCTGTGTGGGGTTACGTCCTGAAACAGCTAACGATGCAGAGTGTGAACTGGAGGACACTGGGAGCCCTGCAAGCCAAGTGAGATGACTTAATTTTTCATATGAAGTTCATCCCTCTCAAGCCATCTTCAATAGCCAAGCACTTAGTTGCAATGTTTTTGTTTCCTGATCTCAGGGTTTTTGTTTGTTTGTTTGTTTGTTTGTTTGTTTGAAATACAGTAGTAAGTTGTTTTGCAGAAGGACTTTTGGGGAGCACTCACCAGCACAACACCTGTGAGTGGCGAAAAAAGCAGAAGTGGTCAGAGTGGGAAGCTGAATCACAGTGCAATTGTGACAGAGGCCCCGGCCAATCCTACAGAGAGTTCTGGAGCTGAAATGGCCCTTTGGAGTGTTCCCAACTGGGGCTACGAGGCCAGGCCTTTGTACCCACACTCAGAACAGCTATTGGATGCAAGCTGCTCACACTAAGAAGCCAAAGCTTTGATCAAGGCTACTTCTATCAGCTGCAGACAATTTCTGGTGATGAACACAGCTGTGAGCAGCCAGGAAAATGAGTACCTTGGTCCGAAAGGGGACCTGGCAGGTGCATTGCAGCATCCCCCCTGTATACTGGTGGAAGTCCTTCCATTGAATCATCATTTTTTATTAGAATGTGGCCATGTGAGAGTGCACCTGGATTAGAATCTCCTTACTCTGAGAAAGAATCCATTAGGTGCTCTCAAATCATGTGTATAGTGACAGATTCAAGAGGACTCAACATTGCATTCTTACACATTTCTCTCTCTCACCCACACATTTTCCATTACTATCCATTTCAATGACTCTAAAAATCTCCATTTCTGGGGCGCCTGGGTGGCTCCATTGGTTAAGCATCCAACTCTTGATTTTGGCTCAGGTCATGGTCTCACAGTTCTTGGGATCAAGGCCTGCATTGGGCTTTGTGTTGACAGCATGGAGCCTGCTTGGAATTCTCTCTGTTCATCTCACTCTTTCTCTCTCTCTCAATTAATGAATAAACTTTAAAAAATTAAAAAATTAAAATCTTCATTTGAAAGTGGCTTCTAGTCACACGTGACCATGGCAATTCCTTCTCTTTTTCTAGTGATCTATGGACAGAGAGGATAATCATCTGACTCTACATGGAAATCGCCATCCATTTGTTCACTTATTTTTCCATTCATTTGCCAATCATCACACATATTCAACATGTACTCTATGCTAAACAAAGGATTGAGCATTACACAAATGAATTAGGTTGTACAAGGCCTTACCTGGCATGATAAGGAGCTGGACTTGCTCTGAACACAATGAAGGATTATGGGCAACACTGTGACTTGAATAGGTTTGGGTTACTGGAAAATCTTTCTGTTGGTGGCATAGCAAATGGATTGCTGTAGTGTGAAGTGAGGGGATTTAAATATCAGTTGAGTTACTCTTCAGACCTCAGGTGCTCACTCTGTCCTTCCTCTGACAAAGACCCGTTTTGCCCACAAGTCAGCAGCATTGCCGAAGGGCATGTGGACAGCCTGCTTGGGTGGCAGTGCTCACACTGTCCTAAGTTACAAGCAGCCAATGGGGCCCAGGCACATGTCTTTGAATGTGCAAACACACCATGTATGTGACCCCAGGCTGCAAATGCTAGGTGTGAAATACACAGCTATCCACACAGACTGGACACCTCTAAAACATGAGCCCCGAGAGTATGCCTGATTCCATTTTGGCTTTTCCCCTCCATAGCCTCAATAGTTTTGGACCAGTCCCTAATAGATAAAGTAAATCACTCAGTCGGTGAGACTCAGAGATTATAGATCTAAATGTATAACCTAGCAGTAGAGACTATATTCCAAAGACACAAAAGCAAGAGAATTCTTTTTTTTTTTTAAATTAACCAACTATAGATTGGAAAATAGAAGAGAAAATATCATATTAGTAATAATTATTTGAAGGTAATAGCTTATGTTCTTTAATGCCGTTCCAACATAAATGTCATTGTAAGAAATGATATTTCATTTCCATACTAACAAATCAGGTACTTAGTGTGCTGGGGGAGAAATGATTGGAACTACTTTAAAGCTGCATTAACCAGAGAAACTGCAAAAATATTGATATTCTTATGAAGGAAGGAAGGAATGCCCCTCATGGGTGTATTTAAGTACCCTCCATCTTTTGGATAAATGGTAATGCTAAACAAAAAATGGAAAGATGACCTTAAAATAATAACCTCAGGACTCAACTGGGACTGAGCTTCTCAATGTACAAAAATCATTTGCAATATGTTCAGGATGGAAATTTCTACACTGCTTTATAGCTCATAGACTGCATTATATACCTCAAACAAAAATCACCAAAACTCCCAATTCTGGGCTGGCTTCCTTCCCTTGGGGTGTTCTCCCTACCCCTTTGTAAAATTATTCATCATCCTCTTACTCACTGTCTGCAATTTTGCTCAGTTATTCAACAGCATTTGTAAGGACAGAAAAACAAAGGGAAGGAGAAAACCAATCCATTCGGAGAGGTGTTTCATATAGAGGATGGGATTGTTAAAGCAAAACCAGGTCTGGCACCATTAGGGCTTCCTCTAGCCAATTCCTTCTCCATCCTTTCTTACAAAGATCTCATGCAAAGGTCACATGGACAGTTTCACAGAGGAAATGCTGAGCTGGTATGTGAAAGCCACCCCATTGGGCAAGCCTCTGTCATTCCGTGTCATTTGTAACAGCCCATGTGTTTGTTACACGGAAGATGGAGTGTTGGTAGGGGCCTGAATGTCTGAGTCATCTAGTTCTCAAACAGCAACTCCAGAGGTTTGAGTTTCTAGTTGATTTATCATGAATGGCACTGATACTTATCTGACTGGAAGCTGTTAGCCTGAATTGCTACGTGGAGAAACAAAGTCAATGAAAGTCACCACTCCAATAGATCTGTGAAGGATGCATGGAGTCCTTTAAATAAGTGTCTCGCCCTTATCCATCAAAGGGCACACAACTAGAAGGATACAAGTCTATATCCTTAAGTCCTTAGAGTCAATAATACTCCAGGCTTATTTTTCCCAATCATACAGGTTTTGAATGCCAAGGGACTGAACATATTCCTGATGATACAACCTTCAAATGCACTCCTGTCTACATTCTCTTTTGGCTTTTACAAAAACTCTTGTGCAGTAGGGAGGAAAGGAATCCTTATGAATATTAACACTCGATATATGAAACATACACAGGTTCGTAGAGGTATGTAGCTTGCAACACTGCTGATAAGTGGAAAAGTGAGGTCTTGTGATGCCTAATCCCATGCCCCTCCAATGATCTCACTCTTCTTATTCTACATCGACATTAATTTGGGTAAACTGTATTAATTCAATCTAATAATTTATTAATTCAATAACTGAACAATTTATTTTGAGCAACTGTTTGGACTGATTGGCTATTTAACAGAATTAATAGGTTAGAACTGGTGGTTCAGTAGGCAGCCCTGTGTCAAAAAAGAAAAAAGTCTTTGGCCAGGTGAGAAGTTAGTTAATATTCATCACCTGTCACTCCCTGTCTTCCCTGAGAGCTACCAGATTTCCACAAGCACAGGACCATGCAGGTGCCAAGTGCTTCCTGGCTGTTCCAGGATAATATCAAAGCCAATGTAATGAGCTTTAATGTTGGTAAGGTCCAGGTATCCTTGGGATTGAATAGAAGACTGTCAGCTTGTCTAACAAATTTAAAAGAATCTACTACCATGGCATTGTCACAATGTCCCTTATTTATGCTCCTCTAGTGGGGACAGGGAAGAGCAGCTAAAGCAGGCTGACTTAGTAGCTATCCAGCTGCTCATGCAGTTAACAGAGCTGTAGGAAAAAAAAATGTGATTTATACGAGCCTTTCCCTTTGACACTGGAGCATGAGTCCCAGATCCACTCATGTTGGGGAGATACATGTCATGAACACACTTCTGTGTGCTCTGGTGATAGCAGGGCAACAGAGAGCTGCTGATTTAGATAATCACATAAGATAGAGGCACGCAATACACGGATGTAAAGGGCAATATCTATGCACCAACCTACACCCTTTATGATGCAAGGGGAACCAGTCGAGTTGTGCAAAAGGTAACAAGAGATCCCCATGCATATAACAGCGCCAGGCCGAGGTTCCATAAAAGCTGGGGGTGCATGTCTGAGGGAGGCTCCCTGCCACTTGCTGGCCAGGGCACGTGATTGAGAAACCAAACCAACGGGCACGTACAAATTGCTTCCAGGATAAACACAGATTGTGCTGCCAGTGAATGCAATCATTGATTAGTTCTGCAAGATCAGGTAGCGAGGCCAGACTACCTGGAGACTTCTTCCACGTTCAGGAGAGAAAGAAGAACTGAGAGGTCTTTAATAGTGCCCCCAGTACAGTACATAGCTGCTGGACAGAAAGTATGCATATGCCTCACATACCTGATAGGGCCCCTGGTTGCAGCCACAGTAGCTGCTCTCCATTGTGTAGCTTCTGGACACCCCCATCTCTCTCCACACCACCACCCGGGCTGTGGAGGCTCGGGATTTCTCCACGAGGAAACTGCAGCTGCTCATCGTGAATGCTGGAGCTAGCTTATCAAGGATTTTGGGAAGAGTCTACAAC
The DNA here is from genome assembly GCF_028018385.1 of Neofelis nebulosa. Classification (NCBI taxonomy): domain Eukaryota; kingdom Metazoa; phylum Chordata; class Mammalia; order Carnivora; family Felidae; genus Neofelis; species Neofelis nebulosa. The sequence goes on from NC_080788.1 coordinate 9,241,093, forward strand.
AAAAAAAATAAAATCATGATGAATTAGGGATATGCATCATAAAAAATAATGTCCCAACATTTATTAAGCATATCAATATATCAAACACTTAATATATGCTCCTGCAATCTTCTATCAACCCTAAGGAATGGATACCAAGGGTTTGTTGTTTTGTGCTCTCAAATGAGGAATCTGAGACTTAGAAAAGTAAGAAAGAAATAGCATAAGTCCAACTACAAAGTGGTTGGAATGGGATCCAAATGTCAATCCGGCCTACTCGAAAGACCATGATCTCCCAGTTCCATGTCTCTCCATCACTGTGGACCGATGTTGTACATGTATACATTCAGCCTCACACATCACTGTGTTGAGCTCCATGGAAAGACACAGATTTCATACGGACTGAAATTTAGAGAGTGACTCCACCCAGTCTCATGGTTTTCTAGCTCCAAGAGTCAAACTAAGGACTTCTGACTTATCCCAGATATTCAAATCATTGATGATCGCTGAGGGTCACATATAAAGTTTCCTAAAATAGTAAGACTGCCAAAATGAACTTGCTAGTCCCATCTTGTAAATCTCATAAATCTGAGGCTGGACCAGTTATAAAACTAAATCCATCCTCTCTGAGTTCTTATATACCACTGTTTCCTAGGGTGGAAAAGCTTTAGGTGAGACAACTTAATCTATGGTTAGAAAGCATCTGTATGTAGATCCTTGCCACTCTCTGATTGACAGAAAGGGGGCTTCTAGTCACCAGACCTCCCCGCTTCGAGGACGATGACTCAAGAATTCATAGCACACCAGGTCCTTGGGTTAGCAGAAATCCTGAGCCTAGATAGTCCCAAACTTTTGTGCCATTAACAAGAAGGGTTCTTTACTTCACTGCTGACAGAATACTAGCACATAGTACAAAATTATGCATATTAGATAACAAACAGTGAAACTTCAGGCTTTGGACAAATTGCAAGGAGAAGGAAGTGTTCTTTCCTCAGAATGAGAATACAAATTAAGAGTACTTTTAAAGAAATGTAATTTTGTTAATTTCTAGAACACTGAGCAAATCTCTTAATAACCTGGGTTCTTACTGTCCCCATGCTTAACATAACTTAATCACATTAATATAAAGATTAATACAAGTATTAATTATATTATAAATTACCTATGATATATGTATATGTTAACATAATTATTCATATAATTTAGTATGATCGTTAAGTTCCCAACATAGCCTGCAGACCTACAGCATCATTTGGACAAGGGAAATGAGCTCTTATGTCCTCACTTGAGTTTCTATAATTGTCCCCTAATTGATTTCATCTACCCACTTTTGTCCCTCTCTCCCAGTGATTCCTTCACCCCATTTTTCTCCTTCAAAGTGTCATCGTAATCACCATAAAATTAATTTTCATGTAATTAGCTGTTTATTTTCTATCTCCTCTGCAGCTCAGAAGTTCCATAAGGGCAGGTCTGTGTCTTGCTCACAGGAAAATCTCTGCACACCAAGCTGGGTGGCTCATAGGGGGCACTCCATAATTATTTGCTGAAATAAATAGAATCTGCTAGTCCAGACCCTTAGGGGACTGCTTAAATATATCTCACACACACATGCGCGCACGCACACACACACACACACACACTATATATATATATATATATATATATATATATATATATATACACACACACACACTATATTTATACATACATACACTATATATATATTTATATGCTATGTAAACAATTTATTTTGTTTTATGTATTACATAAAATATTTATGACATATACATAGCAACTAAAATGATTGAAAATACTTGAAAATGGTTTCAATTTATCAATATTTTACCTTGCTATAAAAAGTTTAATTGGACATTATTTAAATGATCTCTTTTTTCTTACTTAAGTGAACCTGGTTTTCTTAGCTCATATAGCCCATACCCAAATGACCACATGTTCCACTTAATGGCATGTATCTCAGAAAGCTTTACAAGCTATGATCCCTTTGTTGGAGCCTGGAGAATAAGGGGTTTACAAGATGCAGTTAGAACATGTCTGTTACATATCCACAGCAAGAGTTTAGCCATTAAATAATGGACTCCAAAACTACTACAGCATTGGTAATAAAGTCCTGAACCCATTTCCCTTTTGATCTCACACAAATAGATCTATGTCAGAGACATGAAGATAATTATAGCGTTAGTATTTGGAGATTGTCTTGTTTTGTTTTGTAAATGAATTAAGATATAGATAAACACTGCATGTGAATGGAGCCAGTGGACCCTTATTGTGATGCTCCAAGGGATCTCCCAGCTCCAATGGAAAAAGACTTGGGACCTTCAACTCTTTTTCTCCCACTTGCTCTATGCCCTTAAACTTAATCTCGGTTTCCAAAAGTTGAAAATTATAATAGTTTGTTTTGGTTTGGCTCCCTCCCTCTCTTTTTTTTCTTTATTTTTTCCTTTTTTTCCCCTTTTTCTCCCTTCCCCTTCCCCATGGTCTTCTGTTAAGTTTCTCAGGATCCACCTAAGAGTGAAAACATATGGTATCTGTCTTTCTCTGTATGACTTATTTCACTTAGCATACATAACACTAGAGACTCTTAAAAACTGAGAACAATCTGAGGGTTGATGGGGGCGGGAGGGAGAGGAGGGGGGTGATGGGTATTGAGGAAGGCACCTGTTGGGATGAGCACTGGGTGTTGTATGGAAACCAATTTGACAAAAAATTTCATATTTAAAAAAAAAATTATAATAGCTGCCTTTTCACTCAACACTTGCTATGTATTTTACATGCATTAGTTCAATTAATCATCATGAGTCTTTGACATAAATTCTGTTATTATCTCATAACATAGAGGCTGGATGAGTAACTTTTCAATGGTCACACAGCTAGTAAGGACAAATCCAGAATGTCAACTCAGATATCCTAATTCAGATCACATGAGCTTAGTGTAACCACTGTAGGACAGAACTTCTTCAGTAGGTATTATAATTCCATAGGCACGTAAAGAAATACAAGGAATGAATGACATAATACACATACACAGCATGGTCCAGGAGCTGGCATTTAGCATGGTCTCAACACAAACCTAGCAGGGACTTAAAGACTAGACAAGAAACAGCCCCAAGAATGAGTATTCTGCATCCCCGTAGACATTGAATCCCATTTGTCTTAGGGCAGCTGGGTCTAGAGCACCTCAGCTGATGGGGGAAGAGGTGGTCCTGAATCATTAATTCTGGTTTGGGGGAACATTGTAAAAGCTTGAGCTGCATTTCAATTCATCTGCTTTCTGCTGACTCTTCCAAGTCCTGCCTGGTTTCCCAAATTCACAGAAGATAGAACTTTCAAAGATATGCTGACTATGAACCCACTAGACAGTTCCTAGCTCCCAGCTCATTTCCAGGGAGAAGCCCTCTGTGGGGTGCCGGTTCCCCATGATCACCTCTACAGAACTCAGACGTCTTTTCTTTTCTCTGACTTAAGCATGTGGCAAGGGCATAGCTGGGACAAGGAGTCAAAAGTATGAATTCTGGATTCACACTACACGATTTGACATGGAGAAGGTCATTTAAGTCCGCTAACCCTCATTTTTGTCATCACAGAAGGGGGAGGGGTAAGAATAGCTTCTACCTTGAGTGAAGCAGTAAAGTCAAGAGAAGCCTCAGTAACCATGCAGTGTTGTTACTATGTTCTTCAGAGGTTTAGAGGAAAGGAAGGGTCACTCTGCTCCAATATTCAAACTTCCATGATTGGGAAAAAAAACAAAACCAGCTTTTAAAACCTCTCTTTACCTTGTATATTTCCCTTCTCTTAACTTAGATAATCCCTGCCTACCAAGTGTCCAACAAGGACTTATTCCCTCTTCATTCTGCAGAGTAGTTTGACTCAGGTTTTTGTTTCTGTCTCATAGAACACATGCTTTAGAAGATCACTAAGGTCAGAATCTGAGGTGTGGTCTGGTGCTGAGTCACCTGGGTCCTAATCCCAGCTCTTGCTAACTATATGACCTTTAGACATTTTACCGCATTTCTGCAACCTCCTTCCTCATATATGAAATGGGATGCTATTAAAAGTACCTATTCATTTCACAAACATTGGTTCAGCATATCCTACTGCCGTGCACCATTCTAGAAGATGCAGTAGTTGGGAAGATTAAATGAATGAACGTATACAGGGTGCTTTGAACAGTGCCTGGCACATGCTCATTACTGTAGAAGTAGTATCCACAGTTGTTATCTTTGCCACTCCTCAAAACTGGAAATTTATGAGGAAGACCAAGGCCAGGAAATGTCACTAACAAGAGACACTTCCCAGGCAGGACTGCCAAAGAAGTGATTCCATCCACCTCTCATCAGTTCACTGTGATCCACAATAGGCAGTTAAAATTCTTTAAGGCTCAAGTTTTAATTGTCACAGAATTCATGTCATTCTATTTCTTCATACTTCTTTTTTATTTTAAGTTTATTTATTTTGAGAGAGGGAAAGAGAAAGAGAGAGAGAACATAAGGAGGGGAGGGGCAGAGACAGAAGGACAGAGAGAATCCCAAGCAGGCTCCACACTGACAGCACAGAGCCCGATGCTGGGCTCGAACTCATGGACCATGAAATCGTGACCTGAGCTGAAGTCAGACACTCAAGCAACTGAGCCACCCAGGCGTCCCAATAAATTTTTACTTTTAATAACACACGTTATTGATATCAGCTTTATTGAAGTAAGTGAACAGTTTGATGATTTTTAGGAAATGTATATAGTTTTAATTGCTTATTTATTTTTGAGAGAGAGAGAGAGAGAGAGAGAGAGAGAGAGAGACAGAGCATGAACTGGGGAAGGGCAGAGAGAGAGACACACACACAGAATTGGAGGCAGGCTCCAGGCTCCAAGGTGTCAGCACAGAACCCCATGCAGGGCTCAAACTCACCAACTGCAAGATCATGACCTGAGCCGAAGTCAGATGCTTAATCAACTGAGCCACCCAGGCACCCCTAGGAAATGCATATATTTTGCAGTCCTCACCACAGTCCAGCTTGGGAACACTTTCATCACCGTACAAACATGTCTTTCATGCTCACTTCCAGTCAGTCCTGCCCTAGGCAACCCCTGATCTGCTTTTTAACACTATAATTTTTGCCTTTTTCAGAAATTTCATACAAATTAAACCATACATCTTGTGTTAGTTTCTGACTTCTTTTTTAAGTGTATGTTGTTGCATGCATCAGTAGTTTGTCCCTTTTCATTGGTGGATAAGTTTCCATTGTATGAACATACTCTGTCTGAAGATTCCATGTTCTGTGTATCCATTCACAAGTTGGCGGACATGTTTGCATTGTTACCAGTTTGGGGATATTGTGTAATGGTACTTCTATGAGAAGTCCATAGTCCACATAATATGAGAAGTATGTCCATTTTTGTGGACAAGTGTTTTCACTTCTCTTGGGTGGATACAGACAAATGGCGTTGCTAGGCTGTGCATTAAAGGTGTGTTTCACTTTGAAGAAACTGTCAAAGTGTTTTCCAAATTGGCCACACCATTTTACACTTCCACCAATAATAAATGAGGATTCCAGTTTCTAAAACACCTTTCCCCAACACTTGATATTTTGTCTTTTTTATTATAACCATTCTAGTGATTGTGTGGTGTTATCCCATTATCGTTTTAATCTACAATTACCTGATGAATGATAATATTGTTAATATTAACCATGCATACATTGTTTTTGTTGACATAGTCAAGAACAATTTTGGGGGTTTTTTTATGTGTGTGTTTATTTTCTTATTATTGACTTGTAAAAAATTGCACATTCTGGATATATGTCTGTTATCAGTTACTTGATTGGCAAATATTTTTCCCAGTGTATGGTTGGTCTTCCACTTACTTATAAGGGGACTTTTAAAGAGTAAAATTCTTTAAGTTTGACAAAGCTCAATTTATCAACTTTTTGTTTTATAGTTTGTGTTGTGTGGAGTTCTATGGAAGATAGCTTTGACTAATCAAAGCAGACAAAATACAAAGATTTTCTAGTAGGTTGCATTCTGTAAGTTTTACTGTTTTGTCCTTACATTTAGGTGTATGATCTATTTTAAGTTACATTTTGTGTATGGTGTTAAGTAAATATCTAAATTCATATTTTGCCTTGTGGCTACCCAATTGTTTCAGCACTGTTTGATAGACAGTCTGTCCTTCCTCCCTGCTGTACTGAAGTGCTTTGGCATCTTTGCAGGAAATCAATTGCTACAAATGTGTGAGTATTTCTGTGTGTATTTATTTTCCCTCTATTCTGTTCTACTGATCTATAGGTCTATCCTGATGCCAACAAAAGACGTTCATGATGACTGTAGCTTTTTAGTTTTGAAATTTAAAGTCTTCAAATCATGTAGAGTAAATCCTGTAACTTTTTTCTTCTCTTTTAAAGTTTCTTTGGCTATTCATACTCTTGTGTATTTCCACATAAGTCTTAAGATTATCTTCTCAATATCAACAAAAAAGCCTCCTAAGATTTTGATAGGAAATGTACTGACTCTATAGAAAAATTTGGGGAGAGTGGCCATCTGATGATCATTGAGTTTTCCAATCCATGAACGTGGTACACTTCTCCATTTGTTCAGGTCACCTCTAATTCCTCTAAACAATGTTTTGTGGTTTTCAGTGTACACATAATGCACTTTTTATTTAATTTCTTTCTGTTTTTAAACTTATAAAGTTTATTTATTTATTTTTGAGAGACAGCAGAGAAAGTAGGGTAGGGGTAGTGAGAGAGGGAGAGAGAGAACACCAAGCAGGCTCCACACTGTCAGCACAGAGTCCGACTCAGGGCTCGAACTTATGAACAGTGAGATCATGATGTGAACCAAAATCAAGAGTCAGATGCCTAACTGACTGAGCTACCCAGGCGCCCCTGTTTAATTTACTTCTAATTGACTTAATCTTTTAGAAACTATTACAAATGGATTTTTTCCTTAATTTCATCTCTGGATTACTCATTGCTAGTATATAGAAATAGGATGAATTTTATCATTGATCATGCATTTTGCTACCTCGCTAAACTTGCATATTAACTCCAGTACTTTATTTTGTAAAATTCTTAGAATATTCTACCTATGATACTATACTTTGAGTAAAAGCAGTTCCTCTTTTTTCCCAATATACTTCTCTTTATGGCAGAACTAAAAGGCAACCAACAGAATGGGAGAAGATATTTGCAAATGACATATCAGATAAAGGGTTAGTATTCCAAATCTATAAAGAACTTATCAAACTCAACACCCAAAAATCAAATAATCCAGTGAAGAAATGGGCAAAGGACATGAATAGATACTTCTCCAAAGAAGACATCCAGATGGTCAACTGACACGTGAAAAAATGCTCAACATCACTCATCATCAGGGAAATACAAATCAAAATCACAATGAGATACCCCCCGACACCTGTCAGAATGGCTAACATTAACAACTCAGGCAACAACAGTTGTTGATAAAGACGTGGAGAAAGAGGATCTCTTTTGCATTGTTGGTAGGAACACAAGCTGGTGCAGTCACTCTAGAAAATAGTATGGAGGTTCCTCAAAAAACTAAAAATAGAAGTACCCTACGACCCACCAATTGCACTACTAGGTATTTATCCAAGGGATACAGGAGTGCTGTTTGGAAGTGACACATGCACCCCAATGTTTATAGTAGCACTATCAACAATAGCCAAAGTGTGGAAAGATCCCAAATGTCCACTGATGGATGAATGGATAAAGAAGATGTAGTATATATATACAATGGAGTATGACTCGGCAATCAAAAAGAATGAAATACTGCCATTTGCAACTACGTGGATGGAACTGGAGGGTATTATGCTAAGTGACATTAGTCAGAGAAAGACAAAAATCATATGACTTCACTCATATGAGGACTTAAAGAGACAAAACAGATGAACGTAAGGGAAAGGAAGCAAAAATAATATAAAAACAGGGAGTGGGACAAAGCATAAGAGACTCATAAATATGGAGAACAAACTGAGGGCTATGGGAGGGGTTATGGGAGGGGGGATGGGCTAAATGGGCAAGGGGTATTAAGGAATATACTCCTGAAATCATTGTTGCACTATACACTAATTTGGCTGTAAATTTAAAAACTAAAATTAATATATATATATATTAAAAATACATATATGTGTACACACACACACACACACACACACATTCTCTTCACTATTCTTGTCTTATTGTACTAGTTAGAATACATAGTAAAATGTTGAACAGAAATGGTGAGAGCAAATATTCTTGCCTTATTCCTGATCTTCCAGAAAAAGCATTTAATCTTTCACCATTAGGCATGATGGTAACTACAGGACTTTCTTTTTTTATGCTCAATTTCAGGTTGAAGAATTCCCTTTATATTCCTTGTCCATTGTGAGATTCTGTTTTGAATGGATGTTTAATTTTTTTAAATGTTTTTCTCCACATCACTGAGATAATGATGTAGTTTTGCATTGTTTATTTACAGGGAATAGAACAGTATTTGATTTTTTAAGGTGAGCTAACCTTGCATTCATGAGCTAAACCCCACATTATCACAGTGAATGATGATTTTTATATGCTTCTGGATTTGACTTGTTAATATTTTGTGAAGGATTTTGGATAGGTGTTTGTTGACAGATGTTGACTTTCCTTGTTATATCTTTTCTGGCTTTGGTGTCAAAATAGTAAAGCTCTCATAAAATGAGTTGAGAAGTCTTTTTCCACTATTTTTGAAAACTAATTTGTTAATAATTATTACTATTTATATCTTAGGAGTTTAACAGAAGTCACCAACAAACCCATTGAGGCCATATTTTATTTGTGCGGAGATTTTTAATCAGTAATATAATTTATTTACTTAAAATAGGCCCTATCAGATTTTATATGTCTTCTTTAGTTAGTTTTGGTAATTTTTGTCCTAAAAATTTATCCATTTATTGGCATGTGATTGTTAATAACACTATTTTACATTTTGGAACGTATGTTGCGATGCCCCCTTTCATTCCTGATTTTGGTAACTTGTGTCTTCTTTCATGAGTCTAACTAAAGGATTATCATTTTGTTGACTATTCAAGAAACCAAACATGTATTCATGGATCCTCTACCCATTGTATGTTTTCTATTTCATTCACTTCCATTTTGGTTTTTTCTTTCTTTTTTTTCTTATTCTTGCCTTGAGTTTGATTTGCTCTTATTTTTCTTCATTCCAGAGGTGAAAGATTAAATTACCAATTTTAGATCGCTCCACATTTCTAATATAAGCATTTAAAGCTACAACTTTTTGGGGCGACTGAGTGGCTCAGTCAGTTAAGCATCCCACTTTGGCTCAGGTCATGATTTAATGGTTTGTGAGTTCGAGCCCCACTCTGTGCTGATAGCTCAGAGCCTGAAGCCTGCTTCAGATTCTGTCTCCCTCTCTCTCTCTGCCCCTCCCCTGCTCACACTCTGTCTCTCTCAAAAATAAATAAACATAAAAAAAACCTGCAACTTTTAATTTTTTTTATTTTTTTAAATGTTTTTATTATTTATTTCTGAGACAGAGAGAGACAGAGCGTGAGCAGGGGAGAGGCAGAGACAGGGAGACACAGAATCTGAAGCAGGCTCCAGGCTCTGAGCTGTCAGCACAGAGCTGGACGCGGGGCTTGAACTCACGGACTGTGAGATCATGACCTGAGCCAAAGTCAGATGTTTATCCAACTGAGCCACCCAGGTGCCTCCAACTTTTTCTCTAAGCACTAGTTTAGTTGCATACCAGAAATTTTGATATGCTGTGTTTCTGTTTTTATTCAGTTTAGGACATATCCTAATTTCCCTTCTGATTTCTTCTTTGGCCCATGAGTTATTTTGGAGTATATTGTTTAATTTCCTCATATCCCGAGAAACCCTAGAATCTTACAAAAGTTGATTTATAATTTAATTCTGCCATGGTAAGTGAACATACCTGGATGGTTTCAGTGCTTTAAAAATATACTGAGACTTGTTTCATAGGCTAGCATATGGTCTACCTAAGATATTTTGTTGTGTACTCCAAAACAATGTATATTTTTCTGTTTTGAGAATTGTTACATATGTATCAATCAGATCAGAAAATTACTAATTTTCTGTTTGATTGTTCTATTTCTTACTGAGAAAAGAGTACTAAAATATCCAACTATTATCTTTAGATTTTTAAATTTCTTCTCTCAATTCTGTTAATTTTTGCTTATATATTGGGGTATATACATTCACTTTCACTCATTATATTTTCCTGGTTAATTATTAGATTCAGTATTATGCTGTTTATACTATCCTGCAGATCTCTAAGGCTACTGAATTTTCTTCAATTTTTTTTCTCCATAATTTAAATTTAGTAATTTTGGGTTGACCTTCAAGTTTAGTGATTGATTCTCCTGCCATCACATATCTGCTGAATGATCCCATCCAGTGAAATTTTCACTTTGGTTGTGGAACTTCTCAGTACCAGAATTAATTTCTTTCCTCCCTTTCTCCCTGTCTCCTGCCCTTTCTCCTTTCCTTCCTTCCTTCCTTCCTTCCTTCCTTCCTTCCTTCCTTCCTTCCTTCCTTCCTTCCTTCCAGATTCTAATTCTGTATCAAAATCCCCATTATTGTGGTTGGGACTTAGAGTAAAAGGAAACTAAAGATAACTCATTGGTTCTGCTCTAATCATTTTGGGGAACTATCTACTGATCAGTAGTACTCATGTTTCTAGAGGACACGGAGGGAGAGAGTGAAAAGAAACTAAGGGAGAAGGGGAGTTATTTTGAGGTGAAATAGTAGTTTGGTGGATTTTGATCTCTTTTAGTACTCATTAACCCAGGGAATAAAGCTATTTTTTATAGTAAATTCATATATCCAGAATAATAAAGAATTTGGAAGAGGTAGGTACCATGATAATTGTGATGTTGTGACTTATCGTAGAAAATATGTTTTTGTTCTTCATCCCCAGTCCTTGACATGGAGCTCCTAAAACCCCTGTAAATTCTTAAGTGATAAGAGCATTAGAAGCATCTTTTGTTCTAATGAGGTGATTCTGGGTGAGGTCCTGGATCAGGCTATCCCCACTCCTTTAGAGTGGGGAGAGGGGCTGGAAATGAGTTAATAATTGATCACAACTACATTAAGAAGTCTCCATAAAATCCCAACAGTATGGGGTTCAGAAAGCTTCCAAGTTGGTGAACATATCCACATACCAAGAGGATGATACCCTCCCCCTAACTCCACAGGAACAGAAGGCCTTGTACGTGGGACCCTCCCAGTCCTCACCCTATGTATCTCTTATCTATCTGGCTAACATCCATGTCCTTTATCAGACCCTTTAACAAACTGGTAAATATAAGTTTAAGTGCTTCCCTGTGTTCTGTGAGCCACTCTAGAAAATAACTGAATCCAATGCAGGGGGGAAGATCATGGATCCCTCCAACTCATAGCTAAGTCAGACAGAAGTTGTGGGTAACCCGGGAATGACTCCTTGTGATTGACATCTGAAGTAGGAAGCAGTCTTGTGGGATGAGTCCTTAACCTGAGGGATGTGACGCTGTCTCTGGGTAGGGTTAAATTGTAACACACCCAGTTGGTGTCTCAGAAGTGTCTGGTGGGGTGAAATCGCCACATATCTGGTGACCAGAAGTGTCAGAAATGAAGTGTCTCATGTGAAAGTAAAGGAGAAAGACACAGGAGAACTGTAGGTTCTCCGAATTCAATAATTTTTCTTCTTTTTCCATTTACATTTGAAACAAAGGCCAGTTTTTATTTTGTGTTTGGACAATGTTGCCTCATCTCCTTCTATCCTGATTCCCTTTATGCTGACAGGAAGAAGTCCTTTGTTCTTTACCCCTCCTTAGCTTCCTCTTTAGTTCAGTGGAGGAAGAGTTGAGCTCTATCCACTGGAACCCAGAAAAAAAATAGAATTAGCTACTTATAAAATATATCCACTATATAGGAGTAGTGGATCACTGCTCTGCTTTTCAGAGCATGTTCACACAGGGCACGTGGATGGTCTAATGTCTTGCATTTTTGCATTCCTTCATACTAATTTAAGATCCTTTTGTATTCAGCATCATTTTGCTGCTCTCATAAACATGAAACAGAGGCAGTATTTTCACTGTCCCCACTTCCCAGGTGACAAATGGTGGTTCAGAGAGGTGATGTTAATGACTCCTCGGCACACAGTTAATAATTGTAAAGCCAGGCATTAAAATGAGGTTTCCTGTCTCCGATTCTCATGCCCTTTGCACTGTATCATATCATATAGAAAACAAAGTGGAGCCACCAGGTAGTATAGCCATTATGCATCAAAAGTGTAGAGGGGTTACACATGCCTCCAACCTGCTTGTATTATAACCCTAGAGTTAAAATAATCAAAATGCTTATTTAGGGGGAAAAATGGGTGGAGCGTGTGTCTCAAAGGCAAGAATGTGGACACAAAATGTTTTGTGTCATTCTCCCCAGTGACTTACCCTGTAGCCGACATCTTCCAAGACAGTAGATGTGCCCATAGCGGACTCTGCTTGCCACAAGGTCTCCTTGATGCTACAACCATAAAGGAATACATTCTTCTTTTGAGAGTGGCCATGAAAATCACAGAAGACCTACAATGGCCAAAGCAGGGGAAAATCTAGGTCAGTTATACTGGCCTTTTAAATCTTTTAAGTGTCAACTTTCTCAGGTAGAATACTGTTTACATAGCAGAACCAGTCACATGAGGATCATTGGGTGATTTTGGCAAGAGCTGTATTGGTAAAGGCCACCACTAGAAGTGTAAATAAATCCATTTGAGAACTTCCAGCCCTGGCCATGCTGGTTCAGACCCAAAGAACCACCCAGTTTACCCGGATGATTTTCATGCAGTATCATTAGAAATAACACATAGTTTTTGTTTAAGACAGTAAGTTTTGGAGCACTTATTATCCCACAAAAGTTGACTGCTACAATAATTTGTATTCTTAATCTAAATATTTATTCCCACATATAAAATATACTCATCTTCTCCCCAAGGAAGACTTCTTCAACACCCATCCTATCACAGTATCAGACCTCAGTATGAACTCCCATGATGGTTTCCAGACCCCATACGTGCCTCCTCCTGATCCAGGAACTAAAAAGGTTAATCATCCGCCTTCCACCCACCTACATACAATGGTGGAGTGAGGAAACATTACTCCCAATAAACACTCATGTTTGAAAGAGGATGAGTAGGATGGGCACAGCAGTCACTTGTTTGTAACAATTCTGAAATAATAATGAACAGACACTATGAGGTTCCTGTATGCTGTAGTATAATTTAATGAAATTAATGAAATGTTGCTTCCCTGAAATCAGAAATGGACCTGGCGTTGACCATCAGTTGTACTTGATACAATGGAGAAAAGAGAAAAATAAATCTAAGAGAAAAAAATAAAAGGTGTAATATTTAAAAGGAGTAAATAGCGGTGTCTTTATTTTCCTACATAAAGATTGTAAAATGTAGAATATCAAAAATCCGTATGTGCATACAAAATCACAGGTTAGAATGTCAATATCTAAGAGTCAAGTCTACTTACATACACTATCAGTATAAAAATCTAAATTTAAAAATAGTATTGGGGCGCCTGAATGGCTTATTCATTTAAGCCTCTGACTCTTGATCTCAGCTCAGGTCTTGATCTCAGGGTCACGAGTTCAAGCCCCACATTGGGTTCTGCACTGGGCATGAAGCCTGCTTGAAAAAAATATCACTAAGGGGCACCTGGCTGGCTCAGTCGGTGGAACATGCGACTCTTGATCTCGGGGTTGTAACTTAGAGCTTCACATTGGGTGTAGAGATTATTTAAAAAGAAAGTCTTTAAAAATAGTACTTAAAATAGCATCAAAGCACCAAATTCATAAAAATAGCTTTAAAGATGTGTAAGACACATTGTTGAGAAAAATGAAAATTTTCCATCTCAGCGAATGTATGTATACAGGTCCAATTCAATCTCAGTCAAAACCCACAGAAGGTGTTTTGGTTTGGTGTGGTTTGGTTTAGTTTGTTTTGGTTTGTGTTGGTTTTTTTTTTTTTTTATTTTGTGGAAACCTACAAGCTAATCCCAAACCAAAATAGAAGTGCAAAGAGCCAAGAATGATTGAGGCAATCTCAACAAATGAAAAAACTGGACAAATTATGTAAAGATATCAAAACTTATTTTGAAGTTATAGTATTTCATACACAGTATTATTGATAAAAGAATACACAAAACAATCAGTGGAGAAAAACAGATATTCCAGAAAGGGACTCCCATATATGGTCGCTTGACTTATGATGAAGTTGATACTGTAGCAGAGTGGGGAAATGATGGCCTTGGAAGACTTATGGTCCAGTGTAAACAATGTAGAAAATAAAAATAAACGCATATCCCTACCTCATAATATGTTAAAAAATAAATTCTACACATGTGGCAAATCTTAATATGAGAGATGAAATAACACAGCTACCTGGGGGTAACCACATAGGCTACCATGTACAACCTTGGAGTTGAAATACAGTTTTTTTGAGGACTCAAACAAGGAATACACCTAAATTGAAATATTTAAAATTAGATATAGTCCATTAAGAACTTCTGTTCATATGAAAGGGGTGCCTGGGTGGCTCAGTCAGCTGAGCATCCGGGCTCAGGTCATGATCTCGCAGTTTGGGAGTTCAAGCTCTGCACTGGGCTCTGTGCTGAGAGCTCAGAGCCTGCAGCCTGCTTGGATTCTGTGTCTCCCCCTCTCTGCCCCTCCCCCCACCCCTCTCTCTCAAAAAAATGAATAAACATTAAAAAAAAATTTTAAATAAAATAAATAAATATGCTATGAAAAATGTGAAAAGGCAAACCAAAAAGTGAAATAACCTATTTGCAAAAAATATATCTGGCACACACATGCATTTCTGTACATCAACAAGAAAAAGAGAGGCAACTCAATTTTTTTAAATGGGAAAAACTCAGGCGCTTGGATGGTTCAGTTGGTTAAAAGCGTTGGACTTAGGCTCTGGTCATTATCTCACAGGTCGCAGGTTTGAGCCCTGATTGGGCTCTGCCGACAAAGCCTAGAGCCTGCTTCAGATTCTGTGTCTCCCTCTCACTCTGCCCTTCCCCTGCTCATGCTCTCTCTCTCAAAAATGAATAAATGTAAAAAAATTAAAAACTGGGCGAAAATCTTCAATTGACATTTCACAAGACAAAATGTCCAAATGGCTATTAAGCAAACGAAAGTGCCCTCAGCTGCATTAATATCAAGAAAATATAATTTACATATCACAATGAGATGCCACTGCTTCTAAGGGGTTTTCAGGACTGCTAATATCATGAAGACAGACAACGTTAAGTGGTGACCACGATATGGAAGAAATAGAACGCTCAAACCCAGTTTGCGGACTCTAAAAAGATACCATTCCTTTGGAAAACAACTTGGGAGAGTCTTCTAAAGTTGAACATGCGCATATTCTAACCTCCCCCCCCAACAGAAATGGATACACTGAGCATCAGAAGATAATCAAGAATGTAAACAGCAGCACTATTTTTACTAGCTTAAAACTGTAAACTGTACAATGGATTAATTAATTATGGTACAACCATTCAATAGAATACTATCCAACACTGAGAATAAAAAAGCAGGCTAGACACAAAACAGTGTATGTAAGGATTTCCTTTCTATGACGTTCAGAAACAGGCAAAACTAATATTGTGGTGTAAATGAGGGTAGTGTTTGTTTTGGGGGGCTAGATATTATTTGACGTCTCTGGGTTGCTGGACATGTTCTTTTTCTTGATTTAGCTGGTGGTTACATGGTGGGTGCATTTTGTGATGATTTATCAAGCTGCACAACTGTGATCTGTGTGCTTAAAAATTAACAGATGATATCTACACATTTTCTGTTTCAAGGAGACAGAAGTCCTTATATTTTAAGGAGGTATTTCTTCACATTTGTTCCTTAGTTGCTAGAAATGTAGCCTTTGCATACTAAGTTAAGGACACTGAGTAGGTAATTTAAGGTGTTTTTCAAATTTAATATTGATGCAGAATCGAGGAGAATTGATAGGAGAAGAAACAAGAGTGGAAATTGTAAGTGACAAAAGAGCAGAATTAGCAAAAATAGAAATACTTAAATTGGAATGAATGTAATGCCCTACAATTGGATTCAAACAGTGGCCAAAGTGAAAGGTAGACACATTGAGCTAAGAAGTAGATTTTGAATGAGAGAACCAGAAGTTTGGGCTGGCAGTTTGCTCAAAATAAATCAGAGGCCGCAGATGCCAAAAATTAATCTAATCATAAATTGCTTCTGGAGAAGTAAAGTGCTCATAAATTAAGACAACAATCCATCCAATGTACCTCATACCGGTCAATTTTTATCTAATATCGTGTTTTTTATCTCTGAGTGTGGCATTTTAGAACAAGCCAGGACACCTTAATAAAGAGGAACCAGAAAGCCCAGAAAAAAGGGGATGTTTGTGAACAAATAACAGCTGAAGACACTGGAGATGCTTATCCCAGAAAAAAAGAAGGCTTAACGGTGTCTGGATAGGAGTCCCACTAATTTCCAAATTCTCCCAGTTGGGACATGAATAAATGTACTTGCTATCATTTCAAAGAGCACGCAAAGGCAAAAGGAAGGATAATGTGGACATAGACTCCAGCTCTATGTTAAACTCAACACTTGTTGAGTATCTATTACTGGCAAGAAATAACTCTATGGTTATCGCTGTCTTAATATGCTGTGTCACAGCTTTAAAAATTTCCATTCTCTGAAAATGTTTCAGCAGAAGCCAAATGAATGAATACCAGCGATGTTGTTGGTTAAGAAGTTAGACTAGATGATGCTTTTCTGGTATGCGATAAAGCCTTCAAGTTCACTGAACAGGAAGCTGTTGACAGCAGGAATGCAGCCCAGGACACTCGCGGTACATGGATGGGGCCATAAACAAACACACATGTCAAAGAAAAATAAAGGGACAAGTGAGTTAATGGTCTGCTTACTCATGATAGGAGAAGATGAAGACTAACATTCCAATGCAGGTTAGAGCTCATAAGCCATGCTGCTTTGTTGGTGGGTCACAGAAGCAGAGAAGAATCAGCAGCGTCAGGATTGATTTTCTGGAAACGAGGTTATTGCCGGACAAGGAGCACGGACTTGATCGGGAGCCAGAAGGCAGGTTTGGGGACAGACCAAGGATCTATGAGCTGAGGGTTTTAAGGACTAAAGGACTTAAAACCGTTCTGTATGTTCACCTTCCTGTCCTCCCCCTCTTTCTCTTAATTGCCAATAATACATTCACACTATAAATTCCCTGTTAGCAGAAAAAGTATTTCTTGGGGTACCTGGGTGGCTCAGTCGGTTAACCATCCATCTTTGGCTCAGGTCATGATCTCACAGTTGGTGAGTTTGAGCCCCGCGTCGGGCTCTGTGCTGACAGCTCCAAGCCTGGAGCCTGCTTTGGATTCTGTGTCTTTCTCGCTCTCTGCCCCTCCCCCACTTGTGCTCTATCTCTCTCCGTCTCAAAAATAAATAAACTTTAAAAAACATTAAAAAAAAAAAAAAGAAAAGTATTTCCTAAGTATTTTTTCTCTCCAATAAAACAAGAAAACAATTTTATTTTTCTTTATGTGGAATCCTTTATTCTTGTTTCAGGTTGATGTCTTCTGAGAAAATAAATCTCCCCAGCTTCCACATATCACTGAGCTGTGGGTGCCAAAGCCAGAGAGGGTGATAAGCAGATCTGGGAAGAGGGTCCAATGACAAGTCAAACCACACACAAGACACAGAATGAAAGCATGGAAACAGTGATGGAGCAGAATAAGTTGTTCCCTAAAGAGGGGTGTAGTTAGGCAAATGCACAGAGAAAAGAAGAAAACAGAAAATGTGGCAGTAGAAAGAGAAACATAAGAGATGGGAAGAAGAACTGTCTAGACTTTTGGTGCTTTCTAGTTCCTGTAAGATTAAGGGACTTCTTTCCTCCAAAACTATCTTACTACTTGGGTTACTTTGAGCAAGATTCTGTCATTTCCAACAAATACACATCCATCAATGGGTCAGTGTTTCTCCATCCTGTCCCTGCATTAAAATCTCCTGAGATTATAAAAATATCAATGCCTGGAGCCCACCTCCAGAAATTTTTATTTAATTGGTCTGCAGTGACAACCAGGGCTATGGGATATTTTTCAGTTTTCCAGGTGATTCTAATGTGCAGGCAGGGTTGAAAACCACTGTTCCTGTCAAGGGTTTAGAGCAGTGATCTCACATGTTGTTGAGTGTCAGAATGACCTAGAAGACTTGCCAAAGTTCAGACTGTAAAGCACTCAGCAGCAATTGTGAGATTCCAGTTAAGATTGGAGCAGGCCTGGGAATTTGCATTTTTAGCAATTCCTGGTAGTGCCGATACCTAGGTCCCAAGCCCATGCTTTGAAAGCCTCTAGCCTAAAGGAACCAATAGACTTGTTGGAGGTTTAATCTTCTGCCAGAATGAGCTTGCCACCAACCTTTATCTCTTACACCTCAATGTCTCTCTGTGAATTAAATGCCCACCATTCTTATGAAAAGTGTGCAAACAAATGAAGACTGTGTCTTAGCAACAGATTTCTCCATAAAGGCAGTAGCTTTGCCTATGTGGTGACAGGCGCTCCTTAAATGCTGAATTCAACCAGAGTAAGGAGTTTTTTTGTTTTTGTTTTTGTTTTCTGATCCTTATGGATTCTGGAAGCTGATGTCAGTGAAAAAGTATAGACTTAGTCACCTGTGGGAATAAGCACTGCTTAGCCCTGGGACTTCTAGTGGCCACTGGAGACTCAGAATAGAGAGGCAGACATTGCCCAGCTTTTTGCTCAAATGATATCCCTAAAAATAAATGCTTGTTAATTATAGGAAACGTGTGTTCTTCTAAATTATAGGGGGCAATTACAAGTTAAATTCTCAAGTTATTTCTGGTGAGGGAGTTTTTCTCTCCTATGGGAAGAAGTAACAGTTATGCTTCCTTTCTGTAAAATTCTGTGCCAGGTAAGTAGGAAGTCTGTCCAGGTTAACCTATGGTCCTATCTTGCTTATTCTTCAGTGGATTCAACAAATATTTACTGAATGCCTGCTTTGGGGGCAGGAGAAATTAAAATTTTAATATAATACAGCAATGTCCTTAATAACAATGCCAACAGGCAACAATGGTTATTTTATCGAAGGCTTATGACGTTTCAGATCCTGAGCTAATAACTTAATATAGATTATCTCATGATGAAACAGATGCTACCATTATCCCATTGCAGCCGAGAAAACTGAATTTCAGATAAAATGAATAACCTCTCCAGGTGCGCCCAAGTTTGCACTGCTTTTAAGTATGTGAGTAAATATTTGAACCCCAGCATGTTCTAATCCAGAATGTTTCAAAATGTTTCAAAATGTTTCAAAAATGCTTTTTAGATTTCCATATTGCCTCTTCCAGGAGCTGTTTTGTTGGGATGATCCCGGGGTATACGGGAAACCCTCTCGCGGTGAGAGGAGGGTGCAAGCAGAGGTAAGTACGGGGTCTCTGGGAACCCAAATAAGGGCACGTTGCAGAGTCCAAATGAACAGCAGTCTTGAAGATGCACGATGTAGGGGTCCTAGGATTTGCTGGTGGGAGGGGTATCCTACCTTGAGTCCTACTGAGTGAGAGCTACCCAAGCAAATGGAATGAGAAAGAACCCGCCCTGGATCTGAGGAAGTGCAAGCATTCAGAGTAAGTCTGTAGAGGACAGTACCACTTGGGGTCTGCAAGCGGGCAGCAGGCAGTGAGTGATGCCCCTGCTCACTGCTCTGGGATGTTTGGACATTCTCCTGAAGGCAGGGAAGGAGCCGTTAAACTGCTTGTGCAAGGAGGAGCAGCATGGTCAGACCACCACAACAGGAGCTCCAAGAGTTCACCAGAGAGACTGACACCAGGCACCAGAGGTGACAGGGGCCTCACTAATGCAGAAGTATGGAGCTTATGGCAGCTCAAGTATGGAGAGAAAGGACATCGGGTGACAGAGGGAGGAAGGAAACTCTACAGGAGTTGGAGACTAAATGTATCTAGGGGCCAAGTGAGGAAGAGGTTACGGATACTCCCTAGATTTCTGGATTAAGTGAATATAGGCAAGAGGATCGTGCTTTCCCCCAAGGCAAGGAACATAGGAACACAGGCAGAGATGAAGATGTGGAGGTTTCTTTTCATTAAGTTGTGTTTTGTTTGAGCTGGAGTGGTGAGTTTTGAACTTGCTCACCCTGGGCTAAACCCACTCCCCGGTGTCTCGCTTTCTCCATCAGCAAAGTGGATGGTGTTGATTGGATTACGATTCTGAAATCAGGCTCATATGCATCTCCCCAGTACCTTTTCCAATGAATTCTTGTCTGAGCCAAATTGCAAGGTTAATTTAATTCATGCACAACATGAGTTCTATCATTTCTCGGGCAACAAAGAGGCTGTTCGGGGCCACATTACTATGCTCCTCACATGCCTTCCCCACCTTTCCCCTCCCTCCCTAGTCCCATTTCTGGTCCTCAGCAAGCTAATTGGGCCCTTATGCGAGAGGTTAACCCCCATCTCAAACACAGCTCCCCTGGCCGACTCTTACCCCCACAGCTCACCTATCCCTGACTGTGTTTACTGCTCTGCTCCGCCAGCTTTAGGCTGCTGTGTTTTCCATTCCTGACATCTGGGTCTCGTTCCTGCTTCCCAGCAGTGAGACCTCTGCATTATTTATGCCAACGCCACAGGAAAATGAAGGTGAGGCTGGAGCCGTGAGAAGGCAAATTCTGGGGTATGTGATGAAAACCCAAAACAGCAATGCTTCCAATTAAACCGAGCAAGGCTCACTGAAGCCCTGGAGATTCCAACTTGTGCACATTATTTTGCAGACAGCATTCAGCCCAAGCTCCTGAGTGCAACAAACATCTCTATGAGGGAAATCATCTTGGTGGCATATTCAATTGTCCTCCAAGAGCCCTGTTTGCAAGACCAAATTTTCCAGTCCTTTTACTGACAGTCATGCTCTCTCCTTTGTGTTTCACCTGAGAGAGAGCAATGTCCAGTCATGGCTGGGTTTAACCACAGGGGGCCTGGGCAGAATTTATTCCTACAACTATCTGAAAAGGGGATTTTATGCTCTATTCCCTTTCTTAAAGGGAGAGACTTCTACTTAAATTGGGCCATTATGGGCTAAAGTTCCAACATGGCCTTAGCAAAAGCAACCTTTACTTACAAGTCAGTTTGACCCCCTCCCATGGCTAGTGTGGGGTGAATAATTTCACATTAAACTCAGGAGATGCTTTAATAACTAACCAGTTAGGAGACCACCCAGAGTGGGACCCTTTACTACATGTTATGAAATGCCAGAGGAGGTTTTCTGACATCCCAGTGTTATGCATTATATTGTCCTTTGTTCCAAGATAGTTTAATTACATTGAAAGTGCCCACAAAAATTAAGTCAAAACATATAGTCTAGTATGTGGCTCTGTTTTGTATGTAGCACCCTTCTGGTAAGTAATAATAAATTTAATGTCTGCCATTAATTAGACTGCTTGATATGTGCCAGTCACACTGTAAGACTTTATGCACATCTACAGTCAGTATAAAAGTCCCGCAAGGAAGATATCACCCAAACTTACAGATGAGGTTCAACTTCTGCTAAGTAGAAGGAGGTTAAATGCTTGCCCATGGCCACCCATTAAAAAGAGACGCTCTATCTCATACTCCGATCTGTCTGGGCTCCAAAGATTTTACACAATAAAATATTTCAAATCATTGGATGTACCAGTGATGAAGAGCAGTATGGGGAGCCTGGGTGGCTCAGTCGTTTAAGCCTCTCACTTTTTTTTTTTTTTTTTTTTGGAACAGAGAGAGACAGAGCATGAACGGGGGAGGGGCAGAGAGAGAGGGAGACACAGAATCGGAAACAGGCTCCAGGCTCCGAGCCATCAGCCCAGAGCCTGACGCGGGGCTCGAACTCACGGACCGTGAGATCGTGACCTGGCTGAAGTTGGACGCTTAACCGACTGCGCCACCCAGGCGCCCCTAAGCCTCTCACTTTTGACTCCAATTCAGGTCACAATCTCATGGTTCGTGAGTTCGAGCCTCGTGTTGGGCTCTGTGCTGATAGTGCAGAGCCTGCATGGGATTCTGTCTCCCTCTCTCTCTGCTTCTCCCCCACCTGCTCTCTATGTCTCTCTCAAAATAAATAAAAAGAAACTTTTTTTTTTTTTAAAGAGCAGTATAACAAGATTGTCAATTAATGAAATTAAGATTGAGCTACTGGGCTTACCCTGGGGCCTCACCTTGGCTGAGTTTTACTCCCTGTCTCTGATTGGCTGGCCCTCTGTGAGTAGCAATAAGCTTAACACCCTGGCAGGGCACTTGAACAGTGAGGTCTTGGGAGGTTCCTCAGGAGTTAAAATTGCTTCCTTCCCCAGTTTTAGAGGTTGAAGGGAGAGAAGCAGCAGCCTGACTGTCACCTTTGGACACAGTCCCAGTGACCTGTCAGCATGGGTGAGGCCCCTACTGTGTGCCTCACTCAATTTCAGGTACTGAGGCTCTCAAGGCAGGAGTGTTAATATACCCATTTTGTGTGCCAATCCCAATCAGTGCAGAAGTGTTACTGGGACTCATGTCTTCCCCAAAAGGTGGGGCCAAGACTAATGTTTTTGACCCATGGCAGATGTCCAAGTTGTCTGGATAAACCCAGGGGGCAGAGTATAAATGCTGACCCACCACCATGCTTACCCACTCCATGTAAGGAGGTTGCCTCAGTTTCCTGATGTACATTCCTGTCTTCAAGAACTGTTGGCTGTCTTGGCCTCCTAGACTGAACTGTGCTTTATGGTTGGCAACCCCTACTTTCTGGGACTAGTGCTTTGAGCTCTGTGTCCAATGCCGTTGGCCATGATCATTGCTGCACTGCTCAAGTTCTCTTTGAGCATATGTATTGAACGGATGAAGCACAGGTCTCCAACGCCTTCATTTGAAGCCTGTTTTTACCTGTGGCCCACCCTCACGGAGAACAATCTTGCAGTGTGGCTCATCCATCTGGTCCTGTCTTCACGCATTTCTTGCCTTCTCCCCATCCCACCAGCTCTGGGCAGAGGTGCCTTCACATTGGTTTATGCAACTACCCTCCTGTGTTCCCCTCCACTCCACCTCCTAGCTTTGTTCACAAAAACATGAAAAATAGGGAATTGGCTCAAACTTCTTTGAAAAATCTGACTGGCCTTCCCTGTGGCATATGGAGAATCCAGATTTCCAGCTTTGTAATACTCAAAAGGTATATCAGAGATACTAGCAAGGGAGAAAGAAGAAAAAATTCTCTGCTTTTCAACATAAATTTATGCAAGAAATGTTAGCGATTCACTTAAATGTGGAGTACTTGTGCCTATAAAAATACCTCTAAGACATGACTTCTGGTATGTAAGAGAAGCACTGTTTAATCTTTATTCTGATAGAATGAGAACAATTTTAAATAAAAGAATATGGAATCAAATTTAAATTTCTTTCACCCAGAACCTCCCCATTTCCCAACTATGGCAGCAAGATTTTTTTTTCCCTACCACATCCTTACACAGGAAAAGAGGGGAATTCTAGATGTGTACCTTAGCATGAATCAATGAAAATAAGCAAAAATAACACTTGTCCTTCTGCCACTTCTGAGGAATAAAGTGGAGATAAAATCAATAGTGTGTATAGAGTATCTTGAGGCTCTGGGGACAAGGTTTTAGGAAGACACATGCCATCCCTTTTTGCTCTCTCCTTTTGTCTCTGAAAAGAAGCTGATTAACTCAAAACATATGCCAGAGGGACAGTATAAGACCAAGAAAATCATTTAAGTAGCTAAAAATTCTGTTCCACTGGGCCCCAGAGAAAGATAAAACCAAAATATGCCCACCCTGTCCCTTGGCAGAAGGCGGCCTAGTTTGTCTAAGTTGTAAGTGGGAATCAATGAGCTCTTCAAAGAGCACTGAAATCCCTTTACCAGCATGCACTCCTACAGAGAGAGCCAAGAGGATGAGAATCGATAGCACTCCTAATTCCGAAGCCCAGATTCTCTGCAGTGGCACAGGGGCCAGGCCAGCTGCAACACAGCAGCCTGGAAGAGGCTGTGGCCTGGGTTTCTGGAAACCTCATGGAGCCTGAGAGCTTTCCTCCACTCCCCTTAGCTATGCCTGTCTCCCCCTAGGCCTCAGGCCTCCTACCTCTGGTAGGGAGTTCTACAAAGTGGAATGGGCTCAATGCCTCCTACCAGATGACAGTGGAGGCTGTTCTTCGGGCTTCTCTGCTTGCATGCCTTTTCTCTGGCTGGACCTTTCTGACTAATAAATAGATCTTCTTCTACAGCTTTCTACTCTGCTGTGTGCTCTTCCTTAGCTTGAATTGCATGCCTGTGTGCTGGTCGGTCTCATTATAAGCAGGACCCTTTGCTTCCTGGTTGCATTTCAAAGTCCCTGTGACTATGCTTTGATTTATTTATCTTTAATTTTTTGTATTTAGGTAAATATGTACCTAGAGTGACATGCATAGACCTCGAATGAGTCTTTAATCAATGGGTTTTGGTGTAAGTGACTCTAATTGAGATACAGAACATTTCTACTAACCTCAATAGTTCCCTCCTGGCCCCTATTATTGAATCCCTTTACAAAGGCAATCAATGTTCTGATTCTTCGATCTTGAACTTTACATAAGTAGAGACATAGAGCATGTACTTTTTAGTGTCTAGTCTATGTCACTCAACATACTTCTGAGATTCATCCATGTTGTTGCAAATTTCAGTTTATTATTGTATTTTTTTTCTCTGAATAGTATTACAATGTGTGAGTATATCTATATTTACTGTGTCTGGGCTTTGAATCCAACATCTGGAGGAGAATTCATGACCCTCTCATAAATTAGAGACAGAAAATAAAGGCTCAAGAAAATAGGAAAGAGACTATAATATCTGTGGGCTATCAGATGAGTCTATGCCACCAGTTAATGAGAAGCTTCCTTTCCTTTTCCCCATGCAGTGATCCCAAGTATTGAAAACTTGACAGAACACCAATTTCACAAGGCACAAGATCTAAGAGATCACAGGCAGGCCTTAGACCCTCTGAGGAAAGAATACTTTTCTACCTTACTGTAATAAAAACCAAGCAAACCTTTACTAATATTTTAAGCCCAGTTTAAGTGGCATCTCTAGTCTCCAGTTTTTCCATAACCTTGAGGGAAAATGATACAATCCCTCATTTGTGTTTCTACAACAACTCATATGAACTTTTGCTGCAGTTTTTACCATTTTGTACTACCTTGGTGTCTTTGCAGACCTGACTGCACTTTCTAATAAAGTAAACTATAGACTCTTCAAAAAAAGGGGGGGGGGGGGTCATCCCTTTCCTTTCCAGTGATTACACACATGATGTAAAGGAATGGGCACATGGATGAATGCCCAGATGGATGAGTGGGTGGGTGGATGGATGGATGGATGGATGGGTGGATGGATGATGGATGGATGAGTGGATAGATGGGTGGATGGGTAGGTGGATGGATGGATGGATAGATAGATAGATAGATAGATAGATAGATAGATAGATGGATGGATGGATGGATAGGTGGATGGATGGGTGGATGGGTGGATGGGTGGATGGGTGGGTGGGTGAATGGATGGATGGATGCATGGGTGGATGGATGGATGGATGGATGGATGGATGGATGGATGGATGGATGGATGGATGAAACTGTATGTAAACACTGTCATATTGCCTATAAACTGAATGACCTGTCTAGTTTTTAGCAACCCTCAGTATCAGGATACTGCTTTCTCTCACGATCTCACATTCTCATTGGTTCGGGGAGTTCATATTATTCTATTCACCAATAGACAAATGCCTAAGTACCATCTAGAACTGGTTAAATCTCTTAGCCACCAGAAAGTGGCTTCCTGATGCTTCAGTAAGTATTTTTATAGGAGCTAGAGGCTGGACAGGGTCACAGTTAATCTATAACCATGTAGCCCAAGAGTCAATCTGGACACCATGAAAATCTTCTCCGTATAGGACAGACCCGAGTACAGACGAGTGGCGGTGCTTGTGCTATCAGCAGGAAGCTGGTTAAATACAGCCTCACGGGTAACTAAAAGGTGATGCTGAGCCCATTAGAGAGTTTTGTAATACTGTGAATAGCATTTAGTACTCAGCTGTTTCTCACCCACCTCTCAGATGGTCCCAGCAGGAAACAAGTCTGTGGCTGTCGTGTTTACAGTTAATTAATGTTTATTTATATTTTAAAACAAGGCATTCACCTGTCATGCTGTAAAATAAATGTTCTGCTCTTCAATTAGAGGTTGTCAGAGTAGAGAGGAATCCTGTTTGCTATGGGTTGAATGCGTGTATATTTAACTGTGTATCAGGTAAGGACCTCTTTCCCTGTAAGTCTCTGTCTCTTCTCACAGAGGCTAAGGCTTCTTTCTCAAAGAATACACTGTTTCCAAGCCTTGTTCATAAGATTGGCGTTCTGCTGTACAGGCCATGAACTTGCTTCTAGAGGGAAGACAACAGAGGTACAAGTGTTTCCTTAGATGGGGATCGTGGGGGGTTAGCATGAAAATATAGCACATTTTGACCAGTGTAGAACAAGGATTCTTAAGGGAAAAGGACATGATTTATTCTCTTTGCAGTAAAGTAGTGGCTCACTAAGTGTGAAGTGTTTAAATGCTACACATTCCAAAGAAAGGTCTGGCTCTTGGTTGGCTCCTGGTAGATCACCTTGGCATTCTTGGAATAGTCTGCTAGTTAAGAGTGTCTTTCTTTACCTGGGCCTTGGGTCATGCCAGATGATTGATGCTGACAATGTGACCTCTGGTGGTAGTCTTGGACCATTAAGTGTCAGTTTGACTTCTAAAGGGACTGGAGACTGAGTAACTAAGATCAGACATCTGGGGCACCATGGCTATAATTGAGCTTCAATGAAACCCTGGTCATCAAAGTTCAGATGAGCTTCCCTGGTTGGCATACTATCCCTGTTATCACACACCACTGCTGGACAATGTAGCACTGTCCATACAACTCTACTGGGAGCAGACACACCTGAAAATCCACACCTGTCTCCTGGATTCTGCCCTATGTACCTTTTACCTTTGCTGATTTTAATCTGTATCCTCTTACTGTAATAAACTACAGTTATGAGCACGACAGCAATTCTGAGTTCTGTTTGTCCTTCTAGGGAATCAGTGAACCTGAGGATAGTCTTGGGGACACCCTCTCTCTCAAAGAGTAAGTGATAAAGAGAGATTGGGTTGCAGGGTGGAAAACAGGTCAGAACCGAATGCCAACTCTGCTATATACCTCCTGGTGACCTCAGGGAAATCACTTGACCCCTTAATTTTTTTGAGATCAGTAAGATTCTATACTAGATATTCATCTATTATTTCAATAGATATTTACTGAATGAAACACTGTTTTCATTTTTGTATTTTGGGGAGAGGGGCAGAGGGAAAGAGAGAGAGAATATGGAGACTGATACAAGCCTCGATCCCATGACCCTGGTATCATGACCTGAGCCAAAATCAAGAGTCAGATGCTCAACCAACTGAGCCACCCAGGTGCCCCAATGTGCCACTGTTTTTATCACATAGTATATGTTCAAAAAGTGGTTAATGGTAGAGGTGATTGCTTGACCCATCTGTAAGCTTATCCACACTATTTTAAAAGTTCCTTACGTTAGGCAAGCAGTCTAAATTTGGACATATGCCCCTCCATGCTTTTGCAGAGAGTATGTTCACAGTTTGTAGTCAATAAATGATTATTTTCCTACAGTTACTTGTGTACCATTGCCTCCTTCATTAATCTTGGGCCTAGGCCTCTTGTCTCTAATACAGATCTTCATCAATTTATGATGAGATTGCAACCTGTTAAACCCATCATAAACTGAAAATATCACACACTGAAAATGCATTTAATACATCTAACCTAGGAACACTGTAGCTTCGCCTCACCTATCTTGCATGTATGTGCTCAGAACCCTTACCTTAGCCTACCATTGGGCGAAATCATCTAACACGAGGACTTTTTTATAATAAAGCGTTGACTACCTGATGTAATTACATTGAACACTGTGCTGAAAGTGAAAACCAGAATGGTTGTATGGGTACAGAATTCTGGTATGTGTATGGGTTGTTTATCCTCCAAATCGTTTGAAAGGCTGGAAGCTGCACCTTGCTGCCACAGCCCAGCAACACAAAGAGGTGCCTGGGAGAGGATCAAAATTCAAACTTAGAAGTATGCTTCCTACTGAATGTGAATCACTTTCACAGCATCGTAAAGTTAAAAAAATGGTAAGTGGAACCATCAGTAAGTAGGGGGCCAGACTGTCTATCATCTGTTTTCCTTCAATTTTGCAGTTGCTATAAGCTTGGGAGTAAAGCCTGTGTATAAAATACCTGGAATAGCGCCAGAATCATCTTTGGAATTGAATATATACTAGGTGAACATGAATATTAACAACTAGAGGATTTCTTTCAATCACTACTTAATAGATAAATAATATTCTCTCTTGACCAATAACTGAAAAAAACAGAAAAATGGGTTAAAGTGCGATTTTTGCACAGCTTTCACCAACGAGTATGGTTTGAGCCAATGGTTTGCCCCTATGATGGGTTAAATTGTGTCCTCTCCCTCGAATTCTCGGTACCTATGCATGTGACCCTATTTGGAGACAGTTCTTCGCAGATGTAGTCAGGTCATACTTATTATGGTGGTCTCTAATTAGGTCACCTGAACCCAGTGACTGCTGTCCTTAGGAGAAGAGGGAACTCTGTACACAGACACACACAGAAAGAAGATGGCCATATGAAGACAGAGACAGAAATTCGAGATAGATCAGCTGCCACCAGCCACATTCGGGGCTCCTGGCAATCAGTGCAAGCTAGGAATGGGCAATGGAGGGTTTTTTTCTAGAGCCTTCAGGGTATCATGACCTGCTGACACCTTGATCTTAGATGTCTAGCTTCCAGAAAACTGAGAGAATGTGTTTCTGTTGTTCTAAGCCGCCCAGTCTGTGGTACTTTGTTATGGCAGCCCTAGGAAATGAATACATCCCTCTTTAAAGCTTATCACACCCAGGTCTTTGGCTGGTATCTGGGTTTCCTTCCTTGACAGAAAGGAAGTTGCCTCCTGAAAGATGGAAGGAACCAGCCAAGAGCGTAGAGGCACAAGGAAGTGACTCACCCTGGGACTTCGGCCAATACTGCTCAGGTAGTACAGGAGTCCTTTGGCATGGTAGATTGTTGGCTGGAGATGGGCACTGGGAGAGAGCCATTGTCTGTTCAAATCCTCCCCTTTCAGTGAGCATCTGTGACTGCAGGAATAAACAAGCAAATAAATACTCATTGAGAAGAAAATAACTTGAGAAAATAAAGCTCGACAAGACAAACAAACTAATGAATCCAATGTCCTTCTGACTTCTGTCCAATTGGCATCAATTGCAGATGTCCAGAAATCTGCAGATCTGTCATTTAAGCTCCCAAAGTGTTGTGATTATTCACAGTCCCGGAAAGAACTGGAAGCCATATTTGACTTTTTGACTTAATATTGGGTTATCACAGTTTTAGGGCGAAATTTGGGAAATGTAGTTCCCCACAGAGAATGAATTCGATAAATTTCTCGAGGCTCTGGGACCTTCAATTCTACAAATAATTAAGTTGAGCTCAATCTGTCATGCAGGGTGTGTTATATACGATATTTCCAGCTGGCCCAATAACTCTGCCAGGTGGATATTATTCCATCCCAATGAAGAGACTGAAGCTTAGAAATGATTACATAAATGACCCGAGATCACAAAACTAACAGCTAGGCTTTACATCCAGGTCTATTTGCCTCTAAAAAAAGCATAAGGCTCTTTCTCCTATCACTGTGCTTCCTCCCTATCCATACAAATGACACAGAATGCTTGACATTTACCCAGAGAGCCAGAGTATCTTTTTCAAAGACATCATCATGGGATGCTGGCGCTAGAAATGAGCTCAGAATCATCCATCGTCTCATTTGGGAAATGGAGACGTCCACATTTGAAAGTATCACGTTACTTTACAAAGTTGACACAGCTGGTTAAGATAGTGCTGCCTGCAATTCAGAGGAAAGAAAACTAAGAATCTGAGCTGTCAGGTAAGATCATCCTAAAAGAGACTCCCAGAGATGAACAAGAGACCCCCAGGCTCAGGGGAAGCCCCCAGCAGTCCTGCTAAGATGCTCCTTACTCAAGAGAGCTAACAAGAGAGATGCCAGGAATTGAGGGGAAGCAATACAGCATCCTCATCAGCCTTTCCCCACCCCCACCCCACATCCCCTGCTGCCCTGGTCTTTCCATACTCCACACCCATCAAACTTGTCACAGATCCCACTGAGCAACTGTGTCTACTGTCACTTTGCCAGGACTCCCCACAGCTCCATCCCTTTCCACTCCTGCAACTTTCAGGGGATCAGCACTGCAGGGAAATTTCTGATCCCCAGGACATCCCATTCTGCTCCTATTTGGTGCAATAGCATCCAGGGATCCCCTTCACCCGAGTTCTCATAAAACCATTTTGGGTGAGGTTTTACTGTTCTTTAGTTATCTTTACATCTCTTTCCTTGGACTATGAGCTTCCTGGGGGCAGGAACAGTCAGTTTTTTCCCATCAAAACCTTAATATAGTAACTGTGTCAGAGTTGGTATCCAGTAAATAATTTGGAATGAATAAATGCACTAGCATTTCAAATGTAGAACCAGATACGTTTTCTGTGTGTGTGCTTTTTTTTTTTAATCACTATTTTCAATAAATCTTGGAGGTGGAAGGAAAAAGGTTCAGCCTCCTTCTTTTACCACTTTCTCATCTTCGTGTTTCTGAAATTACCTTAAATATTAGTTTCCTGCTGCTTGTCAGCCTCCTCTTAGAGCTCACTAGAAACCAAAAACCTTTAGATTAATAATTTACCCCGATCACGCCATTAAAATATTTTGACTTGAGAAATGGTAGTTTTTTTCATCTTCCTTTCTGACTTTTTTGTTCCTTTCTTGCTATTTTTTCTCCCCTCCTCTTTTTAACAGCCATGACATACAGAAATAGGGCTTATCTGTTCCGCCCGGCGACCAGGGATAGAGGTAAAATATAAAGGAGATCTTTCATGCTGATAGTGACAGAAAGAAGCAGGTGTCCCCAGACTTGCTCCTGAGCATATTTGCTGTGTTTAAATGAATTTCTTTTCTCAAATCAAGGTACTTGCAGTAAAATATCCCAGATCCTCAAGACCCTAACTGCTCTGTGACTCTCCTTGACTTGACCCGGATTCGCATCAACACTAGGGATTTGTTTTTGCTTTTGTTTTTGTTTTTCCTGTTGGTAACATCTAAAGTGATGAAATCAGTCAAGACCCCTTAAAAGCATTTCTGTTTGTATAAATGAAAATGCAGACATTATATGTGTTCAGTAGCCATCAATTCCATGTCAACTCTCTTTTTCCATATGCTCCATGGAGACCAAGCACAGAGGCAACGTCTATGTGGGAAAAGCTCATAGGCCACCACATAGCAAAAAAAGTCATTCAAGATTACAAGTTCCAAAAACAGAAAAAAGTAAAGTTTGTGCTGCAGTCAGAATAAGCCCTGGGTTTGGGTTAAGAAGTCCCAGTCTCGAATTTCAGCTCTGTCACCAGATAGGGGATTTGGTGTCTCTTTGAGAGTCAAAAAAAAAAAAAAAAAAAAAAAAAAAAATATATATATATATATATATATATATATAGAGAGAGAGAGAGAGAGAGAGAGAGAGAGGAAGAGAGAGAGAAATAAAGATAGATAGATATGCCTAAACTGCTTCCGAAAATTATTTTGAGGATCAAATGAAATGATATCTCCATGGAGAAGTATCTATATAACTCAATCTCTACCCGTGTCTACATCTGTCATGTCCATACCTATATCCATTTGCACATCTCCATCTTTATCTGTATTTCTATCTTCATCCATATCTGTAATGTTCAGGTATATACAGCAGTGTTGCACTATATTTATTGGTTCCTCATCTCATCCTACTTTTCTTTCCTTATGAACAATAATGAAGCTGTAGTCAGGTTGATCAGAAGAGATAATCCTGGCTAGGAACCCCAAATAGGAGGCTGAGGTCAGTTTCAATTACCAGTTGATTCGAGCAAATGTAAACGGGGAAGCAATGAGACTAAGAAGCAAGGAATTCATCTAAGAAAAAATGCAAGGCAATAACACTATGAATTACTAATCGGACTTTGGGCTGTGAAACAGTGCACAGGGGGCTGGTGGAGAGCACCTGAGATTATTTAATTGTATTAGATAATCTTGTAAACTTGCAGAAGAACTTGGGCCAATGTAAGACTGTCAGAAGCTGTTAGTTTGGGGTAAATTTTGTTTTCCAGGGCTGGAGACAACGATGCATTCCCTTTGTACCCATAGGCTGTGTAGATTTGGAAGCCCACATGGTTGTATTTGTACTCAGGGCTCTATGTTTGGCTAGGATTTTGAGAGTATCTCTGTGTATGCCTAGTGTTTCAGATGCTCCTCTATGTGATTGCAGATTATCACAATATGTACTACACATAATTTGAGTGCTTTTCCTTTTAAAGCAAATCCATTTGCTCCCAATCTCCAAATCCATTTGGCATTTTGTGTTAATAATATCAAAGATTCATGCAGTCAGAGAAACTGTTGCTATTCTTCCCAGAGATTTGTTTTAAGCATTTGAAGATGAAATGCACCCCATCTTATTATCTACTGTAGCATTTCTGAAGTGACAGCTGCTCCCTCTATGTGGAGAGAATTAGCAGATGGACAGCTATGACTGGCTGGCAATAAATTCAGTGCCTCTAATTTCTGAAAAGGGGTCAGCCCCCAAATAGAGTTTAAAGACCTGCTTTGTTATTAAGAATAAAATGGTGAGCATTGCTACATTTTCCCCCATTGAAACTGCAAACTTGAAAAAAATATATTAAATTTTAAATGAAAAAAAAAAGAAAACTGCAAACTTAAAAAACTATATTTTAAATTTTAAATGAAAAAAAAAAAAGAAAACAGCAAACCTACAGAGGGAAAACAACAACAACAACAACAACAACAAAAACCAAACAAACTTCTTCTTGGTTTTAATAGGTTGAAGCTATGTGACCCAACTAGTCTTCACTTTTTTTTTTTTTTTTTTTTTTTTTTAAGTTTTAGTTTAACTACAGTCTAGTTTAAGGCCATGCTTTTATGCACTAAGAATGCTAGATATAGGGTGACCAACCATCTGGTTTGTTCAGGAATGTTACAGTTTTATTTTATTCATTTTTAAATACTTTTTTTTATTGTTCATTTATTTTTCAGAGGGAGAGAAAGAAAGAGAGAGAGCAGAGGAGGGGCAGAGAGAGAGAGGGAGACACAGAATCCGAAGCAGGCTCCAGGCTCTGAGCTGTCAGCACAGAGACCGATGCAGGGCTTGAACTCACAAACCGCGAGATCGTGACCTGAGCTGAAGTCAAACACTAAACTGACTGAGCCACCCAGGAGCCCTTAGACCTCATTTTTAAAACAGTTTTAGGTTCACAGCAAAACTGGGTGGAAAGTTCACAGAGTTCCCATGTATCCTCCACCTGTGCATAGCGCCCCCTATCTCCAACATCCTCACCCCTCAGAATGGTATGCTTGTTAAGGTCAATGAATCTACACTGACTCATTATTATCACCCAGAGTCCACAGATGACATCAGGATTCACTCTTGGTGTTGGACATTCTACGGGTTGGATGAGTGTATAATGGCATGCATTAACTATATACTATTACACGAATTAGTCTCACTAAAAATCCTCTGTGTTTTTCCTATTCTTCCTTTTATTTTTAAAAAAAATTTTTTTAATGTTTATTATTTTTTGAGAGAGAGATTGACAGAGTGTGAGCAGGGGAGGGGCAGAGAGAGAGGGAGACACAGAATCTGAAGCAGGCTCCGAGCTGTCAGCAGAGAGCCCGACGAGGGCTCAAACTCACAAGCTGTGAGATCATGACCTGAGCCGAACTCCCAGGTGCCCCAAGGCATGTTGCAGTTTTAGACTTGAAAATCCGACATCCCAGGAAACCCCTGAGTCCCTGGTAAACCAGAGCAATTGGTGCCCCTCCAGCTAGATCTCAAATTCTAAAAGGTGTTTCAAAGGTACCAGGCCAGAATTTGGCTTGTTTCGCATTGACTTTGAACTTTTTGGGTGAGGCCAGTACCCTCCCGCCAGCCTGCCTGTTTTTATCTCTGACTGCTTTACATATACATATTATGTGCCTGCTCTTTCTAGGCATTAGCAGTCTGTGTCCAGGAAGTCTTAAACCTGTGGGTTTTGGTAGGACATATTTCTTCCCTTGGAAAAAATAAAATACAAAAAAGGCCTCTGATCTCCTGAAAATATGGCCAAGCAAAAGCATCTTGGCTGAAATTATTAAACAGTGAATCAGTAGCACCAGTCCTGAGAGGTCACTGAACAAGAGCAATGGCACAGAACCCTAAGTAAAGTGTAGCCTCAAAATCTAGACAACCTAAAGGGAAATGATGTCACTAGATTGCATTCTTTTAACATTAATTGCGTATTTATGTATCTGCTAATAACAGGGATTATGACCCTGGCCAGAGACTGGGACACGAGTGACATAACCGAAGCCTTGACAAGCAGACTCTGAACTACCAGGACCCCTAGAACAAAGAAACCATCACAAGTCAGAGAAAGAAAGAAGAAAAGTGAGTCACTTCCTTAAAGAGGATCTATCAAGCTTCAGTCAGACAATAAAATGATACAAAAATTCCCCCATCCATCCATGGCTGATAAATGGAGAGATGGGGCCCATCAGACTGAATGAATGATGCCGGGCTTGATAATATTCATCCCCCCTGGCAGAGCAAGCTTTGAAATCTAAAGAGAAGCAGTGTATTTGAAATGTAGCAAGCAACTTCACTATTCAGTGCACATCCTAGGAACAGGAGGCAGCATGGGTGCAGGAGGAGAATATTTATAAAGGTAAAGAGATACATGGAAGCTTCAGGAATAAGACAGAACAGCATGGGGTACTATCAGCTGGACACTGCACCCCAAGCTTTCTAAATAAACACCGCTTGGATAGAGAAAAGAAGGGAAGAAGGGGAAACAGATGGCAGCTTCGTCTGAAGACCATGGTTGCTGTACAGCTACAGACAATCAGGGTGGCCAAGGCCATGCTAACATGGTCAATGTAGTATTTTGGTCACACAAAATGCTCAGAGAGTCAATGATCTAGAGAGCAGGAGAACAGAAAAGACCAAACCAGGTGTGCCTCAACACCTCCAACATCCAATGTTATGTCACTAAAGGACTGACCATCCCAGAGCCCAGGTATAGGAGTACTTGAAAACTGGTCATCCAGTAAGTTACCCAGAATTGACGCTTGGACCTAGGTCAGTCCAAACCTAAACCAACTTGTCTTTATACTCTTGTTCCTCAAAGTATGGCCACCAACCTGGGAGTTTGTTAGATATGCAGAACCTTGGGTCCCACCCAGGATCTGCATCTTAACAAGATCCCCAGGGAATCTGTATGCACATTTAGGGTGAGAAACAGTGTTTTCTACTATACCTTGAGGAAAGAAAGAAAATTAACACTTACAAAGAAACCGTGTACTTTACAAAGGACTGTGTTGCCACCACACTATCAGAAGCCTAGAACACATGCTATTTAGAACCTCTAGCATCTTGGGATGCCTGGGTGGCTCAGTCGGTGGAGGGTCCAACTTCAGCTCAGGTCATGATCTCATGGTTTGCGAGTTCAAGCCCCACACCAGGCTCACTGCCGTCAGCACAGAGCCTGCTTCGGATCCTCCTCTGTCCCAGTCTCTCTGTCCCTCTCCTGCTCACACTCTCTCAAAAATAAATAAACATTAAAAAAAAAATTATATATATTGGGGCGCCTGGGTGGCTCAGTTGAGCATCTGACTTCAGCTCAGGTCATGATCTCATGGTTCGTGGGTTCAAGCCCTGCGTCGAGCTCTGTGCTGACAGCTCAGAGCCTGGAGTCTGTTTCAGATTCTGTGTCTCCCTCTCTCTCTGCCCCTCCCCTGCTCTAGCTCTGTCTCTCTCTCTCCCCCACTCTAAAAAGTAAATAAACATTTTAAAAAAAATTTCAAAGAACGAATGAACGAAAGAACGGAAGGAAGGAAGGAAGGAAGGAAGGAAGGAAGGAAGGAAGGAAGGAAGGAAGGAAGGAAGGAAGGAAAATCTCTAGCATCTCACCTGGAGAAGCACTGGCTCCAAAAGTCTGGATACACCCCTACCCTCCCTGCCCATCCCATTTGCCCAATTGATATATTAGTCTCTTACATGTTTTCATTTGAAAACCAATATAGAATTAAGATGAAAATGCATTTTCTCTAGGTTTTTTTTCTTTTTTTTTTTGCCAAGTCTGATTTCATAGTACCTGATTCAAACATCCAATGGAATAATTCAAAAGACAACAAGGTAAGGACATGTTCAGCTGAAATCAGGCCAGATTAAGGGGTGGGCCAGCTTGGCAAATAGAATGAGCCCCACAATATCACTTGTCAAAATCAGGAACATATAACCAGTTAATTCACATTTCTACACAGCATTCAATCCCATATACAACTGATTCAATAAAAATAGGTATCACTCCCACTGTTAATACTAAGTTAATACTAGGTTAATACTAAGGTTGAGGTTTTATTTATTTATTTTTTTTTCAACGTTTTTTTTTTTTTTTTTTTTTTTTAATTTATTTTTGGGACAGAGAGAGACAGAGCATGAACGGGGGAGGGGCAGAGAGAGAGGGAGACACAGAATCGGAAACAGGCTCCAGGCTCCGAGCCATCAGCCCAGAGCCTGACGCGGGGCTCGAACTCACGGACCGCGAGATCGTGACCTGGCTGAAGTCGGACGCTTAACCGACTGCGCCACCCAGGCGCCCCAAGGTTGAGGTTTTAAAGCTATGTCTTGAGACCAACAACTCTCTGTGAAGAACTAGCCAAACACAGAAAAGTCAACAGTAAAACCTTGGGCTGTGCCAGCAGCTCTCAGACCACCCAGCCGACAATCACTTGAAGTCACCCATTCAGACTGGCTACCATTTTGGACCCCATCACCTTTTGGACCACATTACTTAACAGATATGAGTAAGAATAATTTAATTTCTGAGATTATAAATCCATTAATAATCTTGGTAAAAAGTTGTCAGAATGGGAAATTGTAAAAGAAAAAATTTTAAAGCCAAGAACTAATGATTATCTCCTTTAACGTTAAAAAAAGAACAAAGAAATCCTTTGAAAGACACTTCAACACTCATTCCTGACAAAGACAATCAAGAAAATAAGGATTGATGGATACTGCCTACTTTACAAGTCACTGTAAGGTGTAAAGGTACATTCCAAAGACAAAAGTATTGCAGAAAAACATGTTCATTAATTCATAAAATATTTATGGTCACAACATTACT
Source organism: Neofelis nebulosa (assembly GCF_028018385.1). Taxonomy (NCBI): domain Eukaryota; kingdom Metazoa; phylum Chordata; class Mammalia; order Carnivora; family Felidae; genus Neofelis; species Neofelis nebulosa. The sequence continues at coordinate 9,278,520 of NC_080788.1, forward strand.
CTTCTCCTGAGGAACTCAGCAGTTAACAGGTCCTACGAGGACCACACAGTCCAGGGATCATCATCAAGTGGCAGCAGAAGGCAGACTCTATGTACACCTTGTTCTGTTCATTTCTGAGCGCCAACCCAGCACAGTGATCAGCATGTGGTAGGCAGCTATCATTAGCTAAGAAATAAACGAAACCCAACCCCTATTTTACTGCTGTCAGAGTATTTCTTCTCTGGGCAGCCAATATCTAAATTAAAACTGTGTCTTTTTTTTTTTTTTTTTTTTTTTTTTTACTGTTAATTCAACAGATTTAATTATGGGATATTGATTTTTCCTATCATCTCTGTCTTGGCAAGGGCTTCTGTACTGCTGCTGTATGCTTTGGATTAAAAGTCACTGTACTTTCCTTGTTAGGGAGAAACCTTTAATGAAAAAATTCCATGTAAAGCTCAAAGCCATTAACACTGAGAAAAATAAAATATTGTGTTTTTTTTTAATTTTAATGTTTATTGGGGCGCCTGGGTGGCTTGGTCGGTTAAGCGTCCGACTTCGGCTCAGGTCATGATCTCACGGTCCGTGAGTTCGAGCCCCACGTCGGGCTCTGTGCTGACAGCTCAGAGCCTGGAGCCTGTTTCAGATTCTGTGTCTCCCTCTCTCTCTCCTCCTCCCCTGTTCATGCTCTGTCTCTCTCTGTCTCAAAAATAAATAAACGTTAAAAAAAATTTTTTAAAAATTTAATGTTTATTTATTTTTGAGACAGAGGGAGAGGGATAGAGTGAGAACAAGAGGCGGGGGGGGGGGGGGCAGAGAGAGAGGAAGACACAGAATCCAAAGCAGGCTTCAGGCACCCACTGGTCAGCACAGAGCCCGACCCAGGGCTCAAACGCACTAGCCATGAGATCATGACCTGAGCCAAAGTCAGCCACTTCACTAACTGAGCCACCCAGGCACCCCCCCAAATTTTTTTTAAATAAAACTGCAGTGGGAGTTGCATTCTTATCTCAAATGTAGGAGCTGATGAAGAAATTTATAGCTGAGGCCTCCCAAAGAAACTCAAAAATTAGGTTCTTTAGTGGACCATAGGATTAAATAACACCCCAAGCTTCTCTTCCTGAATGGAAAGAATTCATAGCTCTTTCCTTGTTCTCTTTTTCTGTCCCTCAGACACTTATTTCATATTAAGGTCATTTATCCTTATGGACCAGAAAGCAGACCGTGCATTTACATCTCCCCAGTGAGTTCATCGAGCCAAAAGGTATCTCTAGCGAGTAACAACTCCTCCCTTCCCTGCTAAGTAGGAAAGGTAACAAGAAAGGTGATTCTCTGCTTTCTCTAGAGAATGTCAGTGTGTTTAACTCTGGTACATAATAAAATCTAGATGAGTCTCTTGGGGCAAAGAACACAGATGTAAAAAAATAATTTCTGCTCATTGGTCTTTATAGGTTCCTGGACCCAATTCTAACACGGGTGAGTTCTCCCAGACAAAACACAAAACCAGCAAGGTATCTGAGAATTCACCTCAATTCTGATACTACCCAGACATAGCCTCACATCCACAAGGTGAGGGTTGAGTCCTACAAGATTGCCCCCACCCCACTTCAGATGCCAGCCACAAGCCCTGGGCTAATCTGTGCTACCGACCCACTGGCTCCAGCCTGGAGATTCTAATGATCTCCTCCTCAGGGTTCATTAATTTGCTAGTGGTGCTCGCAGAATTCAGGAAGCACTTGTGTTTACCAGTTTATTAGAGGATATGGTAAGGGATGTGAATTAACACCCAGATGAAGAGATGCACAGGTTGAGGTATGGAGAAAGAGTGTAGAGCTTCATGTCCTAACCAGTCTCCACCTGTTCACCAACCTGGAGGCTCTGCTAACCCTTCTGGGTCTCTATGGAGGCTTCACCATGCAGTCATGATTGACTAAGTCACTGGCTGTTGGCTGATTCAACTTCCAGCCCCTCTCCCCTCTGCTGAGGTCTGGAGAGAAGACTGAAAGTTTCAGCCCTCATGGTGTATTCTGCTGGCAAGCAGCCCCAGCCCCTGAGAGGGGTGCAAAACGAAATACACTCGTATAGCCCTTATCACAAGAAATTCTCACAGTTGTAGGAGCCAGGAACCCTGGGCAAAAACCAAGCACATCTGACAAACACATTTTGGTCAAATGAATGACCACACATATATTTCTTCTAAATCAAGATACTGCAGGGGGTTTCAGTAGCTAGGAACATTAACCTTATCCCCTAAAAGCAATAGGGTCACCAATACCATCCTGGGTAAAAGAACTGTAGAAAATTATCTGGGAGCTCTGGAGTTCCTTTTCCTTGAAGTCCTGGCAGGAGAAAGTGGAGACAGGAATGATAACACTTACAGTGCTGAAGAGAAAGTCAGAAAACAAATTTAATTTTAGTCTTGGCTTTGACACTTGTTACCATGCGATCTCAGGCAAGTTTCTTAATTTTGCTTGGCTCAGAGTCATGTTAAAGGGAAAGAAAAAAAGATTAGGACACATGATCTCTATCCAAGGTGATTTTCTTCTTTAAAAATGCATAATTCTAGAAAAGAATTTCAAAAGAAAAGAGAAAGAAATGCAGAGATACACAGGGGAGAGGAGGACCAGGAGGTGGGCTAAACAGCTTTATTTTTCAAAACACAGATTCATAGGAAGAAAAATTGTCCGTGATTTATCACCTCCTACCTGAATTGCAGCCATGGCCTCCCCACTGTTTTTCTCATCTCCTACCTCTCATAACGTTTCTCTCCCAATTTGATATAATTCCAAAATGATATCCAAATTCTTTCAATGGTCTTCCATTACCTAAAAAGAGGATGTGTGAACCACTTTGGCTGGCACTCAGCTCACTAATCCAACTTAACCTCCTTTTACCACCCAACAAAAACCCCAGTGCAACAGGCAAGCCAGATTTCCTCCTTGTTCCCAGAACAGTTTGGGCTCGCCAACCCATTAAATCCTCTCAACTGCTCATGGAACCATGTCTGAAATCTGATTATTTTCTTCTCTTTCTTTTTCTTAATCGACCATCTTTCAGAGAAGTTCCCAAGCCTGCCCCTTCTAGGAGACTTTCTTTGACTACTTCAATCCATAGCAATTTCTCTAGCCTCTGAAATCTCTTAGGAAAACAAAATGGTGAAAATGTGTGCATCTAGTCACCAAAGTCAGACTGTGCGTTCAAATCCATTTCTACCACTAACTCCATTAAATGTAAGACTCCTCAATATCAGATGAGAAATAATCCTGCCTCTCAGTGTCTACATAAGGGTAATATCAGTATCTAATTTACAGGATTGTGTTCCTTTTGCTTCTTAGAATTAAGTAACATAACACATGGAAGGCACTTAGCAAAACGGTTAGTACATAATTCATGATCAATAAATGTTTGGGTTTTTTTAAAGCAATTCTTCACAGAAATCATGTTGCATCATCATCAAATACTGTCCTGAGCTTTCAGTTATGTAAACTACACATTTAGATTATAAATCATTGGAGGAAAAATGAATTTTGTATGTTTATTGAATCCGCTGCAATTCTTGCCATCATGCCCTACATTTAATGACTCTCAATAACCACTTGTTATATAAAAGTTTAGAGATAAATTAGACCATCAATATAGGATAATTTTCCTTTTTTGATACTTAAAGCAAAGCATAAGAGAAAAATTAAAATAAGAAAGGAAAAACAAAACTGCATTTCTCACTTCATCCTCAAAACAGCATCCATTTCCTTCCCCCAAAGAGACTAGCACAGCAGGTGTCTGTAACTATCCTTACTCACATATTGCCAGCAAGAATTTGAACCCAGGTCTTTCATCAAATTGAAAATAGGTGGCCTGGAGGAAGTATAGAAATTTCGTTACCCAAAACACAATCTTCTAGTATCTTCTTTTTCCTCCTTGGTTACCCTCATTTTTCCTTGACATACTCCATACCGTTTTCTTGCGGAAAAGGTTTTGTTTTGGCTTAAATCTTATCCACTTCCTCTGCAGCCCATTTACATTCTTCATCTGAGTCTCTCTCTCCCTCTCTCTCTCTCTCTCTCTCTCTCTCAGTTCCAGGATGTTAAAAAAAAAAAAAAAAAAAGGCAAAGGAACTATTTATCGGTCTTCATAGACCAAGAAGGAGTACGGACAACCTTCTCTCTATTCTAGTAACTGGCTCCCCGATTTCTTTGGTTGTTCTAACCAAAACCAAATACCTTGTAGTCACCTTCAATCTTCAATGCCTCCTTATTTCACATCCCTAATCCCATTCACTATCCCATGCTGTGCCTTCAAAATATATACAGAAACCAATGACGACTCACCACTCTCACTACTATCACCCTGCCCAAACCACAATCATCTCTTACCTACACCGCTGCAAAACCTTCTGATTTTTTACCACACCAACCCCTTTCCTCATCATTTATTCTGCATAAAACAGCCTGAGACCCTTGTGATTTCTCTGCTTGAAACCTTCCAGTGACTTCCTAGAAGGCCTACTCCATACAACACCCTCCAGTGACTTCCAATCTCATTCTGAATGATATCCACCCTAGAAGGCCTACTCTTACCTTTCACTGTGTTCTCCCTTCCCAGCGCTCACTTCACTCAATCCACACTAATTTCTTTGTGCTCCAGGCACACTTCACCCTCAGGGCATATGTGTTTACTGTTCCATCTATCTGACAGTCTCTTTTCCCAGATATCCATGGCTTTTTCTCTCAGATTTGTGCATAAATGTCATCTTATTAGAGATAATCTTCCCCTTACCCCACCCAACCCTGTTACTCTCTATTCTCTTATTTATGTTATTTTTCTTCATTGCACTTAACATTATCTGCCATTCTAGTATGTAGCCACCTGTAGTTTAGTTTGTGTTCTATCTTTCCACTAGAGTACAGGTTCAGTGATGACACGGACCCTCCCTGTTCTTGCTCAACCACTGTATCCTCAGCACCAAGAACAATTGCTGCTACGTGGTAGGCACTTTATCAATAGATAATGAATGAACAAAAGAATGAATAAATGAATGAGTGAATGGCCAAATGAATGAATTCTCCTTTATCTAGTTCTTGAGAAACATATTTGTTTGGTCTGAGTATATTTAACTTTCAGAATGGGTATGACTGAGTATGGATGTCATATTAATGTTTCCTCTCTGAAATGCTCAGATCCCTATCTTTTTACTGATGAAGAAGTAAGTTCAATCCTTTTCAATGGCTTAGTTCCCTCAACACTACTGAATACTTTAGCTTATTTCCACTAAGACCCATAATAAAATCAAACATATTTACCATTAGTCACCTGGTTCCATTATTTTATTCAGAAAGTCATCTCAGCAATATATAAAATCAAACCAACCTTCTAGCTAGCTCTTATAGACTGGGGAAAAAAAGTGATCTTTGATCTATTGTGTATTTTAAACTAAAATATACACTTCAATCTAAACATATTTAATATAACTTTCACATCTCTTTATCAGAGAGAATAATTGTCAACGTTATATTTCACAGGAAAATTTTCTCTAAGAAAATACCTGCTCTTCTCCTCCCTCACTCCTCCTCCAAAGTGAGAAAAACCTCAAAAAAAAAAGGGGGGGGGGGAATAAAATGTACACGTTTATTCATTCAATGCCAGTCCTTTTAGCCTAAGACAAGAAGATATCCTTTGATACTATTGTCCTACCCCCCTCCCCCGGGATACAGATTGGGTAACCACAATTATCAGGAAGGTGTTGTTTTCTCCTTTCACTTTGTCATCTGCTCTAAATTTACATTTCACTGGTCTCTGACAAGGATAGTGCAGCAGATGGCTAGTGAAATCTAATTAGTGATGTCTTACAAGTTGTGTCAAGACTCTTCAATAAGGTTGTTTTGTTGAAAAGCCACTGCCTGCGTGTTAGCTCTGTTCCCTGATTATTGGTAAAAGGAATCAGAAGTACCGGTCTTTATTTTACCTAGTTCAGAGCTTGCCAAGGGGAAACAACCTTTTTCCCCAAGGGCATTTGTCAAAAAAAAAAAAAAACCAAAAAACAAAAACAAAAAACGAGCAGAGGCAATTGTTGAAGGTCATAGCTATCTGAGGTAGTGGAGAGCAGTTAGGCAAATGATGGACTAACCACAAAATTTAAAACTAAAAGCTGGGGAAAGAAATGTTTATAGGGGGATTTTAAAAGCTCTCACCCTTTGCTTGGAATGTAAATGGTTAGGATTGTGTGCATGCCTAGATCTTTGTGCATGCTTATGTGCATGCTCCAGAAAAGACCTGAGAAGGCCCTGGGTTTCACCTATCACCAAGTATGAAGTTCTGCACAAGCAGGAAGTGAAGACTAAGGCAGAGCTGCAAATGCCCAGACCGAGTGGTGTTGAAGGCATGCCCCCTCAGGACCACATGCTCTGAGGAGAGGCTATGGGACTTATTAGTTCAAGGTACCTAACAAAATCACTACCTAATAATTAAATTTATCATGAAGCTAGCCAAGTAGAAGCTTCAGTGGTCACACATGACAAACATTATAGACTTTATAGAATTAGTTTAACAAAGTTACTAAACAAACAACAAACCCCAGTAGAGAGGAAGGACCTAGTTTACAGAATTGCAACATTATGCTATTGAAAACTTCTAGCTTTCAGCCAAAAAATTATGAGACATGCCATTTATACGCACACACACACACATATATATACACATATATATGTGTGTGTGTGTGTATATATATATATATATATATATGCAGTAAATAGAAACTGTCCATGTAGAAGCCCAGATATTGGACTTACTGACAAAGATTTAAATCAGGATTGTAAATATATTCAAAGAACTAAAGAAGACCAGGTCTGAAAAACTAAATAAAAATTATGAAAATCATGCCTCCATAAAGATATTATCAATAAAGAGATAGAAATTATACAAAAGAACCAAGTAGAAATTTTAGACTCAAAAAGCATTATAAATGACAAATTCACTAAAGGTGCTCAACAGAAGATCTGAGCAGACAAAAGAAATATCCAATGAACTTGAAAATTCATGCAATTGAGATTATTCAGTCTCAGGAACAGAAAGGAAAAAAAAAATTAATGAATAGTCTCAGACACCATTAGGGCACTCCCGAGTACACCAACATGCACTTAATGGGAGTCCCTGAAAGAGAAGAAAGAGAAAGACAAAGAAACAGAAAGAATAGTTGAATAAATAATGACCCAAAACTTCCTAAATTTAATGGAAAGCATTAGTCTACACATCCAAGAAAGTCATCAAACCCCAGGATAGATAACTCAAAGTGTGCAACTAGATACCTCATAACCAAAACGTTACAAGACGAAAGAAAGAAAGAAAGAAAGAAAGAAAGAAAGAAAGAAAGAAAGAAAGAAAGAAAGAAAGAAAAAAGAAAGAAAGAAAGAAAAGAGAAGTAACCAATCCTATATGAGAGATCCACAATGAGATTAAAAACTGATTTCTCATCAGAAACACTGGAGACAAGAAGGCCATAAGATAACACACTCAAAGTACTGAAAGAATAAGACTGCCACCCAAGAATCATGTCTAGCAAAACAATCCTTTAGAAAATGAAGGAGAGGGGGTGACAGGTGGCTCAGTCAGTTAAGTGTGCAGACTCTTGATTTGGGCTCAGGTCGTGATCTCAAGGTTCCTGAGTTTGGGCCTGTGTCGTGCTGACAGTGCTGAGCCTGCTTGGAATTCTCTCTCTCTCCCTCTTTCTCTGCCCTTCCCCTGCCTGCTCTCTGTCCCTCTTTGTCAAAATAAATAAACTGAAAAACTGAAGGAGAAATTAAGAAAATTCCAGATAAACAAAAACAGAGAATTCATTGCTAACTGATCTGTCTTACAAAAACTTCTACAGGAAGACTTTCAGGCTAAAATGAAAGCAGATTAGATAGTAATGAGAATATGTGTGAAAAAAATAAAAGCACTGATAAAGGTAACGATGAAGGTAAATATAAAAGACAGTATGAATGTATTTTTATTGTAACTTTTTTCTCCTATCTTATTTAAAAATCAACTGCATAAGTAATAGTTGTGAACTGTGTTGATGAGCATACAATGTATAAAGATGTGATCTGTATGATAGCACAAAGGAAGAGGAAATGAAGCTATATAAGAACACATTTTTGTATGTTATTGTAATTAAGCTTGTATTAATCTGAACTAAATTGTTATAAATGAGCATATTAATTGTAATATCCAGGGAAAATTCTTAGAAAACAATTTTTAAAAATTATAAAAACAATGACAGATTAGTTTAAGTATCATACTAGATAATATTTGTGGAACACAAAATGTGGCAGGAATGAGAGGACAACAAAAAAGACACAGAAATATAGGAAACAAATATCAAAATGGTAGAAATATATCCTCCCTGATCATTAATTGCATTAAACATGGATTGATTAAATCATTCAATCTAAAGACAGAGATGAACAGAATGGATGTTTTAAAAAATAAGTGTTAGAGCTATATAAACTTTCAGTAGGATATATACTTTATATTCAAAGGCACAATGGATGAAAAGTAAAAGGATGTTAAAAAATATACCATACAAACAGCAATTATAAGAGATCCTGAGTGGTTATACTACTGTCAGACAAAATAGATTTTAAGTCAAAACCAGTTCAAAGAGGAAAAAAAAAAAAGGTTATTATGAAATTGTAAAGACTCTGGGGCACCTGGGTGACTCAGTCGGTTAAGCGTCCGACTTCAGCTCAGGTCACGATCTCACAGTCCATGAGTTCGAGCCCCACATCGGGCTCTGGGCTGATGGCTCAGAGCCTGGGGCCTGCTTCCGATTCTGTGTCTCCCTCTCTCTCTGCCCCTCCCCCGTTCATGCTCTGTCTCTCTCTGTCCCAAAAATAAATAAACGTTAAAAAAAATTGAAATTGTAAAGACTCGATTCATCAAGAAGATATAACAACTGCTAACATATATGTACCACTAGCAGAGTATCACAATATATGAAGTAGAAACTGCCAGAAACAACATGAGAAATAGGACAACTCAGCCATAACAGTTGGAGATTTCAATTCCTCCCTTTCAGTAATTAATAGCACAACTCTACAGAAGATAAACAAGAAAAGATAAGACTTGCCTAACACTATAAACCAATTAGACTAACACAACTATTGAACACTTGGTCCCACAACAGCAAAATGTACATTCTTCCCCAGTGCACATGGAGTGCACTTCAAGATGGATCACATGATAGGCCATAAAGCAACCTTATCTTAACAACAACAGCTAGCCCCTGAAGATCCTGGAAACTTTGCTTTCAAATTCCTTAGAGACTTATGTTACCCCTAACTCCCACTAACTAAAAGTATTATAAATGTAAAAGATTTAGATAACACAAGGTATGTTCTGTGACCCAAAGCAAATGAAATTAGAAATCAATAACGAAGAGAAACGTGAGAAATTCACAAATGTGTGGAAATTAAACAACACACTACTAAATAATCAATGGGTCAAAGCAGAAATCACAAGGGAAACTAGAAAAAATCTGAGAACAATGCATAGAAAGCACAATGTATCAAAAGCATGAGACAAAGCAAAAGCGTGCTTAGAGGTAAATATATAGTTACAAGTGCCTATATTAAAAAAGGAGAAAGACCTCAAATCAATAATCTAACTTCCATTTGAAGAAACTAGAAAAAAAGCAGAATTAAACCCAAACCAAGCAGAAGGAAGGAAAAAATAAAAATTAAAACAGTAGTCAATGAGACAAAGACTAGGAAACAATAGAGAACTCAATGAAGTAAAAATTGGTTCTTGGAAAATGTATAAACTTTAAGCTAAACTGACAAAAAAGAGAAAAGATGTAGATTATTAAAATAACGAATGAGAGAACATTATTATTAACCTTATAGATGTTAAAAGGTTTAAAAGAAAATACCATTAACAACTCTACACCAACAAATTAGAAAATCTAAAGGAAATGGATGTATGAGAAAGACACAACCTACCTAATCAGATTCAAAGAGAAACAGAGAATCTGAACATAACAGCAATAAATGAAGAAATTTAATTAATAGTAAAAAAATGTTTCCGGAAAATAAAGCCCAGGATCATATGGCTTCACTGCTAAATGCTACTCAACTTTTTAAAGATTAAAATCAATTTTTCACAAACTCTTTCAAAACATAAGAGAAGAATAAACACTTCCCAACTCCTTCTAGAAATCTGGTATTACCCTGATACCAAAACCAAAGATATCACAGAAAAGAGAACTGAAGATCAATATCCTCTATAAATGTAGATCGAAATATCCTCCACAAAATAACTGTCAAACCAAATTCAACAATATATAAAAATGATTATACATGTTGTTCACAAGCAAGTGGGATTTATTCTAGATTTGGAAAGTTTGTTCAACATGAAAATCAATGCATGTTGAAAATCAATCAATGTAATACATCATATTAATAGAATAAAGGACAAAAACACACATTATCATCTCAGCACATGCAGGAAGCCATTTTACAAAATCCAATACCTTTTCATGATAGAAAAGACTAAGAAATAAACTAAGAATAGAAAGGAAATTCTTCAACCTAACAAGGGTTATCTGTGACAAACCCACAGCTGTCATTATACTTCATGGGGAAAGGTTGAAAGCTTTTCCCTAAGAAATGGAATAAATCAAGAATGTTTGCTCTCACCACATGCCCTCAACATCATACTGGCAATTCTAGTCAGAAAGAATTAAGCAAGAAAATGAAATAAAAAGCATCATAGTGGAAAGCAAGAATTAAAACTATCCTGATTGGCAGGTGTCATATATGTCGTATATATAAAATTCTCAAGAATCTACAAAAAAATTAGAGCTAATAAATATATTTAGCAAGAATGCAGAATGCAAAATCAAAATGCAAACATCAACTATGTTTCTGTATATTAGCAATGAACAGCCTGAAAATAAAATTAAAAAATAATTCCATTTATAATAGCATCAAAAAGCAGAAATACTTAGGAATCAGTGTAACCTAGGAAATGCAAGACTTGTACACTTAAAACTATAAAAAAGTATTGAAATTAAAGGACACTAAATAAATGGAAAGATATCCCTGTTCATAAATTTGAAGACTTAATTTGTTAAAATGGTGGTACTTCCCAGATTGATCCAAAAATTCAACACCATCTCTATCAAAATTTCAGTGTTTTTTTTTCAAAATTTGACAACCTGATCTTAATATTTATATGGCAATACATGGGACAAAGAATAGAACAAACAATCTTGAAAAAGAAGACCAAAGTTAAAGAACTCATATTTCCCAATTTTAAAATCTTCTACAAAGATGCAGTTATTAAGATAGTATGGAACTGGCATAAAGACAGGCATATAGCAGAATGGAAACAGAACTGAGAGTCCAGAGATAAACCTACATTTTTGGTCAGTTGATTTATAACAAGGGTGTCAAGACAATTGAATGAGGAAAGAATAGTGCAAGGAAAACTGAACACCCACATGTAAAAGAATAAATTTGGACCTTTACCTCAAATCATACACAAAAATTAACTGAATAAATCATAGCCATAAATATTAGGACTGAAATTATAAAATCCCTAGAAAGAAACACAGGATTACATTTTTGTGACCTTAGACTAAGCAATGGTTTCATAGATATGGCACCAAAAGCAAAAGTGACAAAAGAAAATAGTAGATAATTAGATTTCATCAAAGTTAAAAACTCTTGGGCATCAAAGGACACCATCAAGGAAGTGAAAGACAACCCACAGAATGGGAGAAAACAATTATAAATCACATATATCATAAGACGAATAACCCAATTAAAATCTGGACAAATTATTTGAATAGGCGTTTCTCCAAAAAGACATATAAATGACCAATAAGCACAGGGAAAAACAGTCAAAATCATTAGTCATTATGTAAATACACAACAAAACCACCGTATCACTTCACACCAACTAGAATGGCTAAAAATAAAACAGAAAATGTTACAGAATGTGGATACATTGAAACTGTTATACATTCTAGTGGAATACAAAATGGTGCAGCTATTTTGGAGTACTTTTGCAATGTCTTAAGATAACAAAGACAGAGTACCCATGTGACCCAGTAGTTCCACTCCTAGGTATATATCCAAGGGAACTGAAAAAGTGTGTCCACATAAAATCTCATGCGTGGATGTTCATAGCAGCATTATTCACAGCAACCAAAAAAGTGGAAATAAGCCAAATGTCTATCAACTGACGAATGGATAAACAACGTGGTATATCCATTCAAGGGAATATTAAGGCCATAAAGAAGTAAAGTTCTAAAACACACAACATGGATGAACTTTGAAAACACTATGCTAAGTGAAAGAAGCCAGATATAAAGAATCACATATTATTATGATACTATTTTTATAAAATGTCCAGAAGAGGCAAATTCATAGAGACAAAATACATTAGTGATTTTCAGGGACTGTGGGGAGAAGAGAATGGGAGTGACTACTAATAGGTACAGTGTTTCTACTGGAGTGATGAAAATGTACTGGAATAAGAGTGGTAATGGTTTTGCTACTTAGTGAATATATTAAAAACCCAAAAGCCCACTTTGGGGCACCTGGGTGGTTCAGTGGGTTCAGTGTCCAGCTCTTGATTTTGGCTCAGGTCACAATCTCACAGTTTGTGAGTTCGAGGCCCTTGTCAGGTTCTGCACATCACAGAGCCTGTTTGGGATTCTCCCTCTTTGCCCCTCTCCCACTCTCACTCTCTCTGTCTCTCTCAAAATAAATAAATAAAATTTAAAAAAAAAACCACTTAATTACATACTTGAAATGACTGAATTGCATAGTATGTGAATTATAGCCAAATTCTTTGAAGGCAATTACCAAAATTAAAAAAAAAATACATTACATACTACAGATACTCCATCAATTAGCCCCTAATTACTGAGGATTTGCTTGATCAATATATATACACCTATTTATATACTGAAACTTGGAATAACCTGTCCTCAAACTTCTTTTTTTTTTATAGCTCAAGCTCTTATTTATTAATAATCTATTTGGAAATGAAATGTAGAAGAGCCTTAGGAATAATGTTAGCAATTCTGAAGCTATTCAGCTGGCTTTCCAAGATTTCTCACATATATGAAATCATAGCAATGATACATTAAAATACATCTAACATACTGAATATACTTATGTTAGTAACTATATTCATTTTGTATATCTTGATTCCACTCATTTATTAAGGGTCTTGTTTAAATTATATCAGCTTTTTTGACTCATCCTCAACTTTCTTGCCCAATGTGTGAATCTCCAGCTTTCATTTTGAGGTCAGTCAAAAGATGCTGGTAAATTCTCTGAAAAGTAATGATCATCAGTAAGCCATGAGACAAAGACAAAGCTTCCCTCCACAAACCTATGCAGCATGAAAGGAATTTCCATCAGCTGGCACCATAAAGCTCTTAAGTCCCACCTACATGATGGATGTTTATCTGTCTGTTCTTTAGAAGAAGAAAATAGTGCACCAACGGTCCATTTTGTCTGACAAGTCAGCATGGCACAGACCCTACAATTATTCTGCTTTTTCACAGCTAACATAAAAATAGCTCAGAGTGGAGACTGATAACCAAGGGAGCCGCACCTGAAAAGCTGCTACGTATTAATAGATGACACCCTTGATGGTATGATATGATGTTAATTAATTTGAGCTTTCTCAAATTGAGTATTCCCTTATCCCCCTCCATTTACATAACAAGGGAATGTTGCTGCTGCACGTTTGAAACTTGGGTTTCCCAGCTGCTAACCAGGTCACTACTTTTACTGAACACCTTGTGGACAGTTTAAGATGGCAGAATGATTTATTTACCACTTTAGCTTCCTTTAATGCATTTTAAAATGCACACTTCCTGCTACCTAAATAGAAACTCAAAACTCATTCTATGGGGCACTTGGCTGACTCAGTCAGTAGAGCATGCAACTCTTGATCTTGGTTGGGGACATGAGTTTGAGCCCCACATAAGGAACAGAGTTTACTTTAAAACAAAAAACAAGGGGCACCTGGGTGGCTCAGTCGGGTGAGCGTCCGACTTCAGCTCAGGTCACGATCTCACGGTTCGTGAGTTCAAGCCCCGGGTCAGGCTCTGGGCTGATGGGTGAGCCTGGAGCCTGCTTCCGATTCTGTGTCTCCCTCTCTCTCTGCCCCTCCCCCATTCATGCTCTGTCTCTCTCTGTCTCAAAAATAAATAAACATTAAAAAAAAAATAAAACAAAAAACAAAAACAAACACAAACAAACAAACAAAAAAAAACCCTCATTCTACGAAACTAGTTGAGAACTGTAAATACCAGTTAGTGGAGGTAGCAGTCTATATTAATTCCACAATAAATAAATGTATTCAATGCACATTCCCTCTTTTCGCTCTGAATCAGCACTCTTTAATGTTCTTACAGGCACTCTTGCTCTGGGACCTTTTCTTCAATTTTGAAAACATTCCCTTGTGTAATCTGAGCTTCCCTGCTTCCATCTCACTTTGTTCAAAGTGTCTAGTCACAGATGCTAACCTTTCTCAAACCTATACCATTCCTCCTTCCTGGAAACACAGCCCAGCCAAAATCCCCAGCCCACCATTTTTTTCTGACGTAGAATAGATAATATTCAAAATTAACAATGGCAACTCTTTCTATTCTAGACAGAAATGATCATTAATCCTTTTGCTGACTTTTGTTGGTTGTCAGCTCTTGAGTGGGCAAGATATCTAGGATACTTATAATTGTGTCTAGCCATTTTTACTAAACAGTCACTTTGTTTTGTATGTATGAAGAGAATAAACAGAGGTTCCTTGACTCTTTGCTTCTCTTAGTTTTACAGAAAATAACATTAAAGAAGGGGATATTCTTTTCTTTTCCCAAATTGGTGATAATTATCCCCACCAGTATCTTCTATTTTTTAAAAGAATACACAAAAACAAAATAAAATATACTTTGCAATTCTCTAATTTTGCAGGGATGTATGAGGATTAAAATATATATATATATATATTTGGGGGAGTCATATGGGTAGCTCAGTCAGTTGAGCGTCTAACTCTCAATTTTGGCTCAGGTCACGATCTTGTAGTTCATGGGATCGAGCCCCACATCAGCTCCACGCTGACAGTGTGGAACCTGCTTGGGATTCTCTTTCTCCCTCTCTCTTTGCCTCTTTCTCAATAAATAAATAAACATTTAATAAAATATATGAGAACACAAACATCTTACACAATAAGAGAATGATACAAAATAATATTGTTTTTTATCATTACTTGAAGTTTTTATCTCCTCACAATGCCAGTTACCAAACTCAATGATCAATCAGATCACATGGCAAATCTGGGATAAAAATTTGGGAACCCAGTGAACATCTGGCTGAAATTTCTCGCCAAAGGGTGAAAAACACTCTGGTTATAGCTGAAGGTTTCTGTGCTAATTATGACTCTAAATTATTCAGTTTTGTTGAAGAGGCATTTATGAAGCACCCTTTGCACCAAGCACTGTGATTGCAACTAAAGATACATGAGCGCAAAAGTGCCTTGAACATAATCCCAACTAGTTCACAGTCTGGTTACTGAGACCTGCCAACCACAAACTGTAAATATGTGAAGGAGATATAACAGGGATAGAGAAGCAATTAATTCTGAATCAGGGGTCAATTATAAAGAGGGAAGCATACCAGCCATTTATAATTATAAGTTAATGTGCTATGTCTCCCTGGGATATTTCTAATTATGAAATGAAGGACTCTATCTTCCGTTAATAGAATTTCCAATGTCTGTAAAATCTTAATGGAAAGGATTTTTATTTTAAACACTGAAGATTGAATACATGCACTCAACCATTATATCTCTAGGAACCCCCCTCCAAAATTACTGTAAAATATTTTAATAATATTCATAAATCTTCAAACACACAGAAAATAGAGGAGATGACAACAGACAAGAAATATCTAAATATTGAGAGACTGAAAGCAGATGGTCTAGTGCTATGTGATTTAGCAGATCAGAGATCCCTCAAATTTATACACCAAAAGGATGCAAGCCAATTTCCAGGAGTAAGAGATCAGAAAATGGGTGCAACTGGTGTCTCTGGCTATGAGACATACAGAAAATTTCCAAACACAGTTTGGATTGAAATTGAAATTGAATTGAAATTGACTGAAAGTCTGTATGAAAAGCAATCAGACCCTCAGGTCCCATCCTCCAAATTATAAGACTAAGCAACCTTTCCTACCCCTTCATGTCTGAGAGCTGAAGATTTATTCTCAAGTAATGGAACCATACAGATGCAGGGATATCAGGGACAGATGGGAGAAGGGTGAGACGCCATATTGAAAACAGGAGGACACCCTACAGCAAAAATAGAAAGAAATGTTCTTGAAAACTATCAGAGAGAAAAGACAAATTCCTTTCAAATAAATGTCAGTTACATTGTGTGTCGATTTAACATTATTAGTAATAAATAACTGAAAACAACAGAGAAAAAAATTCAAAGTGCTGACTGTCCAGCTTGACAATTCTTAACTGTCAACTGGGAATTTTATGTCAGGATGAAATATCACTCAAGTGAAGATGGACTAAGGATATTTTCAGATAGGAAATAAAGTTCAGAGTCTTATAAATCAGTACTGAAAAAACTACTAAAGGATGTACTTTAGAAACAAGCAAAAACAACACACAGAGAGTGAGAGGCAATTGGGTAAACTTGTGTAACTGCAGAATAGAAGATAATTGACTTGGCTTCCAGTAAGTGAAATTAAAGTTAAAAACATCAAATAAGGTGAGAAACAGTGTTTAATGACTGGTTGAGTTTGTTAAAGTCCTCATCTCATTTGGGAAAGTATAGAGATATTGTATAACTTTAGCTAATTTATGGAACTTAATTAACTTTATTTTTTTTTCCAATCCTCATTTATTTTTGGCTCTTGGGGCAATGTCATCCTTTCAATACCAAAAAAAAAAAAAAAAAAAAAAAAAAAAAGGCAAGTTCAACACAAAGTAGAAATTTGAAGTGTAAGACAGAACAAAACCAAGGTGGGCAGGGAGAAGGAAATAGCAAAAGCAAGATATGAGATGTTGCCAAAAGATGAAGGGTCTCCTTGTACCCTCTCTGGAGGAATGACTCAAATATTTAGGTGACAATACACACCTTTCCATAAATACACAAGAGGGCTGGGTTTTTGTTAAGAAAAGGTGGGCATGGGAGAGCCTTTCTGGGAGCCTTAGGGCAAGGCTAGTCTCTCCTCCCTCTCTTGGCCTTCTTTTCCAACCAGGGGAAAAGGACAGAACCCAGCATGTGCAGGAGGTGAAGTAGGAGAGAGAGGAATCCCCTAGACAGAGTGGGGCAGACCCCTGAAAAGGAAACAGCCCGAGACAGAGCTTGGAAGGAGACTAAAAATGGAGATTATACTGTTATCACCTCCCCTGAAGCTGAGAAAGGAAAAGGGAAATACCTGAAAATTAGGACTTCAATAGCCTGGATCCCCCTCTCCAAAACTGCTCTAGAATGGAAAAGCCTATATCCTTTTCTTACAGGTACCTCCACTTGCTATGAAGTAGCTTGCTTTCCTTTCCCCTGGACTACCACATGGATTAGGATGGTGCCCATGTATCCAGTTTTCAGTACATGGTTCCAAATGGGATCTGATGAGACCCAGCTTCTTGGAGAATTATCTTAAAAACAAACGGAAATATGACCTGGACAGATGGAAGAAATGGGCACCAAAAAGAAATACAGGGTTACCCAGAAGGGTAGAAATCTAGGCTTCCCAGAGTGGAAGAGAGGAGACATTTAAGAAACAATAAATACTTGAGTGCTTACTATGTGCCAGGCACTGTTCTAGGAACCTTCCATCCACCTTCCAAAAAAGGAAAAGAAAATAAGACAGAGGCAGAAAATGCAAACTCTGAGGGACAGGAAAAGGGCAGTTGAGGAAGAAGGCTGAGGGACCTGAGAAGCCTGAGGTGATGGTGCTCTGCTTTAGGCCTCCTCTTCTTCTGTGATGGCATCCTGGTACTGGTGGCACTAGGAGACAAAGTCATTCCTGCTGGTCCCAGCTGCAGTGAACTCCATCTGGTCCACACCCTCACCTGAGTACCAGTAGAGGAAGGTCTTGTGCCAAAACATGGCCATGAGCTGGCAGCCATCATGTTCTTGGCATCAAAGACCTGCTGGGTGAGTTTGGACACAGTGAAGGCCACACACCACTGGCTTCCATGGCTGGTCAAAGGAGCAAAGCCAAGCCTGAAGAGGTAGAGACACAGGAAGGGCACCAACTTGACAGCTGGTTTGTGGAGGCCAACATTGAGCTGACCAGGAAAGCGGAGGCTATTGGTGACACTGTTCACAGTGGCTGAGACCAGGTGGTTCTGGTCCCACAGTGGGTGTGGTCAGCTTGATGGTGTGAAAGCAGATTTCCTAAAGGGCTCAGTTGTCAATTCAGTGGGTCTCACCCACATTCTCTACCATCTGACAGTCAGAAAGGGTGGTGTTTTAGGGCTCAGCCAAAGCACCCAACACTTTAGTGAGGGTACCACCCTGAAGGTGTTGGTGATGCAGTCTTGCTGATGAGCAAGGTGCCCACCCCGTAGCTTGTGCCCCCACCTAGCGAGTGGGTCCTCTTGGCCCTTCTGTAGAATGGCCCTTTGTCCAGTTGTTGCCTGCCCCAAACCAACCAGAAACAAAGTTGTCTGGTCTCCACATCTGGTCAAAAGGACCTGAGTGACCAGAGTCCATAGTCCTGGGTTCTAGATCCACCAAGGTAGCATGAGGAACGTATCTGTCACCTGTGGCTTCATTGTGGTACACACAGACGTTTTTCAGCTGCAGGTCACTGTAGGTAGGTTCCAGGGGGATCGATGCCATACTCCTCACTAATTACCTCTCAGAACTTGGCACCGACCTGGTTGCCACACTGACCAGTCTGGATGAGCACGATTTCCCTCAGAGTTAAAATTTACTTTATTTTATTTTTGCTCACCTCAAGGTGTGTACAGGACAAGAAAATGATATCGGATTTTTTTTCTATGTTGCTAATGGCAGGCTAGCAGTATGAGACATGTCCCAGAGGCTACAGCACTGAGGTCTGAATGCAGGGACAGGAAGGTTCTGAGAGTAGAACTTAATTAACTTTAAAGATTTATTTTTAAAATGTATTAATGTTCCATGCTTCTGAAATACTGTCAATGTTTTACTTCTTGTATGCCAGTTACATGAATGTTCATTTTGTGATAAATTCATTTTTGTTGTGTACAATTTTATGTATGCATATTATACTTCAATATATTTTAATTAAGGGAAAGTAAAAAAAAAAATAATTAAAATATTAGCAGCTTCCAACCTGGGAGAGGAGAAAAATAAAGGAATTTTTTTAAACTCTATAAGCCCACAGAGGTAGAAATGGGGTTAAAAAAAAAAGTAAGCAAAAAAAAAAAATTACATATGTGTGTGTGTGTGTGTTAAATAAATAGCAAGAAACATGATGAAATAAATTAATCCAAATTAGTCAGGGCTACTTAAATAAAATTAAGTAATCTTTTAAAAGATACTACTATTTATTGGATTTTCTATAAACAGCCAAACATCTCAGCTATATAATATTGTTTCATGCTTATTTATTTATTTTGAGAGAGACAGAACACAAGAGCTTGAGTGGAGAAGGGTAGAGAAAAAGTTAGAATTCCCAGCAGGCTCCATGCTGTCAGGGCAGAACCCGACATGGGGCTCGATCTCATGAAGCCATCAGATTGTGACCTGAGCCAAAATCTAGATTTGGACACTTAACTGACTGAGCCACCCAGGCACACCATCAGATATATAATATTTAGAAAAGGAATATTTAAATTACCCCAATTTTCTTTGGGTAAAAAAAAAGATTCACTTGATATATTTTTATCTGACTTAGTCATTCTAGTATTGATGGGAAATTGAGTTTAAGGCAAAAACATGGGACAATACAAAATAGTTCCAAGGACAAATAATAATATTGGGATATTTTTAATAAACTTCCTTTAGAAATTGATAAATTAAATAGAAAAAAATAAAAGAAAAAGATAAAAATCCAAACAGTGCAATTGAAAAGCTTGGTCTTAAATAATTCTGCCTCCATCAGAGACTATATTAAGCATGCATAAAAATTTGTCAGGTAGTGGGGCATCTGGGTGGCTCAGTCAGTTAAGCATCCAACTCTTGGGGCGCCTGGGTGGCTCAGTCGCTTAAGCGTCCGACTTCAGCTCAGGTCACGATCTCGCGGTCTGTGAGTTCGAGCCCCGAGTGTGGCTCTGAGCTGATGGCTCAGAGACTGGAGCCTGCTTCTGATTCTGTGTCTCCCTCTCTCTCTGCCCCTCCCCATTCATGCTCTATCTCTCTCTGTCTCAAAAATAAATAAAACGTAAAAAAAATTTAAAAAAAAGCATCCAACTCTTGATTTCAACTCATGTCATGATCTCACATTTTCATGAGTTTGAGCCACACATCACTCTGTGAGCACTGACTGCACAGAGCCTGCTTGGGATTCTTCCTCTCTCCTTCTCTCTCTGCCCCTCCACTGCTGGTGCTCTCTGTGTCTCTCTCAAAAATTAAAAAAATAAAAAAATAATTAAAAATTTTGTTAGGTACCATATATGTCATAAAGAAGATTCAATAAACATTGAAGAACTAATCCCATATTGTCCATGTTCCCTGATCACATTCCAATTGAATTTGAAATCAATCATTACTACAAAGTTTATAAGAGTAATTATTTTAATATTTTCTTAATGTTTATTTTTGAGACAGAGAGAGACAGAGTGTGAGTGGGGGAGAGGCAGAGAAAGAGGGCGACACAGAATCTGAAACAGGTTCCAGGCTGTGAGCTGTCAGCACAGAACCTAATGGGGGATTGAACCCAAGAACCACTAGATCATGACCTGAGCTGAAGTTGGATGCTTATCCGGCTGAGCCACCCAGGCACCCCAAGAGAAATTATTTTAATAATAATAACCACCTCTACCACCACTGTCAGACACCTGAAAATATAATCCAATCGATCCATGGGTTTAAAGAAATAATGTTGGAAATTATAAAATAGGTAGAAATATAAGAAAATAATCCTCAAATTTATATTATAAAATTATTTTTTTAAAAACAAGGTAGAGTTAAAATAAAATGAATTTGTTCAAATCAAGAATCAAAGAGGAAAAAATAGAGTAAATCCAAAGAAAGAAGATGAATCAAATAAACACGCACACAAAGAAAAAAAGGTAATAAAAAGGAAAAGAGAAATGATCAGCAAATACAAAATAAGATAGAGAAATATGACTAATAAACAAACCTCTAATAATTACTACTACATGAAAAAATTATTCACAGAAAAATCATTAATCAGAATAAAGGGAGATAAAGTATAACCCTCAAGGGAACAATGCATTAAGAACTCTCAAAAACATGAATATGTATACCTCTAGCAACATCACTTTAAAACACAAAAGCAAAAATAATTACAAGCAGAAATCGGCAAGATAACAATCATAGTGGGAGTTTTTTGTCTCCTTCCTTCCTTCCTTCCTTCCTCCTTCCTTCCTCCTTTCCTTCCTTCCTTCCTTCCTTCCTTCCTTCCTTCCTTCCTTCCTTCCTTCCTTCCTTCCATTTTTAGAGAGGGAGAGAGCAGGAGTGATAGAGAGAGAAGAGGGAGAATCTTAAGCAGGCTCCACACTGGTGGAGCACAACACAGGGCTTGATCTCACCACCCTGAGATCAAAATCAAGAGTCAAATGCTTAACCAACTGAGCCACCCAGGTACCACTTTTATTTTCTTTTTTATTTTTTTTTAAATTTTTTTTTCAACGTTTTTTTATTTATTTTTTGGGACAGAGAGAGACAGAGCCTGAACGGGGGAGGGGCAGAGAGAGAGGGAGACACAGAATCGGAAACAGGCTCCAGGCTCCGAGCCATCAGCCCAGAGCCTGACGCAGGGCTCGAACTCACGGACCACGAGATCGTGACCTGGCTGAAGTCGGACGCTTAACCGACTGCGCCACCCAGGCGCCCCTATTTTCTTTTTTTAAACAAACATCTCACAAAGTTGATAGATCAACCTCGGAAAAGTTACATTTGAGAGGTTTTTTTTTTCAATTTTAGGGTGTTTTCTGGGTGGTGATGGTGGTAGTGGTGTGTATGTGTGTTTGCTTTTAATTAATGGAGGACTTCAATTAACACTTTCTATAAAAATATTATAAACTAGTCATATACAGGCATAGAAAAATTGACCACAAAAAGCAAGAGAAAATTCAAAAGCAGAAACAGGTAGACAGATAGATGAACGACTGATACCAGCTTCAGTATAGTTGTAATTTCGGAAAAGAAAGGATGGAAATTGGATTTTGAATGGATACAAGGAGGCTTCAACCCTTATCTTCTATATTTCCTTTGTTTAAAAATAAAACCCTGAAGCAAGTACGTAAAAGTGTCACAATTTGTCAAGTATCAGCATTAGCTTTAAGTGTCTTCCTCACATCATTCTCTGTGCGTTACAGTATGTTTGAATTATTTTATAAAAAAACAAACACATGAATAATAATGGTTCCTGGAATATCTGTATGAAATGAGAATTACTGAGATTTATTTTTCAAAGATCAGTTCTCCCAAGTAAAAGACTATAGATAGATAGATCAATCGATTGATCGATTGATCTAAATAAAAGTATGAACTGAGGAAAACAGTGTCATGCCGTGTTGATGTCCACCCTCAGGCAGTTACAGCACTGGATCCCAGTCAATAACTTGGGTGTGGGATCAGGGACCAGTGCCTGAGAGAAAAGTTTACAGAGGCTAAGAAGGGCAAGGACTGGACCCCCACCTGTACTAGGGCTATATCCCGTTCATCAGGATACCAAACATAAATCCAGCATGCGTTGGGTGAATCACTATTCTTCATGTTCAGTCCCAATGCTTCAGGAGAGACTCCCTTAATTTTTGCTCCAGAGCTGAACACCTGACCCAGATCTGGCCAATCAGAGTGCCATATTACTTCACACACACTCCATGGTTCTTGGAGATTCCCATGATTCAAGCTGTACCAATCAGAGCTGTTCCCAGGACTGCTACTGAAATTGTCAAGGAAGAGAAACCCTATACAGGAACCATGAGTATTGAAAGTTCATGAATAGTTGAAGCTTCTGGTGATCATCCGTGCTACCATCTGGGAAGCCAGACAAGAGAACCAGGTTCCAGAAACCAGGAAAGAGAGAGAGGACAAGGGAGGAATGGGGAGAGGAGAGGAAGTCCCTTATCCTCTTGTATTTTTCTGATAAATGAGTATCAATTCTCTTTTTGACTTAAGCTAGTTCTCATGAGTTTTTGTTTTAAGTAAAAGGGTCCAGAGCCTATTATCCCAGCCATAAAAATTAGGCAAAAACCCTAGTGCTAGCTGAAGAAAGATTTTCATGGCCAATGATTGTGCTGATGCAAGAGGAGGCTGACATTCCCCTGGTGGTGATAGATTTTGCAGGGTCATTTATACCTGTTTAACTTTGTGATCGATGGTGTAGACCTCTGAGGCCGCTAGCAGAAGGAAGGTATAGCCTGTGGCAATGAAACTGATTTTTTAACTGTGTGAACTCTGTGTTGGACTTACAGTCTCACCCTCACCCTCACGAGGACAGCCCACCAGGAGAAACTGAGCTCCTCAGCCCAAAACTGAGACATTATTCTGAAGAACCTGTAACATCCACATGAGAACAGCCAGTGAAGAGGGAGAATAACACTCAACAGTCAACTTTCTTTAAATATGAACATAAGGGAAAGGATAGGATGATCTACAAAACTACCCTTTCTAAGAAGCATCTCCTAGGAGGAATAAGACCATAGAGTAAACTTGATGTCCCAGAGATATGTCAAATGGAACTTGTCTAAATAAAACCAGTAATCCTGTGTCACAAACGTGACCCTTCACCCACCCCTGCCCTATATTTATCACATAATGAAGTAGGTAGGCTGCAGTCCCTTTACAGCAGTGCCTGAACTATATTTGGAAGGAAATACTTGATAGAGTAAAAGGTGATGCTTCCTCCATTCATCTCCTGTCCCAAGGTCACAAGGGCCAGTAAGCATCAACAGTTCAGAAAATAAGGAGCAACCACCCTGCCTAAGAGAGGGGGAGGTTTGGGGAATGGTTTGTGGCTCCAGAAAAAGAGTGAAGAGAAGGGGAAAACAACCAAGAGTAAATAAAGGAGTAAAGAGGAGGAGTCAAGAGTTGATATGAAACCAAAGGCAGGAGGGGAGAAAGGGCAAGGGGGTTTTAAGCACAGGACTATAAAAGAAGTAATCTGGAAAGCTTGCTTTCCTGGCACCCATGGTGACCACCATCTGACCACAAGACCTTGGGTCAAGTATACAATGTTCAGGAATGTTTCTCTGCATGTTTTGCAGGAACAAGTGAAGAGAACAGTTTCACAGGTAGATAAATATTATGTAGAAAACCAAAGCATTACAGAAAAAGTATATAGACTCAGGAGATCATGAGAAATTAGGCTTCATGAAATCTTGGAAATACCAAGAGACTTTAAAACTTCCACAAGAAAGGAAGGTGGGCTCAAGGCACCCTTTGCTTGTTCTCAAGGGGCCGTGAGACTCACCCTGACAAAAGATCATCCAAATGACATCCTAAATGACAAAAGATAATCCTGTTCTCTAAATGATGCCATTATCCTTCAGCATGCTCAAAGCATTCCCAGTTTTTTCTCTCCATCACCACTCACATTCTGCCAGTCTGTTTCCCTCCATGAGTTCTCTGAACACATTTCAGTGTCCTTCCCTCAAGCTCTTTCCTTCCCAAATACTCTTCTTCTTTTTTTTTTTTAAATTAATGTTTACTTATTTTTATTAATTTTTTTTTTAATTTACATCCAAGTTAGTTAGCATACAGGGCAACAATGATTTCATGGGTAGATTCCTTGATGCCCCTTACCCGTTTAGCCCTTCCCCCCTCCCACAACCCCTCCAGTAACCCTCTGTTTGTTCTCCATATTTAAGAGTCTCTTATGTTTTGTCCCCCCTCCCTGTTTTTATATTATTTTTGCTTCCCTTCCCTTGTGTTCATCTATTCTGTGTCTTAAAATCCTCATATGAGTGAAGTAATATGATGTTTGTCTTTCTCTGACTAATTTAGCTTAGCATAATACCCTCTAGTTCCACTCACATAGTTGCAAATGGCAAGATTTCATTATTTTTCATTGCCAAATAATACTCCATTGTATATATGCACCACATCTTCTTTATCCATTCATCCATTGATGAACATTTGGGTTCTTTCCATCCTTTGGCTATTGTTGATAGTGCTGCTACAAACATTAGGATGCATGTGCCCCTTCGAAACAGCATACCTGTATCCTTTGGATAAATACCTAGTAGCGCAATTGCTGGGTCATGGGGAAGTTCTATTTTTAATTTTTTCAGGAACCTCCATACTGTTTTCCAGAGTGGCTGCACCAGATTGCATTTCCACCAGCAGTGCAAAAGAGATCCTCTTTCTCCACATCCTCACCAACATCTGTTGTTGCTCAAGTTGTTAATGTTAGTCATTCTGACAGGTGTGAGGTGATATCTAATTGTGGTTTTGATTTGTATTTCCCTAATGATGAGCAATGTTGAGCATTTTTTTCATGTGTTGGTTGGCCATCTGGATGTCTTCTTTGGAGAAGTGTCTCTTCATGTCTTTTGCCCATTTCTCTACTGGATTTGTTTTTTGGGTGTTGAGTTAATTATTTTTGAGAAAGAGACAGAGTGCAAGAAGGGAAGGGGCAAAGAGAGAGAGACACAGAATCTCAAGCAGGCTCCGGGCTCCAAGCTGTCAGCACAGACCCCAATGTGAGGCTCAAACTCACAAACCATAAGATCATGACCTGAGCTGAAGTCGGATGATTAACTGACTGAGCCACCCAGGCACCTCCCAAATACTCCTCTTCTTAGAGTCTCCATCTGTGTTTGGTTCAACTGCCTACCCAGCCCCCTAACAGAAAACCAAGTGACTCCTTATATCCCTCTCTCTCTCCCTTGGTCCCTTGAACACTAACTTGTCTCTGTTCTGCCCCCTAAATATTATTCCTGCTTCATCTCCACTCCTACCATACCAGTCCAGGAGTCTACTCCCTTGTCTAGAAATGGCCATCTTTCAATTTTCTTCATCTTCTTTATAGTGCCACCAAAATGATCTTTCTAAAACGTATTTTATCATAGCACACACTTGCTTAAAACTTATCTGTGACTTCCCATTGCTTGTACCATGAAGCCTGGTTTTACCTGTCATGTCATCTAATCCCAGGACCCTCAACTCTACTCCACTAGCCATACACAACCATTTGGAGTTCCAGTGTCTGCTCCACCATTTTTCTTCTTGTGGTTCCCTTGGCTGTACCCTCCTATCTCATGGACAATTTCTACTCACCTTATAGACACTACCTCTTCTACAAAGACTTCCCCAAGCACAGCTCAGCTATTTTCTTCTGTGTACCTACATCACTCCATACAGAACTCCTAATGGCTTCTTTCATGCTGAGATACGATCCCACTTACACAACCTCCCCTCATCTATGAGCATACTGAGGGCAATGTATATGTCATCTCTAAGTCCCCATCCCTCAAGCATAAATGGAAGTAAAGTTCACTTTAGAGGGATACTATGAGAACAAAGAGAATTCATGAATGTGTGGGATTTAGCCAGTGCCTAGAACACAATTAGTTTTTGAAAATAGTATTCTGTTATCTGTACCCCCACTTCCCACATACACCCAGAACCTAGTCTGAGGCCCAGAACTGAGTATATCCTGTTGTGTCACACCCCCTCACTGGACCCCTAGAGTGTTCCAGATAAACTGGGGACTCTTTAGCAAGGCTCACAAGGCCTTCATGGCCTGGTCCCTAGACTCACCACCTAAGTACCCTTCTCTTCTGTCTTAGCTTGATGACGCTAATCCAATAACTGCTTAGGTATCATGTCTCAGAGGAAGTTTCCCTGGAAACTCAGACTGAGAAAACTATCCCTCTCCTACATCCCTATACAACCCAGATCATATTCCATAAGATCTGTACCAAGTCATATTGAAACCAACTTTCTATGTATCTGAATCCCCATTACACTGTAAACTGAAGGAGAAAAAATTATATTTTTGTATAATCATCATGCTAGACAAAGAGCCCAGAAAGAGTATATGCTCAAGAGAATTCTGTCAAAATGAATGGAATGAAGTTGAATTCAGCGAGGGCAATGATATTATGATCATCCAGATCTCACAGAAGAGGAAACTGAGGCTCAGGGAAGTTATAGAACAAATTAACTTCAGTCTTGGAGGGATGGAGATGTGGCTAGAATCCCAATCTTCTTCTTCTGAAGTCTATGCTATTTTAACACAGCAGATGCCTCCATGAAACAGGATATTTCAATGTTTTTCTTACTTGCAGGATTTTAATCGAATCTTGAAGTGGCTTAACCAGTTTGCAATCAGTGCCCTTATCTATAATTCACTGATAAAACCAGTAAAGCTAAATGATAATCACCAAGATAAAGAGGCAAATTGCAAATCCTGGAACTGAACTTGTTCTAGAAAACTGGTGTTGTCATGCAGATAAATAAAAAGGATCTGCCTTTAGAAAAATCCAACCCAACTTATCAAAAGTAAAAAGTCAACCAAATGCAAAAATCTCCCCACAGCTAACCATGTATCTCATGATATCTCATGACTTCCTGGCCCCTGCGAAAGGCAAAATCTCTCAGAGGTAACAACAACAACAAAAATATATTTAAAAAGTAAGAGAAGAGAAACCCGTTGGTATAACAGAGCAGAGGGTTACAAATGGATTCATCAGAGGAAATTGCTAAAATGCCTACAGGTGTGAGAGGTCCCATATGTTCACACTATTCAGGAATCCTTTGGGAAAAAAAGATTAAGTTCTCAGAGAGAAGACAGTCTGTACCCACTCCATGGATGATGAAAGGCGTCCAGACCTAATTATGTTACTTTCAGCAGAACCGCATCTGGAGTGACTTCTCAAGTGTAAAGACAACAGAAAGTGTGAGATCAGGAGGGGGGCTGGCATATCTCAGTGCAACATCACAGATGCCTTGTGGAACAATGGGACCTCAGAAGTGCCTCACGCTGAGCTTTTTGAGACACCACAACAAACTGGAGTAAAAAAACCCAGGGTTACTCCAGCATGCCTTCACCCATATGTTGACTGAAGAGGTTGTTTCCTTGTTGTCTCTTATTTACTTTCCCCACGCTTACCCCCAAAGCTTTCTTTTAAAGTGTATTACATAGATCATCAATCAGAAAATACCACCCCAAAATCAAGAGGAGCTCCAAAGGCAAACAGGATTTCCTTACTTTCCTTGACATCCTTAAACGTGACACATGCACCTGCTGTTAGTAAAATCTAGACCAGAGGTCAACACATCTTTTCCGTCAAGGACCAAATAGTAAATATCTTGGGTTGTGCGGGCCTGACCATCACTCACAACTATTCGGCTCTGCCACTGAAATGAGAAGACAGCCACATACATTACGGGATGAATGAGCATGGCTGTGTTCTGATAAAACTTTGTTTACAAAAATGACCTGCAGGCCAGATCTGGCTCACAGGCTATGACTTGCTGACTCTGATCTAAACTGCAACAGGCCAGGTAGGTGATACATCTGATCATCTGTGCCATGGCTCCTTCTAGTTAAATTCTCTGTCTCAAAGTGGTTGCTTATTTTTATGCTTTCTGGCTCATTCATGAAAGTGTAGGAAAAAGTGACAACTCACTAATAGTCACATCAAGTAAAATGATATATGTGGAAACATTTTAGAAAATCTTACAAATGTAGGGCATTACCATTAGCACAAACAGATCCAACCAGATTTGATGGGGGTTCATTCATTCACTGTTCATTGATAAGCATTACTTTTAAGTGCATGTGACATGTCAGGTTCTGGGCTCGATCCTGAAGAATAAATAAAAGGCCCCTTCTATTAAGGAATTTTTGTTCTAGCACAAAAGAGCAAAAAGCCAGGGCAGTGTAGTGCCATGGGCCCAATGACATTGCCAGATAATGCTTTAGACTATCCCAGAGGTACTGCTCTTTCTTGGTCTCCTTTGTGACACATCATCCTCCCCCTGCCCTACCAGTCCTTTTGTTATTAAGACTAGTTAGTCCAACAGAGGGAAGATCAGTACTCCAGGGAAAGAGAGAACAAAGAAAGTGTTCAGCTTTTTAAATCCACTGTGAAATGACAGTTTGAAAGCCAAATTTCAAGCAGAAGAAAACGAACTACAAAAGTTTGGTCATTTCTTCCCCCGCCCCCAAATCAAGAACAAATGCTTGTTAGATGAACTATATAGACCCAGAAGGATGAATATTTGATGTCAGGGAAATTTCTGCTACAAAGGAAGAAGAAAGCCTTCTAGGTGCTTGGAAGAGACGTTCAAGTAAGATGAACGCCCCCCCCCCCCATTGTTGGAACAGACCCAGCAGAGAAGGGTGATGAGTTGCACAGTTGTTTGCAGGAAGGAGGGCATGCATGTAGAGATAAGAGGAACGGGGGAAAGAAAGGGAAGGAGGGGAGGGAGGAGGAGTATCAGAAGGTTGAAGAGAGAAAACAAGAGGCTCCACTCTGAATCTCACATGTGATGCTGCATGCGGTACTGGATTGGGGGGCTGCCTTTGTGACCCCCATATATCTCATCTGGGGCTTGCATCATCTGAGTCTTATTTCTGGCATTATCTTATCATCATTTCCCCCTCAAACTTCAACTGATCTATCTCCCTGGCTCAATCTTTGGTTGGATTTATAAGTCTGGAGCCGGGTCAGCTCCTTAATAAGAAGTGAACATCATTTGCAGGCTGGAAATGGACTTCACATTTTGGCAGCAATCTTGGGGGTGGGGGAAAGGGAAGTGCTTTTCAGTCGGGGTGGAGCACATGATTGCTGGATTACAACACAGAATATATATCTTCTGGTGACTTCCCAGCTGCAGAATCCTGGCTGCAATTAGAAACCTATATGTCTAGTCATTTTATCATTTTTATACATTTAGGAGCTCAAGTGTTTGCTCTAGCAGGCTGCAGCTGGCTGGCTGTCAACTCCCAGCTGTTGTTTAGCTGAAACACCACAACTAAAATTGTGGGCCAATATGACCGGAAACCAAATTGGGGAACGAACAAAAAAGTTCAAGATTAGTTAAAGATGTTTAGTGCTCTCGTTCTTTGCTTCAACCAGGTGAAACCCACTCATGTAGAAGAAGGCAAAGGAGGGGATCTGAAACCCATCCAGACATTTCTGAGAACTCTTTACATGAAACAGACACACCCTGCAAACCAGTGTTCTCTCCATGATTATTCAGGTCCAACACGGGCCATTCCATCAGGCTGGTTTCTGGTTTTCTCCACTTCCCAGGAGTCACCAGCTCAGAGACTCAATTCCAAATAAATGAATTTGGCTGCTTAGAGAAAGAATAAAGACAACATTCAACATTTGGGGATAGGGTTGTTGGATGAGTCCTTGAACCACTGTAGGAAAAATAATATTAATCCTGCAGTTGGGTCCTTTATAGGTGAGACTGAGGGGCCACCTAAATGTATTAGACTTGCTATCTGACACTATGCCTTCTTGCAAACAGAGCCTCCCTTTGGATCGAAGCCACTTGAAAAAAACAGGGGGGCTTTTCTCTTCAAATTTTGAGCTCATTTCATCACTAAAGACACCTGGGTTTCTAAGATGGGTCTTTAAGAGATGCATATTCTGCCCTTGACCCAGCACAGGATGAAATGTGTGTGATGAGTCTATAATGCTGCATCACTTATTATTTACTATTTTCACCATCATGCTGTTCACTGGCTCTAGAGTCAACGGCACCAGCAGCACCCCAGGACTGGGGCTTCACTTCAGCTGTCACAGGGCTTTGGAGAAGCTGCCCTTGGAGGGAAGAAACTCCTTTCTCAAGCAAAGAGCTGTAATAGGAGGGGAGAAGATTTCAGGTGGACTGACCTTGCTTCTGGAAAAATGTTGCACCATGTAGCCACCCCCCAGCAACCTGACCCCTCCACTCTTTGAATTCTGATTACAGAACGCCTTCTGGTGCCAGTTGTAGAGGGTCAGGGAAGTCTGCAGATCAGAGTAAGACAGAACTGGCAGGCTCAAGGGCCAGCAGAGTGATTAAAACCACAGAGTACTGGATGACTACTGATCTGGGCCAATACCATAAAAAGGGGGTATGGTATGATTTAAGTCCTATAGGCCACCATGACATAAAGATAAACATCTAACAGGCTATGCAAAGAGAAGAATATGGAAAACTATGCAGGTAGGATTGGCACTTAAGACTCAAGCTGGGAACTAACTTGATATTGTCAAAGGTCACCAGGAACCAGTGTGTGGAGCTCCAAGGTGAGTCAGACCTTTGGCAGGAGTTGGGTAAACAAGTAGAGACAGGCATAGCTGAGACCCAGGTCTCTACAAACAGGGAGATATAAGGAGGGAGAAAGAGCATTTGAATTCCAAAGATACATGGATCCTAATTGTATTGACCAATGTCCTACTGATAACAATAACATTGAGAAAATGAGGTTATAATAAAGATTCTGAATAATGTTCAACAGTTCTCTCACAGCTATCCTCAGGTTCTTTATTCATAACAAGTATATTTACTACATTTATCTCTTCATTCACGCAGCAAACAGCTGTCTTGTGCGTTCTGAAGGAAATGAAGTGTACTGGGTGCATGGGTCACAAAGCTGAAGGGACAGAGTCCATATCCACGATACCTCGTCAACTGGCCACTGAGGCAAACGTACACGTGAGCATAATAAAATGTGACAACCATTACAATGATGCAATTAACAAAGTGCAAGTAGGGAAGAATGACTTTTACCTCAGAGGGAGACTGAAGAAGCAAGATGAGTTAGGAAAGATTCTCCAAAAGGAGTGACTTAAGAACATGGCAGGGTGGGAGGGTCGGATTTAGCCCATGGGCCATTGTTGGCCAGTTCTTGATAATATTAAACTGCATTTAATTGTCATTCCAGGTGCAGATTTATCTACTCAAAATTAATTCTGACTCTGCATTTATAGTAGAGGATTCAATAACCACTCAAGGTAGTTTCACATGAGCACCAAAGACATACACTGAGGATTACAGAGAGATGCATTTAGCCAGAATGCACAGAGAACTAACACTCCCCCCCCCCCCCCCACCAAAAAAAAAGCCTATATAACTCAACTCTAAGCTGGGTTGTTTTCTGAGAATTACTTCTTTCAGCCCCCAAATCTGTCCTAGTTTTGGTCACATCCCTTCCATGGGGGTAGCCTGCAAGATCTCTGTGGGAATGGAGAGGCTTGGCCTCCTGGCCTCAGGGCTCTGAAGAGCAGTCTAAGGAACCAGACAAGGTCTGTGTTGCTACTACCTTACGGCCCATTCTGCCCTCTGCCCATTCTTTCCATGTTGATCCTGAACACCCTCACCAGTAAACTTCCTGCCCACAGATCTCTCTCTCAGAGGCTGCTACCCCAGGGAACCCAACCTAAGGGACCTGCTACTTGGGGGTCCACTCGTGTCTTCTTTAGTTCTTCAAACAAACCACATTGTCTTCCTCCTGCAGGGCCTTTGAACACGTGACTGTGCTGCACCTGTGCCATCACTGTCTCCTTGTCATCCTCCCCAGGTCAGTTCGTGTCTCTCCTCCCAGGAGAGAAGTTATTTTCCATCAGAAATCATTGCCATTGCCTCAGAACACAGACTTTAGTTTGCATGAAAGCTCTATCTGTGTTGTTCACCAGTATATCCCTGACCCAAGTCCCTGGCACTCAGTAAACCCTTGTTGGATAACTGGACCTAATGCCCCCTGAGACCTCTGTATTCAAAACAACGTGGTGATCAAATGCTAAAATGCAATCTCAATTTTCTAGAATAATATTGTTTCTTGGTCTTGTCCTGAGAATGCTGTCATCAGGTCCTGTGAAAAGTGTGACAGGATCATCAGTATGTCAGCCAACACCTTGCTCAGGGCACTTTGACCTTAACACTTGGTACAGTCCACTTTGCCCACTGCTTTGTACTTGGCCTCATGTGTGCCCTGCCTTTCTGTATGTGAGAGGTTCTCAGAGATCACTGAGGCTCAAAGTTAGTTGCTCTACTACTTTATAAGCCAATCGTAGGTGGAAATTCACAAAGACAGAGGTACACAGTGAGGTGGGGGGTGTGGAGAAGGTAAGGTAAACTGGAAAAATCTAGGAGACTTTTCAAACTTTCTCAGTCACCTTCAGTGTTTCTTACCTTGCTTCACCCATAGCTTTGAAAACATTCTGAGAGCAACTTTACAGCAACCATCTTGGTTGAGAAGCATAGTCACAGGGTTGAGAGGAAACAGACCCCAAGAGAAGGGAGACAACCTTGGGAATCTCTTGAGAAGATATGGAATACATCACCAATAGGCTGTCCTTTTTAAACCCATCTTCTACTCAGGCAATAGCATTTCGGTGTGCTGAGGAGAGTGAGCTTGCATGGAAAGGTGGAGGCATCAAACCAGTTTCTTTTCTTTTTTGTTTTTTATTGTAGAGAGAGAGGGAGAGAGCATGCAAGAGGGGGAGAGAGGCAGAGGGAGTAAGAGAGAGAATCCCTACCCGGCTCCACCCTCAGCTTGGAGCCCAATGCAGGGCTCGATCCCATAACCCGGGAATTATAACCTGAGCCAATATCAAGAGTTGGATGCTCAACTGACTGAACCACCCAGGTGCCCCTAAACCAGTTTTTATCTTAGCCTGCCACATGCCTCCGTAAGAATAAATCTGGGCTCAGGGTAGACTTAGTCATTAGAATCAAAGCAATGCCTCCCAGATTCACCCATGATTCCTTACATGTTCTGTATGAGAAAATATTAAGTTCTCCTCTTTGTTTTTTTCACTTCCATCTAATTAAAAAGTGGCACGTGTATTGTCAGACACATGTCACAATAAAGTCTCTAGCCACATATGGATGACACTGAATCGCAGCCCTACCCTGTGTGGTTCCTACCACCTCAGACTCCCTTAAAGGTCCCACAAAGCCTGCCTATGCTTCCTTGTCTCCTGTCTCAGCAACTCCTTATGGTTTCTGCCTAGGTCTGTGCCTTCTTGCAATTACAGGTTCTCAATTACACACACTTGCTACTGGCTTGAGGGGACAGAAAGTGTGCTTCCTCTCTTGGCAGCTGCTCAAGCCAGATGTTCCTCTTGCAGGCTGTGATTGGCCGGTGGATAAAAGAGAACGACGTTTCATGGATAGACCAGAGGGGAGATGCAAACAAGCCATTTCAGCTCTGAATCAGCAGGTCCTCATTAACCTGATTGGAAATGCCCTTCAAACTTGACTGGAAAACAAGGAGGACGTCGTCACAAGATCATTCCGCTGAATGCCAGCGGCTCCCTCTCTGGCTAAAATAGCAAAAAGCTTCATTTGGAGACATCATCGCCGCATTCAAGATGAGCTGGGATTCATTTGAGCTGCATCTGCCTTGGCAAGCGATAATTATAGGGATGCAGAAGTTTGTTTATTTTAATGGCTAAATGTTTGTATCTCAAAAACCAATGAAACTTTTCTGTAATCACTTTTGAGATATACTTGAACCAGTCCATCCGCCCAAATCTTCCCATTGTGTTTCTCAACCAATGACAAGAGACAGTGATTGGGGCAGAGTTAAACAGCCACCAACTTTACCCCTTGCCTCCTCAGGCCAACCATGAAACCCAGGAGACATATTTTGGCTTAGCTTCTGAAGCTTCTGTTGGAGCAGTTAAGACCATTTAAAATACGGTAATTGATAAAAATCCTGGTAGAGGTTGACAATGTATAGACCTAGTATAGAGGTGCTAGGTCGCAAGAGCCAGCCAGTATGACACAAAGTAGGCAAAATACACCACAGAGAAAGCAAAACTACTCCTCCACAGTTCTTCCTCTTCTGATTTTACAGAAATGATACCAATCTGTGAAGTTTCTCTGCAGTGCTACCCAGTGTAAAACACAAAGGGTCCAGACAGAATTTTAGTGCACTTGGTTTTCATTATAGATACCAAGAGTCACTAGATGAAACAGGAGGGGGACCAAGCAGTATATTCAGAATAGATTATGGGAAATCATTATTTTTTAAACCCATGTAGAGCTAATCCTTCTAAGGGATTAGACATTTATTGCACACTGCACTGGCACCTGCAGCTACACGCCTGGGGATGAAAAAAATGGCAGAGGCCATCAATCTCCATGACTCTGGGCAGGAGTCAATAATAATAATAATTAATAACCATTTGCGTTCTCTAGCTCCCTTCAACTGGGATATCAGAATATTTTACTAACACAAACTCATTAAACCTCAAACCATACCTGGGCGTTCAGAAAATTCTTGAAGGTTAGCTCTGTTATTATTTTATACCCCTATTGCATCTTTCCTCCAAGGAGCTCGAAAGGATTATAAATATATTACCAAAGTAGGTTAACTCATCACAGTTATGGGTCAGGAGTACATTTCTTCTTTCTCCTTAGCACAAGAATTCCTAAGCTGTGAAAGATGGATAAGGCTGAAAACAACACAGCCGACTCTTGGACTTATCTCTAACACTATCTATACATCACTTTTTCTACTTAGTGCTTACCTCTCTAGAAGCAAACATGACTTTTCCTCTTTCATTCCACTCCTCAAGTATATTAAATGGGTGTTTCAAGTGTAATTCAGTGAAATTTTAAAGCAGAAAATATCTATCTTAAATGTGAATGAGGACTTCAGGACAGCAGACAATGAACCAGATGATCACTGAAGTTCCTTCTAGTTCTAAGATGTTGGTTTGACAGAATCTGCAGAAAATTATGTGCAAGGCAGGTAACTCTGCAGGGCATTTACTACATATGTCAACCCAAGCCCACTATGCCCTTGGTCTCAGAGACATGAGTTAATAACAGAACCAAAAAAGTCCTCCTCATGAAGCACAATTATGTCCATGTAGGGCAGTAGTAAGAGCATGGGATCTGGAAGCAACTGATGTAAGTTTTATTCCAGGCCCTATAATTTACAAATTGTATGATCTTGGACAAGGTACATGACCTGACTAGTCTCTGGCTTCCTTATCCATAAAATTTGGTTTAATATACCTACTTGAATTATTATGGATATTCAATAAAAGTTTAAGAAAGCACCTCTAGCATGTAATAGTCACTCAATAAATGGTGGCTATCATTACTGTCACAAACCACCATGAAGTCCTATATGGCAAAAGACCAAGATAGGTCTTTCTCTGTCCTTCATCTGTTAGGTTCAGTTTCCATTTCCTAGAAAATATTTCACTCTTTTTTTTTTCTTCCTCTTCTTTGATAAAACTGCATCCCCTTGGACTGACAAACCCTACCCATTGAAAATAGTTACCAGCATTCAATGGCAGAAACAAAACAAAACAAACACACAAACAAAAATGAAAACAAAAACACCCAATAGTACTTTTGCCATAAGAATAAGTTTCAAAGTTCTTAGCATGTTGCTCAAAGCCCTTCACATTATTTCTAGGCTTTAACCCAACTAGACTGCTTGCCATTACATAAATATTCCTTGCCTTAATATTTTTCCTTATGGCCTTCAGAACAGACATTCTGAACATGGGTACTTTCACACACTTCAAGTAAAGGTGCAAGTCAGGACACTTGTCCAAGGGCAATTTGGTACAACTTACTAAAAGCAAGAAAAATGTTCAGAAACTCAACCCAGAAATCCACTATGGGAATCAATTCTGAGGTAATAATCTACAGTTTGGACAAGTACTGACAACAACGGTGTTCACAGAAGTAACTAAAACTCTAACAACAGCATAGTGGCAAATAAATTATTTTCTATCCCTGTGACAACATACTTATGATATAGTCATTAAAGATGCATCTCAGAAGAATAGTTTTGATATGGAGAAAAAAAGAGATTAACACAAAGTGGGTTACATGACCTTTTTTTAAAATAAAAAAGGGGGAGGGGCGCCTGGGTGGCGCAGTCGGTTAAGCGTCCGACTTCAGCCAGGTCACGATCTCGCGGTCCGTGAGTTCGAGCCCCGCGTCAGGCTCTGGGCTGATGGCTCGGAGCCTGGAGCCTGTTTCCGATTCTGTGTCTCCCTCTTTCTCTGCCCCTCCCCCGTTCATGCTCTGTCTCTCTCTGTCCCAAAAATAAATAAAAAACGTTGAAAAAAAAAAAAAATTTAAAATAAAAAAAAAAAAATAAATAAAATAAAAAAGGGGGAAAATGGCAGGAAAACTATATATATTTGTATACATGCAAAATGATGAAAGTTTATACATCAAAATATTAACCATGTGTATCTCATAGAAGTGAAACTTAGGCGGTTTTGGGCTTTGTGATTTTTTTTTAATTTTAATTTTTTGAAAATCAAAGCAGCTGAGAGAGAGAGAGAGAGAGAGAGAGAGAGAGAGAGAAATCCTAAGCATTAAGCAAGAAGTTTTTTTCTGGATTACCTCACTGGATACTTGGAATAGCCTTGTGATATGGACCTCACTATTGCTATCACATTTAATTTTTCCTTGATGCCTCCCAAGCTGGGTCAGGCACCTCTTCTCCAGGCTGCTTAAGCAAACTCCCAGAACACAAATGTATATTTGTGTACATAAGAAATTTGGGTAAAATCTAAATGCTACTCTGACAGGCAACGGTATTCTCTAGAAAGGAATTTGTAAAGATCACAATGATATTTAAAAGTAATGTTTCATGGAGCGCCTGGGTGGCTCAGTTGGTTAAGCATCCGACTTCTGTGCATGTCAGGACGTCAAGGTTCGTGAGTTTGAGCCCCACCTCAGGCTCTGTGCTGACAGCTCAGAGCCTGGAGCCTGCTTCAGATTCTGGGTCTCCCTTTCTCTCTGCCCCTCCTCCGTTTGTGTTCGTTCTCTCTCTCTCTCTCTCTCTCTCTCTCTCTCTCTCTCTCTCTCTCTCTCTCTCTCTCTCAAAAATAAACATTAAAAAAAGTAATACTCGCATTATGAGGAGACTGTCAATATGATGTTAAAGTAGGATAGATTATTCAAATGTGCATAAAAGTACAACTGTATATATAAATGGGTGGAAGGAAATCTATTAAAATGTTTACTGTGATTAATCCCTTGGTGTTAGAATAATAGGCTATTTTTACTTTATTTTTGCCTATCTATATTTTCTAAATGTTCCCCAATTAGCATTTTCTCAATTAGAATATTTATAATCAGATACAAGAAAATGTAGCAAACACTGTAATAGCTGGTCTCTTTTCACTAGATGTAAAATTGCTTCATGTTAAAAAATGCATCTCCTTACTACAATGCCTACCACAGTGGCTACAGCACAGAAGGAAGTCAGTATGTATTTACTGAATAAATAAATAATTCATGATGAATTAATGAATGAACCTATCAATGAACCAACCAATCAGATATCAGAGAGAATATTTTTGCCTAAGGCTGTGTAAGCTAAT
This sequence comes from Neofelis nebulosa, assembly GCF_028018385.1. NCBI lineage: Eukaryota > Metazoa > Chordata > Mammalia > Carnivora > Felidae > Neofelis > Neofelis nebulosa. Next base: position 9,316,962 of record NC_080788.1, read on the forward strand.
AAGTAGTAGGAGAACTTATACTCAACCAAGGTTTTTATTCACCAAAACCCATGAACTTTACCACTGCCCCCCTGATGTATGTTCTGGTTACCTGTACTCATTTCCTGTGACTGCCAGAACAAATCATCACAACCCTGATGACTTAAAATAATGGAAATTTATTCTCTCACAATTCTGGAAGTCACAAGTCTGAAATCAAGGTGTAGGCAGAGAGGTGTGCCTTCCAGAGGCTCTAGGGGAGACTCCTTGCCTCTTCTTGCTTCTGGTGACTCCAGACATTGGCTTGTGGCTACACCCTACATCTTCCCATGGCCTTCATTTCTGTGTATCTTTTCTTCTGTCTCTTATAAGGACACTTGCCATTGGATTTAGGGTCCACTCAGATAATAAAGGATGATATCTCATCCTGAGATCATTAACTTAGTTGTATCTTCAAAGACCCTCTTTCCAAATGAGGTCACAATCACAGGCTCTTGGGATTAACAGATGCATATACCTTTTGGGGAGGTCACTCTTTGACACATTGTATCCCCCTTGACTTTGTCCCCAGTTTCCTCCATATTCTACTCTGAGGTGCATCACCCTTTGGAAATGGAAGCAATGGGAGGCCCTGAAAAGGAAACCGTTTACATGGAGAAGTCACCACAACTGTAACCTCTGTCCTCACCAACTATTGAAAATATGCTTTTAAAATGTCAATCACAGTCCCCTCTGCCTTTCCCCCTTCATTTAGCCCAATTACATTCAAGGAGAGGACATAAAAGAAGTCTGTTCCCATTCAGTTTCAAGACTGGTCGTGTGTCTCCTAAATCCTCCATGTCCCTCTTACACCTACTGTGCATGACACTCTCTTAATGCCATGGTCACGAATTACTGGCTAAGGAGTTCACAAACCTTTCTCATTTTTCCTTGGTGATGAAGGGGACATCATAACCATGAGCACTGTGTTTTGGAAGCGACAAGCAGAGGAACCTTATTAGTGACAGTTTCAGCCCGATTCAGTTCCCATCAGAATCGAAGCTCTGTGGGGCACCGGTGTGGGTCAGCCGGTTGAGCATCTGAATCTTGATTTTGGCTCAGGTCATGATCTCATAGTTCGTGAGATCGAGCCCCACGTCAGGCTCTGCACTGACAGCGCAGAACATGCTTGGGATTCTCTTTCTCCCTCTCTCTATGCCCTCCCCGTCTCGTGTGTGCACTCTCTTTCTTTCTCTCTCTCAAAATAAATAAATAAACCTTAAAAAAAAAAGGAAGCCCTGCTCCTAAAGGACCAGCGAGGGCTGATGATAAAATCATTTAAGACTCTTTACCAACCACATGAAATGACTTTATTCCCAGAAGAGTAAGGATGAGCAAACCCATAGCGGTGCCCATAACAGAGGATTTCAGGCCGCTCTGTGGGGAACACAACCTGCCGCTGGAATTCACCAGAACCAAGACAAGGGAGCCAAGTGCATGGAGTAAAGACTCTCGCAGTGGAGTCTGAGAAACTATACCACACACTCGGCTGCTTACACCCTGGAAGAGCTCGGTAATTTGCTCTTCAGCATGCCGACATTTTGCAGTAAACAGAATTTCTACATTTCCATTCTGAAAACCAGACCTTGAAAAGTTTAAGTAAAGTTCCAATTTAAGACCAGTTAGAAAAAAGTCTTGAAGGTCACGAGGGCCTCATCTAGTGCTTTCTTCCTAGATTGCAAATGAAGAAATTCACACACATTTTCTAGTCAAGGGCTCAGTGTGAATCATCCAAGTAAATGTAGGTAGTAAGTTCTCTGCCTGGCTCGATGCTTTCATGATATGCTTGCGTATCTGGCAGTAGGGATACAATGATTTAAATCACATCCCATCCCTCAAGAGTTTACAGTCTAGGGCGCAGAGAAATGCTAACAAAAAGAAATAAAGGACTGTCTGTATAAAGGGGGGTGAAATGAGGCAACAGGGAAACAAGTTATGAAGTCTCCCTGCTGGAGTCAGAATAGATCTTAGCAAAGAGTAAAAGCTGGGCCTGAAACTTGGAGGTTTGGTAGCATATCAATAAGAACATCACTTTATTGATCACTTATCATGCACCATATGCACTCCACTCCACTCAATGCATGACTACCTCAATTAATCCTTGCAACAACCCAAGAGAAGAGGCATAAAATAGTCATACATTCTAAAAAGGTAGAATCTGAATCTGGGTCCGTCTGATCCCTAAGTGTGTGCTCCCAATTCCCACATGACTTGGCCTTTTGAAAGAGATGCTGGCAATTATGATTACCTTTATTTATTGTTCAACTAATGGAGCAACTCAGTTTTTAGGCAATTAACTAAAGAAAACTGAGATTGGCATGGACTAAACAGGGCTGGAGGGACCGTATGGGAAGATTGCAAGCAATGGACGCTCCCACTGTCTGACTGAGGAGACAACCCTGACATCAGCATAGGAGAAATCAGCAAACGCAGTGAGAGAACTAACTAAAAGTGTAGCCATGGGAATTCCAGCAATAAAGAGAGATGAACATTTTCGCAAAGGGAAAGAGAAAGAAAAAATGGGGCACTAAAGAGTAAAAGAAGGCTTCGAAAAGAACTACTGACAAACGCGAGCACAGTTGGGGCATTTGTGTTTTATATAGGTTATATATTTTTATGTGTTTTATATATACATATACACATACACATACATCCATGAACAGTTATGGGATGTAAATATTAAGTTAGAAAATCATGGCACCTACATGTATTTTGAAAATAGTGTTTTCAACATTTATATATTGGTGTGACACTCCTGTGAAATCTTAAATTAAAAAAATCTGTGAGGATTAATGAGATCTTAAGAAAAATCTGCATATACGGTATGTGTGCTCCAGGAAGACACGTGCTATGTAAATAGCAGATATTTTAACATGTTCTTCTCATATGGGGGTTGGGGGAAAATAGTGGCGAGGCATAAAAGGGGTCCATTGCAATGTCTTCTCTCCTAGAAAAGAGAGTTTAGATAGCAATATGCTCCCTTGGTTGACCCCTTCAAAGATGGCACTGAGGTTTCTATAGTTGAGGCATAGTTTGTTATCAATCCAGTTCCACTCCCCTGTGGACAAGGTGAGTCATTACAGGACACCTTAGAGCAGTGGGTCTCAACCAGGGGGGACATTAGAGGCACCTGCAACCTTTAATGCCTGTGATACCCAGGGCCATGCCCCACATCAGAATCATGGCAGGAATGAAGGGTATGATTTGTAAGGCTCCTCAGGAGAGCCCATTCAAGGTTCAGGTCCACTGACTTAGAATACAGTTGCTTAGCACACTTATCCAAAAACAAACAAGTTAAAAAAAAAAAAAAAGATTATATCATTCTTTAACCTCGGGCTGAAAATGGTTTGGGCACTAAACTGTCAAATCTCTCATGTTGGCCAAACAATAGTCTCCTATTAACTCAGGGCTAATAGTAGAAATAGCAAGTGGCTGTGACCCCAGAGGCAGGGTGGTGGACAGGCGAAAGCTGGGAACCCAGGGAAGACAGTGCTGAGCTGAAAGGCCAATGTTGCAGAACTAGTGGGGAGAACTCAGCTGATCCAGAGGAAGTGGTGAGGAAAAGTTGTGGGAAAGTCCAATTAATTGTGCCAGGCTACATCTTCCTTCTCTCAGCAGAATATCTCAAAATTCTCTGATGCTAAGGATCTCCTAGGGTATTTGTTAAGCAGGCTAATAATGACATCCCAGACCCTCTGAATCCCAATCTCCGTGGGGAGGTCCCTGAGAGCTGTATGTTCAACAAACACCCATTTATACTTTTAATGCATGAAGTGTCTTTTTAGGTCTACACAGCTGCAAGGGACACTCAAGACCAGGAGACCAAATCGAACTGGGTGTCCAGTACATACTCATTTTTTAGTCTATCCAGCATTGACTCAAAACTGGTCTAACTCTTGACTTCTTTCCTCTACCTTCTGTAGGAGCAGGAAGCTTTGGTCATCAATCTATGCTCAAACCTTGACTCAAAATTGTTTCCTCATTTTGAAGTGCTCTAGGGTTTTAAACAGCTAGCAAGTCACTAAGCACTCTAGCTATATAAGTTGATTCTAATATAAAGACTGCTTCCTAAGGAAGCAAGTAAAATTATATAAAAGAATCAAGGCTTCAATTGGGCAAAACTTTGATAGAAGCTCACATTTATATCCCCACATCTTTCTTCTTACCCTAACTAGGTATGACAGTGAGAATTGGAAAATGTATTTTCAGTGTTTGATATAAAAATAATGAATGAAGATTTTGTTGCTGCATATTTTTAGGCAAGCTAGACTATGGGGAATAGATCTTGGGGACAAATAAATACTTGCATTGACCCTGTCTTCTGTTTCCCTCATGTATTTGAGTGTGTGCTTTCTGGTCAAAGTGAAATAAGACCAGAGAAAACTCAGAAGAACAGAAGTGCAATTCTTATTCATCTTACCAAATTGGCAGCAAGCTCCAAAAATGTGAACCTTCCATGAAAATAATGATAATATGCCTATTTTCCTTGAGAATACCTCCTTAAGGTGGATGCACTTAGAGGGTACCTATTATATAGACAGGCTCCCATGATTATTGTATATCCATAACTAAGAAGGCAAAGGGTGCATGCCAAAATGAACAAACACAGTAGTTCCTGCCCTTAAACACAGGGAATACGTTCCAAGACCCCCAATGAATACCTGAAACTGTAGCAGTATTGAACCCTATTTATATTATGCTTTTCCCTAGATATACATACTTATGTCACTAATGGACGGGTAGAGCACAGAGTGCTGGACAAAATGATGATTCACAACCTTCACAGGACAGAGTGGGACAGCCCAAGATTTCGTCATGTTACTCAGAATGGGGCCTAACTTAAAATTTATGAATTGTTTATTTATAGAATCTCCTATTTAATATTTTCAGAATGCAATTGACCATGGGAAGCTGAAGCCATGGACAGTGAAACTGCAGATAAGGGGCAGGGGGAGCAGACTAGCCAGAGAGAAGTAGAAAATTCCAATTTTCTAAGGTCAAATGACAATCTGTGAACAAGCATACTGAGGAGCAGTAGTTCACTTGAAGATAATGTATGAAATTTACCAAGCCTTTAAGGCAAAAAAAAAAAAAAAAAAAAAAAGATGAGAATAGTTATAAGTACATGATTAACTAATTCTGTAAAATATAATTAATTCATAAAGGCTTTGTCTGAGTGGTGCTCAATGGGACCTTGATATGTCTATTTGACTCTACTGAAAATCATCTGCAATTTCCCATCTATTTTCTTACCAACCTCATCTTCCTCATAAGACTAAACTACAAAGGAGAGCCTATGATAAACTTAAAAATTCCCCAAACAGCCTGCAATCTGAGATAATCAATCTGCAATGGGCACTTAGAGGTGGTGTGCCCTTGAATGTCACACTTCTCTTCACCTCAATGTTCTCATCTCACAATTAGGACAATAGGATTACTGCTCACATACAAATGATGGGAGAAATATGAATTAGAAAACTGGTACAAATGGAGAGCTCAGTGTCTAGCACATACACGCAAATCATCATAATACAGCATAATATAAATTATGTCACATGTTAACTACAATATTATGTTTCAACTAATAATTAGTGTTCTTATTTAATAGTCTACTTCTCAAAGTCATCACTTTTTTAGAGAAATCCATCCTCTGAATGTTGGGGAAAACGGGCTTGATTTTACATTTTTTCCAATTACTAAGTAATCATGCTCATTAGCTTCATCTTGTCCAGTCTTCTAAGTCTTCTTATTGTATTTAATTCATATTTAAATAAATTTTTGTATGTTTATTTATTTTTGAGAGAGAGACAGAGATTGAGCAAGGGAACAGCAGAGAGAGGAAGGCACAGAATTCGAAGCAGGCTCCAGGCTCTGAGCATCAGCACAGAGCCCAATGCAGGGATCGAACTCATGGACCACGAGACGACCTGAACTAAAGTTGGACACTCAACCGACTGAGTCACCCAGACGCCCAGGTTTAACTCATATTCAAAAGTGGCAATACAAGAGGGCCTTCCAACAAGGAAAGCAGGGCAATCTTTTATCCTACTCATATCTTCTTGCCACTTTTACTCACCAGAGATCCATTTATACTGGACAGTGCCCCTTATCCACAGGGATACATTCCAAGATCCCCAGCGGATGCCTGAAACCACAGATAGTACAAACCCTATATATACTATACATACATGCCTAAGAAGAAGTTTAATTTATAAACTAGGCACAGTAAGAGATTAACAACAATAACTGATAATGAAATTGAACAATTTTAACAACACACCGAAATAAAAATCATGTGAATGTAGTCTCTCTCTCAAAATATCTGACTGTTGTATCCTCACCCTTCTTCTTGGGAGGATATGAAATGATAAAATACCTGTGCGAGGAGATGAAGTGAGGTGAAAAACGTGGGTGAGGGACATAAGCATTGGGCCACTTCTGACCTTCTGATGATAGGTCAGGAGGATCATTTGTTTCTGGACCACAGTTGACTGTGGGTCACTGACACTGGAAGTAAAACCACAGATAAGGTCGCACTACTGTACTCATATGACTGAAGGCACTCACTGATAGAGCAAAGAGGCAGAGGACCCTATATGGAAGAATCTAGGGCCCTCCATCACCCCAGGCCCAGAAAAAGAGGAATTATGAGAACTGATGGCTGTAATATGTGTTCCTAACATTATCCTTTTTTCTACTGGCAGAAAATAAACCTTTATTTTGAATTTTTCAAAAGTGGGTAATTTATATAATCCCTTGACACCCTTTAAGCCAACAAGCCTGCATAATCCTGCATAATATAACTATTAGGCAGACACATCCTGCAACTGTTCCCCGGAATGCTGCTAATCTTGTTTGGCTTCAAGATGCATCTTAAGTCTTTCTACAAGATGTGAAGTTTGAAGCCTATTAGGGACACCTGCCCCCAAACACAAAATACTCTAATCACACTTTCCTAATTCCAGAATCCTCCTGAATGAGTTAAGACAAAATTATAATGATGCCCTTTGTGTTGAGTTTTCCTTGGGTCTTTTGTCCTCTTCAGAAAGCAGAGATTTCAGCTGTTTGAATTGTTCCCAGTGGGATCTTAAAGAGGTTGCCACAAACCTTTTAAGTAACCCTCCCCTTTACCTGGTAGGGTCAAAAAATTTAATGTGCCACCAATAGCCCAAAACACATAAAAAGCCCTCTGTGCATGCTCACAAAAGATCAAAGTTTGTTGCATATCTAGCAGACCAAGTGATTATTCTGGTGCTTAGCATTTAAGAAACAAGTTACTTTAGTAATGTAAAAAAAAAAAATTAATTATTTATTTAGGTAAAAAAAATTTAAAAATCATCATAAGAATAGAGAAACAGAGATATTTTATTTTGCAGTTTTCCAGGTGGGGGTGGGGGGAATGTAACTTTGGCTAAGCTCCATAATGAAAGGGATTTTTTTTCCCATTTAGTTTACTAACCAGACAAAACATAGTGTGTGCTCTCCCCCTCTCTGTATATATTTATTAAAATGAATAGCTAATAAATATATCCATCTGCAGAGCTCAGGCACTCCTTCTTTGAGATGTTCAAATGTTGGCCATTCCCCCTCAGTTAACACAATAGCACAGGTTATGAAGATTGAATGCGAGGGCATTAATAGATATGTTGTCTGATGAAACCAATCAGGTAAAGCTGACTTGCATAAAAAATGCAACTATTCCTTTCTTAGACTGAAGCATCAAAACTTTCATGAAATATATTAAATTTTATTTGCTCTAGAGGCATGCTTAATCACAGCTTCCTCACTGAAACATCCTATTCAAGCTGTGACTTTGACCAGACCTCCTCTGAACTTATTCTCATCTGGGATTTTTATCCCAAATGTGAGATCCAGCCTTCAGACATGGATATCTATCCAAAGAATAAACTACTTGGACCCCTCGAGGTCTTCTCTGAGGTTGAAGGTTCTTCTCAGCTTCCCTGGAAGGCACCGTCACCTCCTATGCCCTGAGGACGGTATGGTCCTCAGGAAGAATGTTAATAAACTGCTGTACATAAGCCATTTAGCTGAAGAGTCAAATGTGGGCATCCCATGATTGATTTGGCCAATAGACAGATTTTCAATAGAAGGAGAAAAAAATCATTACAGATAGAATATTCAGGATGACTTTCTGTAGGAGTTAGCTCTTAGAGTTTTTTCCATTTAAGATGGCATTATCCAGGTAAATGTGACATGAATTACAATGTTAAATTTACCCAACCCAGGTTGGCAATAATAAAAGTCAAGCCAGATTTCAACTGACACACAGAAATCTACATAACTTGCAGCCTGTTAATCTACACAGTCAACCGACATGAGTGACAATAATGTGACAGTATCATTGAATGAACATTGTTTGTCAGATATGTAGCAAGGAGAAACACGGAGAACTAGTGTTCTGGAGATGGATGGATGGACGGACAGACAGTTGAACGAATGGATGCACAAATGGATGGATGAGTGGATGGACAGATTGATGGATGGATGGAATGGTGGATGGACAGACAGATGGCCAGATACATGGATGGATGACAGAGCATACAGTAATGATCATGAGGTAACTAATAAATTCTGGCTCTGCCACTTACTGCTTCTCTGGCTGGGAAAACCTGCATGAACCTCGGTTTTCTCACCTATAAATAATAAAGATGATGATGACATCTGCCTGAGAGGAAATGAATGCATATATATGCCGTACAGTACTTGAAGCAGCGTGTGCTATCTTGTAAGCACTCAACAAATGTTAGCTCTTATGATAGATGAAAAGAAAGCCAAATTCTATACTTAACCATATTGCTTATTTCTTGTAGTTTAACAAAGCTTTAGAGTTTACAAAGATTGTTCACATATTTGGAACTGTCTGCTGGTCAACACAGGATTATGATTTCAATATAAGGACAATTTTACGTAAGATCAACCAGCTTGGAAGTCACATATTTGTATTAAATCAAATTTATTTTAATGGAAAACCAAAAAATAGAGGCCTAGACTTGACACTCTGCTTTGCCAAATATTGGTTCAGATATTCTAGAAAAGTCCCTTACCCTCCCTGACCGCAGTTTCCTTATATATAAAGATTTAGGCAACCATACTTTCTTTCACTTTCAATTAGCTTTGCCTGTTTAATAATTTAATAAAACAGAATCCCACAGTATGTAGTCCTTTGTGCCTGGCTTCCTTCACAAAGTGTGTCTTTGAGGTTCATCCATGCTACACCACGTATCAGCATGCTGTTCCTGTAGAGTATTCCATTGTATGACTATGCCTCACTTCGTTATCCATGAACCTGCTGATAAACATTTGAGTTGTTCCCAGTTTGGGGTGATTATGAGTAGAGCTGTTATAAACAGTCATGTGGACATATGTTTTCATTTCTCTTGGGTAAATACCTAAAAGTGAGGATTACTGAATTGTCTGGTAAGGGTATTTTTTTTTTAATTTAAAGAAACATCAAAAAATGTTTTCCAAGCTGGCTGTACCTTATTACGCTCCCACCATCAGTTCAGAAGGGTTCCAATTGCTCTGCATTCTTGCCAATACTTGGGTTGAGTTTGAATGGGTAGAATTGTCAGTGACAAGGCTGAAACATTTCCCATGTGGACAGACATGGAACTCTCAGAAGCCTTCAAAATCCTTTCTCTGTGTGCACCTGCAAGGGAACTTTCTAAGGTTTTCCCCATGGACTCCGAAATCACAAAAAGCCTTTAGCACTGAGCAAAGAAAGCCAGCAAAAGACACATAGATGGGAGAGAGAAATTAAGGAAAATAACAGAGTAAAAAAATAGACTATCCTAAAAAAGACAAGTTGCATCCATCAACTACCAACATGAAACAGAGGGTAGAAAGAGAAATCCCATCAAATGTATGGAATTATTTTAATGCATTGTTTTGCCATTAATTTAACAATTTATTTTTCTGCCACAAAGCCAATAAAGTGTTTAAAAATATACTATACTAAACAAAAATTCTTTTTCCAATAGGTGGGGCTGGAAAGATTTGTTGCTGGTCCTAGGTTTTGCTCAGATATCTAGAGCTTCGGTGTGGCTGACGAGGCCTCTTCGTTACCTTGCCACGAAGAATGTAAACACCAAAATCAGTTATTTGAGGGTCAGGCCCTGGGAAAGATTCTAATAAAATAAATTGACCAGCTTCCTACGGATGAGAAAACTCGAAAACCTGACAGCTTTTTGCTGGTAACTGCAGCAGTAAATTCAGGCAATCCTGGATAAATGTCAGGACGCTTTCTGGGATAAAATGCCTCTATCAAGCTACCAAAATATTATCAAGAAGGGTATGGGATTGCTGTAGGGAGGAGTACTCGGGTCTCCTCCTCTCCTCTCCCAATCTCCTTCCCAAAGTGATGCCAGACGTATTGTATTTTGTATTATTAATACCAATGTGCCTATATTGGATTTGAAGATTCAGGAACATACATCTATATTTAATTTAGGTGTCTGTCTGTTTATGTGGAAAGGGAAATATGGGTGGCTGGTGGAAACAGCTCCCTATGTTCAGTAATACTGAACAGTCACTCGATATGCTTTGTGCTCTCTTACATCTTTCCATGCTTTAGCACATATTCATTCACTTAACAATTATAACTGAATACTTAGGCACTGTGCTGGGCATCATTCTAGAAGCTGGAGGTACAGAAGTGGAAAAGACAAGGTCCTGACCCTAAAAGGAACTACCTTCCATAGAGAGCGGAGAGACATAATAAATACACCAAGGTGGGTGGGGGGTTGCCTGATGGTTCAGTCAGTTAAACATCTGACTCTTGACTTCAGCTCAGGTCATGATCTCACAGTTTGTGAGATCAAGCCCCACATTGGGCTCTGTGCTGACAGTGCAGAGCTTGTTTGGGATTCTTTCTCTGCCTTTCCTCCTGCCCCTCCCTCACTTTCTCTCTCAAAATAAGTAAATAAACTAAAGAAAAAAAATACACCAAGGAACACATACCATGTCCAATGGTGCTGGGTGCTATAGAGGCAATGAAGCAGAGTAAAGCAGACAGAGTATTGTGTGGGGCAGTGCTTTGTGATATCACTTGGTCCAGGAAGGCCTCATTAATAAGAGGAAGTCTGAGCAGAGCAAGCCATGTATCAGAGCGAAGAGCATTCTGGACAAAGGAAACAACCAGTACAAAGGGGGATGGGTCTGGGACATACCTGATGTGTCCCCAAAACAGCCAGGAGGCCAGAATAGCAGAAGCAGGATGGAAGGGTCAGGGCAAGTATGAAGACATGAGGCCAGAAAAGTGTCAGGGGTCACATCTTACAGAATGTTTTTCTTTGGTCATAGTAGTTACCCAAGAACAGTCCAAGAAAGTAGACAGAAAGACTTTTTAGTAAATAATGATGGCTGGATGATTCTTGGGATCCAGTCAGGAGAAACTAGTTCAAAAGTAGCTTTGATCTCACTGACTCATAGAGAGATCTCCCTCCTCTGACATCCTTTTATTTTAGTGATTGTATATCTCTTTCAACACCTTTGTGTTCTATCATTAGCTCTTTTTCAAGGCATATGTCTGTCTCCTCCCTCAGCCAGCTCCTTGAAGGTAAGAACTGGCTTCCCAACTCTTGATATTCCACACGGTCCTTAAACTGTGCTTAGCCCTGGCAGGCACCCGATGGGTATTATTAGAGTCAAGTATGTGGCTGATGCTCATTTTGGATTCTCTACCTTTTAAAAGGAGAGCTATAGCAGAGTTTCCTAAATGTGGCAATCTGTGTCAGGTAGAACTCTTTTGGTTCTGAGTGATTTAAAACTCAACTGTTACTGGCTTCACCATATTGGCTGATATTGCCAAAACATCTAGACATAAATTTCAAGTCAGACAAGCCTGATCAAGAAGCTCAATTGCCTCATCAAGTCTCTCTCTCTCTCCCTCTCTCTCTCTCTCTGTCTCTGTCTCTGTCTCGTCCTATCCTGTCCTCTCCACAGTGTCGTCAGCTTCATCCTCAGGCTGTACACAGTCGCCCCCCAGGAGCGCAAATCTTTCACTTGCTACAGTAAATCAAATGTCCGTTGCAATTCCTGGGTTGACATCTTCATCTTCCAGGGCATCTTATCTACTGCCTCCAGAAGAGAAGAGTCTTTTATATCAGCTCCAGAACTTATGATTCATTCTTTCATATTGGCCTGAGTGGGGTAAGCCTGGGTCTGGCTCACAGAATGAAACTGCACAGTAGAGAAGTGGTAGGGATAATACACAGAGGGAAGTCTCTGTCCTAGAGGCAGGACAAGGGAAAAATTGATGTTCATGATACAACCAATATGTTCACTATATTGATCATCAGAATCAACTAGATAAACTTCTAAAAAGGGAGATTTATGGGCCTTATCTCAAAACCTCCAAATCGCAATCTTGTTCTGGAGTTTGGGATCTGCATTTTATAGAAGGTCCCCCAGGTGATCCCACGTGAGGGCATCAAAGCAGCCTACTACTGCCTGTGCCTTTCTTGATGTCTATAACACAAGACAGTAATTCATATATATATATATATATATATATATATATATATATATATATATTAAAAAGATATAAAGTAATACTTAGAAATATGAGCACCAAGGAGAGTGACTCTGTAAATATGAAAGTGTAATTATTTTCAATAAGCATTTATGCCTCCAATCTCATCTAAAATAAAAGCAATGGAGCTCCAGGGATGTCTGGTTCTCATCTACTGGATTCACTAATACAGATTTATGCTCTCAGATAATATGATGAGCAGTTGCATCTTTGAAGGGGGTAAGGAATCTATTTATCTTACTGGGTGCCCCAGCCCCATCCTTTGTAATTTTACAAAGGAAAATCCAAAGCAAATGGATGTTTCCTCTGATGACACAATATTATCAGAAACCCTGCATCCACAAAAACAGACACTCAGATCAATGGAACAGAATAGAGAACCCAGAAATGGACCCATAAACATATGGCCAACTAACCTTTAACAAAACAGGAAAGAATATCCAACGGAATAAAGACAGTCTCTTCAGCAAGTGGTGCTGGGAAAACTGGACAGCGACATGCAGAAGAATGAACCTGGACCACTTTCTTACACCGTACACAAAAATAAACTCAAAATGGGTGAAAGACCTCAATGTAAGATGGGAAGCCATCAAAATCTTCAAGGAGAAAGCAGGCAAAAACCTGTTTTGTCTTGGCCACAGCAACTTCTTACTCAACACGTCTCCGGAGGCAAGGGAAACAAAAGCAAAAATGAATTACTGGGACCTCATCAAAATAAAAAGCTTCTGCACAGCAAAGGCAACTAAACTAAACTCAACAAAACTAAAAGGCAACCGAGGAATGGGAGAAGATACTTGCAAATGACATATCAGATAAAGGGTTAGTATCCAAAATCTATGAAGAACTTATCAAACTCAACACCCAAAAAACAAATAATCCAGTGAAGAAATGGGCAAAAGACATGAATAGACATTTCTCCAAAGAAAACATCCAGATGGCCAACTGACACATGAAAACATGCTCAACATCACTCATCATCAGGGAAATACAAGTCAAAACCACAATGAGATACCACCTGACACCTGTCAGAATGGCTCACATTAACAACTCAGGCAACAACAGATGTTGGTGAGGATGCGGAGAAAGAGAATTCTTTTGCATTGTTGGTGGGAACGCAAGCTGGTGCAGCCACTCTGGAAAACAGTATGGAGGTTCCTCAAAAAACCAAAAAGAGAACTACCCTACGATCCAGGAATTGCACTACTAGGTATTTATCCAAGGGATACAGGTGTGCTGTTTTGAAAGGACACATGCACCCCAGTGTTTGTAGCACCACTATCAACAATAGCTAAAGTGTGGAAAGAGCCCAAATGTCCACTGACGAACAAATGGATAAAGAAGATGCGGTGTGTGTATGTGTGCATATATTTATGTATATAATATATATATTATATATTTATATATATATATTTATATACTTATATATTTATATTTATATATACATATTATAATATATATATAATGGAATATTACTCAGTAATCAAAAAGAATTAAATCTTGCCATTTGCAACAACATGGATGGAACTAGAGGGTATTATGCTAAGCGAAATTAGTCAGAGAAAGACAAATATCATATAACTTCACTCATATGAGGACTTTAAGATACAAAACAGATGAACAGAAGAGAAGGGAAGCAAAAATAATATAAAAATAAGAAGGGGGACAAAACATAAGAGACTTAAATATATAGAACAAACTGAGGGTGGCTGGAGGGGTTGAGGGTTGGGGGATAGGCTAAATGGGGAAGGGTCATTAAGGAAGATACTTGTTGGGATGAGCACTGGGTGTTATACATAGGGATGAATCACTGGAATCTACTCCTGAAATCATTATAGCACTGTATCCTAACTAACTTGGATGTAAATAAATAAATAAATAAATAGATAAATAAATAAATAAATAAGTTGATGTTCTGCAAATAAAACCAAAAAAATAAAAACAAACAAACAACAACAACAACAACAAAAAAAACCCTGCATCCAGATAGGGAAGACGGGCCATTTACATTACCATGATAGGAACGTTAGAAAAATGAAATGCTGAGAAATCCAAAATGTAAGTTCCCTCATGGTGCAAAACCTGCTCTCAAACGCAGGCTTCAGAGAATTCTCTCAGACATTTCTAACATAGCCTGTCATGCCAAAGAAGTTGCAGGATGCTTGATTGAGTCTGTCTGGCCTGGAGAGATCCAACGCAGCTCCAGAGCGGTGTGTCTGGAGAAGGAAAGGACCAGCACAGCTGGGCGGCCAGGCCCAATCCCTCACCTGACGGCATGATGGTTTCATACACTCAACCCTCAACTAGCTAAATTTTTAAAAAATAAAACAAAGGGAGAGAGAGGAAAGGGACAATGGCAGGACTTGCCACTAGAGGGACTTGCTCTGGCTAACCTGTCTTCCTGAATCACTTTGGCTCTCTGAGGGTCAGCAGTTCTTTTCCCATCTTCTTCCAACTGTCTAGTCTTGCTTTCTCTTAAATATGTACCCCCCTCAACCCCCTCCCCAACACACTCTCTCTCTCTCTCTCTCCCTTCATTCCAAGTGTTCCAAGGAAGGAAGCATGATGGATAACAGATGTTCCTTGACATATTGTGTCATTTATCACACGACAGCCCCAATGCTGCTAACAGGGCCTTTCCCATATGTCTCTGTCGGCTTTTCCGCAGCCCCAAATGCATCAAGAAGAAATGGTTTAATACAATGTGCTATAATTCCCGAGTCACAGCTCAATGGAGGGGTTTGGGTTGCTGAGTTGTCTTTCCTTTCCACTTTATTTATTTGTTTCAACTGGCTCCTCTTCCTGAGAAATGGATGAGCGAACTCATCTGAGCCCAGGTGGAGGGGAAAATCAACCACAGAACTGTGCTCCAGGTTGGAAGAAAAAGGGAAGGTAGGTCTAGACAGGGCATGACAATCGCAGGCTGCAGTATATTACCACACTGCCTGGCAGGCTCTTACTCATGTTTCATGGAGTACAGCGTCTGTCATGCCTGACAATGAGAAGAGTTCAGTGGTGAAGATCTATAAATCCAAGCTGATGTTGGAGTGCCCTGCTGCGTCCCCAAAGGAGGGAGTTTACCGCATCAGCCAGAAAGGAAGTTCCCCAGACCTACCCGAGCCTTCACTCACTTTCCTTCACTTTCCTATTATAACCCATTTGTCCCAGAGGTATCGCTATAGCAACAAGTCACATCTTTGTAAGCACCAAAGGCTATGACAAGTTTACACACCTTGTAGATTTCTCTCTCTCCAGATGCCCATGGTGAACTTGCTACTCCTGTCAGCTGGCCAGGAGGTTGTGTATCCCCAGAGGGATGGGCTTCAGGCTTTTGATTCATGCACACTCACCCCCACGGGGAGCAAATAGGGTGATGCCCACAGTAATTATAACACCCAGGGAACTCGGCCACAAATGTGCTCCCACTCCAGCTCAGACACGCAAAGACAATGTGGCCTCTTTAGTGTCTCCCAAGACCCCATCCCACCAAATAAGGAAAGTATTAAATTTCAAATCAAGGTATCTCAGTTTCTTCTGACTTAAATTGTCTTTTTAGGGGCACCTGGGTGGCTCAGTCCGTTGAGTATCTTGACTCTTGATTTCCATTCAGGTCATGACCTCATGGTTCATGGGATGAAGCCCTGCATGAGGTTCTGCACTGACAGCATGGAACCTACTTGGGATTCTCTCTCCCTCTCTCTCTCTGCCCCTCCTTCCCCTTCTCTCTCTCTCTCTCTCTCTCTCTCTCTCTCTCTCTCTCTCTTGTTTCTTGTCACAGTCAACACAGTATCTGGGGAGAGGTGCACAGGCTGGTCAAGGGGGTATCTAGAGAGGGTAGCAATATACCCATTATACCGGCCCATCACTTTTACTTTTCTGCAGCCACCTCACCTTGCTGGTGGACCCTCCTACATGGCCATCTCACCTCTCTGCTTTGTCTTCCAGGTTTCTAAATAGAGGAATCAATCTCTCCCGAACCCTCTTCACCTACATTTTCCCCCCAAACACTTTAGCCCTGAGAATGGAAACCAGGGTGGGTATGACTAACCAGTTGCCTTCTGTCTGCCTCTCTTCTCCTTCCCAGAACCTACCAGAGCTACAAGAGGTGGACCTCTTACTTTCTTTCTTTTCTATCACTGGTTTTCTCACTGTTACATCTTCTTATTTCCCAGAGTGACATTCAGCCTGGCCCATTTTCTATAGCCATAATAGTGGACTGAATGAAAGAAAAAGTTGTTTACCAATAAGGAAAGATCTAAAATGATCCTCTGTCATTGTCATGATTACTAATAGCAATATTGAAAATATACTTTGGGTCAGGGTCTGTACTTTAAATTCTCAATTATTTTTTAGAAACCACTATGAGGTAGATATGATTACATTCCTTTTACAAATGAGGAAGTGGGGTCTAGTCGGGATACATAAGTTGACACAGGTGCAAGGAATGAAACCAGCATTTGATAGCAGCTCTGTCTGGTTCTTAAACTCATGCTCATTCCATTACACTATGCCTTGATAGTGCATTACATGACAATGTGGCCCTGGGTATATTTAGGGGTAGGGAAGAATATCATCTTTTCCACTCTTAATCTGCTCCTACAGATTCAAAGAGAAGAGTGTGTGTTTTATGACCTTATCATGTGCTTTTAAGTTCAGCTGAGCCCTACACACCACATGGCTGGTACCCAGTTGAAACCAGGCACAGCCTCCTGGATACATGCACACAGTTGTTTTAAATCAGGTTCGGTTCCTACCTTTGCTGTTTGTTCCCTTCTCAGTTCCTGAGGCTACTGGGCTCCTAATGTCCCCAACTCCATCTGTTGTGTTAAAATCTGCCCCTATTCCTAAGGGGACTGTTCTCCTTCTGACTTTGAAGATCAGAGCTCTTCAGAGCATGACTTGAACCTATCCTAACCTCTTCTGATCCTGCCTTCTCCAAGGACTGATCCCACCCCAGTCCCTGAGCACTCAACTGGACACTGCGCTGTTGGTTGGTGTCCTACTGGGCTTGTCTCCCCAGTGGCTCACTGCTGTCACCACAGGTAAAAGAGGCTGGCTTAGCACCCCCTTCCAGCTCCACCAAGATTATAGTCAACCCAGTGAATGGACCTTTTGGTTGGACAATTGCCATGGTTACATTCTGAGGAAGGGAAACCACCTAACTCTTCCAATGACATGGACACAATATACCTATAATACAAAAGTGTGAACACTGTCATTTTGTTCCTTTATGGGTTATGGCGGCATCTTGACATGGGCTTGTTGGCACAGGTAACTGGACAGTGTCCTAGAAATATAGCTATGATACTGGCACACCAACTGCCATATCATCTTCCATGCTTCTCAAAGTCATTAATTTAAACAGAATTGGCCATAAAAGCAGTCTACTCTATGTGTTCATCTTTCCTCAAAAGGCCATAAACTTTGTTTGAGCAGGAAATGGAGAAAGCTGCTGGAATTTTTTCTTTCCTTTCCATAGCATGAAGCTCCAAAAAGAGAGCTTGCAGCTCCAAAGAGAAATACTAGGTCAATATGAAAGATAAAAAGTCAGATTTGGACTTCACCAGTTTAAAGGATTCTTCAGTGATCAATGGCAATCTTCTCCAGCATTCCCAATTTGCTATATGAGCAACATCACTCTTAGAATTACTTAATACAGATACATGGCCCAATAACCATACAGATAGCCCTTCCAAAACAAGTCTGTACTGGTAAGCCTTTAAATCTGCCCAATTTGAACAGGTCACCTTCCTTGAGTCCTTGTGGTCAGATGGTTTTTGGCCTTGCTCATCAACTACATCTCTAATTGTATAGGTTAGGGCTTTAGTCCATCTATTTCTGACTCCTGGGCAAATGTAAAACCCTGACTCTACCATCCATTCTCATCACTGTGTTTGATTACAGTGTTTCTCAACGTTGTTTCCATACCTGACTCTGATTCTGATGTGTGTCCCACTTAACTCTTGTCCTCAGAAAAGGTACTTTATTCTGACTGTGCCCCTTGGTTCCATGCACTTATGAGAGGGTTTTGGAATGTGATTGCTGCTCCCTGGCTCCATTCCCATTGTGTCCACATTGTGGCCTCTAGCAGGTGGTCACGTTAAATGCATGGTGAGTAAGCACTTCCTCTTGGGGTAGAGTATCAATGATGTCATTCACAAGCTATATGTGCTGCGGCAAAATACTGGACCTGTGTCCTCATCTAATAAGAAAACTGAACGTATAGGTTGGTTGTCAGGAAGAAATGAGATAGTATCTATAAAATACTACACACAGTGACTGAAATAAAGTGGTTAACTTTCATTCACTATTATGGGTCCTGTTGTCATTATGATTATTATTTTCTCCATCTCATGGCAGAGGAAAAACAATCACACTTACCAGTATAGCCCTTGATGACAGACTCTTGATCATACCCTCAACTTCTCCTTTCTTGATGAACTAGAAGACTTTTACAAAGTTGTCTACATTTGAGCAGAGCCAAATAATATATGAACCAATCATGACTGTATTATGTGCTTTTTAGCATTTCCCTGGTTGGGCAGATTCCCTTATTATTTTTTTGTAAATTACTCTATGCATCCCCCATGAAAATGGTATTAAATTTTCTCACCCAAAATGCCTTAGATCCCAGTGAATGATTTTCAAAGTATCTTTTGCTCTTTTACTGCCATTATTATGCAGCCTATGAACACAGTGTTTCCATTTCATAAAAATATAATATGGCTGCACAGAAATCACAGACATATTATGGTAGAAAATTAGTCAATAAACTTTTATTATACCAGTCCTTAATGCTTCTATTAATATTGAGGGACTTAAAATTAATTTCTTTCCAGAATAAGATTTACTGCTGAAACTCCAAAGATAAAGCCAACTAGGATACCAGCTAGAGGCCCCTTCAGTGTCTCAGAGGCTATCCTCACCTGGACTCTGTGCACTGACATAAAGACCCTCCCTAAGTAAACTGGGCATGCTTCTGCTTATACAACCTCTTTGCCATGGGCTGTTAAAGTACATGGGGCCTATGGAGTGCAGCTGTTGTAGAGAGGAGGCACTCACTCATTTCACAATGCCTGGAGACAATGTAGATGACACAGAGCCACACCATAATGGAATAAAGTTGTCCCTGCCTGGTTATAGTTTCAAAATATGTAGGTTTCTGTGCTTTGCTCAGTGTTACCCTTTTCTTACTTTTATTCTTGGCCCTGTTGATAACCTGAGTTGAGTCCAGATAAATTAGAATTTATTCATTTACGTATTCTCTCATTCAGTCATCCTTTCAACCAGTAATACATTAAACGTGGAGCCCACGGGACTCAAAGATGAACACTGTCCCTACTATCTTGGAGTTTATCGTTTTCTTGGAAAATATCAAGATCTACCATACAGAGCCATAACTACTGGGCCATCAGAATGGAGCCACTCACAGAGGTCAGCTGAAAGAGACACCGTCTCTAGTGTGAGCTATTGCAGAAAGTCTACAGGGGAAAAAAGAAATCTACCTAGCCAAAGTTTTTGCATCAAAGACCCATGAATAACTTTTTAAATATTTAACCAGTTCTAACATTTACATAGTGGAAAATAGCACATAATTTGTTTTTTTAATTTCCAAATGCACTTGAAAATTAGCAACATGAGTCCCACCTTCATTTACACGTAGAAACAACAAGCTGGAGGTGAGATGTTGCTGCCCTACATGCACTTCCGGGTTACATGCACTTCCGGGTTACAACAGGCTCTCCAGCCTGTCACCCTGTGAGTACCCAAACCTAGCCCCTACGGACTTTTGAGTTTGCCACTTCCAAGCAAGGCTTTCAATAACACATATTGTTTGCTAGGCAAATGAGAGTGAGGGAGGGGGTTGCTGGATAAAATAGACTCTCCATTAAATCTGAAATTTATTTTTTAATTTTTAATTTTTTTAATGTTTACTTACATATTCTGAGAGAGACAGAGAGAGCTGGGAGGGGCAGAAAGAGACAGACGTAGAGAGAGAAGCCCAAGCAGGCTCTGCATTGTCTGTGCAGAGCCTAAGGCGGAACTTGAACTCACAAGCTGTGAGATGGTGACCTGAGCCCAAAACAAGAGTTGGATGCTTAACCGACGGAGCCACCCAGGTGACCCATAAATCTGAATTTTAAATTTGATAACTAGATAAAATTTTAGAAGTGTACCCCATAAATATTGCATTGGACATACTTATCCTAAAAAAAAAAAAAAAAAAAAAAACTACCTGGTATTTTATTTAAAATTCAAATTTAACTGGTTGACAAATCTGTTCATCCTGGATAATTTGAGGACAAGGGAAGTAATGAGGAGGTCACTCCTAACAAAGTGCATGGTATTTAAAGAGTAGACAGACAAGGGGCGCCTCAGTGGCTCAGTAGGTTAAGCGTCTGACTCTTGGTTTCAGCTCAGGTCACGATCTCATGGTTTCATAGGTTTGAGCCCCGCCATCGGGCTCTGTGCTGACAAGCAAGGCACCCGTTGGGGATTCTCTCTCTCCCTCTCTCTCTGCCCCTAACCTGCTCACGCTGTCTCTGTCTCTCTCAAAAAATAAATAAAACTTAAGAAAAAAAAAAAAAAAGAATAGAGGAACAAAGCAACTTCCTGATTAGGGAGTACTGGGAGATAATGAGATAACAAAAAAAGAACTTAGCTAAATTCTGTTGAGACCTGGCTGGATCATGTCCAAGGATACCTGGTTGGCAATTGGGAGGCCAGGTTTGACCTCAGATGGCTCAAGCTCATGTTCTTATCCTCTACTCTGCACAGGCACCCATAACAAAAATGGAAAGGTAGGAAGGAAGGAGATGAAGAAGTTGGGAGTCCTTAAGAGTAAAATTTGCCCTTTTTTCAACTTTTTATCACCTGACCCCTCACCTCCACCCAAAAGTGTTCAATCAGTATTATATGGAGTTGTCGATGTTCTTGTAAAATGGGCTGTCACATTAGTCACCGGCCATGGTTAGGGTCATGTGAGACTGTGACAGATAGCAGGACCCAGCAAAGTTGGGACAATTGCATGAACAGTGGGAGAAAAAGAATTTCAAGGGACAAGACAAGGCGGTTCTATGAAGTCACTGGACTGTAGAGAAGGGACTGCATCTCACTCTGTTTCTTGAAATTATGGTACTCAATAAATGTCTCATAATGATAACACAATGGAGCCCTGGAGCGGGAGCTGTGCTGGCTCTATCTGATTTACAGCCCTCTCTCCTGTCTCTGCCCGGGAAGGGCGGTAGCAGATCGCTGGCCTAGTGCTCCACAAAAAGCCAATATTATTTCTATAAATACCAGGCCTTGGGGAGGAGAGTTGAGGTCAAGATCCTTAGAATTCTTCACTCAACGTTTCTCATTTCACCTTTCTGAACATACCTTAATGCACACACTGAATGTCCTCAAGTGGAGCTAATTTACAAAATCGTTAAAACAAAAACTTTTTCAGAGTTCACCCTCTCTGGTGGTAGTAAGTAGAGGGAAGGCTGTCCTAATGATGGTTTCAAAGGAAAATCTCTAAGAAGTTCAGAATCATGGAATAGACACAAACACACATGAACACCTTGTTCAGACCACTCTGCAAGTTGATGCTATGTCCAAATTTGTTAAGGCAGGCTTGTTTTACTTTGATGGAGTTGCAGAGTGTTGAAAGATTAGAAGTGCTAAGCTCGGTGCTTATTTATTCTCTACTCCCCTCCAGTTATGTTCCAGAACCATAAGCAGGTCCTCAGTCACTCTCTCTGAAAACTGTTCATACATTCCTTCCTCAGTCTTTCCTTAACCGAGTCATTAAAAGTAATTAACTTTGGGTACCTACTCCTTATTAACAGCTGCTGCTCTGCTGTGTTTGTAAAATAATAATTCTGAGATTGTTGTTGTCAATCACTATTATCACTACTATAATTCTTCCCATTAACTTAGTGTATCTGCCACTGCAGCAAAGGCCACGCTTCTGGTATCTGCCACTCTTCTACAGTGTTTAAGCACAGAGCTGGTCACGTAGTGGGAAGACATCGACTGTCCACTGAATGGATGGAAACTAGCTAGGATTTCCTAGCCTCCAAACTCTCCTTGTACATGAAGCCGATCCTAGACAAGGCCATTTTCTCCACAACAGAAACCAGTGGACACTCATACTACATTTAAGGTCTATTTTGTTCCTTAATTGTACTATTCTCCATATTTACCCACTTTTAGATACTTATTTTGAATCTCTTCTTTGGTTTACTACCTACTGAATCCTTCCCTTTCTCTTCCATCCCATCTGCCTCTAGAGATGCATAGCTCATAGGCGAGATGGAACTTCCACTATCTTAGTCTTGACAGGATGTCAGTAGGCACACATTCATGCGCGCGCGCGCGCGCACACACACACACACACACACACACACACACACACACACACATTCTTCCTTCAACTACCGAGAGAGGTAAGTCAGCAATTATGTATCTGCATGCAAGGCTCAGAACTAGGGTGTTCAGTAAGAGATGAACCAGCAAAAGGGAGAGAGGGAAGGCTCAAAAGAAAAAGCTAAGAAGTCTACATTATGGTCACCTCCAGGAGACACTCAAACTACCATCTCAGAGGAAGAGACTGAATTGAAATGTCTCCTTAGACTCTGAGGACTCATGGTGATAATAAATTTTAGCTAAAATAAGAAGCCAATACAGTTGGTAATAATTAGCATTGTGTTGTTAGGATATTGATATTTACTATAATAACAATAATGTACAATTTATTGAGCATTTAGTATATGCCAGGCAGAGGATTAAGCACTTTATTTGATTATCTCATTTAATTGATAGGTTCTACTACCTATTCCACTGGTGAGGAATCTGACCCTCAGAGAGGCTAACTACCATGTCCAAGGTTACCAGCTAGTCTGGAAATTTCAGAATTCTGGTTCCAGAGCCCATTTGCTTCACCTCTAGTGTACTCTAGATTAGTGACTAACTTGAAAATTAGTCAAAAGAAGTTAATTTTAGGACGTTAGAAGTTAATTTAGTCTAAAGAAGTTTAGGACAAGTTCTAAAGAAGTCCCCTGCATCTCAATATTTGACACAGTGCCATAAATCTGTAATTTGGTTTGAGCTGATTTACATGAAAATGATTCTTGAAAATGTTGCCTTAATGGAGCACTTTTTATGGCTTAAAACTCAGGATTCTTTAGAAATGTGAATTTATCAGAGCACCTGGGTGGCTCAGTCAGTTAAGCATCCGACTTTTGATTTTGGCTCAGGTCATGGTCTCCTGGTTCATGAGTTCAAGCCCCACATCGGGCTCTGCACTGGCGCCTGCTTGGGATTCTCTCCCTCCCTCCCTCTCTCTCTCTCTCTCTGTCTCTCTCCCTCCCTCCCTCTCTGTCTCTCAAAATAAATAAACTTAAAAAGGTTTTTTTTAATAAGTAAAAAAAGAAATGTGAATCTATCCAACGTCTGATTAAAGTGAAAATACTGAGTCAGGTTGTTTGAGTTGGTTTGACCTTCGATCTTGAGAGCATTCTCACCAAACATCTGCATCCTCACGTGAACCCAACAGTTTCCTGCAACCACCATCCTGAGCCACATCTGCAGGATGTTCATGGGCAAGTTCACTAAGAAAAACAAGTTCACTGGGGGGCAGTGGGATGAGCTCTCAGAATCGGCTGAGCCCAATCTCCTTTCGTACAGCTGGGGAAACGGAGGTCCAGATCCAGCCTGGACCTCTCCTGACAGGAAGGAGCCTCCCCACCATACTTAGTGGAACACCGTCATAGCTCACAGTGTGTATTTTCTCCCTGCCTGGTGTCAGACTTCCCCAATTTATTTCAGACAATATGTTCAGCATAACCTCAACTAAGAGCTGAAAGAGGTGGGGGACAGGGGGAGAAATCAAGAACATAAATGGAAGAAGGGATAAAAAATTAAATACGGACATAATTTTAACATGGGACCCCTATGTGTTTATGTTGACATTTACTTGGGTAGGTAAATGACTGCAAAGTGAATTTCCTGCCCTGTCTCTTCCCCTCCTCCTAGAAATGATGGAAAGAACCATCAGAGGTGGCCAATCAGTTTTTCTCCCTGTCTTGCCTATGTTTCAACTGAACAGATTTACAGTAGCTCAAGGATATTTCAGCATATATATTCAATCAAAAAAACTTACTATTGGATGCACATCCTAATTTATAAGCTTCAGTAATTGCTGTGGCTGTGTGAGCAAAATGAATCCAAAACAATAGGACATATAAACCCTGGATGTTATGTGTTCGTTTCTTCTGTATCAGTTATAGCTGGATGATAAGCCACTCTGGGGAGGCAGCCGTGTCCATTCAATCAAGCTGTGCCTACTACCTTGTATGAGCCCAGAAACACAACAGGTATC
The DNA here is from genome assembly GCF_028018385.1 of Neofelis nebulosa. Taxonomy (NCBI): domain Eukaryota; kingdom Metazoa; phylum Chordata; class Mammalia; order Carnivora; family Felidae; genus Neofelis; species Neofelis nebulosa. The sequence goes on from NC_080788.1 coordinate 9,341,897, forward strand.
AAATGTCACAACAGTAACAACCCAGCTCCCCTGATCAATTCCTATGCTCTCTGGTGTGAGATCTTTTGGCAGCAGGTAGAAAAGTAGGGGGGGGGGGGGGAGGGACAACTAATGGATTCTATTTAAGGACATTTGATGAAAATGTTGACTGGCCCATGACCGATTTTATTCTTAGCGCTTAAATGTTAGTTAGTTAGTCAATTTGAATGTTAATTAGCCATAATGACAAGGAGTGTCTCTTTTTATGATCCTTTTAAGATGTACCCAGGGGCTAATAAGCAATGGGCGCATCCCATAAATATAATAAGTAAATAAATTAGCATCAGTTAATTTAAATGTAAGCAAAATGCACTGTGAGGGCTTTCCTCTCTGCTCCTGTTCATTCTGGTTATTTCCCTCTCAGCATCCCTTCTCCTTCGCCTCATCAATTTCATGATCTAAACAATATACGCTATAGCTGAGGAGCAAGGTCAGATATGATCGAATTCAGTATAAAGCAAGTGGACCTTTTTTTCACTTTGTAGACACATGTTGTCAGTTAACTGGGCAGTTAGAATAAAGGTCAAAGGAAGTAAGACTCATAAAACCCTGGCTTATGTGAACAATGGGTTACATGGCAGTGATTAACCCAGATGCTCGGCAGTCATCAGAAAGGTGAATTTAGTCATGTAACTACCTAGATTCCATTTTGTGCAAAAGCTGAAATGACTAGGGATAGGGAATTATCAAATATTTCGGCTAGATTGGCTGGGTTTGTAGACAGGTCTCAAGATACCTGTAGATTCCTCCATGATCTGGATCAACCAGAACTCTTTGTACTTGTCCCACTTTGGATGGTGGGATACAGTTGGGAAAACCTTACAAACTTGGTCCCATAGTTACTGTTTTGGTAAATCATTGCTCCCAAGGGAAAAGGGCTACAAGGATAAATTCTAGATGGCAAAAGAAGAAGAAGGGGGAGAGTGGTCCAAGAAAAATACCGTGTATATCCCAACCACCCCCCCTCCTTTACTCAATATCAGTTTTTTGGATTGTCCTGGTGGAGGCATTAATGAGTTCATCATACCTAACAGAAAAAAGCTAAAGCTTGGAGACTGGGTGTGTGTTGTCACTGGCAGCTAAGGTTGAGGGGTGCCCCCCTATGGATGACAAAGACCACAGCCGATGCCACAGTTCTCCGGGACACACCCCTACCCAGCCATAGATGTAGATGCTCCAACAGTGAAACTTCTCTCTCCAAGAATGTGAAGGACACTCAAAGTTGTTGATCCATGCATCAGGGGGAAAATTTTGGAGTGACTGGTTTCCTCAGTTGGCCGCATTCCACTTAATATTTCCCTGCACCTCCCTCTCCCTATATACACTGACTTCATTTCTGTGGCACAGCCCTAAACAGGAGCTGCCACCTTCCCCTTCTACAGGATGGTAAACAAGTCTTAGAATGAGGCCATCCATCCTGACTCTGCTTCAAGGTCCTCTACCCCTCCATTAATTAAGTGGCCACTGGCGAAAAGGAAAGCAAAAGGAAATTCATTCATCTCCTTTCAAGGAATTCACCCAGAATCCTCATCTCTCCAAGACCAACTGGGTCACTTCTCCACATTCCTACCAGGCTGCTGACCACCATCTTTAACTGGTGCCTGTCAGACTTTCCCTGGCTCAAGCCACAGCAGGGCCACCCCCAGCCACTTTGCTCGTAGCACCTAGTCAGGTGAAAGCTGATCCCAATGTGATTCAACAGGATGGTCCTCCAGCATGGGTGGTCCTCCAGTATGCAGCCTGGCCTCCACCAGAGTGAAGAGACAGGGGTCACTCCAGTCAGTGTGGCCCGTCCCTGTGCTAACATACCTGTCTGCAGCCTGCTCCTCATTATTCTCAAAGAAAATTCTGTCCACTGGACCCAGAAAAAAATTAAACTCAAAACAGAATAGCCTCAGGCTTTTGATCTCCCAACCTCCTTCAGGCTTTTATCTAAAGCTCTTTTTATCTGTGCTATCCTTTTGTGGTGACCTGATGGTATTTGTTGGTCAAAAAGAGTACAGGAGAGAAACAGTAGGGATGGGAAGGGGCCAGGGGCGTGGTCAGTAACTCTCAAGTGGAGAAACCTGACAAACACCAGCTCAGCCAAATCAACATCACTAGCGATACGCCCTGTCGACAGCAGGTACCTTTAATATGATGTTATGCAAATGGCTCTATACACCTGTGGTCTTCTTCCCTAAAACCCACAACCCTAGTCTAATCATGAGAAAAATATCAGGCAAATCCCAATTAAAAGACATTCCATGAAATACCTGACCAGTACTCCTCAAAAGTATCCAGGTCATCAAACACAAAAATCCAAGAAACTAACAGCCAAATGGAGCCTAGGGAGTCATGACAACTAAATGCAATGTGAGGTCAGGGATAGGATCCTAGGACCAAAAACAAACAAAAAAACAAAAAAACAAAAAAAACTCTTAGGTAAAAGTTAAGGACATCTGAATAAAGTGTGAACTTTAGTTAATAATGTGTTAATATTGGGGTGCCTGGGTGACTCAGTCAACTAAGTGTCTGACTGACTCAGGTCATGATCTCATGGTTCATGGGTTCAAGCTCTGCATTGGGCTCCATGCTGTGTGTTTGGAGCCTGCTTGAGATTCTCTCTTCCTTTGTCTCCACTCCTTCTGTGCTCTCTCTCTCTCAAAATACATAAATAAACTTTAAAAAGTATTAATATTGATTTCTATTAATTCCAATTTGGCATGTACATAGTCATTTGTTGGGCGATTGAATGCCTGGGCAAGTCTAAGTTGGGTCTAGATGAACAAAATCCTGAGTCGCCAAGCTGAAGCCCAGTTCTGGAAGCTAGGGGCCAAGAAGCATGGAGTATCCCAATTCAGGGGAAGGAGGGGAGGATAAGAGGTGAGTCCCCGAGTTCCACACTGGTTGGTGGACAGGCGATTCAGAACTCTCGTGGATTCCAGTGCCCTGGCATGTTCAGAGCTGCTGGAGGGATGGGAAGGATTTGAGGTTATTTAAAACTACCTGCCCCAAATCAGGCCAACCAAGAGTCTCAGCTGAGGGTATCATGGAATGTAGGTTCCAGGAAGTCAAAGGGTAGATCACATTCGCCAGCACCATAGCAGGCCTCTAATATAATTACCACGATTCACCCCTAAGCTGACACGGTCTATTAGGTAAGCATTAACATTTTAAAATGCATGTGGAATCTTAAGGCTTGTCAGACACTGCATAAACACCCAGAATCAGTAATAAAGTAAAAGAGAATTGTATTAACTAAGACTAACTGGGATGAAGGTCATTCTGAGTTACAGAAATGTTTTACATGAAGTTATGTTACTTTCTAGTCCTGACACCAAAGCAAACTTTGAGGACAGTTTTCCTACAAAGGTTGGGGTCATTTGAGCTGGTAGATTGAAAATTACTTAGAAATGTATATAGTGACCAATGCCTTCATGAATCCCTCATTATGTGCCAGGCACTGTGCTAAGCCGTCCACACGTGTCCTTTCCTTTAACCTTACTAAATACTTGGTCCTTACATTCATCTTAGAGATGAGGAGATGGGGCTGTCTGACTGTATGTAACTTTTCCAAGATCACTTGAGTAGTGAAACTGACATGGAAATGGATAGTCCCAGATCCCAAGGCAGGCACCACACTCCCCTGACCTCATATAAGTCTCAGTTCTGGAAAGCAGGTTCCTAGCGGGGTCTCAAATATGGTGAGCTAATTAATAAGACCACCATTTATAAGGAAAAAGTTCCCATTAAAATACTGATAATGCAAGGATGATGAGTGAAATACCTGTCTTCACAGCAAAAGTGTCATTATGCATTAGGACTCTGCAGTCAGACAGACGAGATTCAATTCCCAACTCTACCAGTTCATAGCTGTGTGACCTTGAATAAGTTACTTAACCTCTCTGAGTGTCAATTTCCTTACCAGCACAAGGGATTTTGATATTACGTCCCCCATAGAGTTGTCATGAGAATTAAATAGGCTGTGGTAATTTTAAGTGCCTGACACTGTTCCTGTCACATAGTAAACACCCACTTTAAGAATCCTGTTTTAAGGAATGCAAACTGACACAGCCACTCTGGAAAACAGTATGGAGATTCCTAAAAAAATTAAAAATAGGACTACCTTATGATCCAGCAATTGCACTACTAGGTATTTACCCAAAGGATATAAAAATGCTGATTCAAAGGGGCACATGTACCCCAACGTTTGTAGCAGCACTATCAACAATGGCCAAAGTATGGAAAGAGCCCAAATGACCATCGATGGATGAATGGATAAAGATGTGGTATATATATATACGATAGAGTATTACTTGGCAATCAAAAAGAATGAAATCTTGCCATTTGCAACAATGTGCATGGTGCTAGAGTGTATTCTGGTAAGCGAAATAAGTCAGTCAGAGAAAGGTACATATATGATTTCACTTATATGTGGAATTTAAGAAACAAAACATAAACATAGGGAAAAGGAAGGAAAAATAAGATAAAAAGAGAGAGAGGAAGGCAAATCATAATAGATTCTTAAACACAGAGAACGAAGTGAGGGTTGCTGGAAAGGTGTTGGGTAGGGGGATGGGCTAAATGGGCTATGAGCATTAGGGAGGGCACCTGTTGGGATGAGCACTGGGTGTTATAGGTAAGTGATGAATCACTAAATTGTATTCCTGAAATCATTACACTATATGTTAACTTGTATTTAAATAAAATTTAAAAAATTTTTAAAAGAATCTTTTTTTACAAAATATATAACATGGAGTTAAACTATAATCCAATCTTACTTCCTCACAAATCCTATAACGTCCTTACTCTTTCAAAGTCCAGCTTAAAATTACTGGACTATAATTATTGCCTATAAATGGTGATATTTCCAGTGTTTCTCTACAGCAAATTAATTCTCCACATGCCTCATCTTTGCTTCCACAACTTTACTGATGCACTCATTAAAACATGTATTATGACATGTGGTGATTCGCTCTTCTCGGTGTGTCTCTCCAGCTTGACTGTGTGCTTTTTAGGATAAGATTGTGTCTCTGCTTCTTTAGACCTAGAACAATATCTAGGACTTAGCAAAAAACAAACAAAAAAAAATGTGTATACACACACACATACACACACACACACATACACACACATCTTCATCACTGAATTCTGCCTTTGGGTGCTGAGCAAATCCTGTGTTAAGAAAACTCTACATATCGGGGTACCTAGTGGCTCAGTTGGTTAAGTGGCCAACTTCGGCTCAGGTCATGATCTCACAGCTAGTGAGTTTGAGCCCCATATTAAGCTCTGGCTGACAGCTCAGAGCCTGGAGCCTGCTCCGGACTCTGTGTCTCTGTCTGTCTCTGCCCCTCCTCCACTCACTTGCTGTCTCTATGTCTCTCTCTCTCAAAAAAAAAACATTTTTCTTTAATAAAAAAAAGAAAATCCTATATACCACAGCTAAAACCTATGCACTGAAATAATGACTTGTATTTTGTAAGTAGTCTCCCGATATACAATAACATTAGTATTATGCTTTACTTTGCAATGTCTTGGAAACTCAAAGATAAGATAAGTCAAAGCAGACACTCTGTTTCCAAATACAAAATGCTGGAAATGAAATAGACTAGATTTTGTTGTGCAATCTCCCAGAAGAGCTGCCCCAACCTCAGTTATTGAAGGCTAAAGCGGTAACTGAACTCCAGGCCAGTGTGGGCAAGAGTAAAGAATATTCATCAAAGTCAATATATTATTGCTGTTTGTTGCAACATGGGTTTTTCTTCCATTCCTTTTTATTTATGTCTCTGGCTATCTTGGCATTATAAGCGGCAAAGCTCAAAGGCAATGATAAGAAGGATGCCTGATTGCACAAACACATATCCTGGGAGGAATTCATTTGCCTGAAATAAAATGAAAAATGTTGACATGGTTCAAGGTTGTATTCACCCACATGGTGAGAACGGAGCCTGAAATTATAGGGCCATGAGTATCCGTGAGAGGAGACCCTTCATGTTGAATCTTCGGAGATGAATTGAAGTTATGATCCCAGGCAGCATTTGCACAACACTTGGCTGTTGCCCTATCTGTCAAATTTACATTGTGAGTCTGCTGTGCCCCGCAATAATTTTAAGTTTGATAGTGTGGTTGACAGTCTATTATGCTCAACGCATTTTTTTTTAAACTTTAACTTTCAAAGAAAAACCTTTTCTATTCTTTTCTATCCATCATACGTATGTTGCAAAGGTGGAGTTTTAGAGTTGCTGTTGTCTGTTTTTTCAATTTTAACGGCATTGAATAGACCCACTCTCTATCACTTTGCCTGCCACAAGGCTGGTGCTGCGGGAACACACAGGCGAAGCTCCTACATTTGACATGTCTTAAACTGCTACTTGGAGATGCAAGTGCCCATCTGGTTTCCCAGGGTCTCAGAGTGAGACAGAAACCCCAACAGAGAGACTGCCCTGCTTTCTATTCCAGACCTAAAGCTCCCATGACCTAGTCACTCAGGGAATGGGTACGCTTTGGATGCCTTTGTGAAGTAGAAGAACACTGTTTCCCTAACCCTCTCTGAAGTCAGCAGCCATATCTTCTCTCCTGTTTCTTGGCCCATCACATTGTCCTCAAAGACACTACCTCCTCTGGAACACACTGAACAATCAGAAACTCCTGGAAGATGAGTCTTCCAATGTTTTGTTTTGTTTTTTCTTTCAGTGGTAGCTGAGAATGTGAGCCCCCAAAAGGGCAGAGTTATTTAATCAAAAGGCAAGAAAGGGCTTCATGTAGCCACCTGCCTCTATTTTGTGTTACTTCTCTCTATAAGGTCAAGAATAAGAAAAGGAAGTGGAGAAGGTCTTCGTCTTTATGCTTTGCCAAGTATTTCTATTATGTTCACTATATTTGGATATAGCAAAGTTTGGGAACAGGAGTTTCAATTCTTGCAGAAGACACAGCTGGAAAAAATAAGTCCGACCGAGCAAAGAAACTGCTAATGTTGCAGTTAAACTTGAATACGCTGTGTCTCTGTTAACTCCTTTTAATATGGCCACATCATATATCATCCACACTTTTGAGAATAAAAAGATATGTATTGAATAATTACACTGGGAAACCAGATATAAACTGGGGTTGCCCTGTGAAATTATCAAAACCATATGAATGGTCACTCTTTCTAAATGCCAAGGGGCATTTCCTTAAACCATCTACAAAATTTCTCTGTTTTATGATAAATTATAGGTCTAAATGCTTACAATAGACTGAAAAAAAATATAAAACAACATAAAAGGCACTGAATGGCAGCATAAAGTTGGAAATGTCATTCAGGACTCTGGAGATGTCCTAGTTTCAAACTCATAGAAATATTGACTAATTAATGGCACCCAGTATGTACTAAAATACCTTATGAAAGACACTAATATTCATCCCTATGTAATTTCTGTTTCTTGGTTATGGATGTTACAAAAAGGTCTAGCACATTTGTCATCACCCGTACAAAATGAAGCTTTTATAACATTGCTCCATGAAATGCTCCTCTTCTTCCTTCTTCCCATGAAAAATATTTCTCTGCAGTGTCTATCCCCATAATGACTTACCCATTCAGTCAAAAACAAAGTAGTTCAGTGACAAAGAAAACATGAGTTAATTTCTTTTGTTAAGTGATCACCAGTGGACCCAAACTAAGTAAAATAAATACACAATATACAGCAAAAGAGATGAAATAACTAAGAAGCCCCACTTGGGCAGCTTTAAGTACAGGCTCCACAGAGGGTTTCGACCGACATGGGCATTTATGCTGCATTACGTTCTCAAAAGCAGAACAACCTTCCTTCAGCTGCCTTTAGTGGAGGCATAGCTCATCTCCACTGATCACTCTGGCCACCATATTGGAGGCTTCAGTTAGCTCATTCTAGCTGGCTGAAGTGGATATTACCTGGAGTAGCCCTTTTAATGAGGACCAAAGGAATGTAGCCAATGTTGTTCATATGTGAATGAACCCATACCATGGAACCACATGCAATGTACTTAAACAAATGGCCGATATATACGATATATTTTACATACCAACCATTTGTTGACGTGTATACTATAGACAATAATATAATCTTCCAGTTAGGATGACCTTCTGTACTGCTTTACAAAGGAAGAGGGGAAATATGGCCAAGGAGATTTTCTTTGTTCTGGATCTGTCAGAATCACAGAATTACCTCCTTTGGTAAAGGTGAAGTTTTTGGTTCTAGGTTGTCCACTAACGTTTTTTTTTGTACTCCATGCTGATTTGCCCTGCACTTGCCTATGGTAAACTGATATTCCTGTATATAAGTGCTCTGCATCAATCTCTGAGAATTCTTGATCTTTCTGTTTATAAAACTTCCATGTTCAAGCTCTAAGTACGGAGTCTTAGCCAGCTTTATTTGTATATCGGTTCCTATTTTCTACCACATGTGTTCTGCTATATATGTTCTACTGCAGAACAGAGATGTGGCAAAACTCATCTCCAGGGGATGCTTGAAAAATATGTTTACTGCCTCTCACATGGAGATGGCTTCTTCCTATTTCTCTTAGGGAGTTCATTTTTGTTCTCTCTCTCTTTCTTTCCCTCTCTCTCTCACATGCACGTAGACACACGCACGCATGCCTGTGCTCACAGCCTTTCTCCATAATCCTCTGACATTGTGACAGTCAGAAAGATTCCACAGACAAGCAGCACACAATTGGCCTATTTTCAGAATTACCTACTACCTTAAAAATACAGGGGCGCCTGGGTGGCTCAGTTGGTTGAGCATCCAACTGTGGCTCAGGTCAGGATCTCGCAGTTTATGAGTTCAAGCCCTGTATCAAGCTCTGCATTGACAACTCAGAGCCTGGAGCCTGCTTCTGATTCTGTGTTTCCCTCTCTCTCTGCCCCTCCCTTGCTCACACTCTGTCTCTCTCTCAAAAACAAATTAATGTTAAAAAAAAAAATTAAAAATACAGGCTCCTAGGTCCTATCTCTCCCTCCTGAAACAGAAATCAGAAACTCTAGGGAAGTGACCCTGGACTCTATGTTTTTAGAAAGTTCCTCAGGGCATTCTGATGATCAGCTGTATTAGAAAATCAGATACAGAGGCACTTGGGTGGCTCAGTCGGTTAAGCATCCAACTTTGGCTCAGGTCATGATCTCACAGTTCATGGGTTTGAGCCTGCGTTGGGCTCTATGCTGACAGCTCAGAGCCTGGAGCCTGCTTCAGATTCTGTGTGTGTGTGTGTGTGTGTGTGTGTGTGTGTGTGTGTGTGTGTGTCTCTCTTTGCCCCTCCCTTGCTTGCAGTCTATGTCTCTCTCTCAAAATTAATATACTTTAAAAAATCTAAAAAAAAGAAAGATACAAATTATCAGAATTTTACTTGAAGAAGGAAACACTTTTGTAGAAAATCTCTCACACTATGCAGGAATCACTGCCTTTAAGTTGCTTCCCAAGTTATATTAATAGGAATTTTTCTATTTACTCCTTCAATCTTACCACATGTGGAAAACATTTTCACATTAAAAAGTGCCTAAAATACACAGGACATATTTCTTGTAATGTGTCATAGTATCAAAAAAGACTCAGACAACCTTTATAATCTATGATCTAATCATATCCAGGAGGGAACTCTGTTGGTACAAAAGAGCATTAAGTCAACAGAAGTAAAATAAAGAATTTTCTAGATGAAACTACCTGAAGCCACAATGATTTTGACCCATGTGTATCATGTCAGTTCAGTGAGCTAAGGTCAAGAGAATTGCAGTGCTCATGCCTCTAGACTAAATCATCCTGACAAGCATGGTGAACAGTCTGTTCTGGGAACAGGGAAGATGAAGAACTATAAGCTTCCAAGCATGAGAGGTGCCCCTAGGAAGTCTGAGTCACCCAAAATCAGGAGCTCAGTTCTCCTCTTCACTTTTCAAAGATTCTGGCTGAGCCTACCTTTAGCCTGAGGCAAGGTCAGTGAACTACAGATAATTCTGAATAACAAAGCTGGAGCAAGGCAAATGCACCTCCGTTTTTGAGAAAGAGAAAGAAATGACAATGAAATCATGAGGTTGACACTGATCCTTAACAAAATTCTGGAACTTATTTGGGGGGTGGGGGGGAGGACGTTTGGGGCACCCTGGAAAAAGAAGCAGAAATCGTAGAAACCAGTACTTGTGACCAAGAAGAACTTAGTGAATCCTTCCAGCAATGCCAGCCCAACTCATTTCACACTTTGACAGTTTAGTAGATAAGGAGACAAGAGTTTCACAGGCCTTCAGTGAGGAATTTGCAAGAATCTCTCCAGATATCCTTGCATGTTATATAAAGAAATATAGGTTCAATGGCAGCACTAAAATAGATTAGAGAGTGGCTGAATGATCATAACTAAATGGATCTATGTCTTTGGTGATATGTATTCCAGTATATTGTCCTTGGTCCAGTCAAGTTCAAGAAATGTTTCAGTGACATGGTAAAAAGATGCTAGAAATGCTTGTCAGCACTGACGGCTGCATGTAAATTAGGAGGTTGCCCAATGAAATGGATGGCAGAGTCAAGATCCAAAGTGGTCGCCCAAGAATGGAATCTAATCAGATGAAATTGAGATAAGTGTACTTTAAGTACTTGGTCCTACTGGATCATCTACCCAGCGAAGCCACAGGAAACATTCATTCTAATGGCAATGAGTGTAAAAAAAGGACTTGGGGACTTCACTGGACACCAAATTGAAAAGGAGTTAGCAATATGATTAGGCCATCAAAAGAGCTTCATGCATCATGCTACATGCTTCACGAACAGCCATTGGGTTTTTAGAATGATAACGGTGTTCATCTGGGAATCCCACCTTCACAGAGCCCTGGGGGCTAGTTTCTTCTATAGAAAGTTCTCACACCCCCTTACCTCTACTGTCTCACACATGCTTTGCTCCTGACTAACTCTTCCTCCAGGTCTCAATGCAGATGGCACAGGAAGTTGTTCTTGACCCTAGGATTAAGTTAGGCACCCTTCCTCTGGGCATCTGCATAGTTGGCAGCTGTCAGATCATGTCTAACACTGTACGGTACTGTTTTTAAATTGTCTGTTTCCACCTCTATATACTGTGAACAGCTTGCTGTGCTCATCATTATGTCTACAGGTTTACAAATGTCTCTTACCAGATGTTTAATAAATTTGTATTGAATTAATGAGTAAGATAGTTCAGAGAGTAATCAAGGCAGTGGAAGAACTCAAAAACACAGCACAAAAGGAGTGGAAGAAACTGGAGGCTTACCCAGGAGAAAGGAAGACTAATGTGAGTAAGGTGAAGATAGTCCTCAATTATGCAAAGGTCCACAGAGGGGGGAATTCAGCTTATTCGACATGTTATCAAGGGTAGAAGTTCCAAGGAGGCTATTTTAGCATAGTTCAAGAAATGACTTCCCAATAATACTATCAACAATGGAATAAGTTCGCATGAGAGAAATTAAGTTCACACGCTATACACACATTACAGCACAGACTGTCTGGATACATGGCAGAAACATCCTAAAGGAATTCAAGCACAGGATGGAAAGTTGGACTAAATTTATCTTAGGGATTCCCTAAGATCCCATGGTTTTATGATCAAATCACAGAAATACAGGCATCAACAACTCACACTATCTTCCTCTGTGGAAGAATCCATTAGGAATAAAGAGTTCCTCCAAAAGAAATTATATTCATGGAAATATTAGTAGATTGGAAATTCAATTGTCTTTTGCTTTGATGTCATCTATGCTAGGAAACTGGGTAAACTTGTATAAGTAGCATCAATCTCCAAGCCTATTTCTTTATCTGTGCAATGAAATATTGAGTCGAATCAAAAGATTCTGAATACTCTTCTAGATATATAATCTATTTTATACAATGCAATGACTTTAAGGACCTACCCTAGGAGAGTAAGTTGTTTGTCAGAGGGTATATCCATTGGGTTACATGCATTACAGAGACTTACATGCTAAGTCTCTCAGTGGCTAAATCCACTGAGTTAGAACATCCAGTAACTCAGTGTCAAGATGACTAGATTAATAGCTAGATGTTGAATTAGATTTAAAAAAAAAAAATCTTCCCTACATTAGATCAGATGGATTTCAATGGCCTTGATTACTGTTGAAGGGAGTCTTGCTGTCTGAATTTCCAGAATTACTACTACAAATGATGGGCATTAATGTGCTGCAGTCTCCTTCTGGAGAGAGGCCCAACCCAATCAGGACTCACAAACACTGGAATACTTTGCCCTGACATTGAAAAGTACAGCCCAAGCTTTGGACATTTCCACTTAACACTGCACTTAGAAAAAGGTCTCAGCTCATCTAGCATCAAATCTCCTGACATCGTTTTAGGATAGGCCATCTCTTCTATGGATACAGGTCCTTTTAGATTGGGGCAACATCGCAATCAACTTCATAGACACTAATCAATATCTAGCAATCTCGATTCAATTCACATCTTGGCCTGAATTGAATTTTTTTTTTTTTTTTTTTTTTACTAAATATATGGACTGAGGGAGTGGCTCCTGAAGGAGTGGTCTGCTCTCATCAGATAATTACATTAGAGAAAGAACACACCAGAGAATGCAGTAAAAGCTTCTTTGTCCCAGACTAAGGAAGCTATGACTCTATAGTGACATACAGGAACTGAAATTGTTTTTAATTCACTAAATGTAAAAATTTTATTCTCTTTGCTCTTTCAGTTTTCAGTTTAACGATAATTGTGAATTTCATGGTAAACAACCAGTATTTATCTTAAGTGTTATTTTTTATCTTTTTGTAAAACTGATATGGCATTAGTAAATATCAGGAACATTGTATAATAACTCATTTAATTCACAAAGACCTTATGAAGATACTGCTGCTATTCCCATTTTACAGATGAGCAAAGTAAAGCACAACGGATGCTGTAGTGTGTCCCTCAAAGTACTCCTTTAGAACCAGATAACTCATTCCTCAGCTGCCATTGGTTGCTGAGGCTCACAGTTGTGTACCTCCATTAAGAACAGTTCTCATACAGGGGCACATGGGTGGCTCAGTCAGTTAAGTGTCTAGTTTTGGCTCTGGTCATGATCTCACAGCTAATGGGTTCAAGGCCCTCATCAGGCTCTGTGCCTGCTCTTCAGATTCTGTGTCCCCCTCTCTTTCTGTCTCTCCCCCACTCACACTCTCTCTCAAAAATAAATAAACATTAAAAAAGAAGAAGAAGAACAACAACAACAACAACAACAACAACAGTTCTCAAAGGGACCTTTCTTGCCCAAGTTTGCACCCCCTCTCCGGAGATGCCGCACATTCAATGATTGGTCATTGGTGGGATATAACATGGACAGTCTCCAACTACTTGCCTTAATCCATAATACTGAAAAGCCATCCCAGCTACAGAGTTCCTCACTGGTTATCAGAACTCAGTAGTAACTGTGCCATAATTCAACTCTACCCTATGCCTGATCCAGCTTCTCCCATTCCCAAGAAGACACTACAATAAACCTCCTACAGCAAATCTCCATTTCAGAGTCTGTTACCCCAAATAACCCAACCCATGCCAGGTTCTTGTCCCAGGTCACATGGGCTAATCAGCAGTAAACCCAAGTAATCCAGGTCCAGAATTCATGTTCTCAGCCACTATGCTAATGTGCTTCTTTATAAGTACACTTTGTTTTCTGTCTGCATCTCAGTTAATAGGCTGGAGAAATATTTCCCAAGTTGAAGGATCACTAATAATCCTTTAGATATCTTACATATGCATCAACAAATGGAACCCTGTTCAAATAAGTTCAGTCAATGCCACACAGTCCGTCTCTTATTAGACAGTCTCCATGCACGTTAATATGTCAACAGAGCTAGTAAGTTATACAATACAAAAAATCTATGTAAATGAAATCTGAAATATAGTTTCCAACAGACCACCCTTTTTTAATGAAACGTCTATTAGTACCAATCTACTAGTATCCCTCAGAACCAGTTTGGGAAATGTTAGCCTGGAGAAATATTCACTGTCCTTCCAAGGACCTTCTGACTCCTCTCTTTAAGCTCTCTGATGTCTGACCACTTCTGAGAAGCCATCTCAGACAGAATGAAGTGTTTCTAACATTTTATCCTTTTCTGTGCAGAACCCCATGTTCTCTGTCTGAAGAAAGCACTTATCTTTGCTTTACGTGCATGACATTATGCATAACATCTGCAGAGTTTGCAAATATGTTATCCTTCCATTCAATGGCCATTCATGGGGGTGGGGGATGGATTTTTAGGTCTGACTTCTCAATGTATCTCTAACACCGTGAGAATTTAAAGACCTACTGAACCTTATTGGGAATCTTTTTTCTGTCTTCCATAGAGAGGGGACGTGTCCAGATTTGTTGAAATTCAAGAGCCCATCCAATATTAATATTGTAAGATTCTACCAGCTTCTTAATTTCTTGTATAATGTAGTGGTTGAGTTGGCGGGTTCTAAAATCACACACACACACACACACACACACACACACACACACACAGTAATTCAATATCCTCTTTACTCAATTAGTGTCTGTGTTCTGTATGCCCTTAGACATTTATTTTGCCCTTAAAATAGTAGCTTCCTCATGAGTAAAATCATATTAGTATGTATCATAGAGAGCTGCTGTGAGGATTAAGAGGTAATGTGTATAAAATGTTTAGCCTTTTCAAGCACATGTTAAATGCTCAAGCAATATTGGCCATTTTCATTTCATTGATATTGGTTGTGATTGTGGAGACGGTGGTGACAGTGACGGCTGGGAGAGGAGGCTGAGGGACATCTGTTGAAACTGTGCATTTGTCCCAGATTTCAAGTGTGAAGATGACTAAGACCGAACAGCCAGAATAAGTTTGTGAAGCACATGCCCACGTGATGAATTGGAAAGTGCATTTGGTTGGGGACGGAGGGGGGTGGGGTGCGGCTGGGTAGCTCAACTGGTTAAGTGTCAGACTCCTGATTTCAGCTCAGGCCATGATCTCACAGTTTGTGGGGTTGAGCTCTGTATTACTCTCTGTGCTGATAGTGCAGATCCTGCTTGGGATTCTCTCTCTCTGCCCGCTCTCTCTCTTTCTCTTTCTCTCTCAAAATAAATAAATAAACTTAAAAAAAAAAGTGTTGGAAGGGACACCTGGGTAGCTCAGTCAGTTAAGCAACCAACTCTTGGTTTCAGTCAACTCAGGTCATGATCTTACAATTCATGAGATCGAGCCCCACGCCAGACTCTATGCTGACAAATGGATCTTGCTTGGGATTCTTTGTCTCCCTCTCTCTCTGTCCCTCCCCCCTCCTTGAAATAAATAAACTTAAAAAAAAAGTGTGTCTGGGGCTGCAGTTGGGTTGACATGGTGCTGAGAAGTGTGGTTAAGGTGTCATACCCTTGCCCAATCTGCCCTCCTCACACAAGAGTAACTTGGAAACCACACAGTGGCAATTATATCATAGTTAAAAAATATGATGTGTTGAGACTAAATGCACACCATATAGGATTTAGGTTTGAGAGGAGAAGTGAACTCAGGAGTTTCTCAAAAGGACTTGGAAAGATGGCTCTCATCAACAGGATGATAGTCCTACTTAATGAAGAAAAATGACAGTCCCCTGTTTCTACTGCAGACCATGCAAGAACAAATGGGCACAAACTGCTCTCAGATAAAACTAGATTGGCCTCCGAGAGAAAGATTTTAACTCGGAGACTTGGTCAGCTCCAGCAGGTCTCACTGAGGGGTGCCCCACCACCTCTACTCAGAGTCACAGGTGTCAGGAGGAATACCCATCTGTTTGGGTGGTTACGGGGAAGATTGTCTACAGTCAGAGGGAAGCATGCCAAGGAATTCTTTGCAATTCCCAAGCTTTGATGATAATACAACTTAACGTAATAAATGCTGCTGTTCCCAACATAGGGCTGCTACCAAGGAAAGTTCTCAAGGGATTCCTCAGGCCAGAATTCCCCTTTAAAGACCCAAGGTGTAAGTCAGCTAGGGGTGGGTGTATTCAAAAAGCAGTAACAACCCTCTCTAATTAGACACAGCCTCCTAAGGGAAGCATCAACAGAGCGGTGAGACTGGCACTAGTAAATTAAATTTTTAAAATCCTGTTGCAATCACTCCCCTGACATCCCCCCTTCCTTAGGCTCCACTCAGTTATTCTGTATTTATTGTAATTACTTTAGTAATAAGATTTGTTTTCTTGTTATTATATATATTACTGTGCAGAGTACAAAAAAAATAATAGCCAAAAAGAGTTATGTTTCTTATTTATCTCCTTGGCCGTTATTGGGCCAGGGGGAGGGGTAGGGAGCAGGGAGAAGCTGTAAATAGAAAAGAAAGTGTTTCCTGCGGAGTGAAGATGTATAGGAGCATATTTGCAAGAAGGAAGCAGGGCAATGAAGGAATAAGGCTAATAATTCAAAAGGGCTAGGTGGCTCAGAGAGATAAATAACCAAGGAAAAGACAACCTGGAAGTCAGGCCAGGGAGGGTGGCTTCACATTAGCAAGGCTCATATGCTACCTTTGACTTTCCTGTTTGTAAATTCTGGCCTCCAGCCCAAGGGCCCAAAACGGGAGAACATAAGGCCCCAGGCAAATCCTCAGTGCCAGCCTGACAGGTGCAATTCCTTCTGGTTCCTGATGGGGTGCACTTTCCTGGGAATAGGGAGGGGGTGGTGCTCCCAGGGAGGGGTGGACCATAGGGCTGTGATACTCAGGCTGGGTACACAGGGGAGGCAGTCCCCAGGCTAAGACCGGTCCCCCCAACCACGGACACTGCTCGTGACAAACACCCTGAAACGCTATGGGAGATGGTCCTGACTTCTAAAAGGCAAGAAGCCAGGCTTTTGTCCATTCCAATGGGAAAACTAAATCTATTTTAAGAGTAGGAATGAGGAGGGAAAAAGGCATTGGCTGAATTCTTCCAGTTCTAAGCTTTCTCTACTGCTATATATTTTATACAATTTACTCAATCCTACATCCTCTCCATAATTTTAAAAATTACAAGGACAAGCAAAGTTTTAGTTTTGTGTGTGTGTACACATATATAATTTAATATATATTACATGGTAAAATATATGTGTATATTATATATGGAAATATTCGATATACTATATATTATGATATATAAAATTACATAATTACATTATATATAAAATGAAGGAGTCTCTTTCACTTTTTTCACCTTGGACCTTGTCCCTCCCTCTACAGTGTTTCTATCTCACTGCAACCTTACCTTGGATCTCTTTGAAGAACTGAGAGATGAAAGCTATGAGATCATTAAGCTTGCTTGTCTCCACTATTGAGAAGAGCTTTGCATGGCCCACCATTGAAATTCAAGCATTAGGACACAATCAGAGGACTCTTTACTTTTATACTTTCAGACAGTGCTTAACAGTTTGAAAGTACTACAGTATTTGATCATGACACTAATCAGGTGAGGTGCCATGGCTGGGCTTAGTAGCCTCTTAATAAGTTGAAGAAACAGGAGTGGAGAGGTTAAGTGATTTGTCCAAAGCCACATGGCTGAAAAGAAACTAATTTTGACCAGAGCCTGTGCCTTCTGATTGCCCAGTGGGGATTCCTTATATGGAATCACAGTCACAATCATCCCAGATGAAAAAAAAAAAAAAAAAAAAAAAAGTCATCAAAATAAGGAAAAGCACAAACTATTTCCTTTGCGAAAGGCAGTGAGATCTATTATGACTCTGATAACAAGGGGACAGGCTCTCCCTCTTCCCCGGTGAAAGCAGAGCGCCCCGAGAGTAAATGGCAAAAGAAAAAGCACCCTCAGTATTGGCATGGCTTCTTAGGGCTGTGCTTCCCATTCTTCAGATATAGACTCTCATATATTTCAGGGAGCCATGCAACATACATCACTAAATACATGGTAGATGCAATGGGAATTGAGAAATAACACATCCATATTATACCCAAGGGTTTGCTTTATAAAGACTTCTAAGTGTAGGTTGAAAGAAAGTGTTAGGCAAGGGGATGGTGAGAAAAGAGATGTCTGAAAGGGAAATTGAGAAGGAAGAATAGGGTTTCATCTACCTCCCTCCCTGCCTACATCCCTTCTGCCACTTCTTCCTCCTCCGGGCAGGAAAGGAGAAGCAGCAGGATACAGAGATGAGAAGCTGCCCAGCCAATGAGGGAGCAAAGCATTTAACAAACAAGCACATTTCCCCAAGAGCCTCAGCCCGAACTTGATCAATGATTCTGCAACATTGAATCATTTTTAATTTAATGCTTCTGGGAAGTGGGGGGGGGGGGGGGGGGTGGAAACCCATCAACTACAGGCACAGTTGGCAAGAGCTGGGTATTAGCATTTGGCAGCATTTATTATTGCTGTTTATGATGGCATAAATTAGGTTTATGCTGATATAATTAATAACCCTAAATTTAGGAATAATAAATAGTAATATTTGTTCAGAACTGCGATGTCTGAGCAAGGCAAATGGAGTACTCAAGCTCCTGACTCCTTCTCTGTACTTAAAAATGGGTGTGAGCAAGGAGGCCCCTGGGAAACTCTCCCACAACTCCTTGCCCCTAGGACTATGCATCATTTAAAACTATGCAAATGACTTAGCAGCAGGACCTTAAGAGTTCCCAGAGCAAATAATTTTTATTTTGATCTGTATGAATACGTTCATCTGCAAGATTGAGTATGCCACATTTCTCCCTAGAACCAGGACCCTCGATGTTGTCTTAGCCCACACTGTTGCTACAAGGCACATACAGAGGTTTGGACAGCCATGCTAAATACCATTTTCTTCATGGATCCCTCTACTTCCTTCCACATCATAGGAAAATCTTGGATGTTCCACAAAATCCCTGTAGACCATGATTTCAGAATTACTGACAGACATTTGGAAGGCAAGAATTCAAGGGGAAAAAAGAAAGTTACTTCTGCATCTTTCAAAAAAAATTAAGTGTGTATCTGCCTTTCACTTTATAAAGTTGTAAAAAACAATTTGTGAGATTAAAATATTCCTATAAATGTTCCCTTTCTGTATGTACGAGAATATCTTAGCATCTGAAATGGACTGAGACCTTTTTTTCCAGTGAAGGCAAGAGGTAAACGTAGAAAATTATAGTTCCTCAGAGCAAATAATCCCTTCTGGATCGCAGTAACATTTCCCCCCATTTTCAAATATAAGGAAGGCAAGTAAAGCAAAGAGAAAGAGATTAAATACCCTTTGCCCATGTCTCCCCAAAGATCCTTAACACGGAGACACACAAACAGAGTAGAATCAGATCCAGACTGACCTTGCCATCCAAATAGCCAACCTCTGTTCCATGTCCCAAATATTTTATTTGTCCTAAAAACAAATAGAACAAAAATATCCATCCACTGATAACTCTGATCTGTTCCAAACAGTAAAAACTGGCAAAAGTAGTCTAAATTTTAAAAGTACATGACTTCAACTTTATGTTCCTTGTAGCTCCCAGGAAGGGCCATTGAGCCCCAAGGTAAGAGAATGGCTGACTGCTCTAGGCTAAGCTTTACTTGCTAAGAAATATGATCTCTGGCTCACAAACATTCCACAGGGAGATTCCACAGCAGGAACTTTGGATTCCCCTGGCCTCGCTGGAGGAAGAACTTGGAGCTGAAACTCTGGAATAAGTGTTTTAAAGGGGAGTATTGCTCTCACATCATTTCATGGCATTTCGTCATGACCATCAGTATCATTGGTGCATCCCACATGGATTCCATCACTCAGCATCCCAGAAGCCACACAGCATGGAGAATTTTCTCCTGATAGGCTCTCCAGCTTGTGGTCATCTAAGCCTTCAGAGAGGGGGACACAGTGCCTTGCTGAGGAAAATGGAGACCTACTGAGAGGGTGCCCATGTGACAGTTAGTCTCCCTCTGCCTTTACTGGTCCCTCTTGCTTTTTCCTGTCCCTCTTTCTACGCTCTACAGAGGATCCCTGGTCTACTGCCTTTGCTTTGCAGGAAATACTACAGAGCTCACACCCATAAACACACTGAAAATCGGTGCTTCAGAAGCCAAACATGGACAGTGGGTCCACAGAAGACCCACAGGACCCAACAGGGGCTCTGAGAGCATAAATCCTGCCAGCTTGGAAGGATCCAGAGGACCCATACTTATTAAACCCTAACCTGTCGGAGACCTGCCAAGACAATACACCAGGGCCCTGATGTGTCCTCAGCTGTTTGTCCAAGACGGTAGATGATGACTGAGACAGAGAGGAAAAAGAGAAGACCAAGTAATTACAATGCCCACAGGTTCAACAAGAACCACCCTTCACATGGGTAGAATACAAATTATCCCTTAATAAAACATAATAAAACATTATTGGTGGGATACCAATACTTAAGTGCTAATATTTAACTAAATATGGATCCAACAGTTAATTTCTAACAGAATTGGCTTAAAGCCTTTTATAATCCTTGCTCTGGTCTAGAATTATCTATGTGGAGGTCTACACCTTAAAATACTTTAAAAGGTCAGGTGCACCCAGGATTAGACTTAACACATATCTATTAGGCACTAACCACTTCCCAGACTCTGTGCTAAAAACATTCAAGAAGAGAGTCACCAAAATAACTGCCTGGAAGCCTTGTAATAAGTGGAGCTCACAGCCAAGTGAAAAGAAGATGAACTTTGCAACCAGGCCCATCAGAGTTTAACCCCTGACTCTGAAACATCAGTTATGTGGTTGACCTTGTGCATGCCATGCAATCTTTAGCTTCTGTGGGTTTTTTCATCTACAAAATGGGAGTAAGATTTGTTTCATAAGTATAAAAAATCAAAATTAAAATCATACTTTTCTCCTATAAGATTGGCAAAAAATTAAAAAGATTGATAAAATGCAGTGTTGACAATGGTATGGGGACAGGTACTTTCACCCACCAGTGGTGGGGATATATATTTGCACATTTTCTAAATAATCTGGCGGTAATATGTATCAAATATGAAATATGCATAACATTCAACTCAACAGACTGCTTTGAGAACTTATCATAAGGAAATAGCCAGAGAAATTCACCAAGAGATTAACAAAAATATTCCCCTATTATTTATAATGGAGAATTGTTTAAATTCATTAAAAGCTCATCAATACTATGACATTGCTAGTTTAAAAACTAATAACACCCAGAGCTCCTGGGTGGCTCAGTTGGTTAAGTGCCTGACTTTCGCTTAGGTCATGAACTCGCTACTGGTCTGTGAGTTCGAGCCCCATGTCGGGCTTTGTGCTGAAAGCTCGGAACCTGAAGCCTTCTTCAGATTCTCTGTCTCCCTCTCTCTTTGCCTCTCCCTTGCTCACACTCTGTCTCTGTCTCTCAAAAATAAATAAACATTTAAATTTTTTTTAAAAAAATCTAATAATGCTGCTTTTATTTTTTTCCATAGCAAGATGTTTTTAGCTTATAAACTATATTATAAAATATATGATTTTACTTAAGTTTATATGTGTGTGTGTGTGTGTGTGTGTGTGTTATTAGGCATATATAATATATAATATATAATTATATATAATTAAAAAGAGATAGTTGATATACCTGAAGCTATCAAGTTACAAACAGCTAATGAATCTTCTCCAAGTTGACAATAGCGTTGATGTCTGGGCAGCCTGATTTGGGAAGCGCCCCATGTTGGAAAATTCCAGAAATGCTATGTAATTATCAGAGATGATCATGTGAACAATGTTCCTTGAAGTAATGCAATGCAATAGCCTTGAATTTGGGTGCTTTTTAATTTCTTCTTTCAGCTTCTTCTCAACACTGGAATTTTCTACAATAATGATGCATCATTTCTTTTTCTGGCATCAGAAACCATAAAAGAAACCATTCTACTTTTTGAAAACAAAGAAGTCACATGTATACAGGAATGAGCCCGATGCTGGTCCATGTCTAGAACTCAGCTAATGGATGCTTTGTGCTTGCTTGTTTTCTTTCTTTTTTTTTTAAAGGCGAGGTGGCACTCTCAACTTTTTTTAATGTTTATTTTTGAGAGGGAGGGAGGGAGGGAGGGGGAGAGGGAGAGGGGGAGGGAGAGGGGGAGGAAGAGGGAGAGGGGGAGGGGGAGGGGGGAGGGGGGAGGGGGGAGAGGGAGAGGGAGAGTGAGAGGGAGAGGGAGAGGGAGAGGGAGAGGGAGAGGGAGAGGGAGAGGGAGAGGGAGAGGGAGACGGAGACGGAGAGGGAGAGGGAGAGAACACAGGTGAGGGGCAGAAAGGGAGACAGAGGATCTGAAGTGGGTTCTTCAATGACAGCACAGTGCCCAACACAGGGCTCAAACCCACAAAGTGTGAGATCATGACCTGAGCCAAAGCGGGACGCTCAACCAACTGAGCCACCCAGGTGTCCCCTTTCTTGCTTTTCACCAACCATCTGAGCTCTCTGTCACTCTGCCCTGTCACACTGCAGCTAAAGTGCAAATTACAATGCTCAGACTCCCTTGCCAGTTGGCCTCCTGTTCTGCCAACAGGAGGTACTCCAGGGAGAGAGGAAGGCAGGGAGAAGAAGAAAAGGATACCCCCTGCCCCTGCTTTCCAGTTTCAGTTAATAAGACTACAGCAGCAGCAGGCAGCTGGTTCAAGCTCTGCATCCCAGGCTGGAAGGTACCAGCATCACTGTCCTCTTGCAGGTGACAGCGGTGGGCAGATACGTCCCCTTGGCATTCAGACACAGGTCACTCTACCCTCTTCCACCCTCTCTGCTGTCCCTTCTGGGCCACTGAAGCCCTTGCCAGGTCAGACCCCTTCTCAGAGTTCCAAACACCAGCCTCGTAGAGCCCTCCAGCCGCTGGGTTCCGGTCACTCCACCTCTTCCCCCTGCTCCCACCCCCTTGCAGGTGGTCCCTTATCCTGCAGTTATTAATCTCTTGGCTTCTTTTGTATCCCTTTTTGAAATTTTAGACTTCTGCCATCTGTTTTGAACCAAATCTCATCTTTTGAAACATCTAATATCTTGGCTGTACCATGGACCATTTTCATAATGAGAGAACAATAAAGCTATTTTATTTTTTGATGTCCCAGTTTTTCTGAGCATAACCCTGAAAACATATCTATTGTATTTATTATCTACTGTTCCCTTAGGAAGTTCTCCAAGTATGACTGCCTTTCATCCCGTTCACCAGTCTTGGGCATAGATACTTTCTCTCAATCTCAATAGCATGGCTAAAACAAGAAGAAAGCCATATTAACACTTTACTAAAGAATAAATGATATAACAGAAGATAACTACTTGCAGGGGTGCCTGGGTGGCTCAGTTGGTTAAGCGTCCAACTTTGGCTCAGGTCATGATCTCATGGTTTGTGGGTTCAAGACCCACCTCGGGCTCTGTGCTAACAGCTCATCAGAGCCTGGAGCCTGCTTCAGATTCTGTGTCTCCCTCTCTCTCTCTGCTCCTCCCCCATTCATGCTCTGTCTCTCTCTCTCTCTCTCAAAAATAAATAAACATTAAAAATTTTTTAAAAAGAAGAAGATAACTACTCATAGAATATTTAAAATTGATTATTGGTAGAAGTGTTCTCATTCTCAAGTAGCCACTTAAGGGATTCCTTCTTCTGGCTTCCTCCAAATGGCAGTGCCATTTTTCCTCTGTGACCTCTGGTTAGACCACAGTTTCTCCAATTTCAAGCTCAGAGGAATTATCTCTTCTCCTTAAAAGCCCATTTTCCAGACATCTTTTATTGTTCCATGACCTGCTTCTTTTCAGGATGCTTGACGATAGGAATAACCAATCCAGTCAATGATTACATTGCTGATACTCACAGGGAACTTTTATGGACAGTAGCACCATGGATCACAGTACAGATACTAAGTATGCATTAATCTGCCATGATCTCAAGACCCAGCAGACAAACCCCCAGGTTACTTGTATGATCGCGTGCAGGTGGGTTGTCAGCCCAAGCAGTATCTGATGTGGAACTTCTCACCAGTCTGTTGTCTGGGATTCAGTGAGTATTTCCCATTCTTACTCGTGTAAATGGAAGCAAATAATAAAATTACATACTTACTATGGCCCATTTTTTTCAAATATAACTGATTTGCGAGATCCCAAAGCCTGAGAACTAACCACTACTAAATGTTACTATATTGAAGAGATTTGAAATACATTAAAAGGTTAGAGTTGAGGCCATCTTAGAGGGAGCCTGAGCATATCACAACAGGAGGAAAGAGACATGGATCTGCCCACGCTGAAGTGAGCCCAGTGGAGATAATTATCAGTCCATTGTGATCATGAATAGTCAGCTGCATCAAAATATACCACAGAATGGGCATGGAAACTCCACGACGAAAAGTATTCAAAATTAGCTGGGTGTTGCCTACCGCCAAAAGCTGGTAGCAACAAGAAAGGATATATTCTCCAATGGAGAAGGCTGGCAGGACAAGGCAATGTCAAGGTCAAAGACAGGCTGGAAATTCAGATCCCATGAAAGAAGACTGAGGATGAGCCAGTTCATTCATTCTGGGCCCAAATCACAGAAAGCTGCAAGGCTGCGTCTTGGTTTTTCCCCAGCACACCGGATATGAAGGTCCAAGTCAACAAGACTAATTTCGGAGACCACATGATTACAGTCAGCAGGGCTGAGGCTATACTTGCTTCTCCATCCAAGGTTGGGAAGAGCTGGTCGACCAAAATGAACATGGGCTACGGAGCTAGACAGAGTGGGTTCAAAGCCCAGCTGTGCCACAAGCTAGCCATATAACCTTGGGCACAGGTGTCTGTATACATACATGTACACAAACACCTCAGTGTTTCAGCTATCTAGACAATTTCTCATGCCATTTCTGCCTTGGATTAGCTTTTTAATATGGGATAACTCATTTTTTTTTTTTTTACCTCTACTTTCAGTTTCCTTAACATTTGAAGGACTGGGACCAAATAATATACATGAACCCTCCTAGCTAGAATATTTTAAGTTTTTCTTTGTTTTTTCATTCTAATGCCTTAAATCCCTACAGAAAAGTGGTATGGGACAGACAGAAGTTCTTGTCCTGTCTCTGTAACACCAGCCAGCTCCTCAAACTGCACCCAAGACTTCACTCCTGTGTACTCAAGTTTTCACATCTAGAAATTAGATAAGAAGACCTGCTTTTTGGGGTCATATTTACAATTACATAAGAAATCTATGTAAAAGAACAGGTTCTTTCTTGGCCCATAAAAGGTCTGAATGATTTTTTTCCTTAGGTAAAATCTGTGAGTTCTCTTATTGTAGTAAAATAAAGCCTTTACAACCCACAGTGGAGTAAAAGAATATTGGCACTAACTTTAAATGGTCCCAGATAGTTTAAATTGTCAAGATTTTTTATCTGATTTTTATAGTTTCATTTGTTTCCCCCAGAGCATTCAGCTATTACTTCTTAATACCTTGGTGTGTTTACTCATAGTATGCCCTCTGCTCTTTATTGTTGTTTGTTTCTGTTCCACAATGGCCTTGAAGAAGAAAATCAAGTTGGCAGAGTTGTATATATACTAAGAATCAATATACTCCGATTCTCCTGTGAATAAAATGCCGGGCTGTGTGTTGACTTTATAAAAATTATTTTGTCACTACATTCAACCCAACAACAAAAGTCCAAAAATTGGGAACCATGCTAGATTTCTTCAACCCCTCACTTATATGCCATGCCAACCTATTAAGCAATCACCTTCCTTTCCCCACGTCACACTCTGATCAAGCCACCATTATCACTTCTGCCCTGACCCGATTTGTTGACCCCCTGGTCTTTTATCCCGTGTAGAAAAGAATGATGAGTCAATGATCTTCCTGGATTACTTAGAACTCAGCCCAATTCTATATAATCAACCAGGCCAGCAAGATGGTAGATTGTTTCTTTTGGAAACCATCTTTGTATTTTGTTTTTCTGTTACAGACATGCGTTGCTAAGAGATCTTTGCCTTGGCAAGACCCACAGTATTTTTGCTGGAAAACCCGGGCTTTGTCTCTCTGACCACTGTTATCAAAACCTCTCAGCCATCCTCAGAGGCTCCATTACCATCGCCACAAAAGGAAACTACTCTATTTCTACACATTCTTGCATTTTCCATGGGGGCCCATGATTATTTGTGAAAGAAGAGTACAATGCAGTAAGTTAAGTACCAAACTCGGATTTAGGCTCTCTAATCTTTATGCAAAGATGGTTTCTTTGCTGTTCAGACCACACACAGTTCAGTTCAGTTACCTTTAAGAAATCTTTTAGTTAAAACGCATCCCGAGAAAACTGTTGAAGATCGGTACATCAGAAACAATATCACCTAAGCAACCTTTAGGTGAACTGCATTAAACTCAGAGAGGACTTCATATGGGGGTGTTAAGGTATGTAAAAGGGGGATTCAATATTACCCATGGGGTATCCCAAGGTAATATTGTATAAAGTGTCTGAGGTTCACATGGCAAAGATCAAAGCACAGGAAAACACAAAACCACCTAGTGATGCACAGCAGAACGGACATGCCCTGAAATGGAATGTCAATCACAGAAGAAGTTCAAGTAGAAGTTCAATGAACCATGTCTGGTAGGTTTTAAGAAGGCTTCATGAGCTGAGACCTTTCAGTGCTTTTACTGTGAGATGTTATGCCTCCATTGCAGTCTCAGGTCTTTGCTAGTGATGTGCTATGACCTGTGGATTTCCTGTCAGTAGAATAATGCTATGATTTCCAAGTCCCTTTCAGCCAAAATTGTTGGAGTGATCCAAGTGATCTATGACATGCCTTGAGCTCCATCATGAAAAGATGCTACGTTAAAAGAAAAGGTAATTTTAGTCATAATAAATAATGGTAATGGTGATGAATGGCGGTGTCACTGAGAAGTAGTTGGCCTGCCATGAGGGAGTCCAAAACAACCAGCTGCAAGACAAAAATGTGTCCAGGCCAGGAGGATGCTCTGTGACTGAGACCACATTAACCTTTCAACCAAAGACCTGGATCAAGCCCCTGATTTGGAGGTGTGAGCAGTTGAAATGGAAGAAACTACATTACTTATCCCTGAGTTTGAATACTGTCTCAGGCTTATGAGACATTTTCCCAGACAGATCGTCAGGGAGCATGTTACCTTATTCTTCCAACAGAAGACAAAAGCGAGTAGGTCAGGAGAAGAGCCAGATTCCAACTGGGGTTATAACTCTAAACCCAGTACTCTTTCCATTCTCTACTAGTCCCCAGACAATTCAATGGAAAGAGAAACTTCAGAAAAGAGCCAACTTGGATGAGAACGTGCTGAAATGGGATCACGTCCCTCAAGATGGCTTGCATAGCTGTTTTCCATCCGTTTAGACTGAGTGAGCTTGCTAGTGAAATCCTGGGCCCCTCACACAGGGAGGAGTCACTCATTAATGTGCTAGACCTGTTCTCTGGGGCTAATGCAGCACGTGGCAGGAACCCACTGACTTCTGTTGGACCAGAAGAGAACAGTGCTCTAGAGTTTTGTCCAGCTTGAGATCTAAGAAGGCTAATTGCTACCAGAGGCCTAATTAATGCTCTTGACTGGAAAGGCTTGGTGTCTTGCTCCTCACATGTACTTGAAGGCCAACTGGTCACCATAGGAAAAGAGGAAGGACCCTGCTCTCAGCCCATCAAAAACCTCCACCAAAAGCTAAGGAGTCTGGGAACTAAAAAACCAAGAAACTTGCTATGAACAAATGAATCACTTAACTTCTTTGCCTTTTTTTTTTTTTTGTATCTATTAAAATTTTATTTTTAAAGTCTGTAGCTTTGACTTGCTTGCATTTTGGCATAGTTTAACATATTTTATCATTTGGAATGTATTCTGATCCTCTTTTTATATTTTATCATCTTTTTATTTCTATTTTTTTAACTTACCAGTATTCTTTTTTGTGCTTATCCTTTGAAGCGAGTCTATTCTCAGCTGTTTAACATGTATTTCACTTTTTCTCTTAAAGAAATTAATTACTATTTTATCTTTCTTAAAACAGTCTCTTTACTTAGTTGAAGCCATTTTAACTTTATCTCTTTGAAATTTTTGTTTTCTTTTTTATATATTTTTAATAATTCTCATTTTATCTCATTTTGCCTTTTAATATTGCTCTATTTTCTCAGTTTTCTAAACTTTTGCTTTGCTTCTTCAATACTGACATTTTTTTTTTAGTAGGCTTCACGTCCAACGCAGAGACCAACATGGGGTTCAAATTCACAACACTGAGATCAAGACCTGAGCAGATATAAAAAGTCAGATGCCCAGCCGACTGAGCCACCCAGGCACCCCCAATACTGACACTTAAATTATAAGTTATTTTTTCATTTATAGCTTCTGCAATTATTTTCCTTTTAGTTAAATTTCTATTTATCTTATGTTCTGTTTTTCTCGAAGAATACCAATGTCCATTCCTATAGTAAAATGAATCCTCTGTGACCACAGGAAGAGTCTGTGTCTCTTTCCCCATGGGTTGAGAATTTGTGAACGTTAATCCTGCCGCCCCTATCCACCGGCAGTGGGACCTTGGGGACGTGCTCTGGTATCTGGGCTTTAGCTCACAAACTCTGAAAATGCTGCTCCTTCCAAAAGACCTCATCAGACACTGGACTTCATCTTTCCTGTTAACGTGATCTGAAGGCATGCAGGAATGCCATGAGGAGCACCACTCCTTCCATCTGCTTATACAGCTACTTTCAACCACACAATCATCCCATTCAGATAAGGTGACACCCTTACTGGAGCTGTATGCAGAATCCAGTACAATACAACTCAATAAAGATTCCTCTGTAGTAAATATTAGTAAATAAATGAAAGCACTGGTCTTAACTGTGAAGAAATCAGAATCTGAGTTTTGACTTTGCCACTGTTCTACCATGTGACCTGGGCAAATCACTTGATCACCATGCACACTAATTTTCTCCTTTAAAAAAAAAAAAAAAGATTGTTAGACGAGATTATTTCTTAGGACCCCTTTGGCATTAAGTGCCTATTAGTCTATGCCCTTCTATTCAAAGGAAACCGATAGGACATCAATATGTGTGGGGAGTACGTTGTTATTTGTACCAGCTAACAGAAGCCCAAGAGAATTTATTCCTGCCAGAGTATGTCCTCTCCAATCACACCCACTGAGAGACACAATGTGTTACAATGGTGACATACATGAGGACCCAGTTGAGGTGGGTGCGACATACTTGCCATTGATGACACCATCGGGATTGAGCATGGGGATGACCTTGAAAATGAAGTTTTCCCTCAGGAGTGTAGCCACAGGGTCACTGCTGACCAGGAACTCCAAGGCCCCCTTCATCACCCAGCTGGCATTGCTTTCTCCTGGGTGCACTCGGGCCGTGATCACCTGGCATGGACGCTGCCCTGCCGAAAAAGGAACACAAAAAAGTTAAACCTAAGTATGCTTTCTATTTCCAACAAGATAATCTCCCAGGGGCTGGAATTACACCTGACTGGCATGAAGTCCAGAATAGGCTGATTGTGTCCCATACATATCTGATCTACACTTATCCATTTTCCATCTATCTCTCTAGTCTGCAAGACTCAAGAAAATACAAAGTTAAAGCTCAAGGCTGTTATCAAAAGCACAAGTACTTAGTGGCATGAAAAGAACACAAGAAGCAGATTTTATCAAGATCACCAAAGGAACAGTTAACTCTCTAGAATCCAACAGCGTGATGCCAGATGTCGCAGATCTGAAATTAAATCTTATCTTCATACTTATCAGTTATAAGACCTTGGGTGAATAATTTAACTTCTCTTCTGTAAAATGGGGACAATGATACTGATCTTGTGTGGTTGTTATAAAAACAGAAAGATGTAAATATGGCACTTGGAATACCGCGCGCCATTCACTACACGTTAGTTTCTTCCACCTCAATTACGGCGTCTGTGGGTACGAGGGTCCCTCTCATTCCCCAGTAGAAATGGGATTCAAAGATAGATCTTGTGCTGGGAACTTTATGTCTGTAAGACACTCAACTCAAACTTTGAGAAAGGTTTAACAAGAAGAAGCACCTGGAATTTCAATCATGGAATTACAATACTTTCCTTTCAGAAGGGAACAGGAAAAGACTCTCTGCCCAATCACAAGGAGCATATTGATCTGAAGAGACTGTATGGAGAATGCATTGATGAGAGAAAGAAGGGTTTGTCTTCCTTCCTTTGTTGATAGAATACATCTGGACCATTGTAATGTTGAGGTGTATTCTGGGACCACATCTTGGTTCAGATGAAAAGCGTATTTTGATTGATTAATGGTGTCTGTCCACCACTGGGGAAGGAGGGGAGAAAGTGTGGCATCATACCAGAAATTCGCCCTATCTGCTCTAACCCCTTGTCCGATTTTATGTATGTGCATGTTTCTGACTCTCCTTTCCTTTTGTACCCTCACCCAATTCCTGATTGCTTCTCAACCCACTTGGATGACAAGAACTAAGCACTGTCCAAGTATAAATACCCAGCTATTAAGCAGTCTAAAAGTTAAACTAGTCATTTCTTTCCATATCATTCAAATCACTGAGTTAAATATGGCTTTTCTACCCTTAAAAAAGTAGCCTTTTTGAGGGAACAAACTGTGTCTCCAATTCTGTACTTTGAAAGCCAAAAATGAATAACACCCAATAACAGAGCTCAAGAACAGGAAATCATGAATTGTATTACTATTATCATCAGTTAAGACAAAAACCACTATCTGTTGACAACCAGTGAGATCTAGGCTTGAGGAGCCGGGATCAGTACACTTTTATCGACTATGGTGGGAGCAGGTCACGTCAGCCCATTGAAGGTCATTTATATATTGAGGATAATATTTGGTTGTTTTTCCCTAAGCAGGTGTCTTGAGCATATTCCGGGAAGTACAGGAGCCACAGAATATAAAAAGTTGAATAAAATAAATTTAATAAATAAAAATAATAAAAAGTTTTAATAGCCCTTGCTACATAAGAGGCCATAGCCTTTGCCAGTAGTGACAAACACGGGCAAATAATGAATGGTAAAGTGTGCTAATGAAAGTGTACATAAGGTACCAAAAACAGATCTGACAGAGAGGGAAGGATGTTTCCAGAGCTGTGATGCTATTTGAGCTGAGTCTTGCAGAATGAGTATCACCCTACAGGAGAGAAGGTAAGAAAGCATTTTCTAAGCAAAGAAAAAGATACATGCAAAGAACACAGAAAAGCGAAAATTAGGACATTTAAGAATAAAGGAAACAAGTGGCTGAAACAAAGGATTGAGGATGGTAACACATGGATTTAGAAAAGTAGGCTGGGGTCAAACTAGTAAGGTCTTCCTAATATATTTAGGGATTTAGACTTTATTCTGTAGATCAGAAGTTCTCAACCATGGAGTCAGTGTCTCATTGGTATGCTATGGTCAGTGATGGGGTCTACTGAAGAATCAATAGTTAGTGATAAATGTATAAATGTTTGCTTGTGATTTTTTTTATATATAATATATATGCATACATATACTACACACCTGGCACAACCTGCTGGTTGTCTGTCCCATAGCCTTTCTCCCCTTCTTTCTGACTACCAGACCCAATTATGGGGGTGAAAGGATGTGCCTAGATTCAATGAAAGGATGTGCCTACATTCAAACACCAAACCTTTTGGATCCTCTTGTAGGGAAGGGTGGTCATGTGACAGAATCATGGCCCATGAGATGTAAATGGTAATAGGGGGTAAATCTTTCTGGAAATCTGACTGAAAGGGACAGTTTCACTTGGCAAATCTGTCTTAGTCTTTGTCTCATTTCCCTGATCTTCTTCTTCCTCTTGCATTAAACATAGATGTGATACTTTCCGGTGGGAAAGTCCACTTGAGAACCAAAGTCACATACTTTGTGACCATAAACAAAGAAAGATCCTGGGTTCTTGAAAAATTCCTTAAGTAGCTACCCTACACCACCATGAGCTTCTTCACTGCTTCTGGATATTTTGATATGTATGTTCCAGGAAGGAACATGTGAGAACCACTACTTTAAGAAGCAGAGAGTCCATGATGATTTTCAGCAGGAAAAAGACATACAGAAGGCTGTGCTTTATGAAATCATTCTGATGTTATTGTAGACCATACATTTGTTGAGTCAATAACAGAATGGTCTGTTGAAGTAAAGAACAACTTTTAGAGCTGTAATTTCCAGAGTTCAAATTCCAGCCCCACCATTGTCTACAAAATGAGTTATGGAAGTTTCTGATGAAATTGAGTACTGGATGGGGTGTCCTGCAGCTAAGACTAATGATTTGCTAACTGGAGCTTCCTAAATAAGCATATTGAGAGGGGGAAAGAGATATACAGTTAGCTAGCTGAGCAGAGCTGAACCTAACTGAAGGCCAACTGGCCCCCTATATCATTTGCTCGCAATCACATCTCACTCTTTCCAAAGCAAGTCATATTGGCACTCCAATAAAAAGCTTATTGAGAAAGAGCCTTGATGAATTCGTACCCAATCAGCAGCCTATTTTCAGTTCTATAATTCTATATCACTCTTTTTGTGGTTTTTGAACTAAGTTCATTTACAGCATATTGAACAACAATAGTAAATGCTCCCAGCCCTGCAAGAATAAAAAATAGCTTAAGCTCTTGTAAATTTCCAATACCAACCGAACACCCTCACTGTCTGTCCCAGTTGTCTTCCATTGCCTGATACCCAGTACAATTCAATGCATTAGTCAATAAACCAAATGCAGCCCTTGCAAAGAGATGTCCACAACGTCCCTTTCCTCTGGAGAGTCAGGTTGATAATCTGCTATATTGTAATACACCACAAGACCCAACAGGCTGTTCTGAGCATCCTGGGGAAAGAAGAAGAAAATGGGGAAAACAGTGGGTTCCTATGAAGACATAAGCAGCATTTTAGCCATTCCTAGTTGATTTTTCTCTCTTCCCCTCTGTGATTTAAAGCAATTTTATAGCTGTATTGGTGAGTTAAACTTATGAGACCATTGAGTTGCAGCACCAAATGGTGCTCCAGAGAACTCATAACAGACAACAGCTGTAAATAGTATGTGACACGCATACCATGTGTTTTTTCTTGTTATTGACAATTTCAGTTTTAAAAATTCATTTCTGCTTCAGGTAGGGCAATGAGTATCAGGTATCTGCATTTTTTTTCTCTGCAATTTATAAAATCTATTCTGGAGGTCACCAAAATCTATAGGGGAGTCATGGTTTGGCAATATGCTAATTCTTAAAGCTTGGTATTGAATTTATGTCAGTGGTAATAACATCTGTGAAAAGAGGTTAGAAACAAGTAAAGGATTATATAATGTCTAAGAGATATCAGGCTCACGGCCAGTGAAAACCTGAGTAAGAAGTGAAAACACGTGATGACAAACATGTGCACCCAACTCTATAACATCCACCCAGTTGTTCCTTTTTTTACTTTCAACAATATATATTAAACTCCTACTGGAACTCTGCAAGGTTCTGGAGATTCCAAGAGAAATAGTGGTTTTTGCCCTCAGGGAACTGATAATAGTCTGGTGGGAAAGACAGGCACACAAATAATTATGATCCAGTGTGATCAGGGACATTTGTCAAGACATTTTCAAAGCACAGCAGATGCTCATGACATTATTTACAATAATATGATCAGCTGGAAATGACTTAAATGTGCACCCACAGAAAATAAGTTAAGGAAAGAAAACATAAAACAGAATACTATGCAACCTTTAAAATGGCACACAGATCTCTTTCTGTGGACATTAGAAGGTATCTGTGACATAATGATGAGTGACAAATATAAAACACAAGAGTTTCATCATAGTTGATCCCATTTATGTGTAGTTATAACATTTACTTAAGGTTATCTATCTATACATACGACACATCTGTGGGTGGAGGTCATCCTTGTAATTTTTATGTCTGGTATGTCCCTACATAGAATGTTCTCCTCTTCAGAGAATATTAATCATATCTCAATTTTCACAAAGGCACAATATTTGCAAATAGTAAACAGAGGAGAAATAGGAAAGAAATGGATTTTCACAGAAGAGGTAATATTGGATCTGGTTTGTCCAGGTTGAGTAAGAGTTTGCCAGATGAAGAAACGAAAGGAAGGAAGTCATACAAAAAGGCTAAATAGATGCATTTGCAAAATAACAAGGTCACAGAACACGTAATGCCTGAAGAAGAGCAAAGTGATGGGATGTGGCTGAAGTGCAAGCTACGAAGAAGGTAAAATGGGAGTGCAGCCACAAAGCTGTTTGCACCTGTGTCTGCAGACCCATGGAACCAATGCTAATGAGATTGGAAACAATCCTGCAAGTTGTGGAAGCCCGTGTACACAATCCTCAGGCAAGAGTATGATGGGACAGGAGTTCTCAATGGAGCTGAAGATGCAGATCCTGGGGTTAAGTGGTGGGAGAAATGGCCAAAATAGTAGATTGTGATTTCCAAAGTCAACTACCTTGACCTTCACTCTGGAAGGGGGTGAGGAAGGAGGCAAGGAAACAGACATGGGAAAAAATGTCAATGACAGAAGATTTCTACAAAAAAGAAAATCTGAAAATAGGCATGGTGGAAAATTATTATACATTATAGAAAAGACTAACGTTTCCCACCAGTGGTGGCATACCATGTACATTTTCTGCACTGTGTGTTCCATCTCTTTTTTAATTAGCTTTATTTATAGTATAATACAACTTCAATAAATTTCACCAGTTTCAATTTTACAATTCAGTGAATTTTGACAAATACATTCAGTGTTGTAAAACCACTATCATCATAATATGGAGCATTATTACTGTCACAAAAATCCCCCTCATTCTCTTTTGCAGGCAGTTCCCTCACCCATCCCTAGCCTCTGGCAACCAGTGATCTACTTTCTGTCTCAATAGTGTTTGTCTGCTCCGGAGTTCCATCAGAATTGATTCATATGACTTATAGCCTTTCTGTCTGGCTTCTTTCGCTTAGCATTAATGCTTTTTTAAGAACCATCCACGTTGTTGCATGCACATGCATCAATAATCTGTTCCTTTTAGCCAGGGATTTACATTCCAGTGTGCCACAAAGCAATGGATATGCCACCATTGGTTTATCATATTATGAATAAAGCCGTTATAATCACATGTTTTTCTTTGGAGTGAATACCTATCTATAGAATTGTGCATATTATGGTAAGGTTAACATTATAGTAAGTTACTAGAAGGTGCTGTCAAATTGTTTCCCAAAGAGTTTCTACCATTCTGCATGTTCACTGGCAATGTTTGAGAGTTCCAATGGATCCACATACTGACCAACTCTTAATATTGTCAGACTTTTTAATTTTAGCCATTCTAATGGGGAGGTACTAGTGTCTAATTGTTGTTTCAATTTGCATTTCCCTGATGACTAGTGATGTTGGAAACTTCTAGTAGTATTTTTGTTGTTGTTGTTAGCTATTTCCATACTTTCTTAAGTAAAGTGCCTGTTCAAACATTTTGCCCATTTTACAATCAGGTTGTTTGTTTTATTACAGTTTGAAGGGTTCTTCATATATTCTAAATGTAATCCTTTGGCAGACATGTTCAGTAAATTCTCCTCCAAGTCTTTGCTTAGCCTTTCATTTTTCTGGACTATGTATTTTGAAGCACAAAAGTTTCTCATTTGATAAAGTCAAACCTATGCACTTTTTTCTTTTGTAATTTGTATATTTTGTGTTTCATCTAAGAAATCTTTGCCTAACTCAATGTGATAATAGATTTCTTCCATAAGATTGAGTCTAAGTTTTACATTAAGATCTATTTACATTAGTTGTTTGAAGTTAATTTTGGGTTATGATATGATGTGAAGGTTTAGAATCACATTTTCCCTCCCACAATATCCTTTAGCATTTTCTATACATTAAATTTTATCTTCTGCAAATGACAACAGTTTTATTTTTCCTCTTCAAACCTTAAGGCATTTTTGTCAACTGGGTACTGTTATCAACCTTATTCCTGAAATATAACTAATTGGATTATATTATCATTAATGTAATTCTAAATAAAGTTATTTCTTCAGAATTTCTGAATCTATGTCCCCCAAAGAGAGACTGACCTGTAAAGTTTTATTTTTTTTTCTTATAGTGTCCTTGTGAGGCTTACTTATCAAGGTTCTGATGAGTTGGAAAGCTTTGTCTCTTTTTCTTTTGTGTAAGATTTTTTGAAGATTAGAAATATTTCTTCCTTAAATTAATAGTAAAATTTCCTAGTGAAGCCATCTAAGCCTAGAAGATCTTAATAACAACCCAACTTATACAATAACAAATCCAAATTATTTTAAAACACATTCAAATTGTGTAATAAAAATCCAATGAGATTTTCTATTCCTTCTTATGTCTACTTGGTAATTATACTTTTCAGTAACTTTGCATTGAAAATGGTTATTTTCAAATTTGTTAGCATAAAGTTTTTAAATCCCTCTTATTATATGTATGAATCCCTAGTGATGGTCTCTTTTTTTATTTCTCATATGGGGGGGTTCTTAATCATTCTCAAAAAGGGCATATCATTTTAGTTTTTTTTTTTCCAAAAGACTATTTTACAATCCTTTTGCTTTCATTTCTGCTCATAATTTGTATTTATCCTTCCTTCTATCTTCTTTGGCTTTCATATTTTTGTTCTTTTATAAATAATATTTATAAATTGAAATCATATTTAGATCATTAGCTCAGCATATGATAAAATTTTATAAATATTATCCATGTGCTTAAAAGAATGTTGTTGAGTATAATGTTCCATAAACACCAATTATATCAGGTTTATTAGTCATATTTTTCTTTTTCTTTCTTGTTTGTTTTGTTTTGTGTTGTTTTGTTCTTGAGAGCGAGGGAGAGAGAGAGAGAGAGCAAGTGGGGGAGAGGGCTAGAGGGAGAGATAGTCTCAAGCACGCTCCACGCTCAGTGTGGAACCCAACACAGAGCTGGATCCCATGACCATGAGATCATGACCTGAGCTGAAATCAAGAGTTGGACACTCAACCGAGCCACCTGGGTGCTCCATATATTTTTCATATTTTCTATATTCTTCTCTGATACTATGTCTCCTTATTCTATGACTCCATATTTAGAGTTGTTATGTTGTCTTAACTAACTGCATTTTTTTTTTTTTTTTTTTTTGGTTATAAGGTATCTCTCTATTTCTGTTAAAGCATTTTGCCTTAGCTTCTCATTTGTCCACATTCAAACAGACTGGATTTCTTCTGATTAGTATTTATAACATGTATCTTTTCTCATCCCTTTACCTTCAAACTTTCTACCATTTTTCATCAGGCATTTATTTCTTGGAAGTACTGTATAGTTGGATGTTTTATTTTATTCACTCTAATATTATTTTATTTAATTTTAATTGGAGTATTTACTCTATTTACATTTGATGCAATTAATTATATATGTGGATTTAGCCTTATCATTTTATTATTGGTTCTCCATTCACCTAAACTATTGTATAATTTATTTACTGTCCTGTCTTGTCTTCCTTTGGATTGATTGCATTTTTTTTCTCATTGTTCCTTTTTTGTTCACTAATAACATGGTAGTTATATGTCGTGTATTCTGTAGTTACTTTAGAGATTATAACATGCATATTTGATTTATCATGATATAATCTACTATATTTTATTTTTCTAATAATTTTTTAAATTTTTATTTATTTTGAGAGACAGAGACAGAATGCAAGCAGGGGAGGGGCAGAAAAAGAGGGAGATGAAGAATCCAAAGTAGGCTCCAGGCTTTGAGCTGTCAACACACAGCCCAAAATGGGACTTGAACCCACAAACCATGAGATCATGACCTGAGCTGAAGTCAGATGCTTACGTGACTGAGCCACCCAGGCACCCCTAATCTACTATATTCTAATTCCCATTGTAAATCTTAAAATTCACAAAACATTTACATGGTATTAATTTCAATTAAATTTTATATTTGTTCTTTTTAATTACTCTTCACCCTTTACAATATCTAGGTTTTGTTTTCTTTCTGGCTGAAAAATCATCCATTAGTATTGCTTCTAGAGTGGGTCTGCTAGAATTGAGTACTCCCCCCTTTTGTGGTTCCTTCATTTGTCTGGAAACAAATTCATCTCATCTTCAGATCTGAAAAGTATTTTTCCTGAGTATAGGAACAGAGCACTCTTGATGCAGCCTCTGTTTTCTGTTTCTTTCCATATTCCTTCCACCAAGATCCTACAGGAACTTGGCTGCTTTCAACAGCCCTTGAAAGTACTGAGAAGTTTGTCTCCTCATTTTGCAGAAATAGGACTGTGTGTTTTTGTTTTCTGCTATGCATGTTCTTTTTACATGGTTTCCAAAAGAAGGCAGAATGTTTTCAATGGAGTTTTCAAGTTCTGAACTTTCTTATAATTTTTTTTTTTAATTTTGCAGTTGATCATGTTGAAATTTCCAGGTAAACAATCCTAACATCTGCAAATAATGAGGCATTCCCTTCTCTCCAAAGGTTATATCACTTATTCCTCATACATTTCTAATCTCTTAGAATTTCCTCCACCATATGGAGTTAAAGAACCCTTTCATCCCATTCAATGTTATTATAACTGCTGGATCTCTGATAGGTTCACAAATAACTGGGGCTTTTTAAATGTGTGGGATTATATGGAAACACACTGATGACATTGCTATAGAACCCTGAAGCTGAGAAAGAACTTTCGCCTCCACCATTTCTCTGGCCCCCAGAGTAAATCTGTGAAGCAGGAAGATGGGTATTACTCTCTTGTTTATGAGGATAGAAGAAGCAAAAGCAAGAAAAAAAACTGGGTTCTCTGAATCAAAATCTAATGTTCTTTTCATTTGACCATGTATTATTCTCTGTGTGTACTTACGAGGAAGGCTGAAATGATTCCTATGGAGACAATACATGATATATTGTGGGGAAGTCAAGAACCATGCAAATTATGAACCATGCAACCTGGTTCTGCCTCGTGCTGATTGAATGGATTTGGGAAAATTAAATCCTTTTGAAATCTCAGCTCCTGACCTGTAAAGTGACGCTTTCTTAAGTCTTTGCAGCACTAAATTCAATGATTATCAATGGCAACTGAAATACAGGGAAAAAAAATAAAACGTTTTAGCCAATGGTTTCAATCCCCTTTGGTTCCATTATATTCTCCTGTATTATTTTAATAGAGCTCCTAACAAGAAGCAAAATGACACAAAGCATCAGCCCGTCTTTTGCTTTTTTCCAATATTCAGATGCAAGTGCTTATAAGTGGTGAAGTGGTCAGAAGTCAGATGGCCACGCAAGGAAACAGTGCAGGTAATCACTGCTAATAATTAGCTTCAGAATAGCCAAGGGTGGGCTGGATCTCTCTTGTTGCCTGTGACCATGATCCTTCCCAGAGGAGTGGGCTCTGTCTGCTCCATGCCCTCCTTTACAAACCCTTGAGCTATGATCTTCCTGACCCATATGCCATCAGAATAAGAAACTGACCCAACTGGAGGTGCCTGGGTGGCTCAGTCAGTTAAGTGTCTGATTTTGGCTCAGGCAATGATCTCCCTGTTCATGGGTTTGAGCCCTGCATCAGGCTCCATGCTGACAGCTTGGAGCCTGGAACTGGTTTCAAATTCTGTGTCTCCCTATCTCTCTGTGTCCCTCCCCCACTCATTCTCATTCTCTCTTTCTCTCTCTCTCTCTCTCTCTCTCTCTCTCTCAAAAATAAATAAATAAATAAATAAATAAATAAATAAATAAATAAAAACATATAAAAAAGAAAAAAGAAGCTGACCCGACTCCAGTGGCAACAAATGGCCTCAGATCTTGTCCCTCTCAGCAGGGTACCCTGCCTTCCTCTCAAAGCCTGAGGACTGACCCCATACCCTCAAATGAACAACACAGCCCGAAAAGCTCTGACCTGTTTCTGTGAAGAGATTTCTTAGTTTCCACGAGGGAGATGTGGATGCACACGCACCGACAGGGCGGGGACGGGAGATGCTCATGGCCCTGGATACCTCACTGAGGAGTCTCGGGGCAGCAGGGAGGAAGCTGTGGTGCAAGGGCTGACCACAGGCCCTTAGCACGGATGAGCTACAGAAATTGATTGGAGGGTCACCATCCCGTCATTGGCAGCCCGTGAATCTTTTCCTGAACTTTCTGAAACTTGTTCACAAGTGGTTAAGTCCGACACACAGCAGGGAGGGTACTTTTAAAGCACAATGTTTCCCCTCTACGGAAAACAAGGCCCCACCCTCTGTCACTCCTGCTCTCTCCACCATCCATCCCTCCTGCTTCTTCTCCGCAGGCACACAATGTCCTCTTCACCATCTGCTCCAGCCACCCAGCAGCCCCAGTGATCGAAAACCAAACAGAAAACCCCAGATCTGACGGCATCACCTTCCACATGTGCTGGAAAGTGTGCTGGAGGCCACACTTCTCACAGAGTCCTCACTGAAAGCCCCCACCAGCTGGCCTCAGACAGACCGTCTGGTCTTGTTTCCCGTCACTCCTAAGCCAAATTCTCTTCCCTCTGCTTCGTACTGTCGCCCAAAACACAGCCTGTCTGGGCTATTGCCTCTAGTTCCTGTGCCTTATTCTCTCTTCCTAGAGCTGTACACGGGCAGTGTGGAGAAGATGTTTGCTGAGTAGATGGCTGTAATGAACTGTAATTAGCTCCTGTAATTAACCCCTGCATACCCAATTGTGTCACAACATATTAATCCACTGTTTTGTTTTGTTTTTTTTCAAAATGCATTCATTCATTCAACAAGTATTTATTGAGTTCTTAAAATACACCAGGCACTATCACGGGGACTGGAGCTACACCAGAAAGCGTCAAAGTCCTAGGCATCAGCAGCTTGCCTTCTAGTAGGGAAGGCAGACAATAACACCAAGTAAGTACGATTAAAATAAGCAAAGCAGAGGGAGGCAACAGAGAATCAGAGGAGGGGTGGGGTCATCTTTTGGAGATGATGATCAAGGGGCACCTGGGTGACTCAGTTGGTTAAGCCTCCGACTCTCAATTTCAGCTCAAGTCATGATCTCACATGGGTTCAAGCCCTGCATTAGGCTCCACGTTGGCAGCACAGAGACTGCTTATGATTTTCTGCCTCCCTCTCTCTGCTCCTCCCCTGCTCTCACTCTCTCTCTCTCTCTCTCTCTCTCACACACACACACACACACACACACACACACACACACACAAAATAATTTTGGCTCAAGTCAAGATCTCACAGTTGTGGGATCAAGCCCCACATTGGGCTCCATGCTGAGCCTGGAGCCTGCTTAAGATTCTCTCTCCCTCTCTCTCCACTTCTCTCTCCCCCTAGTAGTCTCTCTCTCTTTCAAAATAAATAAATAAATATAAAAAAAAAATAAACCTATAGAAAGAATGACTAAGACAGGGCTCTCTGGGGCACCTGGGTGGCTCAATCAGTTAAGCATCTGACTCTTTATTTCGACTCAGATCATGATCTCATGGTTCATGGGTTCGAGCACTGCACTGGACTCCATGCGGGCAGTGCAGAGCCTGCTTGGGATTCTCTGTCTTCTTCTCTCTGCCCTTCCCCTGCCCACTCTCGAGCTCTCTCGCTCTCAATCTCTCTCTCTCACACACACACAAAATAAATAAATAAAATATAAAATAAAATATGAAATATAGAATATAAAAATATATATTTAAAAATATATAAAAATATATAAAAAATATAAAATATAAAAATAAAAAAATATAGGGTTCTCTGAGGACTTGACACCTAAGCACAGACCTCCTTGGATGGAGGAAACTTAACCAGTTCAAGACATTCGGTGAAGCGGGGCTGGCACAGTGTGTGAAGTGGACAAGAGCCAGATTATGTGAATCTTATGAAGAAAACCCGAGCTTGTGATGAAAACCCAGAGAGGCTTTGAGTAAGGCAGTACCAGGATCTAATTTGTACTTTTGCCCCATTGAAGACATTTTTCCAAACCACAGTCAGAATGATGTTTTCAAAGTCCAGACAGGGATGCCAGTTGGGGTCCTCACATATACGAAGGACACATCACGCTGTGCTTCAGATATCAAAATGATGCCACAAGAACACAGATCCCTTTACGTTATTAGCCTTCAAGAGGGGTCACCCATCTGATTCTTTCATTCTATGTGACCATTATGAAAGCTTCCGTCTGTGAAGTAACAGGCAGGATGATGCACCCATTCTTTCATTTGACATTTAGTGAGCATCTTTTGTGTACCAAGCACTATATCACACACTGGGGACACCAAGGAGTTTTAGGCAGAGTACGTATCCTCAAAGAACTTCCAGCTATCCCAAGGGAAATATTTATTGGAAAGAAAGAATTTTGGCCTTTTGGAAACTCCCTCAACTGGAGCAGTGTTTCTCAAACTGGATTGTGGACATAAATCCTCTAGAGAGCTTGTTAAAAAGCAGATTCTGTTTCAGTGGCTCTGGAGTGAGACCTGAGATCCTGCATTTCCACCAAGTTCCTGGGGGGATGCCAAGACGGCCAATCCAGAGATCATACTCTGAGCAGCAAAGCTCTCCCCACCCAGCAAAAATATGATGCAAGCCACAGAAATATGGTGCAAAATTCTATTTTTTCTAGTAGCTACATTTTTCTTCAAGAAAAATTAATTTTTTTAACGTTTATTTATTTTTGAGACAGAGAGAGACAGAGCATGAACGGGGGAGGGTCAGAGAGAGAGGGAGACACAGAATCTGAAACAGGCTCCAGGCTCTGAGCTGTCAGCACAGAGCCCGATGTGGGGCTCGAACTCACGGACTGTGAGATCGTGACATGAGTTGAAGTCGGACGCTTAACCGACTGAGCCACCCAGGCACCCCCCAAAAAATTAATTTTAATAAACTGTATTTAACCCAAAGATCAAAAATAGTACCATTTCAATGTATAATCGATATGAAAATGATTAATGGGACACTTTACATTTTTTGGTACTAAGTCATCAGAGTCTGGTGTGTATTTTATGCTTTCTGCACATCTCAATTCAGACTAATCACATGTAGGTGTTCAACAGCCTCATGTGACTCGTGACTACTAACCTGATCACTACAACCCTAGTTCTCCCATAGACTCGCTTAGCTGAAACCCTTCACCACACTTAATGGTGAAAGCTTATTATACTCCAATGGAATATAGTGGAGACACTGAGGAAATGAATAAAATAAGGCTTTTCCTCCCCAAACAAAACATTCTGTTTCACTGCCTTCTTTCTCAGGAAACAATTCAATTTTGAAATATTACAAGCTCATATTTCTTTGCAAAGGGCAATGTCGCCTTCTTACTTTGTACCCTTCTGTCTCTGAACTATATAAAAAAAAAAAGTGGGTTTGGATAATGGGTATAAATGAAGAGAAAATCAGGAAATCTATTCCTGGGCAATTTTCAGATAACCAAGAGGAAGCGGTGTAATTGAGGCCGAGGTAATAATTTTAGACTCCGCATAAATATGAGAAAATTCATCTGCATTTTCTCATCTGCGTCAAACTGCACAGAGTTTTGAGGAGATTTTGTTATATTATAATATGCTGGAAATAAAAAATAATACATCTGTGCTATAATGATACATAATATATACAGTATGATAATAGAGTATTTGGATTGGGTTTGAGGAATTTACTACACACAGAAATGACAGTCACTTGGGAGAAGTGTGTAATCGCATCAGGAAAATTGCACACAGATGCTACA
This sequence comes from Neofelis nebulosa, assembly GCF_028018385.1. Classification (NCBI taxonomy): domain Eukaryota; kingdom Metazoa; phylum Chordata; class Mammalia; order Carnivora; family Felidae; genus Neofelis; species Neofelis nebulosa. Next base: position 9,385,411 of record NC_080788.1, read on the forward strand.
GCACTCCCCCCCCCCCCCCCCCCCGCCGTCCATCAGCTGATCTCAGATACGGATGTTTGCAATTTTGCCTGGGATCTGCTCACTCACTGGTAGTCCAGGGTCCTGGCTCCTCTGCCCCCCGACCTCCCCAGTAGAATGAATGCTGCCCAGAGGATGGCATTAACTAACTCCCTCAAGCTCCAAGAGGTCCCAGGAGGACACTGTCACCTACAGACCACTCAGGGTGGGGCCCAATCAATACTGGATGTTGCCGAATGGTTGTTTTGTAAAGGCACAGCCGAGGCTTATACAATCTCTGGCCAGAACTCCTGGTCTGACCACTAACTCAACAGAGCCGTGGATCACAGAATCCTTGAGAAATAGAAATAACCAAAATGAGATGGGAAGGAGATCTTTTTACACTCCATGAGGACTTATCCAACACATCCCACATTGTTATGCTAGTTTACGTTTCACTAGGTTTAGGCATAATATAAGGCGCCGAAAGATATGAATCTTGAAGAAAGAAATCAAAGAGCTATAAGCTTTGCTCCGAAAACTTTGAAATATTCTAATGAATCATTCTGCTCCCAGTTCACATACAACAAATCTCTTGCTTTGTTCTTTCCCACGTTATTCACCTGAACATATCTGAACAGGAAAAGAATCCAAAGTGCCTCCGGGAGCAGGCTCTAGATTCCAACGACAGTTTCCTCCAGAAGCAAAGTCTGCCCCTGTGGTGTTACAGTGGGCTGCTGGAGCCATCTTCCTGCAGGATCCGATTACACACCCGTGAACAAGGGAACGAGGGGGTGAGCAGGGTGAGGGGAAAACACGATCTCATGCGTGATGGACATTTTTAAAGAGCCAAGTGGCACGATTCTCTTTAAATTATAAATTACAAACTGGGAGCCTGCCCTCATCAGTGCAAGGTCTTTCAGGGATCTTAGCTTCCCCCAAACTCTTTCCAGATCCGGCTATTGAAGAACGCAGAAACACCACCAAGCAAAAACCACACGCCGAATAAATTATGGGCCCGAGGCATAAGGACCAATAAGGAAGGAGGAGAAAATTTAAGAGTCTTAAGCCCAAAACATATGTCACCACCTGACACTGGAGCAGAGCAGTTTCAAACTGAAACCGTGCCAGGAAATTTCAATAGCTGCACGAGTCAGTATGCGCCGTGGAAATTTTTACTCTTGCAAGGGCTGGCATGGTACAGGTTGTTGGGAAAGCTGGGGGTGTTTAAGGGCGCTGGGACGCCAGCCTAGGAAGGTAACCTTGCTGCCTAGTTACTCCCCAGACAGGGCTGCTGCAGGCACATGCAATGGAACGGAGTTATTCTATTTTGAAGTTAATTTTAAAATGAGGGTGGAGCTGCTGGTTTAGAGAAAGAGACAGGAGGAGGGAACGAGGGAAGAAGGAAGGAAGAGGAAGAGAAATTTTACTGCTGCTGTTCCAATCCAGATGCCTGTGGTGGTGACCAGCCATTACCTAACCTGACAAGGGTATTTCAGCTTCCCAGTTGCTTGGCAACCTGCCTTTTATGTTTAAGCCATTTAAATGCATTCACCTTCTGAATTAGGTATATTCACAGATGACTGGGCGACAAGAAAGGGCCCCTGGCCGGCCAAGAGCTCTTAGGATGTGTGGGATCAACAGAGTGTGTGCACAGTTAGTCTGGTGAGAGCGCCTGACAGAGAGTATTAGTGACATACTGAGGCCTGAAAATGAGAAATTGAGATCAGCACACAAAGTCTTTGGCTGCTTCCTAACCAGGCTCCCATCAGGGTCAAAGGCTTATTTCTGCTTGCCGCCCCGCCATTCGGTGTTTCCTTCTGTCTTTCTGAAACCCTCCTGCAGCCCCTTGGGGCACGGGCAGCAGCTGGCACCTGCTGCTGCCCTGTGTGGCCCCAGGGGCTGCCAGTGAATCACCACCGTCCTGGCCCACTCACCTGGAGATGGGAAGGTCTCACCAGACACCCACGTCATAGAATTACCACGCCTCCCATTTCTGCCTCCAAAATACCTTTTCAGATCTTCTCCATCTCTTCCATCCCTGTTGATTCAAAATATTCAGTGACTCCCCCCAAACCTCCCCCGCCTCCACTGCCCTTAGGATAAAATTAAGACTTCTTATTGGGGCACAAGGCCCTTCATGATCTGTGTTCCCAGTGCAGGGATGCTCACCCCCGCCACGCCTGCGTGGGCACCCCCCGTGCACGCACAGAGCACACTCTGCACACTTCTGCTTCCACATGCCTAACTGAGCCCCATTGCTTTGCACGGGCTCTTTCCTCTGCTGGGAAGCCTGCCTGCATGTGCCTATCCACCTGCCCGAACAGCTCCACTGGACCTCAAGTTCAGTTCCAGTTTCATTCATTGCAGGGTAATCTCCCTCTTACCTCCTTCAGAGTCTGAATTAAATATGCCTGAGCCTGTGGCTCATGCCATCTGGCACATATCTCTACCATGAGCCCTTTGAGCCCACCATGCCCTGTGCTTCTCGCTTTCCTCATCTGTCTCTAGGGGGAACACACGTCAAGGTGGGCCCCCTGCCAGGCCCCTAAGCCACAGTGCCTGGGGCAGGCATGCTTTGCAAAATTCAGAGAACTATTTGAGATAAAAAAAAATGTATATGTTGGCCCCCAAATGAAAAAAGAAACTATCAAATTGAGGTAATGGTTTAATTGTCCAAACAATAGAATATTATGTCAACTTCATGAATTGTTAAATTTAGTACTCATAAAACTTGTATGACCTTTGAAAGTAATTTGTAGGTACAATTTTTGTACTTTGTAGGAATTCTGGATTACAGACATTGATGGCTAAGGAATCACAGTCAACTGTAAATTATCACTCATAGCCAAATAATTGCTAAAGCAATCATGAAATTATTTTAAATTCAGCAAAAAAAATACTTGGTGTGAGATGTGAGCACATTATTATTATTATTACTATTATTATTATTATTATTATTATTATTTTAGAGAGTGTGCAAGTGAGGGAGAGGGGCAGAGGGAGAATCTTTCTTTTTATTAAAATTTTTTAATGTTTATTTATTTTTGAGAGAGAGAGAGAGAGACAGAGCTTGACTGGGGGAGGGGCAGAGAAAGAAGGAGACACAGAATTTGAAGCAGGCTCCAGGCTCTGAGCTGTCTGCACAGAGAGAAACGTAGGGCTCAAACTCATGGACTGTGAGATCATGATCTGAGCTAAAGTCAGACACTCAACTGACTGAGCTACTCAAGTGCCCTGAGAGAGAGAGACAGAGATACAGAGAGACAGAGAGGGGAGGGGAGGGAGGGAGAGAATCTTAAGCAGGCTCCATGCTCAGCATAGTGACCAGTGCTAGGGCTCAATCCCACGACCCTGGGATTATGATCTGAACCAAAATTAAGAGTCAGACACTCAACCAATTGAGCCATCCAGGCATCCCCACAACTTATTATGTTTAAGGGGACATATGATGGGTTCTCCAAATTTTAAAGTTCCTCAGGCCAAAAGATGCCTTGAAATGGCCCTGAGTATGTATATCTAATTCAATTATGTCTTCCCAGTAACTAAGAATTAGCACTGTGACTGGTTGCATGTGTTGAACACACACACACACACACACACACACACACACAAGCATACACATGAATACTCACATACACGTACTTCATAAAAAATATGGATTAGAGGGGCGCCTGGGTGGCTCAGTCAGTTGAGCGCTGACTTCGGCTCAGGTCACGATCTCGCGGTCCGTGAGTTCGAGCCCCGCATCGGGCCCCTGTGCTGACAGCTCAGAGCCCGGAGCCTGTTTCGGATTCTGTGTCTCCCTCTCTCTGACCCTCCCCCATTCATGCTCTGTCTCTCTCTGTCTCAAAAATAAATAAACGTTAAAAAAAAAAATTTTAATAAAAAAAAAAAAAATATGGATTAGAAAAATAAAGACAAGTGAGAGGAATATTACCCTGTCTGAGAGTCAGGCAGGCATTAAAATAAAATGTTTTAAAGTTCTACTGTGCAGTCCCTGAGCCATGGCTCTGAAGCAGATCCACATGGGATGAGTAGCCTTAAATGAATACAGTTTGAAAGTTGGAGCTTAATAAAAAGGATTGCTAAACCATGCCTGTGTGTGGATGGCCTTGTAAATTAGGAGAAAGTTAAAAAAAAATGTTTCTTTTCTTATTTTGGGGGTTTGGAGACAGAGAAGGACAAATACTCAAAGAAACAGAGAGAAAGACCTAGACAGATGGATGGGAGGGAGGGGACCATGGGCCCAAAGTGTAACGATTCTATGAGATGAGAACACACCTTGAAGTGTTTTCCCCCTAGAGACAGATGAGGAAAGATCAGATTCTATCAGATCAGTTTTTCCTGGGCAGTATAGAGATTTAAAGGTCCCCAGAAAGCCATTTAATACAGCCAAATGACATCCCACCAGTGCCTTGGTTTAAAATAAGCCCCTAGGCCACACCAAGGGACTGCTTAAGAGTTGGGTGCAGATCGCATGTAAATGGATATTTTGTTTTAAATATCAAGTCACCATTTAAACTTGCTTTGAGAGCTCTCAATTTTGAAGCCCCTTGCTATGAATCTTTTCAAAAAGTTAAGAATTCTTGCAGTTACATCTTGAAGTGAGACACAGCGACACAAGTAAGATTTCACGACTCCAAAGCACTTGAAGACAGCTCTGAAGTTCTGTGCGCCAACCAGGTAAGCTGTGCTCCAGCTCCAGCCCAGCCCTGAGTTGGCCAGCAATCTGGCCTTGCACTTGGGTGAAGGTTCCAGCCAGGTCTTCATGCTGTTCGTGGTCAGTCATTTAAATTCTCGGAGTTTACTTGCAACACTGGAGGGAAAAATGGTACTGCAATGTTTTCACCGACCTTACTGTGGTGATCCTTTCACAACGTATAAATGTATCAGATCGCCACATTTTGTGCAACTTAAAGTTCACACAATGTTGTATCCCAGTAAACCTGGAAAAAAATAGTAGCCATCTCACTGGATTTTTGTCCAAATTAAATATGATGGTGCATGTAAAGCATTTTGCAAAGTATAAGGTATATATTAATTGTTCTATAAATGAAATTAATTAATTTGCATAGCTATCAATTAAGGTGAATTATATTATTATTCAGGCTATAGTAAACAAATGAATGGATGAATGAATGGATGAATGAATGATTAGAGTGACCACATCTAGTCTGAATGAGAACCATTCAAATTTGATTTTAAAATTTTTTGCCTAAGGGGTGCCTGGGTTGCTCAGTTGGTTAAGCATCCTACTTCAGCTCAGGTCATCTCACAGTTTGTGAGTTCAAGCCCTGTGTTGGGCTCTGTGTTGACTGCTCAGAGCCTGGAGCCTCCTTCAGGTTCTGTCTGTCTGTCTGTCTGTCTCTCTCTCTCTACCTCTACCCAGCTTTTGCACTCTCTCTCTCTCAAAAATAAATAAACATAAAAAAATCACTTTTGTCTAAAACCCAATATAGATAGATGGGAAAAGAGAGTACTGCTGTATGAATTCGTGATATTATTATGTAATATTCTGCTCTGTGCAGGTGAGACACTGTCCATAATGGTTAAGATCAAGGGCTTTCAGCCAGTTGAAGTGGTTGTGATCTAAACTCGAATGACCAGCCATCCTGATTGCCCAGGACTGTTTCAATTTCATCACTGAAAAATTCTGTGTCCGTAGAATCCCCCTCAGTCCTGGGCACACCAAGACAACTGGTCACCCTATACCCTACTCCTTCCACTTCACAGCAATTTGAACTTGGATAAGCTATTTATAGCTAGCCTTGATTTCTCCAGTTGTCAAAGAGGGATAATAATAATAATCTCACTTCATTACATTGTTGTGACAATTAAAGCTGGAAGCTTGAGCTGCTCAGAACCCAGCACTAGGTCAACAGGGTGGGCAGTGTAGCCGCATTTCCCTCTGTCCTGGAGAAGCTAAGAGAGCCCTGGGAGGCTGCTCCCTGGAGACAGACCCCCAAAAGCACAAAGCAAGAGGAGGAGGCTGATGGGAAGGGAAAGAATTTCTCCTGACACAGAAATATCTTCCATGGTAATCAGCATTGACGGGAAAAGGAAATAAGGGGAATTTATGTGACAGTTTAATAGGGTTTTGTGAAATATGATATTATTTTAAAGTTTGCCTGAGTGAGGCAGACAGCACGTTAAGGTGACTCTGGCTCTAAAAAGATGATGATGCTGTATTTTAAACTCTGGAATTTGCCCCACTGTTTCTTTGCTATATTATGTATTTATATTATACATACATAGATACACACTATGGTGTGAGCCCCATTCAGATGCAAAGTCTGCCCACAGGCAAAGCGGAACAAAAAGCCTAGGTATGTAATTCCTGGATATTACATTAGAACTTAAATTTCCCACCCAGAAATAACCATCTAATTTTTTCCTACCATTATTTTTTTCTCACGGTCTCTACTCTACTGTGGGAAAGAGAAGAGGGTGTAGCAGAACGTTCATCACCTGAGCCTGACTATTCCCCCCAGGCAATTATACAAAGAATTTGCCAGGTATCTTTGGAGGATCAGAACAGAGGGCTCAAAGATCACCACCCTGTCCTGGAATCTGGGGGCAGGGCAAGTCTGGCTCCCTGGAACTCGGGAGCATGGCAGACCCCTGCTGGACGAAAGCAGTGTTAAACCATGCCACACGGTGATTTAGAGCTGGCTCATCAGTGAGATTAACATGCCGGGAACCAGTTACTCTGAAGTGTCACTTATATAAAATAACCTTGTAAATTGTAATGTAAAATAATGTAATGAGAGAAGCCTTTGGGACCTGATAAGAAATAATGAAAATGGACAGTTGGAAAATCAAGACTTGTCAGCACTGACCGGGAGAAATTGTGCTCTCATTTTAGAAGCCTGGTACAGCTATTTAGACCCAAAATGCTGCTAGACAGGAGAAGGCCAGTCCATCAGGCTGTGGAAACCACTATCTTTAATACCCAGCTCCCTTTGCTCTGATTATGTGCTGACCAAGCAGCCTTCCAGGGTATTTCGATGTCCTGAGTGGATGAATCACTGACACTGGGGCCACCGATGGGGATGACCTCCTTTGAGGGTTCTTAGTAAAGGTATGCACACATATGTGAGTGTATGTACTTAATTACAAATAAATGCAATTGTGATTTTTAAAACCTGTTTTCTTGTGACTTTGGTCCATGAAATCCAATCTACCTGAATGAATAAAAACAAGTTTCTCAGATAGCAAAGGCAAGGCTATAGCTGGATTCCTGGTGGTCCTGCCCCATTATGCTCAACCAATAGAACCCTTACCCATAAGGACCAAGTCACCCTGCCTAAGCGTCTTTCCCATAGAGAAAAGGTCACAAATTAATATGGTCTAGGTTTGTATAGTTCTTACAATCTGCTTCTCCTCTTGTGTCACCATCCAAAGGATAATTTGAGAAAATTAAGAATATTAAGTGTTGGCAACCCAATACTTAATAACTGTGAAGTGAAGAATTAACCGTACCCAAAGCAAAGTCTGGCCTTTTCCCTTGGCCATGTGGAGGTGATCCCTAGGCTCCTGGAATGTCCTTCCTGATGGCTGTGTCTTTATTTGCCTGGCAACTTTGCCCACATGATAGTTTAACAATGTGATTTATGATGGGGCTTTGGGCCAAGCTGTCTCACTTCTGACCTTCAGATGAACTGGAGACTACAGGTCAACCACATGTGCAGTATGTGATCAAGCCCCATTAAAAATTCTGGACACCAAAGGCTCTCATGAGCTTCCTTGGTTGGCAATACTTTGTGCGTACTGTCATACATCATGATGGAGAGGAATTACTGGCCACGACTCCAGAGGGCGAAGACAAGCCAGAGTCTCTACATTTGGATCTCTCTTGGTCTCTGCCTTCTGTGTCTCTTCCTTTGGCTGGTTCCAACATGTACCCTTGCCCTGTAATAAACTATAATTAAAAGTACAATAACTTTCAGTGAGTTATTTGAGTCCTGCAACAAATTATCCTAATAGACAGTGGTTTTGGAAAACCCCCAAACTTGCAGTTGGTGTCAAAAATAAGGACAGACTTATGGGGACTGTTCCCTCAGACTTTAAAGTTTCACTAACCCTGGCTGATAACTTTCTCTCAGTACTGACCCATTTCTCATCCTGCTTATAATCCTCCCTGATTCTGACATCAGCCCTCCTTCTCCTTTGTTCCATTGAGTTCCTAGCTTAGCACTCATGCTTAGGACACATACCATATCTCCACCTAAGATGCTGGTACCTATCTGGCATGATTCTGTTCTCCATCCACACACAGCCACAGGCCACCTTAGATAAACATATGCTCAGATTCAACCAGGTGCAGGACCCATCATCTTGTCCCAAACAGTGTGACCACCTGGCTTCATGAGGCTCTGAGGATATGAATGAATCAGATAAGACTCCACCTTTTTGTTTCCAACATATGCCTCACCTTGCCATTGACATGGGCCCAAATTAGCACATTTCCTTGTTGATTATGGTGTTCTTCCACTTTATCCTTCATCTATAGCCTTCCTACTTAAGTCTTCTACACTTTCCTGTCACAGAGTAAACTATAAAGTAGGAAAGTTATACACAGAAGAAACCAGGATGGTAAGTACCCTAAAGGCCAGATAATGCTATACAAGAGACTGTAGCTCTTCCCTCAATAATGACACGTATGTACTTGCTAAGCACTCTTTTTGCATCAGACACTATGCAGGGCACTACAGATGTATTTGTGAGAATGTATACATGGCCTAAGAAACAGTAGAGTCCAGGAAGTTCACAATGATCCTATAAATCATCATTTCATAAGTCCTGAAGCTTTCAAGGAAAATCCATTCACAGCCCTGATCTCACCAGGCATTAGACAGGCTGCCTTGGATTTGGTCAACAGGCAAAGTCAAGGGCTAAATCCCAAGCAGTTGAGTAGGGCGGAAGGGTGGCAGATCCCATGAAGGGAAGCCAAGATTCAATACCTTTAGGACCACATATTAACAAAAAGTTAATAAGGATTTACTATATGTCCACAGTTGACAAAGCACTTTGTTTGAACACAAAGTATCATCAAAACAATTTATGATGAGGGTGCTATTGTAACCACCGTTTAACAGATTGAAAAGCTGAGGCTCAGAATAGTTAAGTGACTGGCCCAAGGTCATACAGAAAGCAAGTAATAGAGGCTGGATTCCAACTCAGGCAGTCTTGTGCCTGAGCCTACATTCTTAACTAAGCTCTGCTACGTATTAGGTAAAAATCAGTTCCAAATGGATAGTCCCATGGGAGGTATACCCATGTGTTGAAGGAGGTAATCAATGACAGCAGTTGATCCTTGAGCTGGGCCCAGACAGTGAGAAGCTCCTCACCCTCTCCCCTGTCTTTGGAATGTATGTTCTGCCCACTGTTCCCACAATGGTAGCTGTTTCAAGGACATAACCTTGAGAGAAAGGTGTCGTTGAGACCATCTAGATGGTATTCATGACTGAACCCCATTATGTCTCTATAGTACAAACTTTTAAGATTCTGGCAGGTGGGTGTGGAGATCTATTCATCTGGCAGCTGCCCAAGACAAATCTCATAAGTAAGTTCCCTTGCTTATTAAAACTGCCATCTACTAATATGGAGTGGTCTGTTTCTTTGGTCTCTCCCTGCCCTCTGGGAAAAGGAGGTGTGTTGAAAACCAAAACCATAACTGGAGGTATACTGATAGAAAAATTAGGCAGGAACTGGAAGGAAAGTCAAAGACTCTGAGGGTCTCTTCTCTTACCAGACAGATGAGTGAAACAAGGCTGTGAATGGTAATCCCAACTTATAGGTTTAAGACAAAAGCCCAACTCATTCCATTCCATAGTCAATCATCGTTGTCATTACCATAGGGACCAGGATGGAAAAATGGAGAAACCAGAACAATCTCACCACCATTGTATAAGCAAGACGAGTTGCATGCTCTCAAGAAGTTACCTCCTGGATCACATCTCTTCATATGTTACTATTACTTTTATATTTAGATAAATGTAAGCATTGAAGTCACACATGCAGACCCCTAGGGCATTCATAAAAAATGTACCAATGAAACATAAAATTACGCTTATCTTCATAGGATCTGTAATAAAACACCACAAGTCTCCTCACCAAGATACAAATCTGACCTCACCCCAAATTCCAATTGATATCAGTAAGTATTTACATGCTTAATTGGAGATGCCTGTGGGTTAGAATTTAGAAAATCTCAGTAATATTTCTGGCTTTGCTTGTAACAACTGCTCAGACCTTCAGCAAGTCACACAACTGCCCTGGACTTTAGTTTCTGCCCAAACATGAAACCAAGTCAGGAGTGATAGCAGACCTGTAGGAAACTCCCATGTGGATTCTGATGGTGAATCAATGCCATTCCTGCAGCTCAGGCCAGAGCTCCTTTCCCAGGGCAGGAGGGAGGTAACCATCAGTTATTCACAGTTTCTATGCAGCAAGCCCTTTACTAAGCACTTTGCACACACAACTCCACTTAATTCTCACCATAACAAAGCAAAGGGATTTTACTGGCTCCAGGTGAAGGAAAATAAATGGCTGACAGATGTTAATTATGCTCATGGACAGACTTCTTGTAAACAGCATGAGAACCTAAACCCAGACCTGACTATGAGACCCAGGAGCTTCTGGTCTTTCTAAGTCATGCTATGACTTGCCTCCATTACCAAAATTAATGGCTCAAGGCTCCTGACATTGTGATACCCAGTATTTCTACCTGGGTCTTGAGTTTTTGTTCTTGGTCTTCTGGCCTGAACTCCAGCTCTGATTCCAATCCCTGGCCTATGGTCCACCTGGCTATCTTTGGCCCCTCTCCTTCTGCTAAGTGTTTTGTATTTCATCTCTGACATAGAGGACTTTCTGACACTCCCATCTGTGCAGCCAAACCACTGGTCCCAGCCTTTTGGAACAAGCTCACTACCATCCCCACCCCCACCCCATTCTGGGCCATTTCTGATCTGTCACTGCTCTTGCTCCAGCACGTCAAGGTTATTTTTTCTGCCCATGGGAGCAGAACTCCCAAACGTTGGAAGGGTGCCAAGGCCTATTTGGGGGAAGTAATTAATCACATTTTAAGAAGCACACACTGTTAAAGCACATTGCATACGAAAATTCAACCCAGAGAATTTCAAGCAGAGTATCACCAAAGTTTTCCTTGAGAGCCAAGGATTAAACCATGACTTACTTAACCAGACGAGAGTTAAGGAGGTGTATTTATAAAGGTAATGATACTCAGGGTGCCTGGGTGGCTCAGTCGGTTAGGTGTCCGAATCGGGCTCAGGTCATGATCTCCTGGTCCATGAGTTCCAGCCCCACGCCAGACTCTGTGTGATAGGTCACAGCCTGGAGCCTGCTTCAGATTCTATGTCTCCCTTTCTCTCTGCCCCTCCCCCATTCACACTCTGTCTCTCTTTCTCTCAAAAATGAATAAACATTAAAATAAAAAATAAATAAAGGTGGGGCGCCTGGTGGCTCGGTTGAGCATCCGACTTTGGCTCAGGTCATGATCTCACAGTTTGTGGGTTCAAGCCCACATCAGGCTCTGTGTTGACCACTTGCTCAGAGCCTGGAGCCTGCTTCAGATTGTGTCTCCTTCTCTCTCTTCCCCTGCCCTGCTCATGCTTTGTCTCACTCTGTTTCTCAAAAATAAATGTAAAAAAAATTTTTTTTAAATAAATAAAGGTAATGATCCTCTAGGCTGCATGCCATTTGAAAGGGATGTGGGGCTAGTTCAAAAACCTCATGTTGCTTGGACTATTTAATTACATATATGAAACTCCAACAAACAAATTAATAGTATTAATTTAGTAATAAAATAAATAATAGTATTAACAATATTAATATAAACAATAAAGAAAGAAGGAAAGAGGGGTTAGAATGGTTAGATCAGTTGCTTCAGTGCTTTGACCAAAATCTACTCTTGTGGGATCTAAATCCCTCCCTCATCACCCAGTAGCAGGTGGATGCCTGGGTCTGTGGGGGCAACAGGGGCAGAGAGACCTCTCTCTCACCATGACTACCTTGCTACGCTCTGCTCAGAACCCTGTGGGCCCTCATCCTTGGCTTTTTAAGTTTTCCAGAGAAGCCTTCCCAGCATCTCGAATCCAGCCAGCCAGGCTGGGGTGATGCGCAGAGAGCAGCCTCCCCTATGGAGACAGGTTTTCAGCTATGGTCCCAATTGATAGTGCAGAGGTAGCCAGGGAAATCACAATTAGGAGAGAAAGAGCCAAAAGTCTGCATTTCCAAACCGGCATGAAGAATATATGCACATATCTGCATTTGTGCAAATGTGTGAGTCTGTGTTCATGGAGAGAGATGAATAGAAGGTGAATGAGGGAGAGGAAGAGTTGGGCAAAAAGATGGAGAGAGAGACAGGCACTCAAAGAAAGAAAAGACAGAGGGGAAGAAATACATGGAGAAAATGAAGGAGGTGGGGAGAGAAGGAGGGGAAGAAGAAAGAGGAAAATCTACATTCAACCTCAGCTTATGTTACACTTGAGGCCAAGAATCAGGCAAAGTGAGTGGGAGCCACTCTCAGCTGGATTGATTGAGACACTGTCATTTCAAAGCCTGGAAAACACGATCTGGAGCATGCACAGAACCCACATTGACTAGTGCCCAGGCAGAGGCTGAAGACAAGGACCTGTCCCCCTGGCATCCCTATGCTGACCCCAAGCATGTTACACCAAGGATGAGAAGCCCACTCATCTACGACCCTTTAGCACTGCTTCTTCCTGGGAAATGTTGGGGTGGGGGGGTGGTGGCAGAAGAGCAGGAGTAATGTCTGAAGGATGCTTGGAACATCCTTCCTTTCCCTGGATGGAAAGTCACAGCCACATGTGCAGGCAGGTGTCACTCAAAGAGACTCTGCACCCCTAACCTCTTACCAAGCCCCCATGCACACAGCCCCTTTTGGTCTCTTCAACACACACAACCAACACTATGCTAAAACACACTGACGTGCCAGAGCCAGGGACCGGTGTGAAGGGCATCCATTGCCTCAACCTCTCCTTCCTTCTGTGCCCTCTGCCTGGAACGGCATTGCCTGCACAGTAAGCTTGTCTATAGGGGAAAGATAACCCACTTCAGATGACTACATGGTGTGGAAACCTGGAGCACAAATTTTTAAAAATCAGTCCTTGACCCCAAATTTTTAAATTCCTGGCCAGGATGAGGTGTAGGGGTTAAGTCTATAAATAATTATGATGCAATGAAATAAGTATTATAGTATATATATATATATATATATATATATATATATATATATATTTTTTTTTATATATCAGATTATATATATAAAGTATATCAGATTATATATAAAGTATATTTACTAATAATTAATACATTTGTGTGTGTATCTTATGTGTATATATCATATAGACAATGGAAAAATACCACATATACATATATATTATGATATATTATAATTATATATTTATATAATATACATATATATTATGTATATCACATATACATGTATATACATAATGTGAATGTATATATTATATATGCATATATTATTTATATACATATACATAATACAAATATCTCATATATATAAAGTACATATAGGGAATGAGCTACTGTGAGCTAGATCCAGAGGGTGGAGGAAAAGACACTGTAGACCGAGTTGACTTCATGCATGAAGTCATGCAGACAACTCACTCCAACTTCGTGTCCTGTTCCACCACTTCCTTGAAACTGACCTTGCTAAGGTCCACAGTGACACCATTGCTCTTCTTCTAGTGGACCTCTCTTAGGCCTCATTGTCCTTGACTACCAGCTGCATCTGGCACAATTCACGGTCCTCAAAACAGGTTCTTCTGAAGGTTTGTAGACACCTATGCCCCTCAATTTCCTCCTACCTCCCCAGCTGCTTCCCCGCCCCCTGCCCTCCTTGCCATCCCCTCCTTCCTAACCACTGATGCACACTGCCATTCCTCAGGCTGTCTCCTCTGCTCTCAGAGTCAGTGCTAAAATTATGTGATCCAATCCCTAGGCTCTAAATCCCACCTGAATGCTGATGACTCTCAAGGCCATGTCTCCAGCCTTGACCTCTGCTCTAAATTTTGGACCAACAGACCCAAAAGCCTTTACATACAGAGGGACGATGCGTGTTTTCCTTCCATGATCAATCTGGTACTCAGCTCAAGTCTGTGAACACTACTGTGTGTACACCCCCTAAGTGCAAGCTGCTGACACGGGCATGGTGGGGAATGGAGAGACCTCTTCCTGCAAGAACCTTACAGCTGGTGGGAAGAGGAGAGTTCCATCAGGCAAGGTCACTAATCATTTACACTAAGGCAAACAGAGATGTGTTGTGAGGGCAGAGAGGTAGAGACAAAGGAACATAAATCAATTCAGGTTGAAGATCACAGGGCATATTCTGGCAGTTGGCACCTACCCTGAAAGAATGGAAGTAGTAGGGTGCCTGGGTGGCTCAGTCAGTTAAACGTCTGACTTCAGCTCAGGTCATGATCGCATGGTTCGGGAGTTCGAGCCCTACATTGGGCTCTGTGCTGACAGCTCAGAGCCTGGAGCCCACTTCAGTTTCTTGTCTCCCTCTCTCTCTGCCCCTCACTCACTCACCTCACTCACACACTGCCTCTCTCTCTCTCTCTCTCTCTCTCTCTCTCTCTCTCTCTGTCTCTCTCTCTCTCTCAAAAATAAATAAGCATTAAAAAATTAAAAAAAAAGAATGGAAATAGTGGAAAATTGAGGAGACATCTGAGAAATGGAATGTACCAGATTCAAGAGGTCTACTGGGTAGCTACGGAGGGAATCTCCACCCAAGGCCACAGGGAACATCACTCAGAGTATCCAATACCAGCTTAATGGGAAAAAAAATTATTCTAATTATCACTTTAGCTGTATCCCATACATTTTGATATCTAGCACTTTGTTCTTTAATTCAAGACATCTTCAAATTCCAAGGTGATCTTCTTAAAGATTTAAGTTTCTTAATATTTTTATGATTGATAAGGAATTAAATTGCCTTCTCATAAAACCTGGCCTCTTCATTATGGGTTCTTTGAAACTTCCTGAGAATTCTATTTTTGTGACCTAGAATGTGATTAGATTTGTAAACCTACTTGTTGGGGGTGGAATTAAATGTATAACAATGAGACATGTTTGTTGAAATTACCCACTGCATAGACTGGTCCGTGTCTCTTTGTAATGCTGTCTGGTTTTGCTCAGTTGATAGGATTACAATACATAATGGTTATATTTTTATGTAGTAGTCCCCTTTATCCCTATTAATAATTTTTTCCCTAAATTCTCTTTCATCTGATACTGATATTACTCTGCAAGCTTGTTTTTGGCTTATATTTTCAAACTCCCTCTGAGGGCCATCTTAAGTAGGCTTCTTATTAGCAAGATGGAAATAAATTTAATTTTTATCAATCTGATAATTGCACTCAAAAAGAGCTAACCTTAATCCAATTATATTTATTCAGGCTATTGTACTCTTACATATATACACTCATTTCAACCAACTTATTTTGGGTTTGCATCCATATTTTTTTTTCTCTGCTTTTTTTCCTCTACTTTCCAGGCTAGGCTTAGATTGATGTAGTTTAATTATTCTGATCTCTCTTCTTTCTCTAGTAGTTTCAAAATTATGGATTTTTATGCTTGTGTTTTTGGTAATTATCTTTATACTATATTATACTATAAATCTTCTGGGCAAAATTTAAAGTTATTCACAATGTATTCCCTCCCCCCAAACATGACAGGAACTTTAACATATTTTAAGTACCCATTAAATACTGTCTTCCATGT
Organism: Neofelis nebulosa; assembly: GCF_028018385.1. Lineage (NCBI taxonomy): Eukaryota > Metazoa > Chordata > Mammalia > Carnivora > Felidae > Neofelis > Neofelis nebulosa. Next base: position 9,401,206 of record NC_080788.1, read on the forward strand.
CATTATTGCTGTCTAGAGTTTACTTTATCATACTGAACAATAAATTACTTTTTGTAGCCAATCGTTCCTATAGATTTCTTGTAAAATGTATCAATGTCTATGATCACCATCGTTTCTCATGTACCACACCTATCTCTTGTTTACTATTCTCATGAAAGTACATTTATTACTTGCCCTCTTATTGAGGTTCCTGTGCTAAATTCTCTTCATCTTTTATGATTTGAGATATTTGTATTTACTTCATTGTTTTTTAAACCATTGCATCTTTTTGTCAATCAGTTTCTTCCATTCTACTTGCTATCTTTTTTAAAGTCACCTGTTCCTCTCCTCCCTTGCATAGTTTTTAAAAATGCCTTCCTTACTGTTCTCCTGTTTAAACACAATGTGTCTAGGTGTGGGTTTATCTTTATTTCTCCCGTTTGGTATGGAGAATGTACTTTTGAAAGACTCAAGTCCTTCCATTCTGCATTATTCTCAGCTATTATTTGCTCAAATATCATTTCCCCACCATTCTCTCATTTTCTTCTTGAGGTCCTATTAGATGTATATTGGGGCCCCTCAATGTATCCTCCCTGTCTATTCTTTCTGAGACATATTTTATCTCCTCTCCTTGTGCTGAGTAAATTTCTTCCAATTCATTAATTCTCTCTTCATCTGTATCTAGAATTGAATTGATACCACTTGCTTTTTTCTATGAACTATGTATATATTTTTTCATTTACAAGATTTCTAACTAGTTATTTCTCACCCATGCCTGTTCTTGTTTCATTTCTGCCATTTTTATTTCATTTATTCTTGTCCTTCTTACTTGGCCTTATTCCTCTATCACTTTGAGCAATGTAAATGTAATACCTTCAAAATCAATATGAAACTTCCATATATTTGAGATCACCTGGAGTGAATATGTAGTTTTATTATTGCCTTTATTGGCTATCTTTCTTATCACATATTTGGGGATTTTGACTCGTAGGTTCATTTTGAGAGTGTTTTGCTGCTGTTTATGTTTTTTTTTCTCTTTCTCCCTCCCTCTGTGCTCACAAGATACCTATATAGTGGTTCTGTGTCCCCCTCCACTCCACTCCAAATCCTCACCCCAGAAGCTTTGGGGACTCTCACCCAATATGGTATTAGGACTGTCATATCTTGGTACTATTTTTGCTTGCACATTGATCCTGGCTCCCTAGACCAATAGAATCTGAAAAGCCAAATCCCAAAACACTGGGTCAGAAACTCTCTTCTTTTCAGTGTACTTTCCTTTGTGGGAAATGGGCATAGCCCAGCTTCAGCCTCTGACATCAAGCATGAGCCTGGCTCTAGGTACTCAATTCAATTTCAGTAGAAATAGTCTGGGTGTAAAATGTTGACTGTTACTGTCCTCTTCCCTTCTCAAAGCCCAGAAGGCAGCAGACTTGAGGCCTGCTCAGTGTTTTTAATTTCTGATCTATTTGTGGTCCACACTTATTTTTGAGCCTCTGTTGTTTTGTTTTTCCATTTTTTATATTTTAATCAATCAATGGCACATATTTACAGCATGAGAACAGTGTCCTAAATGCCTTTTTCTTAGGTTCTGCTTGTGAGTATGGAAGGAAGGAGCTTGACATCACATCCTCCGGATGGCATGTCCTGGTTTTGCCTGCCCCTCCCCATCCATCTTCTTTTTTCTCTTAATAGAAATTTGATTTTCTTTGGTAAACTGTTGCTTCTCCACTTTCACTCCACATAGTTCAGGTCAGTATTACTTCCCCCCTGGGTTGTAGGAATGGAAACTTGCATATTCTTTTTAAGTTTCTTATTTTTTTATTTTGAGAGAGAGAGGGGAAACAGAGAGAGGGAGAGAGAGAGAGAATCTCAAGCAGGCTCCCCACTGTCAGCACAGAGCTTGATGTGGGGCTCAAACTCACAAACCGTGAGATCATGATCTGAGTCAAAATCAGACACTTAACCCACTGAGCCACCAGGTGCCCCAAAACTTGCATGTTCTATATCATCACCCTACATCTCCAGAGTGAATGGATAAAAACTGGAGTCTAAATCAGTCCACCAAGAAGTGATTCTAGAACTTGTGCCTGACCTACTGAGAAAGATATATTCTTCTGACACTGGAATTGCTAATTATTAGCATGTAAGTCTGGAACTGAAGGAAGTTATGTAGAGACGCCCTGCCTAAAATGAATCCCATAAAGAGAGGCACATGGCTGAGGGACTAAGACAAAAGACAAAGTCATGATGACATTGTTCAGTCCTTGGATAAAAGCATGCCTAAAGATTCCTGCTCCCTGAACTTATGAATTACATGAACCCATACATTTTCTATTTTGCCACAGTCAGTTTGAATTGAGTTTTGTCAGTTGGTTCCAATAACATTCTTAACTAATGCTCAGATTTTCATAGAATGAGGTGAAATTTAGAAGGCACATATTCATGCATATACACATACACATTATATAAATATAATTTCAAGGCACTCATAGATAAATGAACCCATCCATGGGCCACATTGGTCTGTAATTTCTAACACAAGGGCTCTTAGATCTATGAGAATATGACATAGTAATCAGAAATGAGAAGCCCTTAGACTTAAGAACACATTTTCTCTTAATAGATCCTACTCAAGATGATAAAGCCTAAACACATGATTTATCTGGGTCAGAAAACTTAGAAAATGCTACCAGGGGCATAGCATCAGCTATAGGCTATAAACCTCAAACCTGTAAAGTTATCACACAAAAATCACTATGCCAAGTACCCACTCAAGGTGCTGTTTCAGGACCAGGCTTCATACCATTCATTTTGCCCAAATTAGGAAATAAAAAAACAACTTATTAATAGTTTCCCTCCCAAAGACTTCTGAGCTTCCTACTAATTTAGTCTCTGATGACTGCATAAGGCCTTCATCTCTTTGTCCTCATGGAATGTTTAATCATATGTATGTTTTACATCATAAAAGAGGCTCTCAAAAGGACATAAGGAATACTCTAATATGCCACAGAACTAGGGAAGTCAGAATACTAGCACGTTCTACAGAGCAGAGCTGGGAAATGGTGTTTAATCTGACTCCAGCCCCCTCCACCCTCAGAAGATAAAGACAAATTTCTAAGCATAGTCCACATAGCCTGGGGGTCCCAAAGAATATGCAGTTAAGTCTGGGATCCCAACACCTTACTGTAAGCTAGAAAAGAAGCAAACTCTTAGCCCAGCCTCACCTCATTTCACAGATGAACAAGACAGTCAAGTAGCTGTTTTCTCCAAGACCACATATCTTCTTTCTGACAGGGTTGAGATTGCACCTCTCAGGAAAAGTTATTCTAGCATTTGGGGATCTGAACATTTTCTGAATGCTTCTAGCATAACTAGTTTGGACAATGTGAAGAAATATGGTTTGCAACATTCTTTGTGGTAGTCCAGAGACTCAACAAAGAAGAACTAGAAAGGTGTCTGTGAGCATGGGGTACCTGGGTGGCTCAGTCAGTTGAGCGTCTGACTTTGGCTCAGGTCATGATGTCACTCTTTGTGGGTTCGAGCCCCGTGTCGGGCTCTGTACTGAGAGCTCAGACCCTGGAGCCTGCTTCAGATTCTGTCTCCCTCTCTCACTGCCCCTCCCCTGCTCACATTCTGTCTCTCAAAAAAAAAAAAAAAAAAAAAAAGAATAAGTATTAAAATATTATAAAAAAAACAAAAACAAAAAAAAAGAGCATGGATCCTGGCAGCCTGCTGCATTTGAACCCTGGCTCCATTGCCTGCTGGTAACTTTAGTCCTGTTAATTAACCATTCTGTGCCTGTTTCCTTATCTGTAAAATGGTCATAAAAATGGGATGGACATCACAGGGTTGTTATAATCATTAAATGAGTTAATATTTAAAGAGCTCTTAGAATGCTGTCTGACTCAGGCACATGAGTGCTTGCTAAATATGCACCGATGCGCCCCACTCGATCCTTAGCCAAGTTCTAACGTGTTAACTGAAAAGGCCAGTTCAGAGACATAATCTTGGACTTCTCAAGTCCTCCTTAATTTATGAAACAGGACCGGCTGGAGGAAGTGGGAGAAGCTGTGTCTCTGCCACGGCTAGATAAATTTCTGGAGGAGAACCAGAGATAAAACCTGAAAGCAACACATTAAATCAAGAACCTGAGCAACTTTATGGAAATATTTGCCGCCAGGCAGGGGGACACAAAGGGCTGAAGGAATATAAGGTGACTTTCTTCACAATGTGCATGGAATCTGCTCTGCTTTGATTTGAACTTCTCTGGGGGAAGAAAAACGTGTTTTTTCTTTTTCTTTTTTTTTTTTCTTTACATTATGAAAAGGCACTGCAATCAGAGGCTTCCATTATCACAGGGATAAAATATCAGTTTTTGTCAGGATAAAACGAAGCACAGATTGGCCCTGATAGGGAAAATTAAATTTCTGGCCTCCACTTGATTTGATATTTATCACTCCTTTACTCCAGAATATACTGTCACAAAACATTAAAAAAAATAAAAAAAAAAACTTATCCATCGCACACCAAACAAACGTAAAGTCTCTTAGAAAGCAGAACTGACAAATAACAGGTATGACTGAGAGAAAATCAAAGGGATGAGTGAGAAACAGGAATAAAGAAAAAAATCAGAAGTATGAATCGTCTCAGGCGGCTCAGCAAAGAGGAAAATGGGTGCAGGCAGAAGTCACAAGCACAGCTTTCACATGTGAGAAGCAAAATTCCATCAGCCGCTCTCAGAAACAGAGCTGCCAGGTGGTCAGTTACGATTCATTCTCGCAGACGTTTGCTGAGACAACCACATCCCTCCATCCCGGGTGACTGAGACATGGGGCTGCTGCAGGCAACCAAGCACTGCTCACATCCACATCGCCACCTTTCCCCACTGCAACTTGGGGAATCAGAAGGACTGAGAGGACTGCAAATTCATTCTTTAAAATGAGCTTTTCTGTTAAAATGCTCAAACCTTTACAGGTCAACTTGAACAGTTTTCATGACTCTCTAGCTTAGATGCCTGATATAAGAGATCAAAATTAGGTTAATTATAATTAATCCGTTTTTTAAAAAAGGTTTCCATCCATTTTGGACACGGGTGTGACCCTTGTTTTGGGTGTTACCATTTGCTTGTCGCAGAAATGGGACTTTTGTTTCCCATATTTGGAAGGGCAGTTCTGGAAGTATTGAAAAATGCAGAGGCACCTGGGTGGCTCAGCTGGTTAAGTGCCCAACTTCAGCTCAGGTCATGATCTCACCGTTTCTGAGTTCCAGCCCTGCGTGGGGCTCTGTGCTGACAGCTCGGAGCCTGGAGCCTGCTTTGGATTCTGTGTCTCCCTCTCTCTGCCCCTCCCCCACTCGCACTCTCTCCCCTCTCTCTGTCTCAAAAATAAATATTTAAAAAATTATACATATATTAATAATATATACTATATATTATTAATATGTTAGTATGTAATACACACATAAATGTCATCTATAACATGATTATGTTATATATAACATGTGAGTTATAACGTGTGTGTTATACATGTTGTATATATGTGTGATGTAACAGGATTGAGGGAAGATGGCGGCATAGGAGGACGCTGGGCTCACCGCGTCCTGCTGATCACTTAGATTCCACCCACACCTGCCTAAATAACCCAGAAAACCGCCGGAATACTAGCAGAACGGATTCTCTGGAGCCAAGCGTAGACGAGAGGTCCACAGAAGAGGGTAGGAAGGGCGGCGAGGCGGTGCACGCTCCACGGACTGGCGGGAGGGAGCCAGGGTGGAGGGGTGGCCCACTGGCCAAGCAGAGCCCCCGAGTCTGGCTGGCAAAAGCGGAGGGGCCGGATGGAGTGTGTTCCGACAGCAAGCAGGACTTGACATCTGGAAGGTTATAAGCTAACAGCTCTGCTCTGAGAATGGGAGGGCTGGAGGACAACGGGGGGGAGAGTTGTTGAGCCACGGACGACGGAGTGCAGCTTGGTGGGGAACAAAGGCGCTCACCAGCGCCATCTCCCTCGCCCATCCCCCAGCCAAAATTCCAAAGGGAACCGGCTCCTGCCAGGGAACTCGCTTGCACCGCACAAACACCCAAAGCTGTGCTTCTGTGGATCCATCCCTCCGGCGGGTCTGATTCCTTCCCGGTGCCACAGGGCCCCTCCTGAAGTGGATCACCAAAGGATAAGCGAGCTGACCCTGCCCCTCTCACCCCCATGCACCTTGCTGATCCACCCCAGCTAATATGCCAGATCCCCAGCACCACAAGCCTGGCAGTGTGCAAGTAGCCCAGACGGGCCACGCCACCCCACAGTGAATCCCGCCCCTAGGAGAGGAAAAGAGAAGGCACACGCCAGTCTGACTGTGGCCCCAGCGGTGGGCTGGGGACAGACATCAGGTCTGACTGCGGCCCTGCCCACCAACGCGAGTTATTCAAGACAGCACAGGGGAAGTGCCCTGCAGTTCTTTCCAAAATGATGAAACAGAAGAATTCCCCTCAAAAGAATCTCCAGGAAATAACAACAGCTAATGAACTGATCAAAAAGGATTTAAACAATATAACAGAAAGTGAATTTAGAATAATAGTCATAAAATTAATCACTGGGCTTGAAAACAGTATAGAGGAGATCAAGGGACTAAGGAACAGTCAGGAGGAGCTAAAAAAAATGCTATAAACGAGCTGCAAAATAAAATGGAAACAACCATGGCTCGGATTGAAGAGGCAGAGGAGAGAATAGGTGAACTAGAAGATAAAATTATGGAAAAAGAGGAAGCTGAGAAAGAGAGAGATAAAAAAATCCAGGAGTATGAGGGGAAAATTAGAGAACTAAGTGATGCACTAAAGAGAAATAATCTACACATAATTGGTATTCCAGAGGAGGAAGACAGAAGGAAAGGTGCTGAAGGTGTACTTGAAGAAATAACAGCTGAGAACTTCCCTGATCTGGGGAAGGAAAAAGGCATTGAAATCCAAGAGGCACAGAGAACTCCCTTCAGACGTAACTTGAATCGATCTTCTGCATGACATATCATAGTGAAACTGGCAAAATACAAGCATAAAGAGAAAATTCTGAAAGCAGCTAGGGATAAACACGCTCTAACATATAAAGGGAGACCTATAAGACTCGTGACCGATCTCTCTACTGAAACTTGGCAGGCCAGAAAGGAATGGCAGGAAATCTTCAATGTGATGAACAGAAAAAATATGCAGCTGAGACCTTTATCCAGCAAGTCTGTCATTTAGAATAGAAGGAGAGATAAAGGTCTTCCCAAACAAACAAAAACTGAGGGAATTCGTCACCACTAAACCAGCCCTACAAGAGATCCTAAGGGGGATCCTGGGAGACAAAGTACCAGAGACATCACCACAAGCATAAAACATACAGACATCACAATGACTCTAAACCCGTATCTTTCTATAATAACACTGACCATAAATGGACTAAACGTGCCAACCAAAAGACATAGGGTATCAGAATGGATAAAAAAATAAGACCCATCTATTTGCTGTCTACAAGAGACTCATTTTAGACCTGAGGACACCTTCAGATTGAAAGTGAGGGGATGGAGAACTATTTATGCTACTGGAAGTTAAAAGAAAGCTGGAGTAGCCATACATATATCAGACAAACTAGACTTTACATTAAAGGTTGTAACAAGAGATGAAGAAGGGCATTATATAATAATTACAAGGTCTATATGTGTTATGTAACATATATGTTGCAAGTTATATGTTATATATATGATCATGATGATATATGTAAACATTTGATATGTATATTTATATTGTTATACATTTAAGTAAATCATATATACACATATATGTGTGTATATAAATGACATAAAAATGAGCCTACTTCAGGATGTCTAAACACTAGTGCTAGAGGTAATAATCATAAAAGCATAAAAGGGACACTGTACTGAATTAGGACAAGATTTGATCTTATATCTAGTTAATGCACCAAGTCAATTCGAATTAAATGAAGATCCTACTGTGTTGTAGGGAAGGTGCTCTGCCAAGTAACAAAATCAGAAAACTGGTGATTGACAAACAGTCCCTGACTTTACAGAGATGATAAATATGATAGTTGAGAAGCTAAGAGATACACATAACTTAAAAAAAAAAAATTGTAAAGAAGTTGTATAGAAAAGTACAAAGTAAATAATATGGGATTTCCAATAGGGGGCAGGAATCAGTGAAGAGTCCTGGGAGAAAACATATTTTCTAAGACAAAATCCATAGAAAAATACTCCAGCCAGAGAGAAGAGTCAATGGCAGATGCATTAAAATTTCATATTAAAGCTGCCAGTGGTACAAGCTAGCAATAAGCCAAGGAACATCAGAATGGTTGAAGGTTCTAGGCGCTGGGGTGGCTCAGTGGTAGGAGTGTCCAACTTCGGCTCAGGTCATGATCTTGCAGTTCGTGAGTTCGAGCCCCGCGTTGGGCTCATGGCTGTCAGCATGCCAGTGCAGAGCTTGCTTCGGATCCTCTGTCCCCTTCTCTCTCTGCCCCACCCTCGCTTATGCTCTCTCTCAAAAAATAAATAAAACATTAAAAAAAAAAAAGAATGGCTGAAGGTTCTGGAATCACCTCACCTAGGCTCAAATGCTTGGTAACTCTGTGACCAATAGCAAGTTCCTTAAATTATAGTAATAGTACCTACTCCATAGAGTTATTAAAATCACTTGACACAATGCTTGGCCCAGAGTAAGCATCATTTATATTAGCTATTATAAATATAGTTAACATATATAGCTTATATATGTTATATAAGCTATGTTATATATAACATATATAGTTCATATATATTTTATATATATTAGTTGCAGTGGTTAATATACGTGAAGTTGGGTCCCATATTGTGAAGGACTTGGAATTACAGACTGTAGTGAATTTTGCCAGTGAGAGGAAGCCAATGCTGGTGTTTGAAGAGGAACATAATCATTCTGGAGGATGTAGGTTATGACTGAGGAGGACACAGACTGAAGATCTGGAGATTACGGATGGAGGTAGGTTTGGGTGACAGATAACCAGCTCCACACTAAAGCAGAGGTTGTGGGAATACAGAAGGATACTCACCTGAAAGGAATCATAGGTGGGATAGGTAGGTCAGCACATGGATTATGGAAAAAGAAGGAGCAAGAATCAACTCTGCAAAATTTAGGAACTGAAGAGCTTGAATAATGGTGGTTTCACAGGAGCAATTAAAGAGTGGGCAGGAGGAGCTAATTATGGGGCGGGGGAAGTGGTATAAATTTGGTTTCGCCATGGTGGCTCTGAGATACTTACGGGAATCAGGGAGAACACTCAGCAGGCATTTAGAAATATGAATCAGTAATTTGGAAGAGAGGTCAGGGCTTAAGTTAATGAATTTGAGAGCCATTTGCATATAGGTCTATGGCTGAACCTGAGTTAACATGTAACAAAGCTGAGGGGTAAAATACAGAGAGAGACACAGAACAGGTGAAGACTGTTCTCTGGGGAGTCTGCAATTAGGAAATGGGAAGGGGGAATAGAAAAGGTATCAGCATAATTCTGCCTTAGATGTCAAGGGCAGAGAGAGCTTCCAGAAGGTGAAAGAATATTCCACCTGTACCAAAGGGACATGACAAATATTAAGAGGACAAAGATTGAGAAGACGGTGCTGAATTTGGCAATTAGGACATCCCAAAGGAATTTATCATCTTGCTGATTTAAAAAAAAAAACAAAGTTGAGAAAGAATATTGGAATAAACACTTAAATACCTGCCACTGAGCAGAATGACTAGATACGAGGCACATAGCAAGAGTCTGAGGGGTGAGCCTGAGTTGGGAGGTAGATGCACCAAATGTAAACAAATTATTGTTTCATGAAAAGGTTCAGAATGGAAATGTGACAGGTGGCAAACTTATGGGAATATCATTTTATGTTAAAGAAGCCATGGGAAGCTAATGCAAAGAAAGTGTCACTGGAGAAGAAGACAGAAAACAGATGAAGAAAATTATATAAATCAATGAGCACATCGAAAAATAAATGGAAAAAGAGAGAATTGAGCCCAGGAAGGTAAGTTGGGCTCAGCTAACTAAAAGCTCCTTTTTCACCCTATGTAGGAACAAAATCTTAGATGGAGATGAGAAATCAAGAGAAAATTTGGAAAAAAAAAAAAAAACAGGAAAGGGAAGGGAAGGAAGTTCAGGTGGAATAGTTTTAATTTTCAGGGAAATGATGAATTTCAAGATCTGAATTCTCAAGCAAAAATTCACTCCACTCTCATGACACCCATGTACAGCATCCCTGGGAAACAATCATTCAACCTTGACTTAATTACCTAAGGAGACAAAAACTCATTATTGCATAAATTAGCAAATTTAATTTCTGGACTGTTCAAATCAAAAGGAAGTTCTTTATCCTGGGTTGAAATCTGCTTTCCTGTAACTATTATACCTCAATCATGCATCTGTATGCTGAGACCACAGGGATTTAGGTAAATCCCTCTTTTACTGACTCCCTAACAAATAATTCAAGATAACAATCATGTCCCAGCTGAGTTGGCTGGTTCTAGCTAAAATATTCCCTGAGTGCTTGCACATGCACCCTGATGTATAGCATTATCAACAAAAGCCAAACTATGGAATGAGTCTAAATGTCCATTGACTGACAAATGGATAAAGAAGATGTGGTATATATATGCAATGGAATATTACTCAGCAACCAAAAAAGAATGAAATCTTGCTATGTGCAACAATGTGGATGAAGCTACGGTGTATTATGCAGAACAAAATAAGTCAGTCAGATTAAGATAAATACCATATGATTTCACTCACTTGTGGAATTTAAAAAACAAAACAGATGAACATAAGAGAAGGAAGAAAAAAATAGGAAGGGAGGCAAACCATAAGAGACAATTAACTACAGAGAACAAACTGAGGGTTGCTGGAGGGAGGTGGGTTGGGGGATGGGTTAGAAGGGTGATGGGCATCACAGAGTGTAGTTGTTGGGGTGCCTGGGTGACTCAGTCAGTGAGGCGTCCGACTCTTGATTTCGGCTCAGGTCATGATCTACAGTTAGTGGGAATGATCCCCGCATCTGGCTCTGTTCTGACAGCACAGAGCCTGCTTGAGATTTTCCTCTTTCCGCCCCTCCCTTGCTTGTGTGCATGCGTGCTCTCCCTCTTTCTCTCTCAAAGTAAATAAATGTAAACTTAAAAAAAAGAAGGGCACTTGTGGTGATGAGCACTGGTTATTATATGTAAGTGGTGAATCACTAAATTCTAACCCTGAAACCAATACTACACTATATGTTAACTAACTGGAATTTAAATAAAAACTTGAAACAAAGAAAAAAATTAAATAAAGATTAATATTGAGAAATAGAATATTCCCGGAGTCCTCAAATATTCTCTTACCTGTGCAAAATCCCTACACTGATGGTCTCAATGTTTATTTGCAGAAAATAGGAAACAAGGTTATCTTTAGGGAATATGAACGTAGAAGTAGGTTTTAGGACTCAAACAAATGGAGAGTATTTGGATCAGTTGCTGGGAGATATTAGACATTCATACTACCTGTCTGGGACTCAGATGCCTCAAATGTAAAGTGAGAATCTATATCACCTTTTTTCTCCATCATGCTCCACAGAAAATGTTGCAACACAAAATGCCAGAGATGTTGCCGAAAAGGAACATCCCCTCTATTGCCTTTGGGTAAACCCCGAACTCTTGCTCCAAACAAAAGCCTTGGTCATGGGAACTGTGTCCCTGTTTCTTAAATGCTACCCTTGTAGGTCTCAGGATGAAAAGCCTCTGCACAACATCGAAAATATGAGACACAGCATAGGACCTGTGCAGAGCCCATCTGGTTTACCCTAAGTGATAACTTCGGTTCAGCTTCTAGGTCTCCCTAGATTCTAAATCAGAGGCAGCAAGCTGGCTTACTATTGTCCTTCATCTTTAGAAAAACAAGGGCTACACCAATATTTGGACATTAACCGATCTTCCAGAAAGGTATTTGACTCCCTGAACTACTTTTTTCTTCCCCACTTCTCTATTATCTAAGAGGAATACGCCTTTTCTATTTTCCTAGATATAAATCTACATGTTTTTTTACCCAAGCTTTTTTCCACCCAAGCCTCTCTCTGGGTTAACTCCAAAAAAATTCTATTTTAACCTCTTTGGTTTTATTCCCAATTAGTCTCTGTATTTCTCACCTCCATTCTCTTTTTCCCCTTCCCAGCCTCACCAAACAACCTCTCCCTCTGCTGTTGTGCTTCCTGTCAATCTAGCTCTCGCTTATCATACATTAGCATTTTTCAGTATCTATCCTTAGATTTAGAACACAGAAGACAGCTCCGTTGACAGCATTAGAAGCCACCTAGGGGGGCTGTCCATTCATGCTGGTGCTGAAGAGATGGGTAAACAGAGAGGTGGCTCCCACAAGCATTTCATTAAGTTCTTATGATCAGCATGTTTGAGAAGAAAGAAGCAGGAGCTGTTTCTCTGCACAAAGTCATGGGTGAGCTTTCAAAACGCAAGGAATTACAAATAAGGGAAACCGGCAAGAGATGTCCCCGTGGGAAAGAACAGGCTCAGTGGTGATAGAAACCAAATCCTCATAACCTCCTTCACCTGCTACACCCCAATCCACAGGAACTGAAGATCTGTGTTTCCAAAGGGCTAATTTCCCGTTCTATTTTTAACACATTAGAAAACTATTTTGGGAAGGAGAGTTCTATACCTGCATACACATATATCACACACACACACACACATAAGTACACACATATATGCATATTGGCTGGTAGGTTTATCAAATTTTGCAAAGGCATAGATGGGTGAAAGCTAAAACTGGGTTTGATTTTCTGAAAATTGTTGAGTCATCAGCTCTCAAAAGCAGACAGTATGAAAATCTGACACACGGAGAGTCTCTCCTTAATGAATCACTGAAGACCTTTAAAAGGGTCAAAGTGTATCATGCTACCAGTCCAACCTTGGTAGTGAGTGCCAGAAGCACCAGACTGTAAGGCTGTATAACGTCTATGTTCTCTCTTTATTCTAGCTTGTTACATAGTGTATGGCACTTTGCCTGAGCTACTGTGTGTGCACACACATTTTTTTAAATGATGCATTTGTCTATATAAACATAGGTATGAGAATGTATTATTTCTCTATTGCTGCCATAAAAAGTTACCACAAACCTAGAGGCCTAAAGCAAAAGCAGTATCTCTCACACAGTTCTGTGGGCTAGAAACCCAGCAATGTATGACCAGATACCAGGCAGAAATCAAGGTGTCCCCTGTCCAGAGCTCTTATTTGGAGGCTCGTGGGAGGCTCTACTTCCAAGCTGATCTCAGGTTGCTGGTGGAATTCTGTCCCTTGCTGTTTGAGGACTAAGGGCCACATCTCCATGCTGGTGGTCACCCTGGAGAGCCTCTCAGCTTCTTTCCTTTATCTGTAGAGTCAGCAACAATACGCCAAGTTTCTTTTCATGCTTCCAGCCTTGTTGGCCTCCCATTCTACCACATCACTCTGCCTCTTTTCCACCGCATCTGATTGCAACCACAGAAAGTTCTCTGTTTTTAAGGGCTTTGTGTGAATAGATTGGGCCCACTTTACCAATCCAGAATGAACTCCCTACATTAAGGTCCATAACTTTAATTATATCTGCAGGGATCCTTTGACATGTAAAGTAACCTATTCACAGGATCAAGGGATGAAGGCAAGGACATCTTTGAGGGCCTGTTATCTGGCCTACAACAGTGACTATATCATCTAAATTCCTTTTCATATTAAACTTCAGCTGGCATTTCAGGAATATTAGCTGATTATCCAGAACTATGCCCATCACTTTAAGAGGTCTCTTATCTTTGTTATCTTTCACGCCTATAAACCCACTTAACCTTTTTAGCCTGGGTTATCCCACGGATGACTGCCCCTCAGCTCCATTCAATTCCTGAATCATTTCAGACATGGCAAAGACTAAAAAGGCCTGGGCTGTAATCTTGTCAACATGAGTGCGCTGTGACCACTGGTCCATCTCATGCAGATGTTAAAAACCTGTCTTTGTACTTCACCTACTATCAAGGATCCAATCATGAACTACATAATGCCTCAGCATCACCGTCTTGTCACTTGGATGACTGTATTCGATGCCATGTAGTATCTGCCTCTAGAGGGAAGTTAAGTGCAGATCACCTGTTTCATTAATGTCCTCCACAGAGCCACACTCTCTGGAACTAAACTATGACTCTGTCATATAGTCAGCACATTCTGTCTTGACCCATGTATGGAAGAAAACTAGGGTTTCAATCAACCCTAGGGTACATCAATTGTCTAGGGTACATCAATTTTGTTATAACAGTTACCACTACCGTAAGTGTCTCCTTGCCCAACACAACTCCATGGCCTGGTTCTCATATGACCGTCATCTGTCAGGTGTTTGGTAGGGCATCTGTTCCTTTTTTCCTAATTTTATTTCCACAGTGCCCTAAAAATCTGGACTCGGTTATTGGATATTTCCGCTATCAAAGCTTTCCTCTGTGGCTAAGTATGCATTTCTCCCTCCCACTCAAAATTGAATTCCAGGGGCTTCCATCCAAAGGATATGCCCTGTGGTTTCCAAAATAAACCTCTCTTATACCTGCGTTTCTCTGCCACGTTGGTTATTTCCCTTATCCTTTAAATTATTTTATCCTAAAATCACATGCACTGCAAAATTTCTAGCAAAGCTTTCTAAATGTGAAGAAATAAGAATGACATTTATTTTGTTCTCTGAACAAGACAGGGTCCTCTGCTTTGTAATCACAATGGGTTTCATTAATGCTCTCCCCAGTCCACTATTCTTTCATTAGTAAATGAAGCTTGACCTGGAGCTGGCCTCAGTGGCAGTCCATTAGATACTTCCTCACAGTTAAGAACATCACTTTGTACTGATGGCCTTTGTTTAGAGGCATGCAACCAGATTGAAGCCGCAAGACTGTCCTGATCCTGGCCAATTTAATTTCACAAATAGAGTTTTTTGAAACTCTGTCTCAACTCCTTTCCTGGCAACAGCCTGAATATTTTCAAATAGCCCACTGCCAAATCATCTGACTCCCCCTGCTCAGCTCTTCTACAAGGCCTGGTGGCAGAGCTACAATGCATAACATACTGTTACTTCAGCATAATTGAAAATCTCATCTGACCCTTTGTGGGCAACTCTTTGTTCATGTCCCTGAATTGCTTTCAAGTGACATACCCTGTAACAGATGCTACATAAAAAGAATGACATATTCCCTAAGAGAAGATTGTTAACCTTTTTTTTTTTTTACAATTAAAACAAAGACTTTGCATATTTTCTGCCATTTTTATAGAACACAACCCAATGCATGATCTCCTAGGACTGCTAAGCCATTTTCTTTCTAACTTAAGAGACTTGTCTTATCCTGAGGTCTAGAAAATAGAGTGTTAGGTAAGAATTAAAGTGCTTTTCATAAGAAAACATATGAAACAATGAGAATATTACTCTGTGAAAATGTCCGCATCCTGTTGGGTCGTGTCTTGATGGAAAAAAACAAAAAATATGGATCCATGGACAAGTTTTCAGCAGAAGATTTCAAAGGAAAACTAAACAAATGCACTTAAATGATGTTCAAGTCAACAATTTTCATATATGAGAACAGAATTAAAGCAAGAGATAATCATTCTTAGATTTGTTTAGCTGACTTAAGTATATTCTGTATACTTGCGCCAGATCTGCTTCCCAGGAAATTTACACTGGAAGCCCATGTGTAGAGGAAGCATGATCTTCCTCGACCACTGATTGAGTACCAGTGGTACCACTGGTAGCGTTGAAGGTTGAAACATCATTCCTGACATACAGGATGCTCTGAACCTTGCCTTTGGAAGGCCCCAACTTTTATCACTCAGTTCATGTGACATCTGTAAATCTGATCACGTGTGAATATTGAGGTTTACACTGGCATACTATCTTTTTAAGGTTTGATTTCTTTATTTTGAGAGGGGGGCAGGGTCAGAGAGAGAGGGATAGAGAGAATCTGAAGCAGGCTCCATGCTGTCAGTGCAGAGCCTGATGAGGGGGGTTTGATCCCACAAACTGTAAGATCATGATGTGAGCCAAAATCAAGAGCCAGACACTTAACCGACTGAGCCACTCAGGCACCCTACACTCGCATACTTTTTGAAGAGCTGGTGAGGGATGGGCTCATCTTACAGTGATCATCACTGAAGACTTTTAAAAGTGATTTCCTTTTGCAAAGTTTCTACAAAAGCAAATATTTTATCACTGGAAGAAAAGTCATCAACTTGCTGTTACTTTGTTAACAAATGTGTGTAGCCATCGATGTCTTACTCTAAAAGTTTTACATTAGTGGATTTTTATAAGTTTATATCCAAACAAGTCAATATAAAACATATTTCTACATGTATTTCCACTAGGGACAAATAGCTTTGGGATCCTTCTCCATCCTTTGTTCTATATCCTGCTTTCTCACCAAGCTGAGACCACTTATTTATGTACGAGTGGTGACATCGGAAATATTTTTCCACTTTCTTTCTTTCTGGTTCATCTAGTTTTGATGAAATACACATGAAGTGTGTTTTTGGAGTCTTTAATTCATATTAGAAGTAAATTCCATGGTATCAAACACATGGCTTATAGCTCTTTGCAGTCATTCTGGCTTCTTCCTATGGGAGGCACTGACCACCTCCTGGACAACAAGGTAGCTGCGGAAAGCTGACCAGTCACTTGCTCTGGCAAGCACTCCCTCTCACACCATCCCTGAGCAGCAATGCTGACCAGCAACAGTCTAGGGTTTCTGATTCTTCCAGTCATTTCTGGACAGGGATGAAGCCCCACAATGAAGGTGTGGGTTTTAGCATCTCAAGCCACTAGAGCAACCAAGATATGGAGGAAGATTTAGTACCCTGTGAAGTAAACTCTCACTGACTGGAAACATGAGACAGAAGGAAGCTGGTGGGATAAAGTATCTTCCATTCCTACTTTTCAGGGGCTATTTGGACATAAAATTTCTCTTTGTAGTTTGTGGACAACCCACATGATCAGACTTGTTCTATCTATTCATGGAAGTTTGTGAGTCAACATGGTTGTTATAAACTAAATTGCCCCCCCCCCACCATCCATATGTTGAAGCTCTAAGCATCAATGTGACTGTATTTGGAGATAGGGCCTTTGTGGGGCAGGTAATGAAGGCTAAATGAGGTTGCTAGGGTAGGGCTCTAATCTAATAGGACTGGTGTCCTTGCAAGAAGAGGAAGAGATAGCGTGAGCACAGAGGAAAGGCCATGTGTGGACACAGAGATAGGATGGCCATCTTAAAAGCCAGGAAGAGAGCCCACCAGAAAGTGAATTTGTGGGCATCTTGATCAGGGGCTTCTAGCCTCCCGAATATTGAGAAAATAAGTATCTGTTTTTAAACCACTCAATCATTGGTATTTTATGACAGCAGTGCAAGTTGACTAGTACAATACACAAAAATTATTCACTTGGATATCACTTAAATGTGCTTATTTTTTTCTATGAAATGCTCTGCTGAAAACTTGCCCACAGAGCCACATATTTTTTCCACCAAGACATGGACATTTTTGCAGAAAAATTGTTAGGGTATAAATTCTTAATATGAGCATAACTAGAAGGTTTAGAATCTTCTTCTGGATTGCCACTTAATACTCCATATCTTTTCCCCAGACCTTACCCTTGTCATACTTTTACTCTGTCAGGCTTTTCCTCATTTTTCCATGACCAACACAGCAGAGTTCCCTATGGAACTCCTGAGATCACACCCCATCATCTTCTCTCTATTCCACAGCCATAGAAAATACTCTTCACCCTCGCCTAACATACTGCTGGTGCGTGCTGGAGGCCAAGCGGTGGTCAGCACAAACGTACTTCTACTATTAGAAAAAAAAGAGCCCTAAGACCCAGGAATTCCACTACTAGTTATTTATCCAAAGGATACAAAAATGCTGACTCAAAGGGGAACATGTACCCGGATGTTAGTAGCAGCACTATCAATAACAGCCAAACTATGAAAAGAGTCCATATGTCCGTCGACTGGTGAATGGATAAAGAAGATGTGGCATGTACACATACACACACACACACACACACACACACACACACACACACATAAACACACACAATGGAATACTACTTGGTGATCAAAAAGAATGAAATCTTGCCGTATGCAACAAAGTGAATGGAACTAGAGTGTACCATGCCAAGCAAAATCAGTCAGCGAGAAAGACAAACAAATATCATATGATATCACTCATATGTGGAATTTAAGAAACAAAACAGATGGACTTAGGGGAAGGGAAGAAAAAAATAAGATAAAAACATAGACATAGGCAAATCATAAGAGACTCTTAAATACAGAGAACAAGCTGAGGGTTGTTGGAGGGATGTTGACTGGGGGGAAGGGTTAAATGGGCAATAGACACTAGGGAAGGCACTTGTTGGGATGAGTACTGGGTGTTACATGTAAATGAATGAATCGCTAAATTCTACTCCTAGAACCGTTATTACACTATATGTTAGTTAACTAACTTGGATTTAAATAAAAATAAAAAATAAGAAGATAAATAAAGTACTTACTCTGGGGGAAAAAAATGAGACGCTTAACTGACTGAGCCACCAGGCGCCCTACAAGGAGAATTTTAAACATGTCTTTCCATCTATTACATTTCAAGTGATGGTTATTTTAAAACGTCTCATTTGGTATTTATGAAAATAAAGGCATGTTTCCCATGCGAAAGAGAAAAAAAGAAAAAAACAGCCCAGATGCATGGCCTAGCAAGAAAAGACCAGGAATGTTGTCTTTGCACAGAGACAACACCTTATAAGCACAGGCTCAGGTTATAACTTCCATATGGTATCTTCTCTTTCAGCACTATGTGGGCCCATCGCCTTCCTTTGATTCATCAAACAACCACTCAGGACCTTTCAGATAAACTTAGCAGGCAGCATGCATGGTTGAAATATCATGGGTTTAAAATTCATACCTGAGCCTGTCACTGCTTTGTGATCTTTAGTTCCCCCAACCCAAAATGACAATAGCAATTGCTACCTCATTGGGACGTCCTGACAATAAAATGAGCAAATGGAAAAAAGCCTGGCACAAAGCAGGTACCCAACATCATGTATTACTTCCTCTTCCATGTTTCCTTCTTCCCAGATAAAATTCGCAGGCTCAACATGCATGTATTTAGCTGTGCCTCTTTCCTGAAACAGGAAAAGATGTTTGTCCCAGCTTCCACGGATAAAAAATAAAATATTTACTTAGTACCTCTGTCACTCTCTTTATGTTGTAGCCTGCTTGACTCTTGACAACTCTATCTACTAGAGAATATCACTATTCTCATTTTATAGATGAGAAATTAAAGCTAAGGAAAAACACTGAGATGCCCAAAGAGTTGGAAATTCAGTCCTGCTCCTACATTCCACTCCAGAGCTCTTTCCACTGGACCACACTTTCTCTACATCTCATCCACATCACCCTTCCCTGCTGGGCTGACAGATTCCACCTGGATTGTCAGACTTAAGGAACATCGGTTACAACCTGGGAAAGTACAACGTCAATCCTCAGAATATGTTCTACTGACATAAGTGGGGACAGGTGCCACTGTAGGTGGATCATGTGTGATACTCTTTGTTCACTTGTCCAAGAAGCATTTATTAAGCTCCTACTAAATGCATATCAATTAACTGTAAAGGAACCATACAAGCAAATACATAGTCCCCACCCTCTAAGACTTAACAACTTAGTTGCTGTGTGGACAAAGGCACAAAAAGTTCAATTAATGCATAGGAATCAGGTAAAAAAAAAAAAAAAAAAACATTGCAAACATAGAGACTGCCTCAAAACATACAGAATAAAGTGTTAAATGGGAGCTAGGAGCTTAAGCCCTCTAGCAGAGTTTCTCAATCTTGACACCATCAATGATTTGGACCATAGAATTCATTGCTGTGGTGGGCTAGCCTGTGTATCTAGGGTATTTAGTAGCATCCCTAGAGCTGCTATAACAAAGTACCATGAACTTGATGGTTTCAAGCAATAGGAGTTTATTCTCTCATAGATCTGTAGGCTGGAAGTCTGAAATAAAGGTATCCGCAGACCATGCTCCCTCCCGAGTTTCTAGGGAAGAATTCTTCCTGGCCTCTTCCAGCTCCTAGTGGCTCCCAGCAACCTGGTGTCGCTTGGCTGTTGGCAGCCTATCTTCAGTCTGTGTCTCTGTCTTCACACGGCTCTCTTTCCTCTGTGGCTGTCTCTGTGTCCCAATTTCTCTCTTCTTTTAAGGATACCAGTTATTGAATCAGGGCCCACTCTAATCCAGTATGACTTCATCTTAAGTCAATTACATCTGCAAAGGCCTCATTTCCAATAAGGTCAGATTCACAGGTTCCAGGTAGACATAGATTTTGGCAAACACTTAACCCAGGACACCCATTCTTTACCACGGCATTTCTCCCACTCCCTCCCCTCCCCCACACACAATTATGGCAATTGACAATGTTTCCAGACATTGCTAAATGTCCTCTGGGTGGAAGAAATCATTACCTGTTGTTGAGGACCACTGTCCACAGATATCAGAAAAGGGGAAAAATTAATACAAGCTGAGTATTGAAGAAAGGCTTTAACAGAGCAGGTAGAGGTAGAAGCCTGGGCTCCTCTGGTTTTTCATGGTTGGATCGCCCTCTTGATTTCTCTTGCACCTTCATTGTTATCTTTTTCCTCCAGTTTTTTGTCCTTTGATTTTATTTTCCCTGCCTCTTTTTTACTCCATTTTCCTCCCTTTCTCCCATTTCCTGCCATTAACTTTCTTTCTCCTTTCTTAAGGGTACTCTGCAGGCTAGCATCAGGAGGAAAGGTGCCATGGAAAGTGTCCGGTCTCAGCTAGCAAGTGAAAGGCAGGCAGGGGTGAATTGGAAAGGAAGGGGTTCACAATGGGCTCACCTCCTATGTCACCTTGTAAAGAATGGCTTTCGCCCAGTCTTTTCTCTTTCAAGAGTTTATGAAATTCATTCAGTGAGAAAAAGAAAAAGAAATGTAAAAGGAATTATGAAGTCTTGGGGAAAATTACTTTTTTAAAGTTAAGTAGCATGACAATGGCGGCTGATAAGAGTGAATTAAATCCTAACTGCACCAGCAATTTGATAGATATCATTTTGCTAAGTGTTACTGAGAAAATGCCTTCTTGGAAATCCAAAGTTCAAATTCAGAATGAACACATGTCTGTGGTGACATCTGATTCAATGAGGTGAAATTCATTAATACAAAAAGGGAAAAGGGTCAGGTGGAAATTTAAAATTTGTAAAGTGGATTCAGAGCATTTTTATAGAAATCCTACATGCAACATCCTTAGTAAAGCACCTATTTATTTAGTTTAGGGTCTAAAAAGAAGGAAAATATTTCACCTCCGTATCAGTGGCAATCACAGTTGTAGCTTGAAATGTTCTTTTTCTTGTGACATTTGAAAAATATGCACAAACTATGCTTTGTCTCTGTGAACCCAATACAAAGCTTGTCAGTAACTCACTTGTCCCAGGAAAACACTCTCAGTCATTGGACATGGCTCTGTTGCTATGGAGAGCAAGATAAAGCTAGTAATGACTGTAATTACTCTGTGGCAATCCTGCACATCAAGAATTTTGAACACCAAAGGCAGCTGCCAACAGAGACTTTCCAGTAACCATCTAGTTATCTTAAAAAAAAAAAAAATTAGTCAAATGGGTGCTGTAAAATGTTCTCCATGAAATATTTACCACCCATTTAGTAGATCACTTCTCCTAAGGCATTCATGTAGGGCTGACTAAAAGAGTTTCAAAATCTTATTTTGCGTAGACGCAAGCAAGTCCACCTCATTAGTGATCAATTACCAGCCAGGTCTGCCCTAATAAGTCATTAATATATACCTTATACTGTCAAATCCTATAATTGGGCACCACATGTCCAATAAACCATCAGATGCTATTATTAATAAAGCCCTCAGAGCTCCACCAGGATCCATATTGTGTAAACGAGGTACCAAATGGGGTAATTTTTCACTGCCTTCCAACTTGGCCTATAATAGATCAACACAAAGCAGCCAGTGCTCAGACCCAAAGGCAGAGTCTTGCTCTGTGGCACATCACTAACACTGATTCTCAAAGCGTCCAATAACGATGTCATTTACACAAGCTTCTTCCTGGAGGCTGGTGATCCACGACCAACTTAAAGGAGTCCACTGTTCAGAAGTTCCTGCTTCCTCCTCTTCAATGGGCAGGAATGTCAGGTCAGAGATGTCACTATTCATGGGACCATGAAGAATGAGATCACATTCTGCATCAGTTAAGCACTTTTTAAAAGAAGGAGATGTTCATGTCCAGTGACAAGAGGAGGAAGGACTGAAGAGAGATATTTTAGCAGCCAAAAAGCAGCAAGAAGAGGACGAAGGAGTAAGGATAGTGAATAACTTCCTCCTCTCATGCTATTGAGATCCCAATTACCCTAATCCAGAGAATCTTCCAGGGTTTTCTCTACTATAAAATTTTATTAATGCATGCAGGCATTCATTCAATGATTTATCCATCCATTCATTCTGTCATTTGACAAATATTTATTGAGCCAACCCATCATCAGGATACATGCCAGACCCTTGGATGCGAAAAGACTCCTTTGAAAAACAGCTCTACATCGTTATTCTTTTCAGAATGGTTAGAGACTTCAGAAGATTCTCTCTCTCTGTACCTGCCATTCACCTGCTACTCCAAGGCACCCTTCAAGTCTCAGATTACATATCATTTCCTCAGAAAAGCCTCCCTTGACTGCTCCTCCCTATTTTTTTAAATGTTATTTATATTTGAGATAGAAAGCACCAGTGATGGAGGGCCAGAGGTCGGGGAGGGACAGAAGACCTGAAGTGGGCTCTACAGTGACAGCAGTGAGGCTGACGCAGGGCTTGAACCCATGAAGTGTAAGATGATGACCTGAACCGAAGGCAGATGCTCAACTGACTGAGCCACTCAGGTGCCCTGCTCCTCGCTATTTTAAGTGTCATGGCATTCTATACTTTTATGCACATTTGCTATTACTGAAGAAGTTACTTTCAAACCCTCCTTCATGTCTGTGTTCATTACTAAACTTTATTTCTGATGTGTTCACCACAGTCTGCCCTGGGCCTAGTGCATTGCCTGGCACATACTAGGTATGCAATGAATTGTTGCTTATTCCTTGACTGTTGGTGCCACAGATAGAGGAGCTCACTGCTATGGGCTGGCTTGTGGGCAACAGTCTCTGCAGGTCAAGATCTTGACTAACAGTTCTAGCTCTCCTACCTATAACAAGTCTTTGCTGAGTGTTCCCTGCTGCCTCCCTCCCTTTCTTCCTTCCTCTCCCCCTCCATCCTCTCCCTCCTGTCCTCCCTTCTTTCTCTCTCTCTCCCCTAGTCAACTGTCTCTCTGCAGGCAAAATGAGAGCAGGGGCATGGAAGACAGTTAATACAAGTACTCAAGTACACAAGTAGGGGCTGTGTAAAGAGCCTTGGATGTGACATGCTTATGGTCTTCTCTGTTCACTGCTGCTCTCCAGACCCTAAGAAGGTGCTGAGAAGGAGGAGATGCTCAATTAATACACTTTGAAGAAATGAATGAATTGGCTGATTGAATTATTAGATGTAGAAATGATATGCTCCTCAATGCTCACCGATGCGTTTTATGAATGACAAAGGACAAGGAGTCAAGCAGTGACTAAGGACACAGAACAGGGTTCCCTTCCATGTTCTCCGTTTAATCTTTATCATTTCTGGCCATGTTGGGGCCAGGGGTCCCAGGAATTGCCTACATTTTAAATCACAAGAACAGTAAGAGCTATCGTTATGGAGTTGTTGTCCTGACAAGCAAAGTGCCTAACTTACATCATCCGATTTCATCAAGACCACACCTGCAGGTGTTATCACGACTCTTAAAGTGAAGACCCTGAGGCTCAGAAAATGTGCTCTCTAGATCAGACAGCTGGAAAGTAAAAGATCGGGCTTCCCTCCAGGTCTGTCTGACCTCAGAGCTCTCCCTCTAGCCACCTCACTGTGCTGCCTCTTCTAGACCCACAGTGGAGGCACAGCCTGTACACTGCACAACACCAGGGGGCTCCATTCACATGGATGATGATGTGAATGGTGCCCTCTGGATTTGTGCAACACAGCAGTAATGCTCACACTGGAGGTGATCCGGCCACATGACACCAAGCTATCAGCTCAATCCCTGGCAGAAGTCCAATCCGCACGTCCCAAAGGAAGCTTTGGGGAAAGTCGTGCTGCCATTGCCTCATCATGCCACTCCAGTGATTACTCAGCATGACAATAACAGCGATTCTAAAGCCCGTGGTACAATTCTGCTTTTTTGTCCAAATCGCCCTGGCACCCAAGCCAGGCCCCCCGCCTGCGGCTCTGCCCATCAATACACATTTACAATAGATTTCATTCGACTCCAGTGGTCCTCTGGTTAATTTACACAGTGCCAAACTGACCTTTCCAAATGCATCCCACAGCACGGTAAGAGTGAGGGAAATTTACTGCCAGGAACCAAAAATATGCTACCTTGTGAAATACGGGTTTTTTCATGGCTTGATTTGAACTTCATATCAGAAACTGTGGAGCAGTTCAATGATTATTCACCATTTGAGGAAGGGAAAAGGCAGTTCGGAGGCCTTCAGGGGCCATATTTCATAGCCCTATCAGACGTTCACACAGGTGATTAAAAGCTCTGCAAGCAGCAGTAACCGCAGGGCCTGCTGGTCACATTCTAGAGAAAGAGATGTATTTCTCTGAAAGAGAAGAAGCTAAAGAACCCACTGCCACTGAAAAAGCTGGTACAAATTTCCCCGGTGAATGCATTTCAGAAAAGAAAGTTCTCCAACTTTCCCTTACCCTTCTCATCTTTCATTCTTCCGTGAAAATCCATGAAGGCCCCTTTAATCCATGCTTTTCTGAGCTCAAATATAACTTCAGTGATGTTTGGATTAGTCCACCATGCCTATCCTGTGAGGAGAGGCAGAATCAAGAATAATTCCTAAGACCAGGGCATCACTTAGGGCATTGGCAAGAAACAGCACAAGAAACGGAGGCAATCAGCAAGGAATGGTACAGGATCCTGGAGCCAGCTGTGACCAGAGGCAGGCCTGGACACGCGAGAGAGAAGGAGCCATTACTGGTACCTAGAAAAGACAGTGGTATGGACAGAGAAGTCAGGTAGGAGTTGCTGCCTTCAGAGGAGGCATACAGCCAACCCACAGCCAATGAGGAAGCGGGGAGAACAAATATTTTGATCTCACTCTCCTCCCTTCTGCAACCTTTTGGATTGTCTTCCATTGGCCAAGTCAAAGGAAAGCTATTCCAGGTAAGGGACAAATTGGTATAAACCATAAAGGTCAGCCTGCCAGTTCATAAAGTCATCCTCCAGGGCTGGAGATAGATCTGAGGAGCTTGAGTGGGTAACTTGAAAATGTCCATCACACCAAGAAAATTCTTAAAACTCACCTTTATCCTTGACCCCCAATTCCCCTTTCGATTTAAGGAAGACCATTTTTCTGTGCACCCCAGTCCAACTGGGGTGCAGCTGTACACTGGATTTAAGTTATACAGACCATCGCCAGCTTAAAGTGAGTGTTCTTTGAATTCACAAAATGTTGCTCGTGGGGTATATTCTAAAAATGTTCTAATTACTTTGAACAGAAGGACATTTTCTTCTCTACCATACTAAAAACTCCTTTGAGGCAGAAAGCATGATTTGTGAATAACCAACATAAATCGAGTACCTCCTTATGCCAGGTATCCTATACATTTGTTATTTCACTGACTCATCATAACAAACATACAGATGAAGAAATAAAAGCTCATAAAAACTAAATTTTGCAAAGTGACACAGCTAGTAGGGGACATATCAGAGGTCGAAACTCAATCCTTTCTGACTTAGAAGTTCAAGCTTCTAACCACCCCATCACTCTGTCTCTTGTTCATTTTTGAAATCTCTACAACATGTTTACTAAGGTGCCTAATACACAGCAAGCTTCTATATGTTCATTGGGCAGATAAATGAACACTGCCTAAAGGACTAAAACCATAATTCTTCAGTCTCTATTACTATCCCCTAGGCTAGATTCTCTTGATGTCATCCATTAATTCATTTCACAACCAATTATTGGGACGGTACTTTTTTAATCATCCCAAAAGTTAGAAAAGAAACAGGAAACATAGCCCTAGGTCTCACATAGTATATAATACTTCTGAAAAAAGCAACATACACAAGTCAAGGAACATAACTGAATTCCTAATCAAACAACTATGTATAGAAAATGACCAGAATTCAGCCATTCCCAAATGCTCATTCTAGCTTAAATAACTCTCAAGAACACAGTGGGTGCTCAGCAGAGAGAAGTGGCAGTAAAGTGAGGATATTAGATCACAAGGTAAGAACAAGATTTGGAAAGGAGCTATTTTAAGGTAGTAGCATTTATTAGTATGAGAAAAGCATGAAGGAGGAGGGCACAAGCCCAGTGCCTTTCACAAGCCAGGATTTCAATAAGTAATTGTTAGTTTTAAAATCTGTGTTCATGAAAACATTCATGTAGCTGAATAGTATTTTATTCACACTGAAAGGACTAGCTTTTTAAAGAAATTCTATGGTTAAGAGAATTCTAAAACGAAGTCTCTTTAAAAAAAAAAAGCATTATTATACGTTTTCCTTCCTCCTTAAAGTAATGACTCAAGTGGCTAATGCATAGGTAAAGGCAAAGGACAAAGGAAATTTCTGACCAAAATTCCATTGAGGTTCATGGTTCTCCTAAATCTGGGGGACTTGATTGGCCCATGGGCTTATAATTAATGTGCTCATCTAACAGGATTCCCTAGATCTCTGTTGGGTCTGATACTCACCAAGAAAGGGCATGGAATATAAATTCTACAATCTAGCAAGAGTAAAGGTATGAAGACTTAATAAGGCATCTAAGCACTTCCACTTCGGGAAATATACACTAGATACATCTTTTCCAAAAGGAATACCTCACACTAAGTGCAATTAAAATCTCTGGTCATGATGGATGAAACAAATATAAGATGACTATGACAAAGGCAGACAAGAAATTGTACTTTCTAGAGACCCCAGGACCCAAGGAATGACATAGAGGGAAGGTCCCTGGGTTTTCTTTTGCCTCATACTTCCCAAATGTGGAGCCAAATAAGTCAGCAACCCAGAGACCCAACAGGCATGGGGAAAAAAAAAAAAAAAGCTCAACAAAAGCCTGCTTTGTCTAGTCATAAAATCAGGAAAAGGGGGGTGCCTGGATGGCTCACTCGGTTAAGCATCAGATTCTTGCTCAGGTCATGGTCTCACGGTTCACGAGCTCCAGCCCCACATCAGGCTCACTGCTTTTGGTGCAGAGCCAGCTTAGATCCTCTGTCCCCCCGCCCCCACTCTCTCTCTGCCCTTCCCCTGCTTGCATTCTTTCTTAAAATTAAATAGACATTTAAAACAAAAGATCAGGAAAAGGGCAGCCTAGCAAATCAGAAAACTACTAGATAATAACCACTCTACTCCAGCCAAACACCACAGAAAAAACTGAGGCTCCATCCACACCAGCAAATGCCCTGGATAGGGCCTAATGAGACACCCCAACTCCCTGCCCCTTCTGCCTGCAGTGGTGTGTCAGAGAAGGCCAGGTTGGGAAACTGAGGTGTTGGGGAGACCACATGGGAGCCAAGACTTCCACTCCTACCCCAGCAGTAATGAGGCATGTGTTCCTGACCTGCTGGGGTAGTGTCAGGAGATGTGATAAAGACTCGGGACTCTTGCCACTCTTAACCACTGCCCAGTGGTATTCCTAAAAAATATTAGAAGTAATAATGGCTGAAAACTTCCTAAATTTGACAATAAACAGCAACTTACAGATTCTAGCTAACTCCAAACAGGATAAACCCAAAGAAATCCATAGCAAAACACTTTATCAGCAAACTTCTGAAAACTGAAGGGAAAAAAAAAACTCCTTTTTTTTTTAGTTTATTTATTTTTGACAGAGACAGAGTGTGAGCATGAGCTGGGGAGGGGCAGAGAGAGAGAGGGAGACACAGAATCCGAAGCAGGCTTCAGGCTCCAAGCTGTCAGCACAGAGCCTGACGCAAGGCTCAAACTCACGAACTGTGAGATCATGACCTGGGCTGAAGTCGGACGCTCAACCGACTGAGCCACCCAGGTGCCCCAGGAAAAAAAAAAATCTTAAAAGCAACAAGAAACAACACCTTGCCTACACAGGGGGAAGAAAGACTATTTCTTTCCATCCTTAAACAAACACACAAATGTCTCCTAGGAGTGAAAGGCAGCACACTGTATTCTTGCAAAACATGGGTGAAAAGTCTGTCTGTTTTCTGCAAACATTCAGGCATGTAAACAAAATATCACACGAGAAGCGGGCAGCAAACCAGCTTATAAAAGTTTCACTAGTGTAAATCTATGCAAATTACTACAGAAATGAGCAGAGAAAAGGAACAGAGAGGCATCGGGAACACAAGAGCTCCTAGGATTTCTAAATTATTTTGTACGTCCATCTAATTCTTCACTATTGAGAGTAATGATCATTCTTGTCCTGATTCCTGGACACCCAGGTTTTGGGAATGCCTCCCAACATCCTAGAGACAGAGTATACATCCTCTGTACCCAGACAATTTATCTGCACTCCAGGACTATTCATCCTGGAGAGGTGGGGGCAGGGTAATTCTTGCTTAAGTCAATGGTTTTCAAACACTATGCATCCAAAATAGGAGCCAGCCTTGCACCTCTTTCATCTGTCTCTCTCTTAAGGTAATGGCCTGTCTGATGTTCACTTTCAGACTCATGAAAAGCCCCCATTAAGTCTCTGTCCCAAGGGGCTTAGAGGGTAAGTCTTCATCTACCTGCAAGATCCCAGGTAATGGGGAAAGTCTTGCCTGCTCTTGTCATCTTGGGATAAATCAGAGCTTCAGAGTGTCCAGCCAATCCAGCAACCTTGCCCTAAACACACAACTCTGCCCTAAACACACGCCCCTCACTTCTCTCTGTGCTGAAGCCAGCACGATCACACGCTGACTTGCATGCAACAGCTGTCATTCCAGTTGTTATTCCAGACAAGTGCTTTTTCCAGCCAGCCCAAGAAGTGGGGAAGATTATTCATTTAGCTCTAAATGCAATTTATTTTCTGAACTTGTTTCCGTTTGATTCTCTCATGTTTTATGCTCCATAATAAGTTTATATTCTGTTCTACTTGAGTTGGCGAAACCTCAGGGGCATCTCTTGCAAGTTACAGAGACTGATGATTAGCAACTCAAAACAGAAGCATGCTTAAGACTTCCAGAAACAGAGCTCAGCCTCCATGGGGCAAAATGCAGCTCTGAGGAAAAAGCCTGGGGCAGAGGGAGCAAGAGTCTTAGGTTTGGGAGATCAACTGGGCAGCTCTGCTCTGTGCAAGTCCTTCCTCCGCTGATCTCAAAGCTCCAGTAGGACCCTACCCACTGCGACGCTCTGAAGCAACAGGTGGAGGCTGGTTCTCAGCCTCTTTCTAGACTCCTGGATTCCTCCACCCTTTCTCCCTGCCATATGGCAGGCTGATCGCATGCCTTCCCACCTCTCTGTGTCCATGATGTCACAACTCAAGCACACTGGCTCTGTGTGAGGGAAGAATAAGCGCTGTGTATAATGAGTTGATGGCTTTTGGTTGAAGCTTATCAAAACAATGACAAAAACAGAAAATATCCTGTGCATGTTCTTAATCAGAGAAGTGACAGGGCCCAGAAAGAAGGGGCTCCCAGATCTAAGTTTTGTGGCTCTCCCTCTATTTAGTGCCCTTAAAGCTGCTCCTTTCTTTTATTTCTTACATGTGCCTCTCTCTCCTGTCCTATTCTTCTGCAGTTTTCTCTAACTCTCTCATAATAACGCTTCATCTTACTTTTGGATTTTGAAAAACAATTATCAAGCACTCTAGCATTGTGGGTATTTTTCCCTTGGGTTGCTCCTAAGAATCTCTCTTGATATTTAGTGCCCTGTCATTTCACCTCAGGGTGTCCAAGTGAAAAATTATTCTTATCCTTAACTTGAGGATTTCTTTCTTTCATTGTTCTGGAAAATTATCTGCCAAGATCTATAGAGCTTTACCTCTTCCTACCCTCCATTCCCTTTCTGCACCTGCTTAGACCTGCGCCACTCACTCTTTCTCTACCTCTTACAGCCTTGGCTGAGGTTTGAGGTCATGTATCCTAGGTTATGACCTCTAATTATGTTATTTTCTTTTTTTTTTATTTAAAAAATTTTTTTTAGTGTTTATTTATTTTTGAGACAGAGACAGAGCATGAACAGGGAAGGGTCAGAGAGAGAAGGAGGCACAGAATCTGAAACAGGCTCCAGGCTCCGAGCTGTCAGCACAGAGCCCGACGCGGGGCTCGAACTCACGGACTGTGAGATCATGACCTGAGCCGAAGTCGGCCGCTCAACCGACTGAGCCACCCAGGCGCCCCAATTTTCTTAAATTCTTTCACTGTGCCTAAACTTTTTAAGTTTTTTAAATTATTTTTATTTTTTTTATCACTGTTCTAAACTTCTGGCTTCATTTATCTATTGTGGTTTTAATTTCAATGGATTTTTTTTAATTTCTAAAAGGTGTATTTCCTTGATTTTCTTAGATATGCCTATTGATTTTCATAACTTCCTATTCTACGTTTGTGATCGCTGTCCTTTCTTTTTGTTGATCATGTTAATGTGAATAATTTGAAGCCTCTTTCAGATTATTCTATCCTCTCAAGTTCTTTAGGGGCTAATATTCCTAAGTAGTGTTATTTTTGGTTTTCCTTCATGGTGCAGCATTTCCTTGTGTGGGATATGTTTAATCATAGGTGCACCTTAAGCAACAGAAGTCAGGTGTGCCTGGCTATGAAAGTATTGTTGAAGAGTGGTTCTGCAGTGCCTTCTTCTGGGTACAAAATGAGTTCCAATCGGATCCGTCTTTAATTTATCCATTTCCTTCACGCCAAGTTGGTGTCAGGCATTTCGGCAGAAGTCTGGGCTTCATTGCCTCTCAGGAGATATTTTTCTTCCGGATCTGAGCTCTGAAAAGAGACAATCTTCCTTTTTGCATCTCTAAGCTGTGGGGAGGGGTCCTTTTACTTGAACCATTAACAAGGAGACATTCCTACCAGCCTCACATCCTGTGTATACACAGTTGTCTTACTGCACACAAAGGCAGGGCACATCACCTGTCTTCCCAAGCCTCCATTTCTAATGTGGTTCGGGTCTTACATCAATCCATCTTCCCCAACCTCACCAGAAGGCCTGTTTCTTTACCTCCAGCACCCAGATATTTTCTCTTATTTGAGGACTGGATGTGTTTTCTTTTCAAATTGTGGTTCTTTTTAACTTTCGCTTTGAAATAATATCAGATTTGCAGAAGAGTTGCAAAAATAGTTCAAAGGGTTCCCGTGTACTTCACCTAGATTCCTCCAAACCTTAACATGTTACCACACCTTTATACACACAATGGAGTACTACGTGGCAATGAGAAAGAATGAAATATGGCCCTTTGTAGCAACGTGGATGGAACTGGAGAGTGTGATGCTAAGTGAAATAAGCCATATGGAGAAAGACAGATACCATGTGTTTTCACTCTTATGTGGATCCTGAGAAACTTGACAGAAACCCATGGGGGAGGGGAAGGAAAAAAAAAAAAGAGGTTAGAGTAGGAGAGAGCCAAAGCATAAGAGACTGTTAAAAACTGAGAACAAACTGAGGGTTGATGGGGGGTGGGAGGGGTTGGAGGGTGGGTGATGGGTATTGAGGAGGGCACCTTTTGGGATGAGCACTGGGTATTGTATGGAAACCAATTCGACAATAAATTTCATATATTGAAAAAAAAAAAACATGTTACCACATTTGCTTTATCATTCTTTCTCTTTCTGTTTAACAATTGTTAAATTGTGATATTTTGATCCCGTAGTTTTTGTTCTTCTTGTGCTAGAAGAACCACAATAAGCCCCAACTTCATCTCCCATGTCTAGCTGCTACAAGTGCTAAATGTGGGAGTCAAAAGAAGGAAATGAGGAGGATATATACAGGCCAGGAACTAAGCTTGGTGCTTCAAATACTTGATGCATTCAGTCCTCAGAATAAGAGCAATGACAAAAAAAAAAATGTATTATAGGGCTCATTTTTAAGAAAGAAAAACCAAGGCTTAAAAACAAAGACTAGCTCAGGGAGCCTGGGTAGCTCAGACAGTTAAGTGTCCAACTTTGGCTCAGGTCATGATCTCACAGTTCGTGAGTTTGAGTCCTGTGGCAGGCTCTATGCTAACAGCTTGGAGCCCGGAACCTGCTTTAGATTCTGTCTCCATCTCTCTCTGCCCCTCCCCTGCTCTCACTTTGTCTCTCTCTTTGTCAAAAATAAACACTAAGAAAAAATTTTTTTAATAAATAACAAAAACAATGACTAGCTCAAGTTCACGTAAATATGAAGTCCATGTAACTTTAAAGCCAAGATTCTAAGCCATATCTTGCTTTCTTTTAAAACACGCTGCCTGGGGGCGCCTGGGGCTCGATCAGTTGAGTGTCTGATTCTTGATCTCAGCTCAGGTCATGATCTCACGGTTCGTGAGTTCGAGCCCCACGTTGGGCTCTGTACTGACAGCATGGAGCACACTTGGGATTCTGTCTCTCCCACTCTCTGCCCCTTCCCTGCTTTCTCTCTCTCTCAAAAATAAATAAACTTTAAAAACAAATAAATAAAATAAAATAAAACACACTGCCTGAAGCTACTCAGGGAGACTGATATCATGACTAGAGTATAAATAAATTAGAATAGGTGTGCTTTTTCCATCAGCAAGTAATTAGGCAAGTCACACCTGCCTCGGGTTCATTTGTAGATACATTCTGGCTGCTTTCTGGGTTTTATACCTGTCTCTTTTGGCAATTAACAGACTCAGCTGAATTTTCTATGACTCACCTCAAAATGCCATATGCTCACAAAGGTACGTGTACAGAAAAAGCAGCTGATGCATAAAGGAAAACATAAGCAAACACTAAGTATACAAATACTTCTGCTGGGCATATATGCCTAAGATTTATCTTCTCCTATGTGGCTTCCATCACGCCTCAAAATAAATAAGCAAAACTAAACTAATTTCCGGTGGCATCTGAATTAGGACCAGAACATCTGCATGCAAAGAATAAAATTGATTATCAGAGAGTGAGTCAGAGGTGTTGTAACCTTCAGCTTCCCAAGTGAAGCACAGCATGTCTAGCTTTCATACATTCAGAGAAAAACTATTATCTGGTGTTGGGAATGTCACAAATTTATTGGAGAAGAACTTAGTTGACTCTAACTCCATAAAACAAAAGTTTATGACCTAAGTCATCTTTTCATCCCCAGTCTTTCCCCTTCCTTGTCCCACACACCTTCAACATTGGATCAGTCCATTCATTGACTTTATCACCTCTACCAGCCCTGTTGGGCACTGCTGGGGAAAATCGCCCATCCACATAGATTGGAACCACACAAATGCATGGTCTCCCTTATCACTGGTCCTTAGGCCCCTCTCTGTCACCCATCTCTCTGTCACTGGTCAGTTTTTTCTCCCATCCCCTTCAATGACACTTTCTTTTTTTTTTTTTTTTTTTTTTTTAATTTTTTTTTTTTTTCAACGTTTATTTATTTTTGGGACAGAGAGAGACAGAGCATGAACGGGGGAGGGACAGAGAGAGAGGGAGACACAGAATCGGAAACAGGCTCCAGGCTCTGAGCCATCAGCCCAGAGCCTGACGCGGGGCTCGAACTCACGGACCGTGAGATCGTGACCTGGCTGAAGCCGGACGCTTAACCGACTGCGCCACCCAGGCGCCCCAATGACACTTTCTACTTTGACCATTCTCCAATTATTCTCCCAGCCTACCCACCATCAGTAGATGACCTCATGTTACTCCATGAAGAAAGTCAAGGCTGTCAGGAGTGACCTTGTACTACCTGCTAATTCCCATATGCATAAACTTTTCTTTGCATCTACACCCACCTTCTTCCCTTCAGTCTTAAGGCAGAGAGGTTCCTATTCAATTGTTTATAACCTATTCTAATTTCCTTCCAGCTTCTTTGGGACATTTCATCACCAGTCATTCCCAGTCTAGGTTGTGTGTTCAATCTTTTTTATCTCAAAACTGGCTTCTGTTCTGGCCAAAAGTTTTTTAGAGGATTTCCCAAATGTTTTCATCTTTAAATAAAACAAGTTAAAAAAAATCAGCAGCAAAAAGCCAATGTATAGTTCTCTCAATCCTAAATCCCCCCCCCAATTATTGCCCTGATAGTCTTTTCCCTTTTAACAATCAAGTTTCTCAACAGAAGATCATATCTACTGTCTTTCTTCCCACCAGCCAACCTTCCCAAGGCATGAAAATGAACCTCTTTTTGCACCCTCAAGTTACCTGGCCTCACTCTAGTATTTGACAACTTCATTCACATTGAAAAATAAACCAAAAATCATTCACTATACCCCTCTCCTCTCTAGCTGGAAGAAAACATATAAATAAAAAAGAATTCAATGGAACTATTTTTTACTCACCTGAGGTAGCTAAGAAAGAGACCCTAATAGCTAGGATAGCCTGACAATTCTGCATTTCTTGCTTCACAAGGATGTAGGAAAATATCTTCTTAAGGAAAAGACTATCCATTTTTCATATGGGATTGATCTATGTTGTCCTGACAAAAGAAAAGAAAAGTGCTCACCCTGACAAAGTTTGCTAGCCTCTCACAAAGTTTTTAGAACAGTGAGGAAATCAATGATAGCACTTGTTGAAAGAGAGAACAAGTAAGAATTGGAGCATCTATCCATCTTCACTCATATGACCAGAGCTGAGCTCTTCTCACTGGGACCTAAGAAAAGCTCTTTAGCACCTATATGAAACCTTATGTGATCAAGTTTAGAAGGTTCAGGAGGTTGTAAGGGAATAGAATTTCCTGCTCATGTGGGAAGAGTGGGAATTTTCTCAGGGAGCAAGTGGGGTACTGCCTTTGCAGACCTGACTGTAGGAAATTCAGGAGAAAATTGGAAATAATTAAGAAGTAATATTTGAAGTAAAGGATCATTCCTGTGAGACACCATGTTTTCAAAGTCTATTAGGTGTTTCCACCTGGATGCAAGATAACTACTCTATCAGATAAAACATTAACGTCCCCCCAACCCAGCTCTCATATTATCCCACTCTGTGAGATTTGTAAGATCAATGAGAAAAATATCAGCCTACATTTCCATTTAGTCCAGTGTTTTGCCTGAAAAAACAAACCAGGAGATCCTAAGAAAAGAGACATTTACTGATCTGTGCTCACCTTGCCCAGGGGGCTGAGAGAAGGCAATGCAAGCAGAGATGAGACCTGGGGGACTGGCCCATCCCGTGGCACAACAATGCCAGGCTGTTGTACAAGGCCAGCAGTAGAAGCAACAACCCCTCAGGTGTGGGACCTGATTCCCCACCACGTAGTTTAGCAAGTCATAGAAAAGGAGGGGCCCTGCCAAACCTGTTTATCCCTAATTCAGCCCCAACTGCTCTCATAAACTCCAAATAGATCTGCATGTCCATTGAATACTATTCTCTTTCCTCTGGCTCTCGGGAATTCAGATGTTACCAATCTGATAGTGATTCATTTTCCCTTCTCTAAAAACTACTCATCCTGCTGAATTTAGAGATTTGAAAAAAGGTACCACCATCTATCCATGGATCTCACCTGCAATCCCTCCTCTTTCTGTACCCAAACATTTCTCACGTGTTTCCTCCTCTCTACTCCCATTTATACTCCTTATTTACTACTCGCATACTTACAAAAATCACTCCCTGCCTCTCTCTGGTCTAGCTTTTCAATTTATCCTGCCTGCTAATGGCAGAGTAACATTTCTAAGATCTTAGTTGTTAAAAACTTTTTTTTCTTTTTTACATTTAGTTACCTTTAAGAGTCAGAAAGAGACAGAGTACAAGTGGGGGAGGGGCAGAGAGAGAAGGAGACACAGAATCCGAAGCAGGTTCTAGACTCTGAGCTGTCAGCCCAGAGCCCGACGTGCAGCTCAAACCCACAAACCGTGAGATCATGACCTGAGCCGAAGTCGGACGCTTAACCAACTGAGCCATGCAGGCGCCCCTAAAAACTTGTTTTTTAAATCCAAAACTCTTTAAAGGTTCCAGACAGCCTGCAGAATAAAAGCAAATCTCCAGCTTCGCCTGGTCTACTGTGCCTCCAGGGTCTGTCACCTACCAGCCTGCTGACGTCATGGGCTGCCACCTTCCCCTTCGCCCACGTGGCTCCATTCAGCCTTACTTCCTTTTCATTCCTGGAACACACTGCATTCACTCCTGCTGCATGGCTTCTCAGGCTGTTCCCTTCACCTCTGACCTCTAGCCTCTTCCCCACACTCCATCTTCCCTCACTCCCTTCTCATATAGCACATCCTGGTTGTCAGGGCATTGGTCAAAATGTTGTCTCTTCAAAGAGGCATCCTTGTCTAGGGGAATTACCACTATCACCCTAACTCATTATTTTTTTTATCACTATTATCTCTTTATTTTCTTTAGGGCTATTGTCACATCTTGTGACTATTCACTTATTTGTTGACTGGTTTATTGGCTATCTCCCCTTAATCTGAAAACTCCAGAAGGTCAGAGACCATATCTATATATTTAATACCTGATATAGTCCCTGGCACCTGACAGATACCCAGTATAAATTGGTTTAATGAATGGTGAATAAATGAATGAATAAATGAATGCAGGCTGTGTGATGTTCACAGCTGCTTCACACCAGTGGACTTTTGCTCACTATGGTCCCTCAGCCTACAGAAGGCCCTTTGTCCACTCCACTATTCTGGGGAATGTCTATGCTGATTCCCTACCTTAGTGTGTCATTACCTCTTCCAAATCTCACCTGATTTCCCCCCTTCCTTCCCAGGTGTCATTTCAACTTTCTCCATTATACATCACCTCTAATTTGCATCAGCTTCTACTGTCACACTTGCAACCCTTAAGCATATTATTTGTGTATTTCCTCTTAAGAAAACATCATTGCTTAAGGATAAGGACTATGTCTTAATCACCACTGTATACATAATACCTAGCCCAGTGCCTGAAACTAAATAAACACTCTTATAATTATTTTTTGGATTAGCTCAATAAGACATGCTGTGATTCTACTTTTTTTAATAATACATGAAACACTGGGGTGCCTGGGTGGCTCAATCGGTTAAGCGCCCAACTTCAGCTCAGGTCATGATCTCATGGTTCGTGAGTTCAAGCCCCACATTGGGCTCTGTGCTGACAGCTCAGGGCCTAAAGCCTGCCTCTGATTCTGTGTCTCCCTCTCTCTAGACTCCTCCCCTGCTCACACTCTGTCTCTCTCTCAAAATAAAGATTAAAAAAATTTTTTAAATAATAATAATAATAATACATGAAACATCTAACTATACAAATTATCAGACAATCTTCTCAGTTCACACCACCATCCGTTATTTGGGGTACAAAGATGTACAACAGTGCAACATATAAGTTAATACCTAGTAAAGTATATCCTTTCCAAAAAAAGCTTTCCATAAAAGCAAGATATGTCAGACTACAAAGAGAAAAGGAGAAAGACCATGAAGAGAGGTCAGTAGTGAGTCCATTAAATTCACAAAATACTATATAAAACTGAGCACCAATGGCCCATGACCTCAGTCAAGCAAAAGGAATCATTTCAGAGGTCATATGGCAGTGTTAAACACAGAGGCTGCCAAGCAACGTGGAGTCAGAGGCATTAGCCCTTTACACCTGGATGAGGGGTATCACAATTAAACCCAGAAATCCAAACACATTTCACACAAAGGTCCAAGCAGGGCCTTGCACTGGCAGTTATTTGACTTCTGATGCCCTTGCCTCCAGTGAGAGTACTCTCAGGATCATCTGCCAATCAAATGATGCTCTTTCCAAATAGTGGCTGGAGCTTTATCAGATACCTTTTGAACATAATGATAGGCAATACCAAGGTTCATATAGTCAGTTTACAATACACTAAACTGACCTGATAATTTTTTTCCAGGTATGAAGTCTACTTGACATGTTTTATATCAATTACTAATGTTATTCAGGTGTCTAATAAATGGAATATGGAAAAGCCAAAAACTTGATTGCTTCTAAAGTTATTTGGCACATATTACCGTCTTGATTCTCACAACCACTCTGAGAAGAAGTCCTGACAAATATGTGTCAGGCTTACATTTCTGACAACATGGGAAACAGGACAGCTTCATTCAACCTTCCCACAGAAGCAAGTGAAATGGTGAGTAAAATGCAAAGCATTTCTCAGTCACCATACTGGACTGAGAAACGAAATGTGCTGTATTCCAAAGTGAAGTGAAACCAGAAAACCTTGGGAATAAGTGAATGTCAAAGCCATCTTTGACCCTGAGAGTTTCCTGACACCCCCTAAAAGAACTTGAGTTTCTGCTTTGACAACTATACATGGCCCAGGAGATAGAAGAAGCCAATGTCTGTCCAAGGTGTGGACTTTAATAGAATACTACTGCAAAAGGCTACTGCTTGGAAGGGCTACACATATTGTACAAAACTGAACCAGAAACAAAACTCTTTCCCAAATGGGAGAGCAAGAAAAATTACTTGATTTTGGTGCTACTCTGAAAAATGTGTCCACGTGTAGTTGTTTTTTTCAGCCAAATTCATATGACATATGTGGTTTGAAAGCCATAAGGCCAAGAATTTAACTTAAGGTGTATCCATGTTGAGAGGGCTGCTGGGTGACTTGCTCTCAGAAAAAAACCTCCATGCAAGTTACAAAGTGTCCCTCATATGCAATTCCAAGTAAATGGGCATCTTACAATCAATAGGCATAAAGCATACTAGACATGAGATACTACATATGAAAACCAGCAGAAGTAACTGACAAAAAATTTAGCTCTCCAGATACATACATAATTGGAAACAGATAAGCCAATCAAATGCAAACGGAGGAAAATTTACAGTAGAGATATTAGTATCAGATAAAACTCGTTTTGAGACAGTAGAAACAAAGAAGTCATTACACAATGACCAATGTTTCAGATACCTAGGAAGATAGAATACAACTATAAATTTATATGCAACCAACAACATAGATTCAAAAAAAAGAAAAGCAGGAGTGGAGTTAAGATGGCAGAAGACTAGGGAGACCCTAAGCTCCTCTTGTCCCTTGAACACAGCTAGATAGTTATCAAATCATTCTGAATACCAAAGAAATCAACCAGAGATCTGAATGAACAAAAGCTGTAAGACTGCATGCAGAAAAGGGACCACAGTTTGGAAGATTCTTTTAACAATCAGACCAAAAAACACTCAGGGTCTAGTTTTGTCTTGTTTTGTTTTGTTTTTGAGAGTTTGTTTTTGTTTATTTCTTATTTTCATGGTTTTTTCCTTTGCTTTGCTATTTTCTTTTCTGGACAAAATGACAATGTGGAGAAACTCACTCCAAAAGAAAGAACAGGCAATAGAACTCACAGCCAGAGATTTAATCAACACAGATATAAGTAAGATGTCTGAACTAGAATTGAAAACCACTATGATAAGAATATAAGCTAGGGCTGGAAAAGAAGCATAAAAGACACCAGAGAATCCCTTTATACAGAGATATAAGAACTAAAATCTAGTCAGGCTGAAATAAAAAAAATGCTATAACCAAGATGTAACCTCAAATGCATGCCATGATGGTGAGGATGGATGAAGCAGAGCAGCGAATAAATGATAGAGAAGATAAAATTATGGAACATAATGAAGCTGAAAAGAAGAGGGATACAAAGGCCAAATATCAGGATACAAGACTTAGAGAACTCAGCGACTTCTTAAAAAGGAATAACATTCATATCATAAGAGTCACAGAAGATGAAGAGATAAAAAAGGGGCAGAGGTTTATGAGAGAAAATTATAGTTAAAAACTTCTTATCTGGGGAAGGACACAGACATCAAAATCTAAGAAGCACAGAGAACTCCCATTAGATTCAACAGAAGCTGACCATCACCAAGGCATATCATAGTCAAATTCACAAAATACTCAGGCAAGGAAAGAATCATGAAAGCAGCAAGGGGGGGAAAAAAGTCCTTAACCTATAAGGGAAGACAGATCAGATTCACAGCAGACCTATCCATAGAAAAGTTGGCAGGCCAGAAAGGAATGGCAGGATATATTCAACCTGCTGAATGGGAACAATATGCAGCCAAGAATTCTTTATCCAGCAAGGCTGTCATGCAGAATAGGAGAGATAAAGAGTTTCCCAGACAAACAAAAACTAAAGGAGTTCCTGACCAGTAAACTAGCCCTGCAAGAAATTCTAAGGGGGACTCTGAGTGAAGGAAAAAAATTAAAAAGACCAAAACCAACAAAGGACCAGAGAACATCACCAGAAACGCCAGCTCTATAGGATAGGGGCACCTGGGTGGCTCAGTCGGTTAAGCATCTAACTCTTGATTTTGGCTCAGGTCATGATCTCACAGTTTGTGAGATCCATCCCCGCATCAGGCTCTGTGCTGACCAATTCTCTCTCTCCCTCTTTCTCTCTGCCCCTCCCCAGCACACTCTTGTATGATCTCTCTCCCTCCCTCTCTCTCTCTCTCTCTCTCTCTCAAAA
Organism: Neofelis nebulosa; assembly: GCF_028018385.1. Classification (NCBI taxonomy): domain Eukaryota; kingdom Metazoa; phylum Chordata; class Mammalia; order Carnivora; family Felidae; genus Neofelis; species Neofelis nebulosa. The sequence goes on from NC_080788.1 coordinate 9,441,817, forward strand.
TAAATAAACTTAAAAATTTTTAAACAATATTATTTAAAATACATAGGGTATCAGAATGGATTTAAAAAAAAACAAGATTCATCAAATGCCTACAAAAGATGCATTTTAGACCTAAAGACACAAGCAGATTGAAGTGAACCATCTATCATGCTAATGAATATCAAAAGAAAGCTGGAGTAGCCATAGGTATATCAGACAAGCTATACTTTAAAACGGACTGTAAGAGATTAAGATGGGAATTATACCATAATTAAGGGGTCTATCCATCAAGAAGATCTAACAATAGTAAATATTTATGCCCCCAACTTGGAGAACCCAAATATAAAAATAAATTAATCACAAACCTAAAGAAAGTCATTTATAATAATACAATAAAAGTAGAGGACTTTTACAACACTAGAAATGAGTCAATCAGAGAAAGACAAATACCACATGATTTCACTCACATGTGGAATTTAAGAAACAAAACCAATGAACACATGGGAAGACAGGGAAGAAAAGAAAAGGAAACAAACCACCAGAGACTCTTAATGATAGAGAACAACTAAGTTGTTGGAGGACGGAGGTAGGCAGGAGATGGAATAGAGGGGTGATGGGTATTAAGGAGGACACTTGTGATGAGCACTGGGTGTTATATGTGATACATCTGAATTCTACTTCTGAAACTAATATTGCACTGTGTTAACTAATATTTAAATTTTAAAATAAAAATAATATAAAAAATAGGTAAAGCATAATTTGTTAACTAAACAAGGGAAAATTAACAACTCAGTCACTGCAATGGGAAATCTTAGCACAATTCTCTTAAATATTATGGATCAATAAGTCAAAGAAGTTATTCAAGATACAGGAGATTCAAATACATAAATAAATGTTTGATTTAAAATATATAGAATAGTGCATCCAATAGCTGAAGTATACATGTTAGTTTCATGCACGTATTTACAAAACTCACCCAATACACCAGACCATAAGAGAACCCAACAATAGTCAAAGGTTGAATGATAGGCAGATGACATTCTGTTTATAATCAAGTTAATCTAATATCAATATCAAATAAATACCTAGACAGATTCCCTATGTATGAAAAGTTAAACTACTAAATAAATCATGAGTCAAAAAATGAATACAGAATATTAGAAAAAGTTTAGTGTGAACAGAAAATGAAAATACCACATATAAATGCCAGTAGTATAGGGCTCATGTGATATTTAGAAGGAAATGGAGGGGTGCCTGGGTGGCTCAGTTGGTTAAGGGTCCAACTTCAGCTCAGGTCACGATCTCATGATCTAATGGTTTGTGTGTTTAAATCCTGCATCAGGCTCTGCACCAACAGTGTGGAGCCTGCCTGGGATATATTCATATTCCTTCTCTCTCTCCCTCTCTCTATCTCTCTCTCTCTCAAAATAGATACACTTAAACAAATGAAGGGAAATGCATATAAAAGCATTTGGTATTTGAAAAAGCATAAAAAAATATAATATAAACAATGTTAACAATGAAAATAAAGGGGCGCCTGGGTGGCGCAGTCGGTTAAGCGTCCGACTTCAGCCAGGTCACGATCTCACGGTCCGTGAGTTCGAGCCCCGCGTCAGGCTCTGGGCTGATGGCTCAGAGCCTGGAGCCTGTTTCCGATTCTGTGTCTCCCTCTCTCTCTGTCCCTCCCCCGTTCATGCTCTGTCTCTCTCTGTCCCAAAAATAAATAAAAAAACGTGGGGAAAAAAAAAAAAAAAAAAAAAAAAACAATGAAAATAAAGACATAAGCACATAAGTTGAAACTTTTAAACAGATTAATAAAAAGACATAATCACAGTTATGCCAACAATTTTAAAATTTTAGATAAAGTAAACAAATGACAGGGAAAGAAAAGACAAGAAATAGGGAAGCCAAAACAAATTATTTAATCAATAAAGACACTGATTCCACAGGTTACAAACTCTCACAAGAAAGCACCATAATCTAGAGGAAATCTAGAAGGAAATTCTCCCCAAATGTGCAGGAAAGATAGCATTCTAGTGTTCCACAAACTCTTGCAAAGAACAGAAAAACAAACAAAAACAACATGCCCTCATCTCACTCTTAAGGGACAAGCACAACCTTGATACCAAAACCCAGGACAGCCTAAGAGGAGAATTAGAAGCCTCTTGCAATCATGGACATATATGGATATCCTAAATGAAATAAGAGCAAATTGAATCAAGCAATGTATAAAAAATATATTATGACAAATGGGTTTATCCCAGGATTGCAAGTTTAGTTCAATACTAGAAAATCAATTAATGTGATTTATCTCAATAACAGATTAAAAGGGAAAAACTATCTGAAAATCACAATAGATGTGGAAAGAAGCATCTAATACAATACGACATCTATTAATTTAAAAAAATCTTTTAGGGGCGCCTGGGTGGCTCAGTTGGTTGAGCGTCCGACTTCAGCTCAGGTCACGATCTCATGGTTCGTGAGTTCGAGCCCCGCGTCAGGCTCTGGGCTGATGGCTCAGAGCCTGGAGCCTGCTTCCGATTCTGTGTCTCCCTCTCTCTCTGCCCCTCCCCCATTCATGCTCTGTCTCTCTCTGTCTCAAAAATAAATAAACATTAAAAAAAATTAAAAAAAAAAAAAAATCTTTTAGCAAATGAGGAACAGAAAGACACTTCCTTAACCTCATAAACACACACATACACACACACACCCCTTCAGTAAATGTCATAATGATGAAATGTTGAAAGAGCTGCTTTTAACATCAAGAACAATATAAAAATGCAATCACCATTTCTACTAAACATTGTTCTGAAAGTCCAAGCAAATGTATTAAAAACATGAGAAAATAAAAGATAAAACACTTAAATAAATGGAAAAATAAACCCTATCATTTGCAAATGATTATCCACATAGAAAATCCCAAATAACATGCAGAAAAATTATTTAAACTGAAAAAGTATTCATGTTTCTGAATATAAAAATTATATATAGAAAAGTCAATCTCATTTCTCTTCACCAGTATTTTAAGGGAATTTGTAAAGAATATATCATTTACAATAGCGCACAACTTTATAAAGTATTAAAATATAAAATTATGGTGTATAAACAAGCTCTTTCTACAAAAACATGAAACTTTATAAAAACTAGTAAAGAATCTTACCAAAATGGAGAAATAGAACATGTTCTTAGAACCTTATTAGGAAAGAGCATTCATTATGATAGAAATGTCATTTTGTTCCCGGATAGGTATGTAATTTCAATAAAATCCCCATAAAAATTATAGTAAGTGTTTATATTTTTATTTTGAAATAAGACAACTGGTGCTAAAATCTATGTAAACATGGAAAAGGTCAAGAATAATCAAAATACTCTTGAGGAAGCAAAACAAAGTGCAGGACTTCCCTATTAGATATCAAGATTTATTTAAAGTGATAGAAATTTAAGTAATGTGATATGGGTACAGAGATGGACAAATAGAACAATGAATCTGAAAGAATATACCAGAAACAGACCCACATGCCTATAAAAATATGATTTCTATCGCAGCTGGCATTGCACTTGAGTGGAGGAAAAGGATTCCATACAGAATGTAGGAGAAAGACAAACCAATAGCAAAGTGGATTAAAAAATGAACCGACACTTCACAAAAGAGGAAATCCAAAGGGCCCAAGAACATTTGAAAAGATGTTCAACCTTGTTTGTAACCAAATAAATGCCAATGAAAACCACAATGAGCAGCTTTGAAAACTACCTGATGATAATCACACACTCATCAGATGAGCAAAAATCAATAAGTCTGACAACTCCAAGTATTAGCCAGGATGTGTAGCCACAGTAGCTCCCATCTACAACTGGCAGGAAGATCACTTTGTATAACCACTTCATAAACCAGTGCTGTATTTTCTACTGAAGTTAAATATCTATGTAGGGACGTTACCTCTACCTCCAAAGATCCCTTTTCCAGATATATACCCAGCCTAGAGAAACTTTTACATACATCAAGTCTGCTCAAAGCAGCACCACTTATAACAGCAAATATCCAGGATCAATCCAATTGTGTCAACAGTAGAATGGATAAGTAAATATAGATATATTCATACAATGGAATATTATATAGCAATAAAAATTAATCATGGTGATAAATTTTTGTATGTCCCTTCTGTCACGGAGGATATAAGGGGAAACTGATCATTAAAGATAGAAGCCACAGGAACAACTGTGTGGTTCAGTTGGTTGAGCACCCGACTCTTGGTTTTAGCTTGGGTCACGATCTCATGGTTCTGGAATTCAAGCCCCGCATCAGGCTCTGTGCTGACAGCACAGAGTCTGCTTGGGATTTTCTCTCTCCCTCTTTCTCCGCCCCTCCCCTGCTCTCCTTCTCTCTTGCAAAAATAAACATTATTTTAAAGAAAAGAAATAGAAGCCACAAAAATAAATTGTGACTTCACCAAGAAAGAAACATTTCCCTCTCTCTCTGCCCCTCCCCCACTTGGGTTTTCTCTCTCTCTCTCTCTCTCTCAGAAATAAACATTAAAAAATTAAAAAGAAAACAAGGAAAGAAACCACAACTTGCAAAAGGCACCCTGACTCACAAGAAAGATAAGCTGTACCCAACTGAGCCATGATATCCATCACAGATCATATTAGCTCAAACTCTTTTCATACCAGTTTGTCTAGGTCCATATATTCCAAGATGAAACCACATACAAAATGATCTACAAGAATCTCTACATGAACTCATATGTTCTAAAACTACCATCACTGACTATTCCAGCAACATGGTTTACCAATTCTGACCCATGCCTGCCAAAATAATCTATGACCAACTCCAGCCTCCAAACTCTAAGAATACCCTCCTACAACTTCCCTTTTGAAATTATTCTCCATTCTCTCCTACTGCAGGAATTTCCTACTCTTTGACTACAGGTCTGGCCCTACTGGTCTTTGGGCCCCAGATTTTATCAAGAGCTGCACATATCTATGTGGATGAATCAGAAAACACTCAAGTAAAAGATGAATGTCAAAGTAAAGCAGTATAGTTCCAATAATTAACAAGTCAAGAGGCAAAATTAAACTGTATTTTTTTATGAAATGTATGTGGTTAAACTATAAATAAATCAAATAAATAATTAACACAAGATTCTGAGGGAAAGAGAAGGATAAGACTTGAGAAAGACACACAGGGGACTTCACAGGTACTGTAACACTCTATTTTTTAACATGGGTGGTGGGCAAATGGGTGGTTATTTTATTCTTTTATATTCTATGTACACATATTATAGATTTCATTGTACATAAATATGGTTCATGATTTTCAAAAAATTATATTTCCAAATGAGAAAACTGGGGTAATGTTTGTTAAATGGTTTGCCCAAGCTAGCACAACTAATTAGAATACAAACCTTTTGATGACAGAGATTTGTTCACTGTTGTATTCCCAATACCCAGAACAGTAGATTTCATGAAGCAGATCCACAGAAAATGTTTGCTCACTAAATGGAAAAGCTGGAACCCATCTATTCAGTATCCATCCATTCTTTGCACTCATGGTACCATGATGCCTAAACCAATAAGTGCCAGGAGGAAGTCTGGTGACAATACTACCATCAAGGACCTTTCCATTCAAATGTAATGTTTATAGGGGCGCCTGGGTGGCTCAGTCGGTTGGGCATCCGACTTCAGCTCAGGTCACGATCTCGCGGTCCGTAAGTTCGAGCCCCGCATCAGGCTCTGGGCAGATGGCTCAGAGCCTGGAGCCTGCTTCCGATTCTGTGTCTCCCTCTCTCTCTGCCCCTCCCCCGTTCATGCTCTGTCTCTCTCTGTCTCAAAAATAAATAAAAACATTAAAAAAAATTAAAAAAAAACAAATGTAATGTTTATATTCTATAATCTATTTCAAGAATTTCTTGGACCAAATCCAGCCCATCTTGTATTTTTATAAATAAAGTTTCATTGGAACACAACTGTGGCCATTTGTAATTGTATTGGCAACAGCTGCTTTAGCTTCACAAAGTCGAAGTTGAGTAGTTAGGCATAGACCACCTGGCCCACAAACCCTAAAATATTTACTATCTGAAATAGTAAATATCTTTCCAGAAAAAGTATTTAAATCCCTGGCCTATTTCGTTATGAATACTAAACCAAACTTTTCTCTCAAAGCTAGCCTCTGTTGTGCTCCACAGCCTTGGCAAGTTCCTCAGCCACTGGGAGTTTTAATTTCCTCATCTTGCTCATAGTTCATCATCCCAACAGAACTGTGCAGATTAATCACTAATAATGTCTAGAAGAAAACAAACACTTCTCACAAGGATTTCTAATTTCTACTCCTAATTTCTCTGACATATTTTGGAACTGATTCTTCTTTCTCATTGCTTCTTTATTTATCTCTCCCTTGTTCTTTATTACCAAGGAAGTCTGTATGGAAAGGATATGGTTTTCCTTTTCTGTTTTTCCAAAATCCCTGCTCTCTTGCTACCTAACTCCCACCACAGGTTATCACTTCTGTTTGTGACATCGTGACCAGCTGCTATGGAAACACATGAGCTAGAGACTAGGTTGCTTTAAGGTGTTTGTGGAAACTTCCTTTAATAAAAGTATTGAGAGTCTGAATTCATGTGCATCTCCTTGGAAAGACCTGAGAGGAAGGGGAAGCAAGAGACCGATGGGAGGCAAGAGGTACCAAACTGCATGTGTATATGTGTTGTGACTGAATATGGCAAGAAGGAAGGATAGGGGCGCCTGGATGGCTTAGTCGGTTAAGCATCCGACTTCAGCTCAGGTCATGATCTCACGGTTCGTGAGTTTGAGCCCCGCGTTGGGCTCTGTGCTGGCAGCTCAGAGCCTGGAGCCTGCTTCGGAGTTTGTGTCTCCCTCTCTGTCTCTCTGCCCCTCTCCTGCTCATACTCTGTCTCCCTCAAAGCAAATAAACATTAAAAATTAAAAAAAAAAATTAAAAAAAAAAAAAAAGAAGAAGAAGGAAGGATACAGACTGGCGTCTAGGGAGGCTGACATCTTCTATTTGTCCACAGGACAGCTCATGGCCCTGAAAGTCCCACTTCAAGTTTCCACCATCATCCTACCTCTTCTTCTCTCAAGACTGCATCCTTCTGGCAAGGATCTTCATCCCTTGGAAGGGAGAATAGGAAGCCAGAGGTCAGGATTCATACCCAGCTAAGATTTGGGAGGAGGACACGCTTGACCAAATTGAAACGGACAAAGTAGAGTTCGGACTGGCACTACTATATGTGTGGCTCAGTGGGTTAAGCATCCGACTCTTGGTTTCGGCTCAAGTCATGAACTCATGGTTCAGGAGTTCGAGTCCCATGTCAGGCTTTGTACTGGCAGTGTGGAGCCTCCTTGGGAACTTCTCTCTCTCCCTCTCTTTCTCCCCCTCCCCTGCACATGCTTGCTTGCTTGCTCATTCACTCTCTCTTTCTCTCTCTCTCTCCTCAGAAATAAATAAATAAACTTAAAAAAAAGATGAGACAGAAAATGTGATGATGTCATCTCTACATCTTCTGACCCATTACGCCCTTTCCAGGAATGTGCTCTCAACTTACAGATATAATCTGGTCAGATAGGAAGAGCAAATCAGCCTGCAGAAAGTGAAAGGACCCAACAGTCCCCAAATCCTCCAAGGCAAGATCACCTCCTCTAAGACCAAATACTGACAGACACTCCATTCACAAAATGGTAGACCTGGCCTGAGAATCAGGGCAGTCAGGCTTCAGAGACTACTCTTTTCATCCCTCTGTTTACTGCATGTGCCTATGCACCTGCGGCATGGATAGGTGTGCTTATGTAGCAAAACTGTGTGAGAGAGAAAGAGAGAGTACCTAGCAAAAATGAACAAAGCACAACTTGGAAAATGAGGATCCTCTCTGGAGGATCCCTTCACTCCAAAAATGAATGGACATTTGTTTCAGCTCAGAAACAGCAGTTGACCCTATTGAGAGATTGCTTTCACACAATCTTCATATCATCAGGACATGTCTCCCTGTGATTTTATCTAAACTCTACACTAATATAATGGGACCCTTTCAGACACTTGCCATGGGTCCACCCATGGTAGATAAGCTAGGTATAGGGAAAGGGGTAAGGGATACAAGGAAACCCATTGTCTATGCTAAAATCAGATACGCTTGGATTCATTTGGACAACATGAATAAGACAGAGTGCTTCAGTCTCTACCAAAAGGTGTCCTTAACTTGGTGTATTGAAAATAGACTTTTTGTTTTCATCCTTGGGAGCTTCAGTCTGTTTGAGACAGGATGCTTTGTAATTCCTGCTACTTCCTGCCCACTGGCATTGTCTGAGCTTACAAACAGGAAATGTTACATTCTCCTCTTTGACCAATGCCAGTTCGGAGATAAATACTAGCTAGAGTATGCCCATGCAAAATGAGTAAGAGGAATATGGAACACCCACTATGTAACTGGCATGGTGCTTTATATGCACCGAATTTGTTAAGCTTCACTGCAGTCACAGGAAAAAATATTCCTGATGTCACTTCATGGATGAAGAAACTGAGGCTGGTTCAGTCCAGAGGTTGCCCAGAAATCGATGTTTTTACAGCAGCTGACCCCAGCCACTGTGAAGGCCAGCCCAAATTTTGAGTGCAGATCAGAATGACTCAAACACCAATGCTTGGGTTCTAGCTCTTGACATTACCTTGAGGCAGCTGGTCTCCCCACTTGAATCTCACAGTGTGTACCTCAAATCAAAAGGCTGTGGGTTGACTGGGGTGTTAAAATGGCACCAAATAAAATGGATGATTATACCAGCTTACAATAGACAGAGAAGATGGAGCGAGAGAATGTGTATGTGAGCATTTAACAAGGACCCTCTCTTCGACACCCTGTTAGGAAAGTAGATCTGACCTCACTAATCCCTAGCACAACCTTATGAGGGTGATAACACCCCCATTTTACAGATGAGGAAGTTGAAGCTCAGAGAGAATATAAGTCACTTTCCAAAATCCACACATAGAATCCAGGATTCCAACCCAAGTCTGATGGTAAACCTATGCTTTATCTCTAATTCTGTCACAATGACTTCTTTCCTGGAAATATGCATTTGAAAACATGCAGTTTTTTATGCCATTCACACACACACCCAAAAAATGGAGCCTGAAGATTGGACTTCATTTGTTATTCAGCTGGTTTCTGGGCCGGGTGTTGGAGATGAAAGGGGAGTCCCACTGGGAGAGCAATCTCTCAGAAGAGCCAGCTTCAGTTCTAGTGGGAGCCCCTATTCATTCTGGGGCAAGAAGCTCCTTCAGAGATGGCAACAGCAATACCCCCCAGGGTGTCTCTAACAAAACCCAAGCCGAGTCCTTCCAGGAAGAAGACTCACAATGTAGGAAGCCATGGGACTTCTTCAAAATTGGCTCTTGACTCCCAAATGTCACCCTCCCCATCAGCATGAAACCTGAATCCATTGTGCTACTATAACCATGTTGGCCTTGATATCACTATCCCTTCCTTTTGTGCTTGACCTCAAATACGGACTCATTCCCAACCACTCCTGTCTTGACTTTTCTGGTGCAGCTGACACCAGGCAGGGTCTCTTAAGCAAGATTTTACTAACTGGCAACAATAACCACATGGAGCCGGAATGGGAAATAAGATGCAAAAGACTAACCTGGTTGGAGCACCTGGGTGGCTCAGTGTTAAGTGTCTGCCTTCAGCTCAGGTCATGATCTCATAGTTCATAAGTTCAAGCCAACAATGGGCTCTAAGCCCACTTCAGATCCTCTGTCCCCCTCTCTCTATTACCTCCCCCACTGGTGTTCTCTCTCTCTCTCTCTCTCTCTCTCTCTCTCCCCCCACCCCACCCTCTTTCCCTCCCCTCCCCTCTCAAAAATAAATAAACATTAAAAAAGACTAACCTGATTTAGGTAGGATAATTCCTTCCTCAGCCCTGGTCCCCTCTTAGGGGCATTTCCCTGAACAGTCCCCTTGCTTCCCATCTCTAACCAAGAGAGGTCAAATCCTTCCACCAGAATCCCCAAATACCTTTGGGCATATCCAAACCTCAACAACAGATGCATTATCTCCAGAGTGACAAGAATGATGTCTATATATCTGCTGTCTGATTGAGCTAGTATACAAAATATCATTCTTCTCTTAGAATAACTTTTTGGTATGATCTCAGCAGAAAGAGAAGGTCATCCCCAGTGTCAACCCCAGCAGTGATTGACTACTGTATTTCCTTGATGTTAGAAGTTCCAAAGAGTCATGCCTCCTATAAGGCATTAAGGGTCATCTTGCACACTACCAATTTTATTTCCGTCTCTGAGGACCTACCTCTTCCCCTAGACGGCTGACAATGGGAGCATGCACGTCAGTCAGGGGACACCTCACTCCCCACTGGCTTGGCACTGTCTTGCTCAATAGGCAGAATCCACTGGCTTATGGCTCTGACATCACCTACCTCAACACCCAACTCCGGCATGGTGCCCTCCAGCTCTGCCTTTGAATTCTTAAAGCCTCGGCTCTTAAAAAGTCAAATACCTGCTCCCTCTTATTAAACAAGGCAGGGTTGAGAAAGCCTAGCTCATTCTGACCAGCTCTGAACCACAGATAATCTCACTTCATTAAAAACCCCATCAGCTTTATCTCTAAAGTTATTCCAGGAAAAGTGCTAGAGCATTTCATAATTAACATGTGGCAGCAGGTGCTGTGAACAAAGCAGGCACAATTATAATAACTTGAAGTCAATAATTCATAAACGATAATGTATTATTAATCAATTATTGGGGCCTGAACAACATTTAATGAGATTAAGCTGATTGCCGGGCCGAACTCTTGGATACATATTGATTTAATCGGAGTGCTTAATTAAACTATGTAAGTTGCCCACCAAATCATTACATCACAGCTGCTTTCAAAGGCAGACAGTTTCTATTCCACTTTTCTTCCTTGTGAATCAGGAATGGTTTATTGATTGAAAAGAAATTAAGATAAGGATTCTTGGTTTTCATAACAACTTAAGAAACTACCACGTGATCTGGCTATATTTCTTTTCGATTATAAAAATAAACACTGTCTGCACAAGTGTATTCAGAGCGCAATGTGGTATGTACAAATTCTGTTTTTGTTTTTGTTCTTCCCAAAGAGTTCAGAATCTTAATCAACAGGACCGCATTAGATACCTAAACAAAGATAGTTGCTTACAATGTCCCATTTTAAGGATCAGAACACTGAGCCTCCCAAAAATGAAAAACTGCAAAATATTGAGACGAATTGTGATTTACATTCTAATGGCCCCTGAATCCCTTTCCTACCCTAAAGTGTGTCCAACACCTCAAATTAACCTTCAGTCAATTGAAAACCATAGGGGACTATCCATTCTACTTACGGTAGCATCTTCCAGAAGTTTCCAGTAGCATCTTCCAGAAACTGAAAGCTGCTTCCCCCACAGCTGAAAGCTTGCAAAATCACCCCTTACAAACACAATGCATACATCCTTGTCTTTTGACATGCAGGTCCTCCTTTTGCTTGTCACATTGCTAATGATGGGAGTTATTTATGTTGAACATGGAACAAAATGTTTTTTGCTCAGTGTTCCAGCACAATGATCCTGCCTGAGGGGAGACAGTGACGGCTCTGTTGAAGCATCCTGGGGTCCAGGGAGCCCTGCTGGTCTTTCTAATTAGGGCTTTACCCTGTCAGTTTCCTGAATAGCCACTTCCAACCCAGATGCACATCACTACGTGTTGAGGATCCCCTCGCCCTGTACAAATCTGGGATGTCAAAATCCACAGCTGCCACCTGGACTCAACGTTCAATGAGCCACAGAAAACCAGCTGCAGGGAAGGTACACAGAACACTGGGGCACCACCGATTCCCTCTGAGTTGTGGCGTGCGAACTCTTAATGCCCTCATCTGTTGCTGGGGAGAGGCAACAGTGCACACACCAGCTTGAGGGAAGAACTCTATCACAAGATCATTATCAAGGTAGCTACGAGCATACATTTTAATTATCACATTTTGGGCAGTTAACATGCCCGCTGGTTCAGCCATGCTGCTGAACGTCTCCTGTGACTAGAAACAGTAGCGTGATCTCCCAGCTACGGCCTCAAGATTCCACACACACTTGTCTTGCCAAACTCCTTCCATTTTTACAACTTTGTTTGGGAAAATGTGTATATGGTAAACCACAACAAACAAATTGGAAAATGTATCAAAGGCATCCGTTTGCCTCCTCTAAACCCAGTCCCAGGCTTGTTCGGTGTGACGGTTTTGTTTTGGAGTGAGAGGGAGTTCCTGCTATTGTATTTACTCATCACTCACCTCTACCGCAGAGGAATGAAGGATCCCAGGAGGTTTGTGAAAATTAATGACGGAAGAATGGCCAGGATCCATCTCCAGGTTCTCCTGCCTCTCTCTATCCTGGCTTTAAGTCAATTTATTTTTGAGACAGAGTGAGAGAGAACCCTAAGCATGCTTTGCACTGCCAGCGTGGACGCCGATGGGGAGCTTGAACCCACAAAGCACAAGATCATAACCTGAGGCAAAGTCGGACACTTAACTGATTGATTCACCCAGGTGCCTTTCTCTATTCTGGCTTTTTGAGAGCATGGGGAACACAGACCAGCTATGCTGAGAATCCTTCACTGTCCTGATTACGTTAAGTGCCCCTGCCCTGCAAGTTACAATGTAGATATTTCCCCCAGTTCACCATGGGGACCAGAAGAATCTCTACCAGTTGCAAGAGGACAAAAATTTCCTCCCACAGCTGGAGTTACCTCAAGCAAGCCTCACAGGGCAGAACTACAGGGAGTGATTAAGTGCAATGTCCTTTTGAGGTTTCTGGTGTTGATGTTGGATGCAGGTGACTGAAACCAGATAGAGGTGCCTCTAGGTAAATCAGTCATCTGAAAGGCAACAAAACCAAATGGTCTTCTGATGACATTCATGATGTCAAAGAAAACAGAAAGCACTGGAGAAAACCTGGTCCCTTTGTTGGATTCTATATTCAGAAATTCCAAAATACTGCTTCACTAAAATTCTGACTTTGTGCTAGGAGAAAAAAAAAAAAAGTATCCCAAGAGTCAGAAAAGAAAGAATATTCTTTCGGCAGCAGTAACGTCAAATGCTAAATATAGCATTGCAGATCCGCTATTGCAGATTCACAGACTTTCAAATTCATATTATCCGTTATAGTAAACAAAAAAAAGACTTTCATTTTCCCTTCTAATAGAAAGAAGTGGCACGTAAAGTGAAGGATCAAGGAGTGAGAACCTCCATTTCCAGCAGAATAATAGCCTAAGTATTCTGAACAATCCTCTGAATGAAACAACCAAAATGCTAAAATATTTGTTTCAAAAAACATTTTCAATGCATTGCTGAGCCTCTCAGAAAAAAAGAAGTCCGGGGCGCCTGGGTGGCGCAGTCGGTTAAGCGTCCGACTTCAGCCAGGTCACGATCTCGCGGTCTGTGAGTTCGAGCCCCGCGTCAGGCTCTGGGCTGATGGCTCGGAGCCTGGAGCCTGTTTCCGATTCTGTGTCTCCCTCTCTCTCTGCCCCTCCCCCATTCATGCTCTGTCTCTCTCTGTCCCAAAAATAAATAAAAAACGTTGAAAAAAAAAAATTTTTAAAAAAAAAAAAGAAAAGAAGAAGTCTGTAGATGCCAAAAACAAAGTGAGACCAAAAATAAATAAATAAATAAAAAATAAAATAAAATAAAATAAAATAAAATAAAATAAAATAAAATAAAATAAAATAAAACAAAGAAACCTTGTAAGATCAGCAAACATCAAAGCATATTTTCTCCTGGAGGGGTTCTACCAAGCTCTGGAGACCTTGAGCTTCTGCTTTGAAGGCTGCAGGAGACCCGGGGAAGTGAAACACAGGGCTCACTCATGGTGGGGCATCCCCAAAGGTCTTCATTCTCAATTCACAGAAAGGGAGAGCAAGAACAACATTTTATCCCAAGTTCTCTCTATGAATATATACCTACAAGCAAATCTTCACATCCATTTGAATGTATGATCCATATCCGTTTGTGGCCCCCCAAATCTGAGGCAAGGGATACAGTCACTCACGTGCTAGCATCCTCAAATGACAAACAGAAGCAAATATGAATGCTTTCTTAAATTAAGCAGCCTCAATTCCGTCCTTGAATATTTTCCACAGATAAAATTCCATGTACAATGAGTGACTTACTGTAAAAAAAATCACAAAGCAAACCAGGAAACAAAGCCCTGTGAGTGAGAGGCAACAGAAAGAAGAATCAGAAGAGCAAAGACTGGAGATTAATTTATGGAAATCATAGGACATAACTAAGCTGAACATCTCAAAAAATGAAATCAATTTGAGATATGAGCAAGGAATAAGGCCATAAAAGCAGACATACTGATGTGGAAATAAAATTTCTAGAAGTGAAAAATCTAATAATTGAAACTAAAAAGTCAGAGAGGAGGATGTTAAGTGGAGAGCCCAAGGGTGAGGAAACCCACTAACAGAAAAATAATAGACTGTTTTAAACAACCTTCTCAAGAAAACATGTGGAAAGCCACTGGAGAATGATGCTTCCACCCTATCCATACAAACAAAGGTTTTAAAAGTGCTCAACAATCCATTTATTATAACTTTCCTTGAGCCTATCAGAAGTCAAAGTCATAAAGCAGACAAATGAAATGAATTCCAGAGTGTTAAGTCCCCTGCAAGGATAGACACACAAAGTTTTTACCTTTGTTGGAGCACAAGAGGAAGAAAGCAGCTGCTACATTAGAAGTAAAATGTTAAGAAATTCCTGAAAGCCCTGTGTAGGATAGCTATTGACTAGAATCAATCGTACACAAGAGGAGTTCACCCTTACTTGCAAACTCTTCTCTTCGGATCAGTTGTAGAGTAGGAGAATAAGAAAAGTGCCCCCTGCACCACCACCCCCACACGCACAGTGGAATAGGCCAGTTGAAGGTCAGTTGCTGCTGATGGACAGGGTAAAATACCACCTGCTTCTTTGGACCCTCTCCTGCAAAGTAAGACCTTAAATTGCTGTGGGAGGACCAGCAGACCCTCTCACCCTCAGGACTCAGTACTCAGTGCTTCTGAGATGGGGGGAGGTGCAAAAGTTGTCTGCCCCTGGGGGCAGAAACAGAGTGTGGAGCCTAGGTTCTCTGTGATGCAGACAAGCTGGTGAGGGCTCAGGGTGGGGCAGGAACACTGAGCATTGCCCTTGCCCCTGACCCTCCCCCTGCCCTGTAGGCTCTAAGCCAATTACAGGACAACAGCAACCACCACTGGAAGAAATGGAAGCCAGCCGCACACACTAAGAGTAATAAGAACAAAACCCACTCCTGATCAGATCCACGGCACTCCATGTTGACAGAAGAAGGCAGATCCATTACTGAATGTAAATAGTATGGATCTCATTCTCTACTATTCTTCCAAACCTATTGAATTCCTAACATTCAATAAACAAACAAACAAACAAAACCACTATCAGGAAATAAGCAGAAATAGGCTCAGAGAAGATTTAAATGCTAAAATTATTAAATAGGGACTTGCAAAGAAATATGATTAATATGTTAAAGGCTATCATGCAAAAGAAGGAAAATGTGAATGACCAGATGGGGAATTTTAGCCGGGAGAAGGAAACTGTGAAAAAAAAAAAAAAAAAAAAAAAAGAGTCAAGAGGAAATTCTATAAATTTTTTTAAATTATATCAGACATGAATTCTCTTGGTGGGCATATCAGAAGACTGGACAGATAATGAAATAATCAGGGAGTTTAAAGAACAATGTATAAAATTACACAAATCTAAACAAGCAAGGCAGAAAGAAAGAAAGAAAGAAAGAAAGAAAGAAAGAAAGAAAGAAAGAAAGAACAGAATAAATCATTCAAGAACTGTGGGACAACAATACAAAAGGGTCTCACATATATATAAATGGGGTTTCCAGCATGGGAAGAGAGAATGAGGCAGAATACATATTTGAAGAGATAAAGACTGAAATTTTTCAAAACTTAATGAAAAATACATCACAGACATAAGTAGCTCAGAGAAGTTTGAAATGATATGTGAATAATAGATACATACATATATACATCACACCTACATAAGTCATAGTCAAACTGATGGAAACCAAAGATAATGAGAAAATCTTGAGGGCAACCAGAAAAAAAGCAAAACACTGAAGAGGGAGACACAAAGATAAGAATTATACCATAGTTCCTGCCAGCCAACTATGCAGCCAGAAGACATTAGAGCAACATCTTTAATATACTGAAAGGAAAACAAAACAAAACAAAAAAAACCTGTCAACCTAGAATTCCATACTCAGAAAAAAAAAATTCAAAATAAAGGGAAATATAAAGACTTTTCTCATAAAAATAAAAGCTCAGAGAGTTATTGCCTGCCGATATGCCAATAATACAAGTATTAAAGTTCTTCAGAAAGAAAAAATTGCAGGTGAAAAATTGGATCTAAAATAAATAAAGTAGACCCAAAAGAGGGAAAATAAGAGATAATATCTGTTAGTTTCTTATGACTGCTATACCAAATTACCACAAACTTCGTGGCTTCAAATACCACCACAAACTACTTCTCTTATGTAGTTCTGAAGTCCAGAAGTATGGGTTCAGTGAGCCAAAGCCAGCGATGTGCCAGGATGATGCTCCTACAGGAGGCTCGAGGAAGGAATCCATTTCCTTGTCTTTTCTAGCATCTAGAGGTTCAGTCCTTGCATACCTGAGACCATGAACCTTTTCCCCATCTTCAAAGATGTAGCATCTTCTTTTTGTGCCTCTGTTTCTGCCCCATGACCTCTCTATTCACAATCTCCTTCTGCCCCTCACTTAAAAATGTGCTTATGATGACATTTAGGCCCCATCCAAATAATCCAGTATAATCTCTTCATCTAGAGACCCTTAACTTAATAATAACTGCAAAATCTTTACCATATAAGGTATCCTTCACAGGTTGCTGGGATTAGGATATGAATATATCCTAATATATGGGGGGGGGGGCATAGTCAGATTACCACAATATAAAAACACTTCCCACCTCATTTTATGAAGCCAGCATTATCCGAATACCAAAACCATACAATGATATTTAAAGAAAAAGAAACTATATAGATCAATATTCCTCATAAGTGTGGGGCAAATATTATCCCAAACAAATGGAGTTTTTATCAAAAAATAGTACACTTATCTTGATGAGCACTGAATAGTATACGGAACTGTTGAATCACTGGATTGTACACCTGAAACTAATATAACACTGTATGTTAACTATATTGGAATTAAAATAAAAAATGAAATAAAATAAAAATGCAAGTTTGGGTCAACAATTGAAAATCAAACAATATTCACCACATGAGCAGGTTAAAAACGAAAAATAATATGACCATTTTTGACAATTCTCGGCTTACTAAAATTGTAATTCAACTTTCTCAAGGATATCTATTTAAAAAACCTACAAATAATACCATACTTAACGGTAAAAGACCAGTTTCCCTCTACAATCACAAGAACAAGTTATACTATCTCTTATCACCACTTCTATTAAATATTATATTGGAGTTCCTAGGCAATATTATAAGGCAAGAAAAAATTTTAAAATACAAAATAAACAAAAAGTAATAAAATTCTTTATTCACAGTCAACAGGCATGTCCTGTATGCTAAAAATTTAAAAAGAAAAAAAAAACTATGCAAAAAGCTATTGGAAGTAAAAACGGTAGCAAAGTCACATGAATCAAAGTTGATACACAAAAAATCAACTGTATTTTCATATACTACCAATAAAAAATGAATTTCTTTGCCATAACCTCAAAGGTGAAATGGGAGGTACATCTAAAAAATATATAGGGGCTCCTGGGTGGCTCAGTCGGTTAAAAGCATCCGACTTCAGCTCAGGTCATGATCTTGTGGTTGTTGAGTTTGAGCCCAGGGTTGGGCTCTGTGCTGACAACTCAGAGCCTGGAGCCTGCTTCAGATTCTATGTCTCCCTCTCTCTCTGCCCCTCTCCCACTTATACTGTCTGTCTGTCTGTCTCTCTCTCTCTCTCTCTCTCTCTCAAAAATAAACATTTAAAAAAATTAAAAATAAATTAAAAAATAATTAAAAAATATGTAAGAAGTTTATACTAAACACTGTATAACACTTAAAGAAATTAAAGAAGGCCTAAATAAACGGAGAGGCATATCATGTTCATGTGTAGAAAAAACACAATATTGTGAAGATTTCAATTCTTCTCAAATTTCAAAATCTCAGTAGCCTTTCTTAAAAAGGAAAAGAAAAAGAAGAATATTAGTTCTTGATCTACGCTTCATGATATAGACTAAAATCAACTTGATATATACTTAAATGTAAAACTTAAAACTATTTTAAAACCTTACAATAGGGGCGCCTGGGTGGCGCAGTCGGTTAAGCGTCCGACTTCAGCCAGGTCACGATCTCACGATCCGTGAGTTCGAGCCCCGCGTCAGGCTCTGGGCTGATGGCTCGGAGCCTGGAGCCTGCTTCCGGTTCTGTGTCTCCCTCTCTCTCTGCCCCTCCCCCGTTCATGCTCTGTCTCTCTCTGTCCCAAAAATAAATAAAAAACGTTGAAAAAAAAAATTAAAAAAAAAAAACAAAAAAAAAAACCTTACAATAAAAATTTTGTGATCTTGTTTTAGGCAAAAGTTTCTTAAGCTCAGTACTATTAACATTTTGAGGTGGGTTGGGGGGGCTGTCTGTGCATTGTAGGGTGTTTAGTAGCATATCTGGCCTCTACACTCTAGATGACAGTAGAAGTCCTTCCAGTTGTGACCATTGTGACAATCAAAAATGTCTCTAGACCAATTTTCTCCTGAGGAGCAAAAATATATCCCCAGTCAATAACCACTGAGTCAAGTAAATATGTCTTATCTAGAATACATAAATCACTAACCCTAAGCATAAACAAAACCAAAAACAAAGCAAAACAAAAAAAACAGTATTTTAAAAATCTCTACTCTTTAGGAGACACTTTTAAGAAAGTGAAAATCAAGTCACAGATTGGATAAAAATATTTGCAAAGCACATATCTGATGAAGAATTTGTATCCAAAATAAATAATCGAACTCAATAGTAAGAAAAAATATTTGAAGAGACAATTCAATATCATTGATCACCAAGGAAACACAAAGTCAACTATAATGAAATACTATTTCATACCTATTAGAGTGGAAAAAAATTTAAAAATAAAAATACAAAGTACTAGCAAGGATACTAAGCAACTGAAATTCTCATACAATGTTGGTAGGAATGCAATACTTTGGAAGAACAACCACTTTGTAAAATTATGGGGCAGCTTGTTAGAAATTTAAACATACACTTAATTTCTTTACCCAATATAAATGAAAATATATATTCACAGAAATACCTGTATATGTGAATAGTAACTCTATTCGTAATAACAAGTCTGGAAACAGCCCACATGTCTACCAACTGAATAGATAAATGAACCATGGTCCATCCACTCAACAAAATAATACTCAGCAATAAAAAGGAATAAGCTACTGATACATGCAAACAATATGAATGAATCTCATGAGCATTATGTTAAGTGAAAGAAGACAGGACAAAAGACCACATATTCCATCTATACGGCATTCTGAAAAAAGGCAAAATCATAGGAAGAGAAATCAGTTCAGTAGTTAAGGCTACCCTTGCGTACCCCAAGAAACAGTTAGGAAAGAAGTAACTTCTCAAGGGAGGTTAAAGGCCCTACATTATGGGTGATAACAAGAACAGATGCAGGGATTCCACTTATTTCTTCAATAAATATTTAGTGTGCACCTGTTTTGTGCAGGGACTCTTGGTTCGTAGAGATACCATGGTGACAAAATACAGCAAACAGTCTGTGTTCCCATGGAGCCAACAGGGAGGGCCATGAAGAAAACAGAACAGGGTCATGTGATAAAGAGGCTCTGGATGGAGGAATAACTCTCAATATGGTGATCCAAGAAGGCAGATGATATATAATAAGAAGAAATCGACCATGTCAAGCTATGGAGAAAAGGGAACAGCAAATGCAGAGGCCCAGGGGAGTGTAGTTAGCTCACTGTTTTCAAGGAATAGAAAGATTATTCTGGTTGGAGGATACTGAGTGACAAAGGAGTAAGATATAGGTGAGAAAGGTATGCAGTCTGGCAGAGGCAATAAAATTTCGATTTTACTAAAACTACAAAGGTTATTAAGGTTCACATGACCACATATGGATTCATACATTTGGAGAAATCTAGAACATATGAATTGCAGCATAAACAATTACTCTTACATATAGGGAATTGCATCTTGAAGGTAAAGGATCTTCTCTCATTATTGCACAGTCGAAAGAGGTGGCAGATTATGAAGCTTAAGATTCATGCGCCACCTGGGTGGCTCAGTCAGTTGAGCATCCGACTTCGGTTCAGGTCATGATCTCGCAGTTTGAGTTCGAGCCCCGCATTGGGCTCTGTGCTGACAGCTAAGAGCCTGGAGCCTGCTACAGATTCTGTGTCTCCCTCTCCCTCTGCCCCTCCCCCACTCATGCTCGTGCTCTCTCTCTCTCTCTCTCTTTCTCAAAAATAAATAAACATTTTAAAAAAAGATTCAGACAGGGGATAAATTGGAGCTCTAGCTCTTACTAATCACATGTCTTTCCAGGGCCTCAATTTTATCATCTAATAATGGAGATAATAAATACAATTCTGTTTTTTTCTTTACCTTGCAGAGCTGTTATATGGAACAATTAATCATATGGAAATACTCTGTAAAGAGTTAATTCCCTTAGCAGATATAAATTATTATACCTCATGAACATACTTCTAGAATAGAATGTTCTGTGATAGATTATGATTGATTCTGATACAATATATTACATGTTTCTGCTACAGTAACCACATATAGTCAACTTTTAGTATCCTTGCTAATTGAGAAAATTTTTCAGGTAATACAAAATTTGTTTTATTTCCCTCTGAAATAGATTATATTTTATAGCATATTGGCTTTATAATTATATTTATCCTGAGTTCTTACATAATTTGCAGGCTTCTGAAAATGAACATTTCCAAAACTGAACTCATTATCCCTCCACAGCAGCCTTGTTCTCTCATATATGCCTTTGTTGGCATTATACTGTTCACCTATCACCCAAAGTAGAAATACTTCAACTCTGTGACCTTTATCCCTACTTCCAACCAACCACCACGGCCTCTCAATTCTTAGACATCTCTTGTAAATTTAGACCCTTCCACATTTCCATAGACCTCTTCCTTGGAAACCACATCACTTGTTGGAAGATTAACAATTGCTATTATTTCTGGAGTACCCATGTGCCAGGCACTGTTCTAAGCCCTTTAAAATCTTTGGATTGCCCCAGGAAGAAGGTACGGGTTATGACTCACAATTTATAAATGGAGAAACCAAGGCACAGAATATTTAAGCACCCTTCCCAAGGTCAAGCTGATACATGGCAGAACCAAGATTACCCCCCTACACACACACACACAGTGAGTCTGATTCTAGTCTAACTGCATAAAACCTCTTCTGTGTCAAGTTCTAGGTCACCTAACTTCCCCTCACCCTGGACTTCAGCTCCACATGACTGCCACAAAACTTTCTTCCAAAACAAGTCTGATCTTGTCATTTCTTCGCATTTAATAACATCCTATGAGCCCATTATTGCCTTCAGGAGACACTTCCTAACATGAAAAATAAGGGCCTTAACCACTTAGCCCAAATCACCTTTCTCATCTATCATCATATCCCATAATCAACCTATAGTCCTGTAGTCCTGGTGCCCTGAGATTTCCAGAGCGTTAGGTCCAGGCCCCCCAGCCTCTGCAAATGCTGTTTTTCTACTGGAGAAGATACTCCCCTATTTGTCTGCATGTGCCAGTCTGACTTCAAGATACAGATCAAATAGCACTCAAAATCTGTTTTATCACTATACAGTGGGCATAATTATTCTCTTCCTCAACTCCCAAGGGAACTATGAGGACCAAGTGATATTAAGTAAAAACTTTGTAAGACCAAAGTACTTATGTGGTAGGGAATAAGCAAAGCTATTCAACTATAAGGTTTTACAGTCTTCCCCACTCCCTCCAACTGGCCTTGGAAGGAGTAAGATTCATTCATAGTCTTCCTTTTCGTGGACTGATGAGGCAAACATGGGAAGCCTAAAAGAGATATTCAACCAGTCAAAATGCCATAGAGTTTTGAGGGTTTGTACTGAAAAAGGAGGGGTTACCTACTATTTATGTATGTGCAGACTGATAACAGTCAGAAAGATGAGGACAACTTGTGGATGGTTTGGATGTGTTTTATATATTCTCTGTCATGCCTTCTTAAGAGAGATACAAATAGTTCTTCAAATCGTTTGGGGTTTCCTTTTTTTTTTTTTTTTTTTTTTTTTTTAAAGAAAAGCAGTGTGTGAGTCCTGGGAAGCTGTGGTGGTGGAGTGAGATCACCTCACATCCAGAGCCATGCAAAGGTTACACTCTGCCCTTTTAGGGTATGATAAATGCAGGGTGGAGGGGTCTCCAATTGCAAGGTTTTATTTTATTTTATTTTGCAATTCCAATTATTTAATTTTGAGAAAGAGAGCAGAGGCACTCGAGTAGGGGAGGGGCAGAGAGAGAGGGAGAGAGAATCCATGCTGTCAGCCCAGAGCCCGACGCGGCACTCGATCCCACGAACCATTGAGATCATGACCTGAGCTGAAATCAAGAGTCAGATGCTTAACCAACTGAGCCACCCAGGCGCAACTTTAGGTTTCTGGCTGAGGTTTCTGTGAAAGCCATGTCACTATAAGACCACCATGCAGATGGGATTTAAATAGCTCACCCCTGTGGGTGTAAGTCCCCCTTTGATCCCACCACACAGGCAAATGGTCTCTTGTCTCTGCTTGCAATGCACTTTGTTTATCCTTCTGTTCTGGTATACCTTGCTGTATCACAATGTCCTGTTAACGTGACTTACACATACACACACATACCTTCCCTGGAGAATGCGAGTGCCTCAACAAGGATTAAATAATATTTACCTTCATATTCCTAATATCTTCCATGCTTCCTAGCCCTGGTTGCCTGGAGAGATGCAAATCCCAGGACAAGGAAAAGGCACAGCTCACTTTCTCCAATTCTAATTCCTCTTATTAAAAGTGTCCACAGAGAGAAGTCTTTATGTTCTTGTAGCCCCTTTGTTAGTTCTAATATTCGTCAGAAGTCCACGCTTTACAGAAAAGGAAAATAAGAGGATTTCACCAGGCGACAAGGGGTCTGAGGTCTAGGGCCACTTCAGCCAGCGAGGGTCTCTAGACAGGTCCAGCCATGCCCTGAGCTTCAGTTCCTCAACTGAGGAATTGGGGCTCGATGATCTTTATGGATTTTTAAGCTCTAAAATTCAGGGCTCCCTTAGTAATACTGGGCCCTACATGCCTCTGGCAGGGGGCCGCGATGGGGGTGGAGGCCAAAAGTAAACAAATACACAGAAAATTCTAGAAGTGAGAGGTGCTCACTTCACTAGAGTTTCTGTTTTCTTTGGACCACTTCTGTCGCTTCTCGATCTCCTCAGCAGAAAGCTCCGCTCTTCATTCCTGATCAGGTGTCTCCAGGACAGACAAAGGCAAAATGATTTGCAAAGAAGCCAAAAGGGGAATTCTGTAACTGTGTATTTTTCCACTCCGTTCTAATTTAAAACCACTTACAAGTGACAACTCCCAACCTGAGGCAGGTGCCTCCTGGTAGCTCATTATACCCTGGGGACCCCATATAAATCTTTTTTTCTGAGAACAGCTATTGTCTTCCAAGGAAAAGCTTTTAGCATAATGGCAGGCTGAATAGAACATTGCTTTTGTGAGAATATTTTTAAGAAAAAGAAAAAGAGAAAGGTATTCTTTAGTAACTACAAATGTAGCTTCCTGCCTCCCCCACCTCAGGCCTCCTGGAAAGAACTGTGTGTGAGCCCCTGTGGTAGAGTGATGTCACCTCACCTCCCGAGACATACAAAGGTTACGCTCTGCTCTTTTAGGGTATGATAAATGCAGGGTGGAGGTGTCTCCAATTGCAAAAATAGCAGGTCCACCCCCTCCCATCCACCTTTGTTGTCTCCTGACTTCTCACAAGTCAGTGAGTCAGGCGGTGACGAGTCACTTCAAGAATGAGAGTTTCTAATAAGAGAACAGCATTTTCCCTCAGAAGATGCCCACAAATTAATTCCTCCTCTCAGGTAACTCTTGAGAACAGTCAAGACAATATTGTTACAGGGGGAAATATGTCCAAAGGGGGAAAAATAATTGGCAATAAAGCCCCCGAAAAAAAAAATGAACCATCCATCACAGAGACGTAGCCCCCCAAACTAAAAAGGGACCCAACTTCCTCAGGACTGAAATGGGGATTTAGAATATGAGGTTATGGGGGACGTGTGGAGAAAATGGAAGTTAACAAAATGGCGGTGGGCTTTAATAAGCAGCATGTCCTGTTTGTGTGCCTTTCTGGGGAATACCCCAGGGAAGGGCAGATCCCTAAGGAGGGGGCCACCCTGGAACTCTGGGCTAGAGGCCTGGGGTCTCTTTGCTGAGCCACCACTTACCACCCTGGTGGGTACAAGCTGGTTATTTACCTTTAGTGAGCCTTAACTTTGCTGTCTGCAATATGGAAAGAATGACAAGAGTCTGTGAGAGCACACTTAGCCTTTCTGCAAGAAGCAGAAAGGAGGCCTGGTTTAGGGGGATGGCTGAGCCTCAGAGACCCCGGAACCATTCTCCTCTCTGGGCTTCTCGCCCTCATCCACTGGGGTTTGAGTAAACAATGACCTTCAGTTCATGGGGTGCCTGGGTGGCTCAGTCGGTTACACGTCTGACTCTTAGTCATGATCTCACAGTTCGTGAGTTCAAGCCCCACATCGGGCTCTGCGCCTCTCTCTCGGCCCCTCCCCTATTTGTGCACACATTCATTCTCTTTCTCTCTCTCTCTCAAAATAAACATTAAAAAAACAAATGACCTTCAGTTCAAATCCAAAAAGCAAACAACACACACATACACACACACACACACCATCCCTGAAAAGCACATAAACTTAAGAAAATATGAGTTCTCAACTCTCTACTTAGAAGTTGCATATTCCGAGCATCTGTTAAAGTACATATTAACACATAACGTATTAAGGATTTAACCATGCAAAGTATAATCATGCCAGAACACCATTAGCCAATGGAGCCTAGTCCCAGAAAGCACTAGAAACAACTTCCTGGATCAACCTTGCCTTCCAAACCTATCCCCAGACCTGCTCAGGTGATGCCTTCTGCTCCAAACTGATGGAGCCCCCACTCCATTCTCCTGGACACTGTTCACTCCTCACTCACACTCTGCTCTCCAAATCCCAAAGGTCTGGGTTTCCTTTGACATCTGGAATCCTTCCAGTCAGGAAGGGCCTGGCCCTGCTAATTCCCAGATACCTCATCTACCAGGAGCCTAAAGCTAGAATGAGCTGTATGTCCTTTTGTAATGGCTCCTTTGATCGTCAGTTTCTCATCAAGCCTGTCTCCTCCGTAATGATTTCAGGGACAATCTCTCAGAGAACGACCCTGCTCATTGTCCCACTGAAAAGGGCAGATAGTGACTTTGCTCTTGGAGCTCTGCCAGCATTTTGGCTATGAGGGCTCAGATCTCAAAGTGTAAAGTGAGTCTCTCTGGGGACCACGGTCAGCACCCATCCTCAATTCTCCAGACACCCGTAAAAGATCCACCAGGGAAACTGGGCTACCACTAAGCTGAATATATAGTTATCAAGAAAATAAGGCTAATTATATCCAGGAAAATACCTTTTTATTTAAAAAAATTTTTTTAATGTTTTTATATATTTTTGAGAGAGAGAGAGAGAGACAGAACATGAGTGGGGGGAAAGGGCAGAGAGAGAGAGAGACACAGAATCTGAAGTAGGCTCCAGGCTCTGGGCTGTCAGCACAGAGCCCAACGTGGGACTCGAACTGATGAACGCGAGATCATGACCTGAGCTGAAGTCGGACGCTTAACTGACTGAGCCACCCAGGTGCCCCTATTTTTAAAAATTTTTTAATGTTTATTTATTTTTGAGAGACAGAGAGAGCACAGCAAGGGAGGGGCAGGGAGGGAGGAAGACAGAATCCAAAGCAGGCTCCAGGCTCCGAGCTGTCAGCACAGAGCCCAACATGGGGCTCGAACCCATAACCCATGAGCTCATCACCTGGGCTGAAGTCGGACACTTAACTGACTGAGCCACCCAGGAGCCCTGGAAAATATCTTTTTTAAAAAAATGCTTTCGAAATATACATCAAATCACATTATCCTTCTAGGAGACTCTCTGGAGCCCAGACCCCTGGAAGGAGTAAAAGTAATCAATAAATTGTCCTTGATAATCTCTAGTCTGGGACTTTTGGACCAGGGAACCAGTCTCAAGCAAGGGACCTACCTTCTCCCTGGGCCCCAGAGCCACGCTGTCACGTCTTAGGTTTCTGAAAGAAGACCGAAGTGATAACCCTACACGGAGGAAAGAACATGTTCCGGTGCACAAAATACCTCCTTATGAGGAGTGAGGGTCAGCCACTGCACTAGAAACTGGCCAAATCCCAGCTAGATACTCTGAAACTGGCCTGGCCCCGGGGAGGGAGGAAGAGGGTGAGACCACTCAAGTTCACCTGGATGGAGGCCTGCAGGCAGGAGAGCCTTGAGCTCCTTTGCTATTTTCTCATTCTAAAACAATGCATCACATCTTGTGGTTGAAAGGAAGTTAAGTGGTTTTATTACTGATTTACAGACATGGTTAATTGCAATTTAGAGGGTAGGTGGTATTTATATTGTGCTGGATATTTCCTTTCTCAGAAACACAACATGGCATGTATCTGTATATACGTATCGCAACCTGCTGAGAAAATTGCTTCTTCTGCAGCCCAGAATCCGTAGCCCATAGTCTGAGACTATTCCCAGCACTGCAGCCCAGCCACACAATCTCCACTCTGTATGGGGATCTGAGGAGTCTGAATCTTCTCCCCCCACCCCCACCCCCACCCCTGCCTTCCTGCCACAGCATCTGAAACATCCACCATGGAAAGGCTTACACTGAGTTGGGAAAGCAAAATGAAATTCACCGTGAGCCGGAAGAGGGTAATACATCTAGTTGTGGTCCACTCAGTGTGACTTGCTTTAACAACTAAGCTGGCTTCTAATAATGTGAGGACACAAGACAGCGAGGAGGGAAAGTTCTGGTTTTGAGTGGAACCTGAACGTAATGCTGAACACCTGCTTGAATGACAGTGTTCAGACATCTGTTGGGTATATGGACTCTGCAATCAGAGTAACAGAATCGGAAACCTGGCACCACCATGGACCAGGGTAGTTAACTCCCCTTAGCCCCATTTACCTCACCTGCAAAATGGATGACTTCAACCACCATCACAAAGGATACCAACCAGCTGCATCGTCCATACAAATAAGACTCCATACGGGCACCTGGGTGGCTCAGCTGGTTAAACATTCGACTTTGGCTCTGGTCATGATCTCGAGGTTCGTGAGTTCAAGCCCCACATCAGGCTCTGTGCTGACAGCTCAGAGCCTGGAGCCTACTTCGGATTCTGTGTCTCCCTCTCTCTCTGACCCTCCCCCCCACCTCTCAAAAATGAATAAATAAACTTCAAAAAAAATTTTTTAAGAAAAATAAAAAGATAAAGACTCTGTACTACCAAAGTAGGTTACAACTCATTTTGCATGACTTGGCAATAGAAGATGCTAGCATGGTCAGGACACTAGCCTCTGTCACATTTTTGCTGATGACCTCAGATTAGTCCCAGGCCTGGCTCCAGAATTTGCAGGGCCCGCAAAATGAAAATGCAGACCCCCATGTTCAAAACCTTTTTAAGACTTGAAACGAAGTCCATGGCCCTTCTAAGCATGGGCTCTGAGCGACCGTGCAGCCGGCACACCTATGAAGAATAGCTCTCATTAGTCTTTTCTCATCGAGCACAGCCCTGGCTGCCTCAGGGTCCAGCTCGAGGACTGTCACTTGCAAGTCTATCATGTCAAAAGGAAAGTGAACAGCATGCTTTCCACCATCACATGGGTCTTCCCCATGCCTGCCTGGGCTACCTCTTGAGATGAACAACAGCTGACATATCAGCACATGTTGAAGAGAGAAAACTGTAATGACACAAAGAATGCACTTAGGATCTCTAATCTTACGCCGCAGACAGAAACCAGCCTCTTTTGATTCATATAAAGGTGCTTAAAGGTGCTTTAAGATTTCTTTTTTTTTTTTTTAACTGAACTATTTCAGAGTGTCAAATTATTCACGGACCTTTGCCGTGTCTCCAGTCCTCTCCTTAAAGCAGGAATGATCTTTCTAGTTATGACACCAACCAAAGCACCTGTGTCAGCATATGAAAAACTGAGAGAGCAGAGGCAATCCATCCCATAATCGGACATTGGGTCCTGCCCAGCTCCTATTTAGAAACTGACACTTCAGAACACAGGCTCACATAAATCCACTTTCTTACATAAATTATTGTTTGGCCAAGGTTGCACTAGAAAAACTGCCGTCTCTAACTTCCAAGAACGGCTCACATGCGAGCGGAGGACTCCCTGACTGTTACAGAAACTGCTCTTAAATTCATAAAACACGTAAGAGAAGTTTTTGGAAAATCCCTTATTATTCATGAAAGCCTTTTAGGGCTTCATTAATTCAGATGGGATAATCAGTTGTTGATTAGCCAGGTTGTTAAGCATCCATTGTCAGATGTTGATGGGGTGTGAGAAATTACATTTTGCATCCACCAAAGAGTCACCTGAACACAGTTAGCACTTCATCAGGTAAGGTTGCATCTTCTGGGGATAAATTGGCCAGATTTTTACTCCCCAGTCTTTTCTTTCATCTCGCAAGGTTTTCTGTATTGCAAAGCCCTCCTCATTCTGTTTGGTGGTTTATCTTGCCTATCTAAGGTCTAAAATATGTCAGAAGCCAACTTTGAAAGCTAATTGGTTACAGGTAAGTCAGATTTGTGCTCAGGGCTCTAATGTTACAGGAGCATTTTGTGTGTGTGTGTGTGTGTGTGTGTGTGTGTGTGTGTGTGCACGTGCACACACGCATGTATTGGTTTGGCTGACGGTTCTTGGCTAGAGCCTCTTCCATATTGTCAGCCCTTCAAATCCAAATGGTGTTCAAGTCCTCAAGAGGATTCTTCAGCAAGGGCTCCATCCACTTCCTTCCTTCCCGGCCCTTGTCTGGCCGTGGGAGCAGTATAAAGGCAGTGAGCATGGGGAGGACAGGCCCTGGAATCAAGGTTGGAAAATGTGACTCCAGTCCTGGTTCTGTTTTAGGAGAGGAAGTGACTGTCACCAGTAAACTGTTCTCAATTCCAGCAAGCCTTCATCTCCCTGACAATTTTCAGTTGATTTTTTTCTCCCTTTAACAACAGAGCAACATTAACATTTATTCTTTGTGCTGTGCCAAGAGTTGGAAATGCATTTCTATAAACATAAACTGGTCCTCAGACCTTATGGAGCTTCTGATCTGAGGGACAGGAAGCTTCCAAGGCTGTGAGGACACCCCATAATCACCAAATCTTCAAAGGAGGTTGTTTGTTTTTTACTCACGGAACTGTTCCAGGTGGTCAACACTATCAGACTCGGGCATGGCTGTGATGGTCACCAATGGACATGAATTCCCTCCCAGAGTCTGGCAGAGAACATCCTGGCGGATGTATACTTGCTTGGGGTTCACGCTTTTTTCCAGGATGTCAAGGTGAGTCTGGAGCAGAGACGAGGCAGAAGTGATAGTTATTCATGAAATATTTTTGACAACCACAATAGAAAACAGCAGCAAAGCTTATATTCATGTAACTCCCTATAGGCTGGAAGTACTTTTGTTCACTTAATGTGCCCGATATTGGGCATTAAGTGATTAAAAAGGGAGCTATTCCTACTAGCTAGGAGTTCAGGGAAGCTGAACAGGAAACAGTTTCTGCACATGTCTGTACCAAGGATATCTGTTTCCGAGTGGTACTGAAAGCAAGAGGGCAGGGCAGACAGCAAGCCTCTCATCACTAAGGCATATAAAGAATGTAGCCGCCACAAAAATAAAGCACACCCAGGGCACTATGAGACAGAGAGCTGCAGCGGCACAAGGAACATAAAGAGCATTGTGACCCATCAGAGGACAGTACAAAGCACAATCCAGGGTGGAATCCGAGGTGAAGAGAACAATGGCCTGGTAGTGATTAATTTTCCCTACCCTACCTTCCCATTCAAACACTCATTTAAAACACAGAAAGACACAGAAATGGAATAGTCATTGAAACTAAGACTCTTGGTCAACAATCTTTAAGACCTCTGACCATATTTTTGCCAGCTCGAACTGTGGGACTAATCAAAAAGAGGTGAAGAGACTTCCTCCCATCCACACAACGTACCCTGACAACGGCGATATAGTAACCTCAGTAACCAGAGGGAGAAGCTGTCCCCTTCAGCACAAGACCATCAGTGTACAAAAATTATCCTTCCAGCTGAAAAGATCAAGTTTTCACCACAATCAAGTTGGCCAGGGCCAAGGAGAAACTGCCCACCTTGTTCTTTTGAGAAATAACAAAAGAACATGATAATAACATGAAACAAATATGAATCCTATGAAAATATGTATAAAATATTCATAAAATATGTTATTAAAAGGGAGTAGTACCTTCAAAAGTAAAGGGTGTGTTTGTGTGAAAAGCATTCACTGTGGAAGTGGTAGGCAGACAAGTGGCTCCCCTAAAGATCCATGCTCTAATCTCTGGAATCTATAAATATGTTACCTTCCGCAGCAAAAGGGACTTTGCAGATATATTAAGGATTAAGTTCTACTTGAGATACAGATTTTCTACTGCATTATTCAGCTGGGGCCAATCTAATCACAAATACTTAAAAGCAGGGAACTTCTCCCATCTGCAGAGAGCCAGAGACAGCAGCACGAGGACTCAGGCTGTCATTGCTGGCTTTGAAGATGGAGGAAGCGGGTCAAAAGCCAAGGAACATGATGTCCTCAAAGAGCTAGAAAAGGATTCTTCTCCAAGAGCCTCCAGAAGGAACATAACCCCAACACCTTGATTTTGTCCTAGTGAGACCCATGTTGAACTTCTAACCTAAGAGCTATAAAGCAAAATAAAACAAAAGCTTATTATTTGAGCCACCAAGTTTGGGACAATTTGTTAGAGTAGCAACAGAAAATTAATGCACAAATAAAGAAGAAAAAGACTTGTCTAAATTAAGTAAAAATTTTAGCATCTGCGTAAAAGTAGACTAAAACCTATTGTATCCCATTGAAATATCTGAGTTGCAAGGAGAAAGAAAAAGTCCAAAGGAAAGAAAAGATTACCAGATGACTCAGTATGACCTTTCCTCTAGCCTCAGGAATAGCTGAAAATGTGACCCTGAGTCATACTTTCTTTACAACTGAAACCCCAAATCATCTACCTCCACATAGCCTACTGACTTTATTATCCCCTGTCTGCCTCAACATAACTTTACTAGTCTAGGAAAGTCTTGCCCAGGAAAATATAAATCACAAATAAATTTATTGTTCATTCCAGGAACATCTCATCAACTCTTCAACAGAAAGCAACAACTGATTCTTTGATTCAAGATGCATGGAGACCCTGTCCTCATGATTCTTGCCTTACAGTGTCCCCCAATCTTAAACCACTGTGTCATGATCTTTACCCAATGCTAGTCAAGCCCCCACATTTAAAAAAAAAACTTTATTTATTTGAGAAAGAGTACATATGCACACACCAAGTGGGGGAAGGGCAGAGAGAGAGGGAGAGAGAGAATCCCAAGCAGGCTCCATGCTGTCAGTGAAGAGCCCTAAGCAGGGCTCTAATCTACAAATGTGAGATTATGACCTGAGCCAAAATCAAGAGCCGGCACTCAACCAATTGAGCCACTCAGGTGCCCCTGAATAACTTTCTTTTAACAAGATTTAAAGACTTAATAAACATTTCACCTTTTCCCTACCCCTTTTGAGATATTATCAAGACCCTGTCACATTCTTCCTTGTGAAGTATATTAGTTTCCTCTCGCTAATATAACAAATTGCCACAAATTTAGTGGGCTAAGGCAACACAAATTTATTGCCTTATAGTTCTGGAGGTCAGAAGTCCAAAATGGACCTTACTGGGCAAAAGTCAAGGTGTTGGGAGAATTACACTCCTTCTGGAGGCTCTAGAGGATAATTCATTTCCTTGCCTTTACCAGAATCTAGAGGTCACCTGTGTTCCTTGCCTCATGGTTCCTTCCTCCATCTCCAAAGCCAGGGATCCATAATTCCCACCTCTGCTTTCATGGTCACATCCCCTCCTCTGACCCTGACTCTTCTGTCTCATTCCATCATGTTTAAGGACCCTTGTGATTACACTGGACCCAACCTGATAATCTAGGACAATCTCCCCATCTCAAGACCCTTAACTCAATTACACCTGCAAAATCTCTTGTACTCCATAAAGTAACATCATCACAAGTTTCAAGGATTAAGATGAGAACACCTTTGGCAGTTGGGGTGGGGGGAGCCATTATTCTGCCCAACACACAAAGGGAAGCAATAAACTCAGATTTCTCTTAGAAACGGATTGCTCTGGTGATATTTCTGGGACCAGAATTTGACACAGGATTAAGTAAAAGAATTAGAAGGAGCATGTCTATCCCAGATTCAAGAGAAGAATTCAACCAAGGCCCATGTCCCCAACCAAACCTTTGTACTTCATTCTTGTGATTGTTCATTGAGTAACGAGTACCAGGTAGTTTTGAGATGCCCTGTGCTGTTGACAGGGAGACAGTCACACCCCCCAGAGGAGGCAAGGTAAGTAACAAAGTGTACATACACAAACACACGTAAACCAAAAGGTCTATGCAGAAAGCTAGGTATGAACATGGAAGAAACCCCAGGGTTGATGGTTTTCCTAGGCTATGATCAGCTTCATCTCTCAAGACCACACATGTCCCTAGTTAAGAGTGACTAGGGCAAAAGAAGCCATGCCTGGAGTCTAGAGACCTTCACTGAGCCCTTTCTGTGTATGTTGTGTGGTTGTTTGTGTCCTTCTCAAGGATGAGTCAGCTTGGCTCTGGTAAAGCCTAGTCTTGTGTGTTTGCCAATCTAACTAAAATCAACACCATTACACCTTATTGAGAAGAATGGGGGGTTGCACCCTACAATGAAGATTATTTTTAAGTAGTAGGCATGTGCATTTGTGTGTGTGTGTGTGTGTAGATAAACCTATAAATGTACATAAATGTACATGCAAAAATTATCCTTGGGTCTTACTTCCTTCTGCAACACTAGATGCCAGAGGAAAAGGAATACTGCTTAGTGTTTGACAGTAGAAAGGATTGTTACCCAGTGAACCTACAACCAGCCAAGTGTTTGCTCACGTGCATATGTGGTACATTCACATGTGCAAAAGCTCGAAAGCACATCACCTTATCTTTCCTGAAAATAATAACTGGAAGACATACCGCCCCAAAATCAAACTAAGAAATGATATAATAGGACAGTCCAGTTACACAAGGCTTGAGTCTACACAACAATTGAAATATGGTTACTATGTAATACAAACATAAAAGACAAATATAATAATACAAATATAAAATAATAATACAATTACATGAAGCAAATATAAATATAATACAAATTAAATATATACAAATATAATAATGCCACCATAAAAATAATTATATAGGGAGAAAATACAGATTATCAAATCTTAATAATATCATCTGATTCTAAAATGAAATTAAAAAGAGATGTGCAAGGGAAAAATTAAGTAAAACAAAATATGAACTTTTTAAACTTTCAGACATAGTGATATTATATAATCTTTAAAAACGGAAAGGTAATATATCGAGATGACTAACAGGGTAGGCTCTTGCGTCAAACTGCCTAGAATCAAATTTGGGCTGTGGGTTCTGGAAAAGTTATGTAAATTCTGTATTAGCCTCTTTGTGACTCAGTTTTCTCATCTTTCAAATGTGTATAAAAATACCCACCTCAACCAGTGGTTGCTACTTAACCATATGCTATATGTGAAAAGTGCCTGTCATATAGGAAACACTCAATTTTACTTGTTATTTTTGATAGACAAGTAAAAGTTCAAATATGTTTTTATTAATTTATTGATCTATTTTTTTTAATTTGAGGAAGAGAGCATGTGAGCAGGGGAGGGAGAAAGAGGGAGGGAGGGAGGGAGGGAGGGAGGGAGGGAGAGAGAGGGAGAGAGAGAGGGAGAGAGAGAGAGAGAGAGAGAGAGAGAGAGAGAATCCCCAATAGGCTCCATGTTCAACACAGAGCCCAAAGTAAGGCTTGATACCATGACCCTGGGATCATGACCTGAGCCAAATTCAAGAGTCAGACGCTCAACCAACTGAGTCACCCAGACAGCCCCAAATATGTTTTTTTAAGAACAAAAAGGGAAACACTAGTTGAATTATAAACACTAAAGAGAAAAAAAATATGAGAGAAAATATGGTCGGTCCATGTTGTATAAGAAAGACAGTGGGGAGGGAAAGAGAGAGAGAAAAAGAGGAAGGAAGGACAGAAGGAAGAAAGAAAGGAATGAAGAAAGAAGGGGAAAGGAAGGAAGGAAGGGAGAATGGGAGAGGAAGGGAAGGAGGGAGGGAGGGAGGAAAGAAGTAAAAAAGGAAGGGAACAAGGGAGACAGAAAGAAAAGCAAAGAAGCATGGAAAATAGCATAAAATAAAAGTGATAGAAGGAACACCAAAAATTGTTATAAGTAAAGATTAAACATCCTTATTAAGTGACAAAACCTTTTAGATTCATTTTTTTTAAATCCCATTGCATACTGTATATAAGAAGTACTTTCAGAGAAAGAAAAAAATACATAATGTGTATGAAAACACTCCTAAATTATCTATTTTGTTTGCCTCCACTAAAATATTTTAGGACAGAAATACTGAAACGTAAAGAATAAGCAAACATAAATTAAAGCAGGCACGGTGATAGTAATATATGACAAAGTCATATTTAAGACCAAGTACGTTAAAAGGGATTTAAAAATCTTATATTGATAAAGGGCAAAATTCACAATGAACATATAAAACTCATAAATCTTAAGAATCAAGTAACATAGACTGAAATATAGAATGCAAAAACAGAAGAAGGAGAAAAATAGTACAATGAGTGGGAGAGTCTTTAAGAAAGTGTTGAATAAATCACTTCCACAAAAACAATGATATACAGCATTTGAACAATACTGTTTTTATAGGTAAATGTCAAATTTTGTCTTTACAGAGAGCATTATTTTTTTTCTTTTTCTCAAACATCCTCAGAACTGTAACTAAAATTAATCATATACAGGGCCTTTTAAAAATTCCCTAAATTGGGGTGCCTGAGTGGTTCAGCCATTTAAGCATCCAACTCTGGATTTTGGCTCAGGTTATGATATCATGGTTTGTGAGTTCGAGCCCCATGTCAGGCTCTGTGCTGACAGAGCAGAGCCTGCTTGGGATTTTCTCTCTCCCTCCCTCTCTGCTCCTTCCATGTCTCTCTCTCTCTCTCTCTCTCTCAAAATAAATAAACTCTAAAAAAAAATGTAAAAAATAAATACATAAAAATAATGTTTTAATTAAAAATAAAAATGCCCTACAGTTTCCCCCCAAAAGTAGAAATTGTACCAACTACATTATCTGACAATTCAATTAAATTAGGCATATGTAAAAATGGTTTGAAATACAGCAAAAGTCAAACTGTTAGGGAATAGAAAAATATCCTCCTGAAAGAAGGCTCATGGAGGAAATTCATGTATGAAAAGGAAAATCAATATTAAATCAGTGTAATTAAAGTCCTGGTAAGAGAAATGGACATCTGGTCTCCTGGGAAAGATGGCACAGGACAAGAATGGAAATGTCCCTTTCAGAATGTCAGCCATGTCTTGCCATCCCAGTAAAGGGAAATTGTAGAAATTTAGTTAAAAGAATGAATACAGTTGTGTGAGTTCAGATGATACTCTCTGATCATAAACAAATTCTTCTAATCACTTTCATAAGTTGCTGGGTGAAAGCTGCTCCCAGTATTGGTTATTATTGAAATCTGGACGGAGCAAAACCCATCTCATGATTACTCTCAAGATTCCAGGCCCCCAAACTTGGAAAGCAATATTCTCTTCTGCAGCATCTCCCCAAAATGTGTTCTGCAGGACATTACTAAGTGCTGGGGGGTGGGAAGGGAGGTGGAGGGACAGGAAATTCACAGCCAAAGCACCCGGAACATGGTGAGTTAAAGAAAATGATAACATTTTCATGGCTGCAAAACTTTTCAGATTCTTTTTTTTATTTTTATTTTTTAACGTTTATTTATTTTTGAGACAGAGACAGAGCATGAACGGGGGAGGGTCAGAGAGAGGGAGACACAGTATCTGAAACAGGCTCCAGGCTCTGAGCAGTCAGCACAGAGCCCGACGCGGGGCTCAAACTCACAGACCGTGAGATCATGACCTGAGTCGAAGTCGGACGCTTAACCCACCAAGCCACCCAGGCGCCCCTCAGATTCTTTAAAACAACAATATCCTGGAGCACCTGGATGGCTCAGTTGGTTAAGCGTCAAACTCTTGGTTTTGGCTCTGTCATAATCTCATGGTTTCGTGAGTTCAAGTCCTACACCAGGCTCTGCACTGGCAGCGTGGAGCCTGCTTGGGATTTTCTCTCTGCCTCTCTCTCTGCTCCTCCCCTACTTGTGCTGTCTCTATCTCTCTCAAAATAAATAAGTAAACTTAAAAAAAAATAAAACACCAATATGCACTGTAAACTTAGAAGAAAAAGCAGTGAACAGTGTTTCATGAATTTATGTGACCAATAAATTCTTTTTCTCTAAAGATCACAGGATCCTGGAATGCTATAGAATATGCTTTGGAAAACATGGTCTTTGCTGAACTGCTTCTATGAGGATTTTTTTTTCGTTTGACATTTCATTATGGCTACAAGGGTCCTCATAGGCATGGGGGAGCCTTCTCAACACAAGAACTGACCATCGTTCTGCAATGTCACAATGTTACAAATAGGCCACAGCTCTTTGGTGTCTGATGCCAAATCTAAAAAATAATAATAATAATAAAATCTAGATTTTATAAATCATGTAACCTGCTTCCCAAAGCAGATTTGGAGGCAGGTTGGTCTACTACAGAAGTCATCAAACACAATTGAGTGTGAAAGAAAAAAGTGAAAAGAAGGGTACCTGGGTGGCTTAGTTGGTTAAGTGTCCAACTGTTGGTTTAGGCTCAGGTCAATACCACAGTTCATGAGTTCAAGCCCCATGTCAGTCTCTGCACTGAGAGTGCAGAGCCTGCTTCAGATCCTCCCTCTCCCTCTGCTCGCTTGCTCTCTCTCTCTCAAGATAAATAAATAAACTTTTTTAAAAAAGTAAAAACTAAAAGCACCATTGTGCCCATGAATAAAGCCCTTCAAAACAGCATCACCTTACAGACAGCAGCTACACTAATGGTGAGCACTGCATAATGTACAGAGATGTCCAATCACAATGTTGTATGATGAAATTAATGTTGTGCGTCAACCATACTCAAATAACAAAAACAACACTGTGGCCTTAGCATGTCCCCCAGCAACAAATGCAGGAGGAAGCAAAATTTCAAAGTTTTCTTCTCCTATGAATTCTCTGTTAAATGTTTGATTATTCTATTTTTATGATTAATAATATCACAACTCAACAATGCCTACCATCTTTTAGCTTAAGCTCATTTTCTTGTAAGCGAGGTTTTTCATGCAACCATCTCCCCGAATCCCCTCATTGAAATCTCTGTTCTGTTCCACCTGTCCCCAAATATGTAACACCTCTACCCTTAGGGCATGATTCTGGCTCCAGTCATACAGAAGACTTCCAGAAGTAAACCACCTATAAACTTCTGTGGGATTTCCTTTTGTAGAAATGGCTCTGTATTGTTCTCCAGAAAATGGTTTTGAGGTGAATGTTCCCATCTCGGATCCAGCAGGGCCACATGTAATTGGACATGGCTGGGATAAATGATGAGAGAAACAAGGCTTCTGAATGCATGTGCCAACAACCAAGTATAATCACAGCCCCACAGAAGCCACAGGGGTGGGTTTCTTTACAAAAATGGGAATGAGTTCAAGGCAATTACGGGACCCCCTGAGAGGTTGTCTTCTTAGAAGAAAATCCTACCTCTCCATGAAAGACGCCAGGCTGATAAGGTAGGCTGCAGCCTTATGGGCGCCTCTCCACAGGAGTCTTCTGCTCCCCTTCTCCTTTAAACTTCCAGAAAAGACTTCACTTGACCTCAGCAGGTTACCCCGCAATGGCTATTGATAAGGTGAGAAGTACCCGCACTGAAAATCATTCATTTGTCATTGTTATCCCCTAAACAGCTGTACTCTCTGTGCCCCTAATTCAGAAGAAAGCTCACCCCTAAGGAGATGGCCTATTTTATTTGTATACAGACTAGTTCTCAGTTGTCACTTAAATACATTCATCGGAGACTGGAAGGTCTCTCAGCACAAGAGAAGGAGAGATGACACGTATAAGCTAAATAAGATCCAGACAGCCTGCTGCAGGAGGGCTCTAATGGGCTCTGTCCAACTGCCCCAGCCCGCCAGTGCCTCTCTCTCTACATTAAATGGACTTGCTTTAAGAAGGAAGAGAAATGCTTTGTCTCTAGGTGTCTGCTCATAGATTTGCTGATTAGAAAGAAAACATGAATTTCAGATCCTTTTCCCATTAAAAATAAATGAAGTTATATTACTTATGATTTGGAAAAGAGAGTAAAAAATAATCACTTTGATCAATTACCCTAAGACAACCATAAGTAGCCTTGGCATTTATTTCTTTGGGGTCTTTTATTTGGATTTTTTACATAATTTTAATTTTATTATGTTATGGAATGGGTATCTTCCCATCAGCCCAATGGAGAAAATGATCACGCATCATTATCAAAAAGGGACTAAATGCCCTGATGCTTACCATCTAGTATTGCTTGCTACGCGCCCATACTTGGCTAACACTTTCCATGTATCAAGTAACTCAGCCTTCACAATAACCCACGTAGTAACTGCTTTTATATTCTGCACCCTTTTAAAAGACTGTGCAAATATATTCTAATTCTCTCTTTTCTTTCCTTCTCCCACTCTCTTTTTCTTACCCTACACTATACTCTATTTAACCTCTGAGAACAATGGTGGGAGCACCAGCCACCATACATGTGTATGTCTGGTGAAAAACCACGCTCAAACTTTTGGAAATTTAAGCTCTCCCAACATATGGACCCTACTTATGATCACCTTTTTATCTCTTGCCAACTCATACAGTTATAAATTCCCAGTGAGATCCTGCTTCCTTACCCTCTAAAATGTCCATGAGAAACTCTCTTGGGGCCCCATTGTCAGCCAATACTACTGGCTACCTAGGGGCAATACACAACATAATCCAGATACTTTAAAAAGTATTGTGAACACTTGAACCATCATTGCA
This sequence comes from Neofelis nebulosa, assembly GCF_028018385.1. Classification (NCBI taxonomy): domain Eukaryota; kingdom Metazoa; phylum Chordata; class Mammalia; order Carnivora; family Felidae; genus Neofelis; species Neofelis nebulosa. The sequence goes on from NC_080788.1 coordinate 9,481,258, forward strand.
ATTATTGACAGCTTGATATGGATGATTAAAATAGAATTCCATTTGCTTGCTTCATAATTATATCATTATATTTCTTTCTTTTTGCTTTATTTTAATATTATAATTTGGACAATTATCCAACAGAGTTCCTGGCAAGCATCTGGAAGATATCAATTTGAAAGAACTAAATGCTAATTCTCTTATTATAAGAGAATAATAAAGTTTTTTAAATTGCAAAATTGTATTCATGTTGAAAAACATCCAATACACATGTCCTCCACTATAAAAATGTCTGTAATTATTAAACATACTCCATATTATAAGAGATTTACAAATTGTGAATTCCACATAGAAATGTATTTTCCACCCCTCAGCATAACCCCCAAGTAACATGCAGTTAATTCTGCCCTTGGGGTATCATTCACATTTAATTTATCACTGATCTGTTGGAAGAAAAACTATTTCTCCCTAGGATGTGTCCAAAAATAAAAATGACTAGTTTGTACTATGGAATGTACTCATTGTGTCCAGGATGGGAGGAAGTAGATTTTAAGAGAAGTCATAGAGTCAATTATTGTGTTAAACCTAGAGAGAACAAAGACCATGCATTATTGGAAATGTAAAACCCAAAAGTGACTATATGCACTTTTCACTTTCAGGTAACAGATGTCTTTCTTACTCTGTTCTACTCATTTAGGAGAAACGATAAAGTGTCCCTTTTCCTTTGTCTCTTTTTCATTAACTCTCCTCAAACTTCCCCAGTGGGAAAAGATTCCCAGTCAATAGGCTAAGCCACAAGCCAATAAGCATCAATTCACAAGATCTCTCTTTCCCTCTCATCAAGATCAAGTAACTGGGAGGGGAGGGGGTTCCTCTTTTCTTGTGTTTCTGTCCCCGACTCAAGACAAAATTATCTCCCCACCATTGACTACTGATTCCTAAGCTATTGGTTGATTGTAAACTTCAGACCCTGTGGTCTGACAAGAGCACAAAAGGTCAGTGGACCCTAAAGGCATAAGCTGTGACGTACAATAGTTGTAGTAGCTACGCTTTTATAGGTACACGCAACCACCACGTTGTGTGGTTGTACAATCTCTGATAGTTGGGTTCATGTCATCAACCCACCGCTTTTAGTTGATACACCTAGTGCCATGGATATGGTTTAGCTGGATAGTGTTGTTCCCCAAACACAGTCCCATTCTCATCTCAAGATGCTCTGACAGGTCCTGGTGAGGTGCCAGCTGGCTGGTTCAAGACCTGACACTTTTTCAGGCAGGGCTTGACTGCATTTGGCATCTTACTTTAAGTTACACACTTCAAAACAACGTACAGGCACCTCACAAGAACCCATCAGAGCATCCTGGGATAAGAATAAGACTATGTTTGGGGCAAATGCATGGTTCAGTTGGTTAAGTGTCCAACTCTCAATTTCAGCATATGTCACGATCGCACGGTTTGTGAGTTCAAGCTCTGCACTGGGCTCTGCATTAATAGTGAGAAGCCTACTTGGATTTTCTCTCTCTCTGCCCCTCTCCTGCTCGCATTTTAAATACATACATACATACATACTTCAGGGAGAAAAGAAAAAGAATGGGACTGTGTTTGGGGAACAACACTATCCTGCCGTACCACATCCATGGTACTTGGCATTGCAGATAAAAACCATGGGTTCATGACTTGAACTCAACCATCATACATTATACAATCATACAACTTGATACTATGTGTGCCTGTAAAAGTGGACTGTGGTTGTACATCATAGCAGGGAAGGACACTGATCTGATCCCAGAATAGTTCTTCTGAGTTTCTCCTACACCTCTTCTACAGTCAAGTAGAAGGGCACAGGAATAGCCTTCAAAGGCTGGTGCTCTGTTCCCTGCCTGGCCACTAGCTAGATGTGGGGTGTCTAGGCCTCCATGTTTGCATCTGCAAATGATAAGGGTAAATTAGACAATTTCCCAAACCGCTTCAAGCTCTCAAGTCTTATACTGACTGCCACTGAGAATCACATCAGAGTCTAAGATATCCCAACAAGTTTAAAGAATAGTGTCCAGGACCCATGGATTGTTCCCCCAATAGGAAAGGCAAACACACATGTAAAGAGGAATCCCCTTCCTCAGTTGACTGTTCGCATGCAGAGCCTCTCAAGCAAGACAATAAATGCAACTGTTGAAGGGGCTCATGAATCTTGCCTGCTCTAGGTCCCCAGAGGCAAAAACCATGTTTTATAATAAACATAGCTTGTTACAGCATAGCTCGTGACGCACATTTCTTGGATTAACTTCTTGAGATCTCTAAGTGCGATACACAAATAATACGAGTTGTGTATCTTTTGCAATCTGGAAAACAGTAAAAATCTCTCTTTAGGCAAGACAACATATGGGGAGAAGGGCAGATACACTTTCCCGAAGCAGTTAGCCAAGTGGTTTAAGATATGCCTTCTCGATGGAGGAAAACTTTCATTTATACCTGAACATTTCTTTTGAAGGCAAGGATGTTCTTGGTTATTACCATTTCCAACTCCTTATCACAGCCTTATGATGAAAATGCTCATCCTTCAGGCTAAGTAGTAGATACACTTACACATAAAACACATATTATTATAAATCTGCTTATAACATTTTGCATTAACACAGAGGATGAGAGTGCTTTATAGAAGATACTTTTAGCTCGTTAATCCTCAGGGGAGCCATGAAATTGCTGGGGGGAAAGGGACAGTTTGCCAACTTTTCCAAATGACATCAAAATGCATGGTTTCAGTAGTTTGCTCAAATTTGTCTACGGAAACTTTGTCAGAGCCTTACAGAATGCAGGGATGCTAACCTCAGGTTTGGACTGACGGACACCACAGTCCTCTCATAAACAGATTAAGGCCCTTGTCTACAGTGATTCGGCATTCATTTCGTCCACCCCGGATCCTCCCAGCGCCTCCCACCATGGGAGCCACTGACGAGAAAAGCCTAAGTTGCTGTTTGCTTGTGGGCGCAAGGAGTGTCCCCTAGCTTCATCTTTACGCTTTCATCTTCTGCTCCCTTCCTCTCCATCGGGGGACGTCCTTCAAATCTGCCTCTTGGCTGACCTTATGGTTTTTACTCCCATTTCAACCGGATAATCTCACTCCAGTCTCATGACTGCATCCTTCTTAAAGACAGAGTCCCCTGTGAAATGGCCATGCCTCCTGACCATGCCATGCCCACGAGGAGCACTGTGTGCTACTTGGGGCTTCAGAACATCACTGGTCATGCCCCCAGCCTCCTGCTCTGCCCAGGGAAGAAGATGGCACAGATATCAAGCCACCAAGTTAGGGACAGCAAAGCCTGGCTCCCCTAGGAAGGTAACAGCTTCCCAGGATGTCAGGGTCTCCTGAATGTTTCCAGGGAAACCTCAAAGAGCCTCTTCAGCCCGGCTGGGGTGCTACTGTCAAGAGGAAGTTACCATGAGGGCAGTATAGGTGTAGGGATAGTGGTAGGCCAGGTAGCAGGCGTCCTCATTGTGGGGGAAGTTGACCACAAAGGTGAGGGTATAAAAATGCTTCTGAGATGCTCCCCCTGTGACAGCAGTGCTCTGGCGATAATGATTTCTAAAAGAGAAAGGAGAAGAGAGAAGATGAGGGAGAGGTTCCAGATGCTATAAACCTCTCATGTTATATACTGGCAAAATGTTCTTCATTTGAACCACTACGTGGGTGAAATTTAAAAAGCAGAGAAACTGCCGGGTCATGAGCCAAATCAGAGCGTCTAGGCAGGTCCATCTGTCTCCTGATTGTGACATACATGCCATGAGCCTTTCCTTGCTGTGTCTGAAAATGAAGCCTATAGAGTCACTGAGCTAGAAAATAGATATGTGAATAATTCTGAGTATCCTAAGGTGCTATGGCAGACATACACTTTATTGCTCCAATGTGGGTTCCCCAGGCCCCTGCCTCTCCCCAGATCCCATAGAGTACAGCCTGTCTTTCCCTTCTGCCCACCAAGTGAGTTTATTAGTAACCACTGCTACATATTGAGTTCCAACTTGACACTTAACACATATCACCTCATGTTATCCTTGCAACAACCCATTCTGTGGGTGAAGAAACAAAAGCTTAGAAAAATTAATTTGTCAAAGATTGCAAGGATAGCAAGTGGCCAATATGGGACTTGAACCCAGATCTGTCTGTCTGCAAAGCTTTGGTTCTTTCCACTATACAATACTTGCCTCACAAAGGAATACATTTGTCACCCCAAATGTGATTTGGCTTCTTATAGCTTCAGAGTACACATTTTCCTTTGTCAAAGACGAAGAACCAATTTTGATACTTCAGAGAACAGTATCAAAGTAAATTGCACCCAGCAGTACATTCCGAGCATATTTTCCCCACACGCCGCCAGTTATGCCCGCGCCTTGCCTGTTGATGCTGAGACAGCTGTGCAGGCTTTCCTGAGAAATGTTATCATCAAGACCACATTAAGATGCAAAATACACCCGGACACCAAAAGATGTAATCCCACCTTTGAACATTTACAATGTTGGCTTACTTGTCCGTTGGGCTTTTGGGTTTTATTGGGGGAAAAGATGGGGAGAGGGAAGAAATAGCAGGTAATGAATCTCTGTTCTTGCAAAATGTAAAAATCACAGATTATTCTTTCTGGCTTTTTGCTACCTACATGCCACCCTCCACCAAAAAAAAAAAAAAAAAAAATCAAGCAAACACTAAAGAAAGAAACAAAAAACCTACTGTCTTATTTCTTGTGGTTTTGTGGTTTTTCAATATTTCTAAAACTAGGAATGGTAGTCCCACAAACTATGCCCTGCACATTCCTCTTTCCTCAGCCTCTGCCAGCACAGCTCCCTGGAGCCCTCATTCTAGGGACAGAAGATACCCCCTACAGTATAAGCCCCAAGTCATTCTCCCTATAGCTCTTTAGCATGACATTAATAGAACCCCCCTCCTTTGTGACTACAGCCTTAGAAACTTCCACAAGGCATCTTCACCCATGATGCCATCTGGGTCTTGATACCTAATTGGGTCTACTTTCTCCATAGTTCCCCAAGGTTCTGTACTTTCTCCAGGGTCAAGGCTCTGGCTATTAGAAAGTATGTGAAGAAGCAGATGAAGGCTCAGAAAGCACACAAGCCACATATGCTCTACCTTTTATGCTCTTTCTGATTTCACTCGTAAAAGGCTCCATTGCAAATGCTCGTTGGGTCTACACCCAGCTGAACAACGGGTACTGATCAGTTACACTTCTCCACAACAGAAGAACCAAGTGAAATGAAATGAACCAGTCAAAATGATCAAAATGTTGACAACCAATCAAAATGCGGATGAGTGTTTCACCTGAGAGAATACACATATGTGAGCACACACCTGTGCTCACATATGCATATTCGTGAAGGCAAAGTCAGGTGGAAGCAAACACCTAGTGCCTTCCCAATACCAAGATTTTTGCCTGCTAACACTAGAAACAGAACCTGCATCTTTCCTCGGGTATAATTGATTTCCCTGAGGGCCAACAGGGGTGGTCTCCTTGCACATGAACCTTGCTTCTTTGTATACTTCCCACTGTGCTATTAAATACACTGAAGTCACATGACATGCGCACACATGCACACGCACGCACACACACACACACACACACACACCTGCTGTAGCTTGGTGGGCAAGATTCTCATGGGCAAGACTAAATGCTCCCCATCGATGAGCTGGCCCTCCCCATAATGGTTGCAGACTGCTGGGATTTAAGAAAAAATGGGCATTACCCCACTTACAATGAGTTTCTGTTAAAGGAGATTCCATTACAACCCTGGTTTGGGGGTCTAAACCCTAGCTGAACCTAAAGCAAATGTCACCTCCCCACTGGAGTCTCCTGGTGGCCATGCTGCACCAGGAGATGACTCTACCAATAGCAAAAACTTTCCTCTTCAGGGACCTCCACACTTTCCCAAGATCACCCTCTTCATAGTGACATGTTCAATAAATGTCTAAAGTGAAACACTTGGCTTGCAACAATTCAATCTGTCCATGATAAAGTTAGATTCTAAGCACAAGTCATTTTTGTTTCCCCAGTTATGATGAGAATATGCTGGGGGGTATTTGCAAGGTAGTAACATTCATCCTTTATATTTTAAGTGGTTCCCAAGCTCTTCCTTTGTACGGAAGACCCTTTCCCTCTTCTTCATTCAGACTATGTCTTCCTTCAAGACTCAACCCAAGGGTTTCCTCTTCCAAGAAGTCTTTCCTGATTATCTGCCCTTTTACACACTTCTTGCCACACTCTGTCTCTCCCTCACTGCTAACACTTTATGACAGGGATTATTCTTATCCATTTGTGTATCTTCATGTTTGGCATACCACCTGGACAGAGCAGCTGTTCAGTTGAGTCTGTAGAATAAATGGACCTATAAGACTCCAGGAGTAGTAATTAGAATGCCTAATATATTTCACCTCTAATCCTACTGGTATCTTTTTAAGGTAAGTGTTGCTATCCACACTCTACAGATGGGCAAATTGAGGATCACAGAAGGTAAGCATCTTGAGCAACTCCACACAGAAAGCTTAGTAAGCAAGACTCAACCCCATAAGTGGGCTTACTCCAAAACCAAGATTTCTTTTATTGTATCACCTGTCTCTTGGGAATGGATAAGAAGACAAGAAGTCTTTTGGCCCAATTCAGCAAGGAAGAATGTGAAGTTTGGTCTTCATAAATTAGGGCTGCTTATAAACTTAAAGTCTAATGTAAGAGAAGGAATGTAAACTAAAGCAGATGAGAGCTCATGAAAATGAAACAGATCACTGACTCTTTAAGTCACTGGTGCTGCTAAAAAGTTTCTACTAGTTATGAGCAACTGCTGACATTCACTGAACATCTACTATGTACCAAACACTGTTCTCAGCTTTCTACACACATTTTTCCTCATTTCATGTACTCCTCGGAGCAGCTCCATGGGGGAGATGCCATTATTGTCTCCATTTTATAGATGGGGAATCTGAGATTGAGGTTGGAAAAACCTGCCCCAGGTCATACCACTCACGAGTGGTAGAAGTTTGATTCCAAGAACTTTCTCTTCTTGATCTGCTCTTTGAGATGGAGAAGAAGCCTGGTGAAAATCAAGTGCATTCTCAGATTTGCTGGATCCTCGATAGGTCCTGTTGGGTCAAAGATGACCCAGGATTGGATCGAGCCAGTTATCCCACACTTAAAACGCTTTGCTTTTCCAGCCCCTGAACCATTTGTCTTAGGAAGAATCTGCACTTTTATAATCATAAAACCTTCAATGAAGCAAGAAGCAAAGTACACAAATGCATACTTGCGAACTCAATCTATTTCCATTTGTACTTAAAAATATGCCGGGAAGTCATTTTTTTTTTTTCCTGTGGATGCATGAAATGAGCAAATGCCAAGATACAGAGGGAAGTAGATAATCTTATAATGGCGCTGGCTCTGTTTAACATGGGTGCATCATTTCAGTTAACAGGGTCTAATAAGGCAGAGCAGCCATGCCACCAGCTTCCCCGTGTCCACAGCGTTACTAATATTCCCTCCAACGCCAAGTCTCCTTCCTGAGATCCCTCGGAAGGATGCACAATGGCAGAGTTCCTGTATGACATTCATCTTCATGAGTGAGCTGTTCCATCTCCTCTCAAGAGCGGAGATAAATGTCAGAAGAGATCAGCTGTTGTGTATTACACGGCCACTCAGAGCACGCCGCTTCCCTCCCTCTGCCCTTCGGCACCAAAATTACTTTAGACCTGAGCTGGGAAAGAATTCGAAAAGGTGTGAGGCTGTGTACGTTAGAGGGAGAAGCAGGCCGCAGGGAAGTAAATAAAGCAGAAACAGAAACCGTCCTTGCTTACTTTTATGGAAGGCATGGAAAAAGGAGGCTGCCCTTTTATGCCCTGCCCCCGCCCCTCACCAAGAATCCCTTTTATTTTCTGGCCTACTGGTCTGCAAGGTGGGTGGGAGAAGGGGATGAGATAGAGGAGGAGAGGGTATTCTGTGGTGGGGAGCAAATTAGTCAACTGTGCATAGGAGAAAATATTAGAATTTTTCCTTCAGTGTATTATGATCCAGATACTAAGAAAGAAACTCAGTGGTCTGAGGTTTAATACAGTGACAGACACTACTGTCCTTATGGCGTCCAAGTCAACTTCATGGGATGAATAGTTATAAAACCAATTTCAGTAGAGCAATCTTATCCATTCTTGTTTTCCAGGGCTGGAATATGCACACCACATTACATCTTACACCTACAGATTCATGTGTCAGGATGGCTGTATGGGAAGAGTTCCACACTTCCCTCATTCTTTTACTTTTAACTTCTGGCAACGTAGTGAAGTTTGCAAAAGCCTACCTTAGATTTATAGATTATATTACCTAAATTAAACTAAACCTCACAATACAGACTATCAGGGTTTTTTTAATTCTGCTTAGAAGCCACAGATTGATAGTAATATTAAATTTTAAGCACCAAGGGCCCAAAATACGAGAGAATGGACATGGCCAGTACCTCGTACTTTTCACACTGGCTCTTTCTCAAAGATTCTTATTTGTATAAAAACAAGCTAAAGACATCTGGGGAATTAATCAAAATCTTTTTAAAATCACGCCAAGGGTTACTGATAATAGTATTTTCCATGGTTAACCCTAAGGGTATAATATATCCTGAGTTATCAATAGCATAAAGATACAAAAACTATGGAGGAGCCAAGATGGAGGAACAGCATGGAAGTTGTTTGTGTGTCTCGCGTCCATGAAATACAGCCAGACCAACACTGAACCATCCTACACACCTAGAAAACTGATTGGAGGATTAACACAACAATCTCCATAACCGGAAGCACAGAATGCAGCAGGTATGTGGCACGGAGAGGTGAGTTTGGGGAGCAAGAAGACGTGAAGGGTAGGGAACCGCTTTTTCAGGGGAGAGAGGATGGAGACTGGGGAGCGGGGGGGGGGGGGGGGGGAAGATATGGGAAAAGCATCCCTCCCCAAAAGCAGCTGGAGAGAAGGTGGAAAATTGGAAACAGCCGCAGGGACTAAACTAAAAAGGGAGAAAGAAGAAAGAAGAAATGAGAGGGTTTTAATTCCATTAAGACTGTAAACAAGGGGAGCGCAAAGACTGCAACTCCGCAGCTCGATACCTGGTGGTGCTCTGGTGGGAAGGGTGAATCCCCAGGAGCAGAGTGGGGTCCGGGAGGTTCTCAGGCCACGCGGGGAAAAGCGGTTCCACTGCCGGAAGGACATTCGGTAGAGACTGTTGAAGCCACCCGGTCCCAGCAGACCCCAGAAAACGGCCACATTCGCTGGTGCTGGGGCAAGGTCATTAAGGGTGGAGCCTGGTGCCAGGCGTGTGTTGTGATTCTCCATAATCCCTGAGACGGTGCTGCTACACTATCTCTCGAACTTTTTCTGGGGCGGGCTGGCACCTGGCCGCAGTCTCGGGGCACCAGCAGCAGCAGGGTCCGGCAGGCGTTCCTGGGTGCAGCCGACATTCGGCCATTGCTCCGTGAGACCCTCCCGCAGAGGGGCGGACCAGGTCAAAGCCGCAGTCCTTCGGAAGTAAGGGGCCGGGGAAAACAGCCGCGTCTGAGACAAAACTCAGGAGAGAGGTACGGCCTGGGGCCTGGTCACGGAGAGGGAAAAAGCGGGGAGTGGACTAAAGCTGAAGACAGAGGAGGAGCGCGCGACTGCTGACCCGGGAGAACAGACCAGGTGGCTGAGTGGAGGCATTTTCACCGCTCCAGCGCATGTGCATACGCTTACGCACACGCACCTAAGAGCGCGGCAACACTCCGCCCCAGTAGGCTAGCAGCGCCATCTAGTGGAGAGCGGAGCTGTTACACTGAGCCCCGCCCAACCGGGCCGACTTCACTCTTGAAGAACACAAGTCTCACCGCCGGCTTAGTTTATGGACCGTAAAGAGCTACGTACACTGACTTCTAGGGGAAAATGAAGCAATTTCAGTCCTACTTCAATCTGTTAGCAGGTTCATCTATTCAATTTTCTTTCTTTTTTTTTTACTATTTTCTTTTTCTCTTTTACAATTCTTTTCTTGAATACAGAAAGAGAAAAAATTCATTTTTATTTTCAATTTTTATTAAAAATATTTTTCTTTAATTTTTGTTACTATATTTTTTACTTTTGTCTAAATTTTTTCAAATTCTATTTTACTTCTATCATTTTATTTTAGCCTACTTCAGTGCATTCAACTTTCCAAATTTTTAAATAATTTCTGTTTTTTTCCTTTCTTTTTTTTTCTCTTTTTCATTTTTCTTTTTCTTGAATGAAGAGAAAAACTTCATTTTTACATTCAATTTCTATTAAAAATATTTTTATTAATTTTTATTACTATATTGTTTCCTTTTATGTAATTTTTTTCAAATTCTATTTTCTTGCATCATTTTATTTTAGTCTACTACAGTGTATTCACTTTTTTCAAATTTTCAAACGATTTCTTTTTTCTTTTTTTCTTTTTTTATCTTTTTTCTCTTTTTCATTTCTTTTTTCTTAAATACAGAAAAATAAAAAATTCATTTTATTTTTGTATATTTCTTCAAATTCTATTTTACCCTCATCATCTCATTTTAGTCTACTTCAGTGAATTCATTTTTTCAAATTCTCAAATGGTTTCCTTTTTTTTCTTTCTTTTTTTCTTTTTCTTTTTCATTTCTTTTTTCTTGAATACAAAAAAAGACAAACTCATATTTATTTTTAATTTTTACTACAAATATTTTTCTTTAATTTTTTCTACTATATTCTTTACTTTTGTCTATATTTTTTCAAATTCTATTTTACCCCCATCATCTAATTTTAAGCTACTTCAGTGTATGCATTTTTTCAAATTCTCAAACGATTTCCTTTTTTTTTCTCCCCCCCCCATTTTTTTTCTCTAATCTTTCAAACCACTTTCAACACCCAGACCAAAACACACCTAGGATCTAGCATCATCTGTTGAATTTGTGTGTGTGTGTAATTTTTAATTTTAATATTTTTTTAATTTTAATTTTTTAATTTCAATTTATCTACCTTATTAATTCCTTTTCTCCCTTCAAAATGACAAAACGAAGGAATTCACCCCAAAAGAAACAGCACAAATGAACGACAGCCAAGGATTTAACCAACACAGATACAAGCGAGATGTCTGAACCAGAATTTAGAATCACAATAATAAGAATACTAGCTGGAGTCGAAAACAGATTAGAATCCCTTTCTGCAGAGATAAAAGAAGTAAAAAATAGCCAGAATGGAATTAAAAATGCTATAACTGAGCTGCAATCACAGATGGATGCAGTGGCGGCAAGGATGGATGAGGCAGAACAGAGAATCAGCGATGTAGAAGACAAACTTATAGAGAATAACGAAGCAGAAAAAAAGACGGAGATTAAGGCAAAAGAGCACGATTTAAGAATTAGAGAAATAGGTGACACATTAAAAAGGAACAAAACAGAATCATAGGGGTCCCAGAAGAGGAAGAGAGAGAAATAGGGGTAGAAGGGTTATGTGAGCAAATCACAGTGGAAAACTTTCCTAACCTGGGGAAAGACACAGACATCAAAATCTGGGAAGCACAGAGGACCCCCATTAGACTCAAAAAAAAAAAACAAAAACAAAAACAAAAAACAAAAAAAACACAACCATCAACAAGGCACATCATAGTCAAATTCACAAAATATCCACGCAAGGAGAGACTCATGAAAGCAGCAAGGGAAAAAAGTCCCTAACCTACAAGGGAAGACAGATAAGGTTTGCAGCAGACCTACCACAGAAACGTGGAAGGCCAGAAAGGAGTGGCAGGATATATTAAACGCGCTGAATCAGAAAAATATGTAGCCAAGAATTCTTTATCCAGCAAGGCTGTCACTCAAAATAGAAGGAGAGATAAAAAGTTTCCCAGACAAACAAAAAATATAGGAGTTTGTGACCACTTAACCAGCCCTGCAAGAAATTTTAAGGGGGACTCTCTGAGGAGAGAAAAGATGGAAAAAAAAAAAAAAAAGAAAAAGAAACCCAAAACAACAAATAAAGACCAAAAGCAACAAAGACTAGAAAGGACCAGAGAACACCACCAGAAACTCCAACTTTACAAGCAACATAATGGCAATAAATTCCTATCTTTCAGTACTCACTCTGAACGTCAACGGACTCAATGCTCCAATTAAAAGACATAGGGTAACAGAATGGATAAGAAAACAAGATCCATCTATATGCTGTTTGCAAAAGACCCACTTTAGACCTAAACACACCTTCAGATTGAAAGTAAGGGGATGGAGAACCATCTATCATGCTAATGGTCAACAAGAGAAAGCCAGAGTAGCCATACTTATATCAGACAATCTAGACTTTAGAATAAAGACTGTAACAAGAGATGCAGAAGAGCATTACATCATAATTAAGGGGTCTATCCACCAAGAAAACCTAACAATTGTAAACATTTATGCACCAAATGTGCAGGAACCCAAATATATAAATCAATCAATCACAAACATAAAGAAACTCCTTGATAATAATAGTAGGAGATTTCAACACCCCACTCACAGCAATGGACAGATCATCTAGTCAAAAAATCAACAAGGAAACAATGGCTGTGAATGACACACTGGACCAGATAGACTTAACAGATATATTCAGAACATTTCATCCTAAAGCAGCAGAATATACATTCTTCTCCAGTGCACATGGAACGATCTCCAGAATAGACCACATACTGGGACACAAATCAGCCCTCAGCAAGTACAAAAAGATTGAGATCATACCATGCATATTTTCAGTCCACAACACTATGAAACTCAAAATCAACCACAAGAAAATTTGGAAAGTTAACAAATACTTGGAAACTGAATACCATCCTACTAAAGAATGAATGGGCTAACTAAGCAGTTAAAGAGGAAATTAAAACGTATGTGGAAGCCAATGAATATAATAACACCACAACCCAAAACCCCTGGGACTCAGCAAAGGTGGTCATAAAAGGAAAGTATATAGCAATCCAGGCCTTGCTAAAGAAGGAAGAAAGGTCTCAGATACACAACCTAACCTTATTCCTTAAAGAGCTGGAAAAAGAACAGCAAATAAAACCCCAAACTGGCAGAAGACAGGAAATAATAAAGATTAGACTGGAAATTAATGCTATCAAAACAAGCAAACAAACAAAAAAAAGTAGAACAGATCAATGAAACCAGAGGCTGGTTCTTTGAAAGAATTAACAAAATTGATAAATCACTAGGCAGTTTGATCAAAAAGAAAAAGGAAAGGACCCAAATAAATAAAATCAAGAATGAAACAGGAGAGATCACAACCAACACAGCAGAAATACAAACAATAATATGCCAATAAAATGGGAAATCTGGAAGAAATGGACAAATTCCTAGAAACACATACACTACCAAAACTGAAACAGGAAGCAATAGAAAATTTGAACAGACCCATAACCAGTAAGGAAATCGAATTAGTAATCAAAACTCTCCCAAAAAAGCAAGAGTCCAGGCCCAGATGGCTTTCCAGGGGAATTCTACCAAACATTTAAGGAAGAGTTAACACCTATTCTCTTGAAGGTATTCCAAAAAATAGAAATGGAAGGAAAACTTCCAAACTCTTTCTATGAAGCCAGCATTACCTTGATTCCAAAACCAGACAGAGACTCCACTAAAAAGGAGAACTCTAGACCAATTTCCCTGATGAACATGGATTCAAAAATCCTCAACAAGACATTAGCCAACCAGATCCAACTATACATTAAAAAAATTATTCACCACGACCAAGTGGGATTTATACCTGGGATGCAGGGCTGGTTCAAGATCTGCAAAACAATCAGTGTGATCCATCACATCAATAAAAGAAAGGACAAAACCATAGGATCCTCTCAATAGATGCAGAGAAAGCATTTGACAAAATACAGCATCCTTCCTTGATAAAAACCCTCAAGAAAGTAGGGATAGAAGGGGCATACCTCAAGATCATAAAAGCCATATGTGAACGACCCAACGCTAATATCATCCTCAATGGGGAAAAACTGAGAGCTTTCCCCCTAAGGTCAGGAATAAGACAGGGATATCCACTCTTGCCACTGTTATTCAACATAGTATTGGAAGTCTTAACCTCTGCAATCAGACAACACAAAGAAATAAAAGGCATCCAGATCAGCCAGGAGGAGGTCAAACTTTCACTCTTTGCAGATGACATGATACTTTATAGGGAAAACCCAAAGGATTCCACCAAAAAACTACTAGAATTGATTCATGAATTCAGCAAAGTTGCAGGATATAAAATCAATGCACAGAAATCAGTTGCATTCCTATACACCAACAATGAAGTGACAGAAAGAGAAATTAAGGAATCAATCCCATGTAAAGTTGCACAAAAAACCATAAAATACCTAGGAATAAATCTAACCAAAGAGGTGAAAAATCTATACACTGAAAACTATAGAAAAGTTATGAAAGAAATTGAAGAAGACACAAAAAAATGGAAAAATATTCCATGCTCCTGGATAGGAAGAACAAACATTGTTAAAATGTCAGTACTACCCAAAGCTATCTACATATTCAATGCAATTCCTATCAAAGTAACACCAGCATTCTTCACAGAGCTAGAACAAATAATCCTAAAATTTGTATGGAACCAGAAAAGGCCCCAAATAGCCAAAGAGATCTTGAAAAAGAAAACCAAAGCTGGAGGCATCACAATCCCAGACTTCAAGCTATACTACAAAGCTGTAATCATCAAGACAGGATGGTACAGGCACAAGAACAGACACTGAGATCAATGGAACAGAATACAGAACCCAGAAATGGACCCGCAAACGTATGGCCAACTAATCTTTGACAAAGCAGGAAAGAATATCCAATGGAATAGAGACAGTCTCTTCAGCAAATGGTGCTGGGAAAACTGGACAGCGACATGCAGAAGAACGAACCTGGACCACTTTCTTACACCATACACAAAAATAAACTCAAAATGGATGAAAGACCTCAATGTAAGACAGGAAGCCATCAAAATCCTCGAGGAGAAAGCAGGCAAAAACCTCTTTGATCTTGCCCGCAGCAACTTCTTACTCAACATGTCTTCAGAGGCAAGGGAAACAAAAGCAAAAATGAACTACTGGGACCTCATCGAAATAAAAAGCTTCTGCACAGCGAAGGAAACAATCAGTAAAACTAAAAGGCAACCGACAGAATGGGAGAAGATATTTGCAAATGACATATCAGATAAAGGATTAGTATCCAAAATCTATAAAGAACTTATCAAACTCAACACCCAAAAAACAATCCAGTGAAGAAATATGCAAAAGACATGAATAGACACTTCTCCAAGGAAGACATCCAGATGGCCAACCGACACATGAAAAAATGCTCAACATCACTCATCACCAGGGAAATACAAATCAAAACCACAATGAGATATCACCTTACACCTGTCAGAATGGCTAACATTAACAACTCAGGCAACAGCAGATGTTGGCAAGGATGCGGAGAAAGAGGATCTCTTTTGCATTGTTGGTGGCAATGCTGGTGCAGCCACTCTGGAAAACAGTATAGAGGTTCCTCAAAAAACTAAAAATAGAACTACCCTACGACCCACAAATTGCACTACTAGGCATTTATCCACGGGATACAGGTATGCTGTTTCAAAGGGTCACGCACCCCAGTGTTTATAGCAGCACTATCAACAATAGCCAAAGTATGGAAAGAGCCCAAATGTCCATCGATGGATGAATGGATAAAAAAAAATGTGGTACACACACACACACACACACGCACACACGCAATGGAGTATTACTCGGCAATCAAAAAGAAAGAAATCTTGCCATTTGCAAGCATGTGGATGGAACTGGAGGGTATTATGCTAAGTGAAATTAGAGAAAGACAAAAATCATGACTTCACTCATATGAGGACTTAAAGAGACAAAACAGATGAAAATAAGGGAAGGGAAACAAAAATAATATAAAAACAGGGAGGGGGACAAAACAGAAGAGATTCATAAACATGGAGAACAAACTGAGGGTTACTGGAAGGGTTGTGGGAGGGTGGATGGGCTAAATGGGTAAAGGGCACTAAGGAATCTACTCCTGAAATCATTGTTGCACTATATACTAATTTGGATGTAAATTCTAAAAAATGATAGATACATTTTGTTTAAAAAAAAATACAACAACTAGAGGGGCATCCGGGTGGCTCAGTTAAGCACCTGACTCTTGGTTTCAGCTCAGGTCGTGATCTCACAGTTTGTGGGTTCTGAACCCCACATCGGGCTCTGCACTGACAGCTCAGAGCCTGCTTGGGATTCTTTCTCTCTTCCTCTCTCTCTGCCTCCCCCCACCACCCACTTGCACATGCGCCTACGCTCTCTATCTCCAAAATAAATAAGCTAAAAAACTTTAAAAAAAAAATAAAGATATAACAACTAGGTAAACCTTTGCAGTTATTATTTGTCCCATCTTTTTTGTTCGTCGTTTACAATTTTAACTCTTTGCATGTCTTCCAACATACATAATATATTAGTATAGTAATGCATGCATAAGTGATTAAAATAATTTAGGAACAGATTTATATTACAAGTACATGCATGACTATATCTTATCAAAACAAGCAGGAGATCACTTTCAAACTGATGACAACAAGACCCACAAGGCTGTCAGCCCATATTCTTCACTGATCACTGTTTTTGTCACTTTGTGAAGGAAATGAGTATCTCATTCCTTTCAAGTGTCTGTTTCTCCTCTACCCTTCCACATATGTACTCAGGTATAATAAGCACCCTAGAACCCCCTTTAGAACATCACACTAAATCTAGGAACTTAATAGCATAATAGAAACAGAACTTCTGGGGTGCCTGGATGGCTCAGGCAGTTAAGTAGCTGACTCTTGATCTCAGCTCAGGTCATGATCTCACAGTTCATGAGTTAGAGCCCTGCTTCAAGCTTTGTGCTGACAGTGTAGAGCCTGCTTGGGTTTCTGTCTCTCCTTCTCTCTGCCCCTCCCCTGCTCACTCTCTCTGTCTTTCTCTCTCTCTCAAAATAAATAAATAAACTTAAAAAAAAAAAAGAAATAGAACTTCTGAGTTTCTGATGACATTTTGGAAACATGGAGAAATAAGGAGGTAACGTTCTCTCAAAGTAATACACCAGAGAGAATAAAGGCAGGGGTGATGCAAACACATCATTGAGAGCAGATCAACTCAAAGACATTGATGGGTAAAAAGGGAGAAACATGTTACATAGTCCAAGGCATTCTACAATAGGGAGAGGTGTTCTGAGTTGTGGCTGAATAGAGACACACACATCTATCCTGTCATTAAATCCCATTATTGGAAATATGTTAACATAATGTGGTGAATAATTGTAAAACAAACTATGTTACAATGTAGCAATCTTATCCATTCATCTCTGTTGTATTCATGACTGCAATATGAAAAATGAATTACATTACACATTCATGGTTTTCACGGTACCCCTCTGTTGCTCTTTAATCACATAACAATTGTCTTGTTAATGAATCTAACTAACAGCTATTAACATTAATGTTGGCTTTCCTTTAGGCCAAGGCTGAGCTTTTGCATGTGTGGCTTCTTCCTCCCTCTCTTCTCTGGCAGATGCTCAGTGCTCAGTCCCCACAAGCCTGCTCTTTATTCCCCGCCTCCCAGAGAAGCAGCCTCTGGGGAGAGTTCTTCTCCACTGGGAGAGAATACTGAATGTTGTGTTTGTCCAATCTCTTAACTAAGCTCCAGATCCAAGCAGGTGGCAAGCCGGATCTTTCATGTGTATTTAGCATTACTATTTTCACAGGACACACCAAGGTTCAAATTTAGGTTTCCACTGTTTCTCCCTGCAGCTGTTGGCTTCTACCAACTGGAGATGAATTTTAGTCTAAACCTCTTTGGAACAAATACAGATCCGGACAGTTGCTAGATATGTAGGCCAGGGAGTAATTGCCATATAGGTGAATGGAATACCAACAAAACTATAACATTTTGCTGTTATTCTAAAGAATATAATGAAAATATCACCAGGTCCATATCCTAATACATCAAGGGTTGAAGACGGCCAACTCTTTTATTACAAACTGTAAGTCAGCCCAGTTCTGTATTTTGTAGACTAGACTTATCTCTATGGTGACTTTTGCCTTTGTGTCTGATGGAGCAACACAATTCCTGACCTTTCCTATCTATCAGTGCTCCTGTCCTCAGTCTCAAAAGCCAAAAGGCATGAGAGGATACACTCTCTTTCTTTTTCATTATTAATAACAATACTAAACTCCAGAATGTCTGATAATACTGTTATAATATCAGAAAGAGCTACAACTTGCTTTATCTAAGAAAACAAGTGCTAGCCTATCAGTTTTTACAAGAAGCTAGCAGTGAGCTAATAATTAATTACCTATTTCCTGCCTGTCCTAACAATTCCTCTCCTTTTATCTTATGAATTTGTATTTTACTTTCCATCAAAAGAAAATGCACAAATGAGCAATTCATGGCTTGGGAATCCATTTCTTTTATCAACAGATATGGATAATTTAGATTTCATTACAACCTTGCAGAATAAATTGATGGAACTGGCTACTGATCAAGGGTTGAAGATGAATTCTGGAAATGCTCCCTCTTTTGTTTTTTCCAAAACATCATCTTGCTGTGGAGGAGTAGTCCCTTAGGTATATCTGTCACAGACCCACTCCCATCTACTTCAGAAAACTGAAGCACTGGCTGAGTAAGAATAGGCCAGAACATCTCAGAATTTTTGTTGGCCGGGATACGTGGAAAGAGGTCAAGTACTGAAGCTTGATGTACTAACCACAGGTTGAATATGTACAAGTTCTAATGTGCAACAACCAGGTCTAAGAGTTTCAATTTGTCTAAGTGAGGACAGGTGAGTTTTCTGAAAATCAAAAGATTTCTTGGGGTGCCTGGGTGGCTCAGTCAGTTAAGTATCTGACTCTTGGTTTCAGCTCAGGTCATGATCTCACCCTTCATGAGTTCAAGCCCCACATTGAGCTTTGTGCTGACAGCGCAGAGCCTGCTTGGGATTCTCTGTCTCCCTTTCTCTCTGCTCCTTCCCTGCTCACACAGTCTCTCTCTCAAAAAGAAATGAAAAAACATTAAAAAAATGATTTCTTGGGTTCCAATGCCGGTGCCATTTAACATGCCTGCGCTTCTGAAGGGCATTTGCCATCGGGACAGAGACAAGTGCAGCAGACAAGCAGAGACGGCTGAGGTTTATAAGATCAACATGAAGAGCAGGAAATTGAGGAAGAATGAAAGAGCAGAGGAAAGGAAGCTAGCAACACTGTGACTTACTTGTAATAGCAGATTTCGTAACCCATCCGTATCCAGGTGGGTCTGCCAAGAAGAGCCTCCTTCACAGAATACAGAGTTGGCTGCATTCCTGCATGGAACAAAGGCAGGATTAATCTCTGGGGAAAGAGGGAACGGAAAGAGGGTTGTGGTCCTCCGAATCATGGCCCTCCAAGATAGCCAGATCCTAACCCCTGGAACCCATGAATGGCACCTTAGATGGCAAAAGGGATTTCATAGAAGTGATTAAATTAAAGATCTTGAGATGGGGAGATTATCCTGGTGGGCCCTAAATGCAATCACTTATGTCCTCATAAGAGGGAGGGAGAGGGAAGTTCGACTGCCCAGGAAAAGCCATGTGATTGAAGCAGGCAGAAAGAGACTGGGAAAGGCTATGCTATCGGCTTTAAAGGTGGAAGAAGGAGCCATAAGCCAAGGGATATGAGGAACTTAGCTCCAAAAGCTGGGGGGAGGGGTGCCTGGGTGGCTCAGTCAGTTGAGCGTCTGACTTCGGCTCAGGTTATGATCTCACGGTTTGTGGGTTCTAGCCCCACGTCAGGCTCTGTGCCTGGAGCCTGCTTTGGATTCTGTGTCTCCTTCTCTCTCTACCCCTCCCCCACTTGTGCTCTATCTCTCTCTGTCTCTCAAAAATAAATAAATTAAAAAACAAAAAAGCTGGGGGGAAAAAAAAGAAAAAAGAAAATCCCCAAGATGCTCCAGAGGGAGAATGGCCTTTCTGGCACCTTGACTGTAGCCCAGTGAAACTGACTTTGGACTTCCGGACTCTGGAATTGTAAGAGAGTAAATCCGTCTTGTTTTAAGCCACCAAGTTTGTGACAATTTGTTACAGCAACCATACAGAGCAAATGCAAGAGTTGAGGTTCATATTTTCTCTTTCTATTTAAAAGAGTGTATTTAGTCAGTACAAAATAGAGGCGGTAACCTGTGTGCAGACATAGAGGTATGGGAACATTTATTCCTTACTCAAAGCCACTCAATAAATTAGGATATGACCTAGCACTAACACGCATAATTTTCCATTCCTGGAAATGTTCAAAATAAATGTGGGCTGCTAGTCAATTTGTCCCTTAAATCTCTTCTCCAAAATGGCCACAGGTATTCAGTAGAATTTGAACTTTCCCCATGTTTTCTTGGAGTTTAAATCAGCGTTGTCCAATTGGATTGCACTGTTTTCCTGTCTGGGGCAAATAGGTCAGTATATTTGCTACTGTAGGATTTAGGCAATGGAGAGAAGGAATAAATGAGAGTGCTCATCGACCTCAAAAAGTTCAAGGTGGGGCAAGGCAGTCAGGAAGGGGTGGAATGTTGTGTATGGCGTTAACATGCCACAGCAGAGTGGAACTTCCAGACTGCCTTCCATGGTGGTGGTTTGCCATAAGTTGGCCACCACCTTGCCACATCTGGGACCAAAACATTCAGCCCAACTTCAAACCCTTTGGGAACCCAAAGAGAGCTTCCAGTAATAATCCAAACAACCAGAGGGGCATCATTCCTGGTGTTAGCCAGAAGACCTCTGTTCCCCAAGAGCTCATACCGTAATTAAACTGGCTGTTGGGCTTCTCACAGTTGATGATGTTGAAGCGGTACGGAACAGCAGCTCTCATGCCGCTCACCTTGAAGTAGAACCACTGTTGATGTTGGCTGCTATTCACATCAGCATTGACCAGCAAGTCATATTCCAGCCTGCAAAGTCAGAAGCAAGACTGGAGGGCTAGGAGTCTTTGAGGTAACTTCCAACACTGAAGAGCCTACAAACGTCAGATTCTAGATGACAGATCTAAGACCCAGGATCTCAGCTGGCCAGTAAGTTACAACGATCATACTTACCTCACAATATCGGACACACTGGCTATAGAAATTTGGGGAGAGGAGAGCAGGCTTGTGGTATTAAGAGAATCAATTATACAACTGTAGCATATCTTTTTATTAAACTGTAATGGATTTTCTCTCCAGTAGGAAAGAATGCAAGTGCATGATACCCCAGAGAAAATTCAATCACATCTGGTTGGATATGTCATTATTATTTGATGCTACACATTACTTTTGAGCCTCAGTCTCCTCATATGGAAAATGGAAATAGTGTCTAAATTCGCAGTGCTGTTCTTAAAGATCAAGCGGAGAGTTGATGTAAACCCCCGGCAAAGCAACAAACGTGAATTAGACTAGGAAGGCAGGAGTTGTGTGTTCATTTTGTCCCTTTTTAACTGATTTAACTTACATGCAGTGAACAGCACAAGTTTTAAGTGTAAGAATCAGTGAATTTAAACAAATTCATCTGGACACTCTTGCTTGACAATTACCCAGATCAAGATACAGGCCATTTCCAGTGCCCCCAGGAGACTCTTGTGTGGCCCCTCTCAGTCACTATCTGCAAGGGGAATCATTTTTTTTTGCACTTTAGCAACAAAATTAACAATGCAGCTTGGACTTCAGCATTCTTACCGGTACAGTTCATTTTCCAAAATAGTATCATTCCATCCCCTTGGCATGTTCTTTGAGTTTCTCTTCTAGAAGGGGTGATGTTTTTGCCCTGATATGTTCATACTCTGCTGCTCTGGAGCCCTGACCCCTGGCATTTGCAGTGAGATTTGTAGAGGGGTGGGGCTTTGCAGAATGCATAAAAGTAGGGCTATCTGATACAGGTCCACTGCCCATGCTGTCCTTCTAAGCATCTCAATCGAACCAAACCATCCAGCCCGCCATACAATGAATGAAGCATAATCTACTGAGTGACATTCATGAGGACAAATTTGGAAAGATGATGACCCTCAAATTGTCTGCTATGCCCACAATCCTTTCCAAAAACTCGTCATAAAAAGTCCTTGCCTAGAAGTAGGTTTGTTTTCTGTCATTTGACTCTGTTACCCTGACCAAAACTAATCAGTTTAGGATTGCACACTCCAGCCAAAGGCAGATATATGGTATATGGAGAGAAAGATCAGCAACACAGGCACATCATGGACTGACCACTGTACCACTATGAGACCCCGGATTAGGTTTTCTCTCCTGGATCCCTTAAATATGACATATAGAGAAAACGAGTAATAAAAGCTGGCACTATAGCAAGAAGTTAGAAGCTGAGCTGGTAATGAAAAGAGAAGGTGGAGAAGGAATCTCAACATAATTGCCTTTCTCTTCTTCAGCCAAAGTAGCTCAACTTATATTTGTCTTATATGTTGGGCTTCCTTGAAACAGTTCATGCACAAAACAAACAAAAAAGGATCACCGCTCGCCTGCCCCCCAAAAAACAGAAAAACTTCAAAAATGACTCCTCAGGTAGGGGTGCCTGGGTGACTCAGCTTGTTAAGTGTCTGACTTCAGCTCAGGTCATGATCTCATGGTTCATGGGTTTGAGCCCCCCATTGGGCTCTGCACTGACAGTGTGGAGCCTGCTTTGGATTCTCTCTCTCCCTCTCTCTCTACCTCTTCCCTGCTCTCTTTCCCTTTCTAAAAATAAAATAAATTATATATATAAAATACATATATATATATATACATACCCTCAGATAGATACAAAACAGGCCAGACTATACTAAGTTCTATGCTCTAGCTATAGTGAATACCCATCTCTGAAGATAAGCTAATGCTGACTGAGGGCTTACCATGTGCCAGGTACTATTCTAAGAGCTTGATGTGTTTTTAGTTAAGTCTCAAATACATCACTATAATGTGGGTGCTCTTACTGTCCCCATTTTCTGGGTCAGGAAAGAAAAGCATGGAGTTGGTTAGGTAATTGCTCAAAGTCTCCTGGTTGGAAAGGGGTGAGGCTGCCCCTGGCAGTCAGATCCCAGAGTCTGTGACGACCACCCCCTTAACTGTTCTAACTGTTGTTTTCAGGAGTTTACACATAGAATATGGATTGTATATCCTGATTCTGGCAATGAAAAATATAGTTCACACTGGTGTAGAGGAAAGAATTATAACATAGCAGTCTCTTCTGCACTGGAAATCTATGTTTTGTTTCCCCCCTCTTTTAGTTTGTGCAGCCCTAGGCTTTCCTTGCCTGTGAAATACTTTTCCTTTTTTTTTTTTTTTTTTAATGTTTATTTTTGCAACAGAGCATGAGCAGAGGAGGAGCAAAGAGAAGAGGATACGGGATCTGATGCGGGCTCCGCGCTGACAGGAGCAAGCCCAATACAGGGCACAAACTCACAAACCATGAGATCCTACCTGAGCTGAAATTGGACACTCAATCCACTGAACCACCCAGGTGCCCCTGAAATACTTGTCTATTAACAAGAACTCATTGAGAGTTTCTGGCAAAGAAGCATGGCACTAAATATGCCCTTGAACTAAGGATAGTGAACTTCTCCATGGGGAGCCCAATGTTCTTGCCACCTATGCACACAGCTGTAGGAACAACAGACATGAAAAGGTACAGGACTAGGGGAGCCCATGTACACTTCCGAGTTAACAGAACCAGCCCTAGCATCAGCCTAAGTACAAACATCCCATTCAAAGGACTCCCACGCCCAAGTATGGAGCCATGATCTTGAACATAGGTGTATTGGCAATTTTCACCTCTAGTCTCCACCTTGCTATGACATTGGCTAGTGAGCCCCCTAGTGGTGCACTGGTAAATGTTTAACAACAGACTCCCAGGAAAACTTCCACTTGTAGTGTTTGCCAGTCCTCAGGGTATAAACACTCCCACCATGGCTGATTTCACACTACCAGTGTGAGGCCGCTGTACTGAGAGTAGGGACGAGAGACACAACCCGCTCTCTTAAGCTGCCAGCAGCTACCTTTGTGGGTTTCCTTACTTACTCACGCACTTGGATGGCTTTGCGAAGATTTCCTGACTCAAACTTGGAGTAGAACCGCAAGCAATCGGAAGCAGTGTCTTGCAAAGGCCTGTAATGAAATAGAAAACATGTGAACACATGCGTTACTGCTATTCTTGGGCATAGCCTGACATTTCTTAGAGATAAGGTTTTTCTTACAGATCTTCAACATAAATTTTCATCATGTTTTTAGTAGAAGGGATGGATTACTAACATAAAACACTCTTATTCTCATGTCATCAAGAGGATATTCCATACTCCACCCCCACCCTCCACATTCCACTGACGCTCAAGACCACCTACCAAGGCTCATCTAAACTGAAGACGACTTTATTTATAATATCAGTTGGCTGGATGAGCCTCCGGACATCCTCAAATATCTTGATCCTGGAAAGGAAAATTGGAAACATTTTAAGCGTTGGTTGGCCCTCATTCCCTACCCCATTTATCCTACAGTCATCTGGGAAGGGTTTTGGGAGTCATCAGAGAATTATGAAAGAAAAATTTAATAATTCCCCAACATGGGGCTGAAAGAGTGGAAAAAGCACTGCCTGTCCTTCCTTTTCTTGTGTATCAAAAAAAAAAAAAATGAAACTACATTGAGCAGTAGGAATGTAGGAAGCAGATTTTAGTTGGAGGATTCAGGACTTGAAGAATTTTTTCAAGGGCATTTGAACTAATGGGCTCTGAAGGTTTCTGATGGTATCAGAGGGCCCTTTGTAGTGAGACAACTTTGAGGGAGACTTTAGGATTGTTGACTGTTAGTACCCTCAAGGCCTGGGAGGATTCAGTAAGCCTTTGAACTCTTGAGTCATTTCTACTCCTTGGGTTCTGTCAGCTCTAGAAAACTAAGGTCAGTTTTATGAGAAACACCCATATTCAGGAGGTTTAAGTAAGAGGACAGAAGGAAGCCCAAAGGAACTTTCAGATTCCCTCCTTGAATTTCCAATCCAGGTATTCTGGGTGGAGTGGGAAGGTGAGGGGAGATAGGCATGAGGCCTGGACTCAAGGGGAAGATGTTCTGTCAAAGGGGGAGGTGTTATTGGGCCAGCCTCTGTGGTGCATCTCTCAGGAACTTGAGCTTGGCAGATAACGTGCAGGGGGTAAAGTCAGAGACATCAGCAGGAACCCAAGTGTGAGCAGCTCTTGGGATCCACCATCAATTTGCTGATGAAATGGAAAACAAGTTAATGAAACTTTCTGGTATGCACACTCAGCTCCATTGACTTCGTGCATGCATAATCAATGTCGTTGGGTTTTTTCCCCAGGGAAAATAATTTTCCTTGGTTTATCAATTTTCGTTCTAATCTCACTCTGCTTATCCAAAGGCAAAGCTTCCTTTCCAACATTCTGGGAATAAGCCATCACCGAAAGTTTCTTCCCTGCAGAATGCGGTCTTTCCTTACAATCCTCAGTGATGCCGAACTATTCTAACCCAAGTCAGGTTTTTAAGGTTGGGACTGTGAGATAGGGGCACACCATCTCCTTTCATCAATGAGATCAGACACCAATTTGTAGTGAATTTAAAAAAATATACCCCAATTAATCCACATTTGTTTTTTCTGAGAACCTTCCTGGGGACTGATCCCAGTATTTGAAGAAACTGGGTTATCTTTCCCCATCATGGTCTGCAATGGTTATGGGGTAAGGGGTTACATTGGAATCATTGAAGGAATTCTTTTCTGGCAACACATGCCTGCCACTACCCCACGCTTACTTCTGAAATGTCCGGTAGGGAGGCAAGCTTCTGTGTTTGGCAAGAGCTTCCCAAAGGATTTTAACATGCTCCTGACTGATTCTCACTTTCCTACAGACAGTTGAAATATCTGTACCAAACACTCTGCCTATAAAAATATTAAAGAAGAGAAAAAATATAGCTTCCAAATCAGCAGCGCCATCACCTTTGGACTCCACATTTGCGTTCCAACATCGACTGGGCAGAGGGTGGTGGACGATGTCCCCAGAGGTCAGGAAATGCCATCGTCTTGAAGTCGGCCACAGATCTGGTTCTTCTTGCTTTGGCCATATAGAGACAGGGGTCATGGAAGGGGACAGGCTTGGGATGTGTCTGCAGAAGCTTATCTATTACTTCAGCAGTTTCTCTAGGCCTAGCAGAATTGGAAAAGGAGGCACTAATCATTGGGCAGGAAATAACATCTATGTCCCAAGCATCCTGTTTGAGGGAAGCTTGAATGTCAGGGGTTTCTTTTCCAGAATCATCTATCCCAAATCCATCGGATTGCGTGTTTTGGCATGGGTTCATCCCAGGTCCTTTTCTGGAGGCTGGATGCATGGTGGACCTCCCCATCTTCACCTTGCTCAGAAGGGAAGTCTGGACCATGTCTTCTCTTCCTTGCTTCCAAGAACTTTGGTCCTTATTCAAACCATGCCACTTTGGGGAGGCGACAGTTGGAATGTGGTGATGATTGGCATACTGAGTCTCTTCGAACTTCAAATCATCTCCAGATTGAGACTTGAGTTCCTTCGGGTTTAAAATGGAAAAGAATATGTCAGTGTTACCTTCCTGGTAGAAAATACAATTTGACCCCAATCCTCACTCTCTGAGCACAGAGTTAAGTGTAAATCTTGTTGTGTTGTTGTTGTTGTTGTTGTTGTTGTTGTTGTTGTTGTTTTAGCATAAATCCTATGAATTGGGAAGCTTTTTTCAAGGTCAAACAAGAAAAGGCTAAGCTTCAACAGTCAAATAAATGGTAGAATCATAGAAACTCATGTTTGGAAGGAGCATTGGGTGGGTCTAGCACAATTCTATACATCACACAAATGCCCTTTGCAACACCCCCAAAAAGTCACAGCCTGGTTAAACAAACTCATTAACAGGGTTTTCACTACAGCCCAAGGCAGTGCCTCTCATTTGGGGATCATTCTGATTGTTTTTTAAAAAAAAGTCTTCCTTATACCCAAATGAAATTTCCCTTCCCTGAAATTTCTACCTACTGATGCCCTTCAGCTTTCTGAAGTAAAACAGAATACACAGACTCCCTTCTACATGTGACTTAGCTGGTACCCTTGGGTGGGGCAAATTCATGATATATCAAGGGTCATAAGAAAATAACAGAGATCCAAAGGCAGGTCTAAAATCGTGACGACAGCAATAGTAGTAGGAGCAGCAAGTAGCCACTGTATCATCAGGTGTGAGGTTCTCAATTTCTTTCTACTAACAGAAAACACTGGAATCAGACTAACCACCTTCAGAAAGCCATCTAGTACAACTTACCCTCTTTGTAGGGGAACAACTAAATCACCAAGAATTTTCACTTGTGTTCTTAGAACGTGAGGGCAAGTCAGTTTGCCCTGCCCCAACCCCACGGTGGATCATAGGCAGCGATGTGTACCCCCGCACTTCTTTCATCCTAGGTTCCACGGGTCAGATTGCAGGAGACTTGCATGCATCCAGCCCAGCTACCTTTTTCACATTTTGCTTGGATTTCTGCTTCTTTCTCAGAAAGACCTCAGAAGCAGATTGCTAATGATGAACAATGCTTTCCATCTGGAGATCTCCTGCTAGGCCTCCCAGGTTCTGCAAAAAACCCATCATGCATCACCGTGGAGCAGACCCACGGCATATGCCCTACCTCGAAGCTGCAGGAGAGCTCAAGACACATTGCCTCGTACTGCATCAGTTCCTCCTCGGGTCGATCAAGACCAGGTTTGGAATTCAGCTTGTTCACATCTGTTTCCAAATCATCATCCTACAAAGGAATATCCAAAAATATATACATGTGAAAGTCAAGACAGCCACCCTGAGAAGCATCGAGACAAGCTACACATGTGATCTTTCAAAATCTTGGGACATGGTTTCCTTGCCTCCAAATTATAGTGCTAGCCTATGAGAAGGAGAATCTAAGATGGTGGGTGGTATTTTTTCAATGAAAAGAAAGAAGGTACACAACTTTTCTAAGCATCCATCTCAGGATTTGTCAGCCCTTACCATGAATAACTAATTTATATAAAATGAGATGAACCCTGTAAACAGTAAAGCACAATATAAAAGAATTTTGTATCTCACCACCACCATCAACATAATTGTTAATCACTGTACCTGTCCTTCCATCATCTGTGTCATTCAAAACTGTTTAATTTGCACCTACTATGAGCAGGTACCACTGTAGGTACTGAAGAGTTAGTGATAATGGAACAGACAAAAGTCGATGTTCCCATGGAATCTGCCTTCGAGTGAGAGAACGAAGACAGAAAACAAATGAAGAACGTAACTTCCAACGGTGGTAAATGCCATGCAAAGAGGATCGGTGGGAAGCAGTTTAGACTGGGTGATCAGAGACCGCCTCACTGAGGAGGTGACATTTTAGCTAGAAGAGCCAACTGTACAAAGCCTTGGGGAAGAAATTACCAGCAGAAGGAACAGCTGACATTGCCTTTCAGAAAGAAGGTGGTTGGAGCACAGAGAATAGGAGGAAGATCGCAGGTGTCAACACTGGAGAAAGAGGCACTAGGCAGGGCCTTCCAGACCCAGAGAGGGGTTTGTCACCTCCTGCTGCACTTTACCCTGTTGTACATTTACATCTACCCGACCACCACCAGTCTTTCCTTCACTGGGCTGAATAATCCTAGAGCCTTCATTTTTATTTCTAGATCATCATTTCATAATAGTTTAATGGTGATGGTGACTCTCCTCCCAAATCGTCTGTATTTTCCAAAGGCTATAAAATCTTACAGAGAAAGGACACCAGGAATCAACCAGTCCAGTCTCCTCATCTTTCCATGTCTCTCCTGAACCAAGTTTCCCTAATAAGATAGGGAAGAGAAACCTACCCTATGTATTAGGAGAATATTTGGTTAATTAAGGAAAAACCTGGCAGCTCTGAAAGCCTGGATTATTCTTCTTTAAAGCAAATAAATAAACACAATAAATGTTTATATTACTGATCCAGGGTTGGGGGGAGGGAGAGAAAATGCAATATTCTGTCCATCTTCTGGAATTTTCCCCCAAACTTCATTTTTTAATGTTTATTTATTTATTTTGAGAGAGACAGAGTGTGTGTGTGAGCAGGGGAGGGGCAGAGAGAGAGGGAGAGAGAAAGAACCCCAAGCGGGCTCTACACTCACTGTGGAACCCAACATGGGGCTCACTCTCACAACCATGAGATCATGACCTGAGCCAAAATCAAGAATTGGAGTCTTAACAGACTGAGCCACCCAGGTGCCCCTCCTCCAAACTTTAAATTAAAAAAAAAAAAAAAAAAAAAGACCTCATGATGTTGATTTCATGGTATTTTCAGATACAGTGCACACCAGGCCCAAATTCCTCAGCCCGGTAATGAAGATCCCACTATTCTTGTCCTTTCCAGCTTTATCTATCAGTTCCTGCTTGCCTGCATCCTCTTCTGTGCAGCCTCAGCCATGCCCCAGGGTGGTATCAGTAGAAATGCAATCTGGTATGTGCTGTTTTGAAGGGGCACACGCACCCCCATGTTTATAGCAGCGCTATCGACAATAGCCAAAGTATGGAAAGAGCCCTCATGTCCATCGACAGATGAATGGGTAAAGAAGATGTGGTATATATATATATATATATATGTGCGATGGAGTATTACCCAGCAATTAAAAAGAAGGAAATCTTGCCATTACAACTACATGGATGGAACTGGAGGGTATTACGCTAAGTGAAATTAGTCAGAGAAAGACAAGTATCATATGACTTTATTCATATGAGGAATTTAAGATACAAAACAGATGAACATAAGGGAAGGGAAGCAAAAATAATACAAAAACAGGGAGTGGGACAAAGCATAAGAGACTCATAAATATGGAGAACAAACTGAGGGTTGCTGGAGGGGTTGTGTGTATGGGGGGATGGTCTAAATGGGTAAGGGGCATTAAGGAATTTACTCCTGAAATCACTGTTACACCATATGCTAACTAATTTGGATGTAAATTAAACAAAAAATAAATTTTGAAAAAAGAAATGCAATCTGGTACTGGGAAGGGTTTCCCCACCAGCGAGTAAGGTTGGTATGTCTAGAGTGAGGAGTATTGTGTATCCCATGAGCTGCAACCTAATGCATTCTACATGTGGCTATGTGACCTACTTAGCTTTAGAGCAAGAGTTGGCTAACTATAACCCACTGTCTATTTTTGTAAATAAAGTTTTATTGTAACACAGTCACACCCATTTTTTAATATATTGTCTATGGTCGGTTTCTCAGTATAACAGCAAAGTTGTAACAGAGACCATATCTGGTCCCCAAAGGTTTTTATCTCAGTCTCTGAATCTCCAGCCACTCAGGTGGGTTCTCCTCTCTTCTGTATTTCTTATAAATACAATTTATACTTATTCAGGGATGGGCCTGCTTCTGTGTCTTTACAGCAACCCAGAAAGGCTTTGTCATTTAGAATTCTGGTACCCATCTAATCCAGATAATGCTTTCTGGCCCTTCTTCCTCAGACTGAAACTTTCAGATATTAGTGACTTTCCCCAGCCTTACACTTGAGTTCACCGCCCCTTCCAAGATGGTGATTTGAATTCTGGTAGGGACAATCTCCAAGTTCACTAGACTATGTACTCTTTGAAGATAAAAATCAATGTCTTGTTTGCTTTTGTATCATATTACCATCCCTGGGAACCAGCCTGCTGCCTCACACATGGATCATATCCAAGGGGAAAAAAAAAAAAAAAACTAAAAAGGAAGGAAAGACAGAGCAAAGGAGAGGAGAGCTTGAATTCAGTCTGTTTATCCTCTTCTTCAGTGTTTGTCCAAATCTAACAGTTGTATTTGTGAAGGAAAACAACAACAACGACAAAACATGACCAACATCTGGTCTCTACTTGTTTCTGTTTTCTTATGCTGACTTTGAAAGTTTTCAAAGAACAGCACCCAACTTTCCATTCTCAAGACACTTTAAGACAAAATTTCCTTTTAATCATCCTTTATAAATATCTGATCCCAATTTTATTTTCAAATGAAAAGGCCATCAGTTAAAGGACTGGGTTGGATCTATGACCAGAAACAAATACTCCTGGTTTCTTGCCCACATTCCTTGCAGCAAATGCTCCTGAGTTCACCAGGGAAAATCAGTTTGCTGGAGCACTAATTCCTTTACTCTGGCAACACCCCAGAATCAAGCCCTGATTCTGAGGTGCCCCATTTCTCTACAACTCATGCTCACACACTGACTTCTCATCTTCTTGGCTCGAAGGCTTTTGATAAATAGTTTCCAGGCCCTCACCCATTTGTCTTGAGCTTCTCTCCCAGATGGATGTGTTTATTTGTTTTGGTTTCATTCCACCCAACCCACTATCACCTGCAGTGTGGGGGAAAAGAGACTATCTGAATGCTCTCTGTCCCATGCTGTATGAAGTTAGGCACTGGCATACAGCTGGTCTTTCCACATCAGATACAAGAGGCGATTGACACTCGGCATCAGACCTTCAGTCATCAAAGGGCAAGTAAGAGGGTAGGAGAAAGTGGCATTGATGAATGATCACTGCAGCACAGTATTATTCAAATAATACAGTGAGCACTCAATAGGCCACTACTGCCAAGCCACAGCAAAGATTCAATTTACTACTGATGACTTCAGAAATGATTCCATTTATCAACAAAACCCTGAGAACACTGGAAGGTCAATAGCAGTCTTAACCTAGAGACTGAGAGGGCAGACAGTCCCTCTGAGTCGGCTGCTACCGTCTTATGATAGAGAACTCAAAAGTCTCTTTTTCTCTAGATAGGTAGGTAAGAGGGTAAGGAAGAAAGAAGGGAGGGAAGGAAAAGGGGAGATGGATGGATGGATGGATGGATGGATGGATGGTTGGATGGATGGTAGATAGATAAATAAATAGGTGGTAAATTCAGGTTTCACCTCCACAAACATTATAAAAAGTAACATTTACTTCTCATTCTTATTTTACAGATGACAAAATTAAGGAACTATAATTTGAAGGGGTTTGTCAAGTCCATGTCTGCCAAAAGAAATGGAAACAGAATTATAACTCATAGATAAGTTATCATTATTCTAGAGTGATATTGTCCCCTAAAGGACACTTGACAATTCCTAGTGACATTCTTGGCTCATGACTTGGGGAGGAGGGGGAAACCGAGGGTAAGTGCTACTGGCATCTAGTGGGTAGAAGCCAGGACACTATGAAACATCCTACTATGTAAGATAATCCCCCACACCAAAGAATTATCCTGTCAAAAGGACAAGAGTGCTAAAGCGTAGACACCCTTTTCTAGAAATGCAGTCAGGAAACTATGTCCCATTGCCTGTTTCTTGTCAATAGATGTTTTACTGGAACACAGCCATGCCCTGCCATTTACATATTTTCTATAGTTGGTTTTGTGCTATAACAGCAAAGTTGAGTAGTTGTGATAGAGGCTGCATATCCACAAAGCCTAAACCAATTACAGCCTGATCTTTTACAGAAAGTTTGCTAACCTCTGCTGTATATCATGGGTCTTTTGGGGATAAAGACCAAAGGGCACCACCCCCCTGCTAACCAAGGTGTACATTATGCAACTCAAGTGAGCACTTCACATAGACTCCAAGGTAAATGGAAGTGTACAACACAGTGGTCCTCAGCAGAGTGGGTACCTACGAAGAGTGACTTGTGGCAATAGGGGAGATCTACCAGAAGAAGTTTCCTAGGAAAATCTTCCATGGTCTCGTTCCCTGAATGTCACTCACACGAATTACATATACGAACCCGAAGCACTAAGGGCCTATCTAAAGCTCATCCGGACGGAATATTACCGCCTTGTTAATGGACAGCCTCTGACTTTACAATGAGATTTTGTATGGGACCCACTGGGATGAAAATCAACAAGCACAGCCGTCATTTACTGAGCAATCACTGTAGCCAGGCACTGGAGTGGAAGTACAGAAGTGAGTCCTTAAAATGTATACTGGTCTCAGGGCATCTGGGTGGCTCAGTCAGTTAAGCGTCTGACTCTCGGTTTGGCTCAGGTCATGATCTCACAGTTTCTTGGGCTCAGGCCCCACATTGGGCTCTGTGCTCTGTGCATGTTTCTCTCTGTCCCTCCGTCCTTCCCTCCCCCACTCACACTTGTCTCTCTCAAAATAAATAAATACACCTAAAAAATTTTACACTGGTCTCAGCTGGACATAGAGAGTGATATCTCCCTCGGAAGATGTGAACATGGAGATCACTAAAAGTGAGGGCTGGTGCACCTACTTGGTCTTTCACCTCTTCAGAGTCTGAATCTTTATCCACTTCTTCATCAGCGTCATCTTCAAAATCCTCTGGGTGGAGAAAAAGAGATCAAACAGATGAGGCTTCCCTTATGCCTTGGATTTGGATTCCCACCACACAGTGGCTAGTACTCCCTTTTTCATAAACAAGGGGCTCATGATGAAGAGCACAATATCCCAACACACTCTAATACTTATTAGTACATGCAACTTGTATACACACAGACACATGGAGCACTATAGCATGAAGTCTAAATTGCCCCACATTGAATGCAAAATGACTGCAGAATAAAATGACATCCAAATACCATTCTGGTGTTCCCCGCCCCCCCCCCCCCCGCCACACACACACAGTTTACACGAAGTTATGCAAACAGCATTGCCAACGTTTACAGATCACATATAGGCAAAATTTGCTATAACTGAGCACCTTCACTGACTCCCTAATTTTGATAAGAAGGTACTTATTTACAACAAAAGGCCACAGAAAGCATCCAGCGCTGTTGTAGCAAGATGATGCCAATGGAAAATCTGTTCCATGAAAGGAGGGCAGTGACAGTGGAATCTTCACGGAGATTGAATAATCACACATTCAGACATTTAATGGACTAGCTATTTTGTAAATAGCACAAGTTTTATTCCAAGTTCATCCTTAAGGCAAATGCATTCCAGAACCAGTCAGTACAGTCAAGAGACTCAATTGTGGAATTGTGAATATGTATGTTTTTTTTTAAATTAGCTGAAATGACTGTACAGGCACTCAATAGCCACCAGGCAAAGTGGCAACAGTTCATAATTAGGAACAAAATAAGTGACTTTAGTATTTGTTCATTCTGTATATGAAAAGCTTGCTTTTTTATACATTTCTTTAATTAGATTATGGACATTTACAGTTGGGTTCTAAAAGAACTGATCCTACTTTCATCCACATCCCTCTGAAATATTTCCAACATGCCAAACACATCAGAAAGCTCACCATTACCCACTGACATTACCTTCAGTTAGAACACACAGAGGTTCGGAAGGGATGCTCCCAGGGACTGGGAAGGCGTAGGCACTGGTGGCTGTGACCAAGGGAAGTGGGCTCTTTGGGTAGCACTGTCTCAGGATCTGAACTACGACGGAGACGACGGGTTCCAAGCTTCTGTCATCCAGGCAGTTCTGAATGAAGAGGAGACTGTATCAGACGCTGACACCTTATACAGGGTTCCCTTATCCTGTCAGTATTTGGGGCAGTGAATGACACATGGCCCCAATGGACAGTAAACATCCTTACCGTAGAATGCCTGACTTGAACATTCAAATGTAGCATTTTGTCTAACGTAGAATCGGCTTTGGTCTAGGGTATAATCTGCATTTTTATTTCTTTTTCACAGCTCATATGTTACTGGAAGGAATTTAGTCCGAAAATAGACTTAAAAAGTCTTTCAAGGGATGCTGTGTCTAAGGGAAGCATTGTCCAGGGTAGCCAGGGGGAGAGGAGATGAGCATCTTCTCAACCATCTGAGTGTCATTGTGAATTATTGGCTAAATTAGAGAATGAGTAGCCAAATTGATGGAAGTCTTACTTTTCTCCTTCAGTTTTTATCTGAATAGAAAACTATAAAGGAAAAGCTAAAATATGAAATCAGAAAAAAAAAGGCTAAGTGAATCCCAAGTACCTAAATTAAATAACATGCCTGTTCTCAGAGCCCACAGTGTTGATCTCTTGGTACCTACCCAAAGCAAAGGAAAATTGGGTTTGCAGATGGAACATTTTGATGCTGATGGAACATGACAAGACCCTTCTTTTCAGACACTTTGAAAAATGCAAAAACAAGTTTACTAAATTGAGAGAGAGTGTTGGGAGTAGTTCGGGAACTCTTTGGCAAAAACATGCCATTTTCTTGAGGCTCTTGGTAAATGCTTTGTCTACTGACTTAGTACGGAAAGTTGACAAGTGTGAGCCTCCAATTTGATATTCCTAAGGGGTTCCAAGTAAGGTCTAGAGCCAATAAGTCATAGCAGTATCCATGGAGGATGCTGAGCACCTGCCACAGGGCAGGGTGACTGTCTGTGATGATGTCATGCGCTGGTATCCCCGGGCCCACATTACAGGTAGCTCCATATATATATATATATATATGTTTTTATGCCATGAGTTCAAACTGTCCCAATGATTCCCTAATATAAAAATGTAAGTCAACTTTCAAAATAGGAATGTTGTAACATGATCAAGAATGCTATTTCCCCTTCCACATGCTCAAATGATACCCATCAGTTGTCCTGAAAACACTCTCCATGGGAAATAAAATACTTGAGGCCATTTCATCCCTGGCACTGGCCAAAGGGCTTGGTGAAAAGTATTAGTATCAGAAAAAGAGAGAACTGAGCATGGAAGAGGAAGAGAGGGGAGGTAGGTGACCCATCATGGATGATGTTCTGAGCTTAGTTTTCAGTAGGTACAGAGCAAAGGACAAGCCAAGGAACTCAGTCAAAACCACCAGCATTTTGGAAAGTGGTTATGTCTGTGATTGTCGTTAGTATTGTTACTGGTGAATGTGATAACATGTTTTACTTTGCATAGGATGGTGCAGGTGAAAAGTGAGAAAAAGGATGGAGGCAGGTTCACCTGTCCTAACAGGTCGGGCCATGAATTTGGGGGAGAGGAGATTAAAATCAACAGAAACCAAGGCATTGGGGTTATAGTGAATCACTACCTAAATTAGGTGGATGGTAAGTGCTTTAGTAGACACAGTTTTCAGGAAAATGTTTATGAATTTTAAAATAATCCATGGTTCCAAAGTAACAGAAATGCCTAGATCCATCTGCCAACGTTTCCCTAGTGTTAAGGGAAGGGTACTGTGACAGGGCCAGGACTACGGTAAAGTGAGGGAGGCACCCAGGATGCAAAATGTAAGGAGGCACTTCCTCAGGCTCCTGCAGCTGCAGGGCACTTATGCTGTGTATCAGAGATGACAAGAGCCCAAGAAATAGGATCCCTGGAAACAAATGGCTTAGAATTGGGGCAAAGGTGAACATTTTTGGCTCACTTTTCCCATCACTTCCAATAATACACCTGCTACCTGGAAAAGATGATGAAATATGACAGTGCCTTACATATTCAATTCACAGTTAACATCTCTGAATTAGCATTGGAATAATAAATACACTGCTTCTGGCTAAAATTAACAACTCAGGAAACAACAGATGCTGACGAGGATGTGGAGAAATGGGCATCCCTTCTTGCACTGTTGGTGGGAATGCAAACTGGTGTAGCCACTCTGGAAAACAGTGTGGAGGTTCCACAAAAAAATTAAAAATAGAACTACCCTACGACCTCAGCAATAGCACTACTAGGAATTGATCCAAAGGATATAGGAGTGCTGATTCATAGGGGCACATGTACCCCAATGTTTATAGCAGTGCTTTCAACAATAGCCAAATTATGGAAAGAGCCTAAATGGCCATCTTTATCTGATAAATGGATAAAGAAGATGTGGTTAATATACACAATGGAATACTACTTGGCAATGAGAAAGAATGAAATCCTGCCATTTGAAACAACATGGATGAAACTGGAGGGTATTAGGCTAAGTAAATAAGTCAGTCAGAGAAAGACAGATACCATATGTTTTCACTCATGTGTGGAACTTGAGGAACTTTACAGAAGACCATGGGGGAAGGGAAGGGGAAAAAATAGTTACAAACAGAGAGGGAGGGGGGCAAACCATAAGAGACTCTTGTTATTTTTTTTTTTAATTTTTTTTTTTAACATTTATTTATTTTTGAGATAGAGAGAGACAGAGCATGAACGGGGGAGGGTCAGAGAGAGAGAGAGACACAGAATCCGAAATGGGCTCCAGGCTCTGAGCAGTCAGCACAGAGCCCGATGCGGGGCTCGAACTCACATACCGCGAGATCGTGACCTGAGCCGAAGTCGGACGCTTAACCAACTGAGCCACCCAGGCGCCCCAAACCATAAGAGACTCTTAAATACAGAGAACAAACTGAGGGTTGATGCAGGGGGTAGAGGAGAGGAGAAAATGGGTGGTGGGCATTGAGGAGGGCACTTGTTGAGACGAGCACTGGGTGTTGTATGTAAGCAAGGAACCACAGGAATCTACCCCTAATACCAAGAGCACACTGTAAACACTGCATGTTAGCCAATTTGACAATAAATTATATTACATACATACATACATACATACATACATACATACATACACTGCTTCTGTGACACACAGGCAAGAGACAGAGCTCCTCCTCATCCACGGTTTTGCTTTTCCCAGATCTCATTTGCCCACAGTCAACCATAGCCTGGAAGCAGATGACGCTCCTCCGAGGTATCACCAGAAGGCCGATAGCCTAACGCTACATCCCAATGCCTCCCTTCATCTCCTCATGTGGGCATTGTATCACCTCACGTCATCACAAGAAGAATAAGATATTTTGAGAGAGAGACCACATTCACATAATTTTTATAACAGTATATTGCTATAAGTGATCTATTCAATCATTGTTGTTAATCTCTTGATGTGCCTAATTTACAAATTAAACTTCATCATAGACACGAAAGTTCAGGAAAAAACAGCGAATGCATGGTCAGTGCTACCTGTGGTTTTGGGCATCTGCTGGGGGTCTTGGAATGTACCCCCCAGGATAAGGGGGGACTACTGTATAGCACACAGCTCAGACCCTGGGGCAAAAGCATCCCAAAAATTCAGATCTTGGGCTGATGATCACTAACTGCATCACCGGGGCAAGTTACTACGCCTCTGTGAGCTGCAGCTTCGTCTATACAGCAGAGATCATAACAGAGCCTCTCTCATAAGGACGTGTGTGAATTTGAGTTAAAATAGGCAAAGTGTCCGCCCAATACTAAGCACTCAGTAAGTGCTGGCTAGCAGGATGTTAGCAGGCATCATTACACTCTTAAAATCTCTTAAGAATCTGAAAGAAGATCCCAGTGCAGAGCCCTAGTGATAACCCTCACCATAAGAAAATGAGACACTTTAGTGGAAAAGTCCAGGAGTCCCAGGTCTAATTTCCAGCTCTCCTTTTACCAGCCAAAGCCATCAGCATCTCTGCCCGAGCTCCCATGGTCTAACCCCCACCTTGCCCTCCCACCACTCCCTCCTTCCTCCTGTGCCCTCAGATACTCTCCTGTCCAAACAGCAGCCAGAATGGCCCTTTAAGATCGTAAATCAGTTTAATGGGTATAGAGTTTCAGTTTCGCAAGATGAAAAGAGTTCTAGAGATTGGTTATACAACAGTGTGGATGCACTTAACAGTACTGAACGATACACTTTAAAATGCCCAGCATGGTCAACTTGATGTTGTACAAATTTTATAATTAAAATTTAAAAAAAAAAGCATAAATTATATCAGGTCACGCCCCTGCTTCAAACCTGATGGAAATAAAATCTGAATTTCTTTTCATGGTCTAGAAAGTTCTTCCCTCCTCTTTTCCTCCCCTTCCTCCTCCCCCCTCCCTCCCTCCCTTCCTCCTCCTTCATATCTCTCTTGTCTTTCACAATTATTGGCATACCAGCATCATCATCATCATCATCATCATCATCATCATTATAATTTGCAAATAACCACTGAAATGATACACTAGATCCAAGGTTCCCTCGTTGGCAATCCGGTGACTCCAATACCTTCTCTGGCAGATGGGGGAGAAGACTGACAGGCAGCTCAAACCAGCACAGCTACGATGGCATCTATGCTCACAACACCCAGCCCAGGTGCTGGAGGCTCCACAGGCTAGGGCAGCCTCGAATACAGTGCAAGTTCAGCCTCTGCTCACATCCTGCATCCATTCCCAGCAAAAAATGGAGGCTGGAGGGTTGGTGTGAATTTGTTTCCTGAACAGTTGAGGTCTTCACTGACCTGCTGAGAGACTACTTTAAAACCCTCCTTGCAGAAACAGACTTTTTACAGAGAACACACGGCTGGTACCTGAGGGGAGGTGGGTAGAGGTATGGGGGAAACAGATGATGGGGATTAAGGAGTGCACTTGTGATGAGCAGCGGGTGATGCACGGAGGTGTTGAATCACTATACTGTACACCTGAAACTAATATTACACTTGATGTTAACCAACTGGAATTCAAATAAATACTTGTAAAAAAGATGAAAGGAAAAAAACTAAAATGAGGTTATTATGGTGGGCCCTAGTCCTGTATGACTGGTGTCCTTATAAAAAGGGACATTTGGACACAGACAAGCACATAGGGAGAATGTCTTGTGAAGACAGAGGCAGAGATGAGGTGACGCTTCTACAAGCCAAGGGTCACCAGGACTGCTGTGACCAACAGAATCTAGGAGAGCACCTGGGGCAGGTTCCCCCTCATGGCCCCGGAAGGAACCACCCTGGCGCCATCTTGATTTTGGACTTCTGGCCTCCAGGGCTGGGAGAAAGTCAATCTCTGCTATTTGAGCTGCTCAGTTTGTGGTGCTTTGTTATAGCAGCCCCCAGGAGACTCCTACAGGGAGGTTCCCGCACCACTCTTGGGTGTGACAATTCCCCAGAATGACTCTAAAAACTCATTAAAAGCTGTTGTAGTTGCACTCATGATTTACAGGGACTCACATTACAGATGAAGATCAGCCAAAGAGAGAGGCCCACAGGGCAGAGGGCAGCTGTCTCGGTCTGCTCAGGCAGATCCAGCAGGACACCACAGACCGAGTGGCTGATGAACAAACACATTTCTTTCTCACAGTTCTGGGGGCTGGAAGTCCAGGTTGAAGGCACCATCAGGTTCCCTGTCTGCTGAGAACCTGCTTCCTCGTTCACAGATGGCCATATTCTCACTGTGTCCTTACATGGAGCAGGGACCAGGGAGCTCTCTGGGGCTCCTCTTATAGTGCTCATTCTGCTCATAGAGACTGCACCCTCATCACCTCATCCCCTCCCAAAGGCCCTGCCTTCCCAAACCATTACTCTGGGGAGTAGGGTTTCAGCATATGGATTTGAGGGAACACAGGCATTAGTCTATCACACCAGAGAAACACCAAACATGACATAGATAGATAGATAGATAGATAGATAGATAGATAGATAGAAAATAGATACATAGATACATACATAGATGATAGATAGATAGGAAATATATAGATACATAGATAGATGATAGATAGATAGATAGATAGATAGGAAATAGATACATAGATACATAGATGATTGATAGATAGATAGATAGATAGAAGATAGATAGATGGATAGATGTATATATTTTATATACATCCTGCTTCTAGCCTCACAGACCCTTTAATGCTTGTACTTCCCTTTCTACTATCTCCACCCTCTTCCTCTAACAGACATGTAATTCAGGGATCACTGTTTTCTTCCTTTTTTGCCATTTTAATTCTTCTTAACACAGAGAAGCAGCCAATAAGGCAGAGGGCAGAGGAACCGGCTGGAGCACATGAATTGCTGGTGTGAGAGAGCTTCTGGGCATCAGCAGTGGGGGAGGGTGTTTCACTAGAGATTTGGGCGACACAAGCTTACAAAGTATGGCGAAGCTTAGAAACATTCAAAACACTGCTTCATCCAGAGAAACGGAATGTTCGATGCAGCTATTTCATGACTGAGAGGCTCTGAAATCTGGAATGATGGCAAGAACCCACAGGTGATAGCTGACAGAAAATTAGATATTGGTTTGCAGCCCAACATTATGTGATTGTTCAGAGTCGGATGTGGGGGGAGACGCTATTATTTGTTTTTAATAGGAAAAGTCTACAGATGCCGTTTTTGGAAAACAGTACTGTCGTCGACTGCCTCATTGCCTCATGTACACAGGTAGAGAAAAAGTGAAGGGTGTCCAGAGGGGAGCAATGAGACTGAGGAAAGGGCTGTAGAGACAAGTTAACATGAAGACAGCAGGGAGCATGGTGCCTGTGGAGCACGGCTGCCGTGGCCCCAGGTGAAGGGGAGTGAGCAGACGATGGATATTTGGAAGGCGTCCACATCCTCGATAGAGAGGGTGTACATAGCTCATATTATGGTGTTTAAATTAGTCCTAATCAAGTGCAATTAAGGAATCTGTTGTTAGGGTTGAAATCCCGGAAACCTTAAACCACATATTCCACTGGGGTGCGGACAAGTAACGGCCCTTGCAGGTGCTCAGTCTGGCCCAGGATGCTTTTCCTCTTGAACTTGGCCTGACAGCCTTTTTCAGTAATTCAGGTCTCAGCTTAGGTGTCACCTGCTCAGAGAAGAACTTGACCTCTCTCACAGAACACGTTCTCCCTCCACCTATGGGCGTCACTGCAGACAGCCTGACTTTAATGATGTCACAGAGCAATAAGAAATTCTCTTCCTCGTTGAATTCTTTGCTTCCTTATTATCTGACTTTCCCGCTAGAATGTTTACTCCACCAGATCAGGGGTCTTGCCTGTCATATTCATGTCCAGATTCCACTACTCTAATTATTCCAATCACTGCTCACATTCCTAGAGCAGCCAAGTCATGGCAAGCACTCCATTAAACGGAAGACATTTCCACATTAATATACTTAGGCTGTGCAATAACCTAGATTTTGTTATTTCCATCTTTTTGGAAAAGAAGAAACTTGAGACCCAGAAAGGTTGGGTGACTCCTCCAAGGTTTCACAGCTGTAAGTGCCTGGGCTGGGACCTGAACCCAGGTACTAGCTTTATAGTGAATACTGTGAACCACTGCACCACACAGTGTGTAGCCAATAAACATGTATT
The DNA here is from genome assembly GCF_028018385.1 of Neofelis nebulosa. Classification (NCBI taxonomy): domain Eukaryota; kingdom Metazoa; phylum Chordata; class Mammalia; order Carnivora; family Felidae; genus Neofelis; species Neofelis nebulosa. The sequence goes on from NC_080788.1 coordinate 9,523,196, forward strand.
TTTTAAATTTATTTTTATTTATTTTTAATTTTGTAATGTTTATTTATTTTTGAGAGAGAGAGAGACAGAGCATGAGCTGGGGAGGGGCAGAGAGAGGGAGACACAGAATCTGAAGCAGGCTCCAGGCTCTGAGCCGTCAGCACAGAGCCCAAAGCAGGGCTTGAACCCATGAACCATGAGATCATGACCTAAGCTGAAGTCAGTCACTTAACCAACTGGGCCACCCAGGCGCCCTGCCAATAAACATGTATTGAATGAATGAATCGATCAGCACAAGAGTGAACAAATGCATGAGGTTTTGAATCCAGAACCTCTGCCCATAGCAGACAGTAAGAAACGTACTGAGGTTCTCACAGCTCTGTTCAGCAGGAACCATCCAGATATCATCCAACTGCAGAGGTGTTCCCAGGGTTAATTACCTGTGTGGTGCTGAAGAGGATCTCCATGCCCTGAGCTGCCAGGAAGGCCTCCCTGCCAGACCGGAGGTTGGCAATGTGCTTGAGGCAGAGCAGAAGCGTCCGGCGGATCAGCACATAGGTATTGGCTGTGTCATGGCCGTGCCAGTCCTGATGCAGCCTGAGCAAGCTGGTGACGTAGCCTCTGTTCACAGCCCTGCGGCTGTTAGACTCTGAAACCAATGGGAAAGGTGATGTCAATGACAGATTCTCCTGGCTGCACCTGCCTGAGGATGCCCCGATGTACCTCCCGCAAGATTCTTATTATAAAGGGACTAATAATAACTTTCCACTGGAGAAAACTGGCAGATGTCACCTTCATTGAGTGATCAACATGGACATCACCATGTGTGTTGTGCTGAGAAAAACACAGCATCATTTCTATGGTGTTTCTGCCCAAAATGTATAGCCTGAATTTAACCATGAGGAAAACCAGCAAACCCAAAATGAGGGGCATGCTACTAGTGATCTGATCTATACTCTTCAAAAATGTCAAGGTCATGAAAGGAAAAAAAAAAGGAAGGGAAAAGACAAAGAAAAGAGAAATAAAGAGAGAAACAGGAAGGAAGGAAGGAAGGAAGGAACGAAGGAAGGAACGAACGAAGGAACGAACGAAGGAACGAACGAAGGAACGAAGGAATTCGGCTAAAGTATTTATATAATATGTAGGTACAATGTAGAATTATAATTTAGATCCTAGGCTAGAAATAATTTTTTTTCTTTTGCTCCAAAAGGCATTAGAGATGCATTTGGTAAAATTTGAATAAGGTCTATAAATTAGAAGTATTGTATCGATGTACATTAGATTTTGGTAAACTGTGGCTATGTAAAAGAAAATCCTGTGCTTAGGAAATTCACAATAGGAATATGTGAAAGTCTGTAACTTATTCTTTAAAAGTTCAGAAAAAAACTGTAATAGTTAGGGGGGTGGGATGAATGAGGGAGAGACAGAGACATTTCCACCAGATTTCCATTCTTCTTTTCTTAAATCTCAGTGGACTTAGGGTATTGTCATTGGGTTGAGCAAATTATAAGATTTAGTCTTGGAAGAAGACCCTGAATGAGACATGATATCTGAAAGGCTATCATGTGTAACAGCTATATTGTGTTTTTCCTAAAGAGCACAGAAGCCAGCTTATGGATAATCAAGGTCTGGCTCAGTCCAAGAAAGGAATTCCTGGGGCACCTGGGTGGCGCAGTCGGTTAAGCGTCCGTCTTCAGCCAGGTCACGATTTCGCGGTCCGTGAGTTCGAGCCCCGCGTCAGGCTCTGGGCTGATGGCTCGGAGCCTGGAGCCTGTTTCCGATTCTGTGTCTCCCTCTCTCTCTGCCCCTCCCCCGTTCAGGCTCTGTCTCTCTCTGTCCCAAAAAAAAAAAAAAAAAAAAGAAAGGAATTCCTCATAGTCAAGACTATTCAACAAGAGAATGGACTCTATGTGGAAACGGACATCCGGGCACTAACAATGTTAAGACAGGGGTGGGAAGCCCACTCAGCAGGATGTGGTATGGGGTTTTCTTACATCTGATGGGGAACATAATAGAGTGCTTTTCTGGTTCCCTTCACGTCTACACAATTTCTCTTTGTTGACTGAATGATCCTGGTGGAGGCCTCCCATGAGACACACCCTAGAGGGTAAGTGCACAAAGTCCTAATTTTCCCAAGAGATACTTTAAATTCTCCTTGAAGAAACACAGAGGAAAAGGAGTCCAAGAATCCTGTCTCAACACTTAACATATGCCCCTTTCCAGCTGAACCTCCTCGGGCTACTGGCTTGGTGGACAAATGTGTCCCAGCCCACATATACCCCAGAGATGTCTGGTCATCTCTGCTTGTGTGGACAAGGTGCATTGGGAGGCTATTACCGGCCGACTCTCAGCACAAATGCCCAAATCTTGCAGCCCTGCTCTCATTACCACATTTCTCCATTACCCCCACAGTTCATGCTGGTTTATGAGACAATATAGGCTTCTGGCCGAGGGTGTGTGAGACAGATCCCCTGAGCCGTAATTGGAGAAGCAAATTTCAGCTCAAAGTCAGATTTTTTCCCTAAGACCATGTAAGTACACATAAGTGAAAAAATAACACAAAAACTCAGGGCTTTATTCCAGAGGGGTTTTCTCATAATATTAAAGAAATTCTTTTGTTGTTCTTGTTGCTTTCTGTGAGTTTGTCAAATTCTAAGTTGTCAGGCTTCACTGAGCCCCACTGAGATTTTTGAGCCATTTGTACAGTTGGGATCATTGTTGTTTGTTCGTTTGTTTGTTTAATTTTTTTGTTTTTTCACTTTTACAACATTTCATTGAGCCATGACCCTGAACTGAGGGTGATGAGCTTTGTTTGCCAGGTGATGTGTTTGCAGAAGGTTTAAATTGCTGTCATTACCTCCTTTAATGAATTATTCTTTTGCATCAACCGTATTTCTCTCCTTCGCTGGTTGCAGCCACAAAGCACCAGAGTTCTTTACTGCCTGAATGAGGTTCCAGCCTATCCAATATCTGACGTTTAAAAGAAAATCGAGGATTAAGTAGGAGGTATTAAAGTATCACCCGCTGGAAAGATGCCAGAATAGCAAACACAGTGGACAGAGGCCCCGTGGGCACAGAGAGGTTAAGGTCTTCTGTCTTTTATCTATTTTAAGGGTATGAGACTAATAATGTGTTATCTTAATGACCTTCATCCCCTACTCTTTGGAGGGGTAGGGGGCAGGGATAATGGGGAAAAAATCTTTAATTGTCTCAGAGAAAAATCCCTTATCAAATCCTAATGATTTTATTCATGATTTCCCGTTAATCCTCAACAAGCTGCCATGTTTACTAACATCAAAAATGGCTACACCTCCTTCCCCGCTGACCCCACCTCAGTCAATCTTTCTCTAAGAATGGCTTGCAGAGTTTTGCAAAAGTCAATATGCCTCAAAAACCCTCAGCAAACTGAGGAAGAGCAAATGTGGAGAAGAGCTAAGACTGAAATGAGGGTCACCGAGATCAGTGATATGCAGGAGTTCTAGAAGATCTGAGAGGGAAACAGTGCTTCTCTAGGGGCCAAATAGCCATGAGAAAATGTTTTGGGTGAATGCAGGGTTCAGGGCAGGAGAGGGCTCCAGGTCCCCCGACCCTCTTCAAAACAGATCAGCTGCACTTAAGTCTGTTTATATAAAGGACTTTCTACTAAGATTTCCTTGGGAAAAAAATTCCTGCTCAATTTTTTTTAAGATTTCTCAAGTAGATTGGTTTATCTTAAACTTCTAGGAGTTTGGGGGTAGGTTGGACAGAGAGGAGATTTGAGTTTAATATCTCACTCCTCACTCCCACCCCATCTCAAAGGCACTCTCAGTGCCCTGTCTCCATCCTGTTGAATGTCTTCTCTGGCCAGTTTTCTTTTGGCAAATCCATGAACTCAACCTTGACCTTCCCTCTAATTCACCCTCTTATATTCTACTACTTCTGCCTCTCCAGATTATATTATCCTCCAGAATGAAGTCTGTGTAACTAATTATGTCTGAAATGTTACCTAGCAATATTCTTATTTTTACCCCACGTATTTCTTCATTGAGGTTCAGATGTTGTGTTTTTTTTTCTTCTTTTGGCTCAGACCCCATCGATGCAGATTTTTACACTCAGGTAAAAAGAAAAAAAAATAAATAACTGGAAGGGAATGTGCCAAGATACCACTAGTACTTACAGAGGAGGAAAAGACTGAGGATTCTATTTGCTTTAGACTTTTTAGATTCAATTTAGGCTTTTCTGTAGTTCTTATTCCCCACATACTCTACAATGCATTTTACTAATCAGGAGCAGTAAAAAATATTACCTTTTTGACAGGAGGTCCTTAGACTATTGGTCATGCCATGTTGTAAATGCCTGTGGGCAGGGTGAACAGCCCCTACGTTACTATAGCAACCAACTCCCTTTTTTACTCTTACCCCATCCCCTTCAAAAGTGAATTACCTGCCTACTCCCTGAAGTCATTTGAAACCCTGATCATCTCTATAGAGATGTTTATCCTTATAAAGAGGAAAGTCTAGATGCCTTCAAGACTCAAAGATTGACTGTCTCATGGGGAACAGTCAGCCCCATGCCAGGCTGGTGGAGAAATGCTCTGTGACCCAGATTATTATACCTGCAAGCAGTCCACGCCTCTGCCACTGTTCCTTGGCAAAACCAAAGAAAATTTTCATCTCTGCTCTTCACTTCCCATATCTGGGAATTTCATCAGCCCTCTTAGGGTCAAGTGATGACTTAAAGCAGAGGCCGCGTGGGAACCTGCGGCAGAGCAACAAACCAAACAACACAATAGCCGCGCTCTCAGATGAGACGGACACATTACTGCAGACCTCTAAACTCCGCCATCCCTTAGTCACCCACCCTTTATGGCCTCGATGGGCCTGCTTTGCAGGCAGAGCTTCCAGGTGTCCGCTTTCTTTTGGAACTCCTTGTACCTGGCCAGGAACTCCACCACTCTCCAGCTGTGTGGACTTAAACCTGTCAGTTCACTGTTGTATCACTAAGTCTTTATCTGAATGACAAAACTAATAATATCCCTTCCTGGGGAGTTGTTGAGAAAATTACATGAGATGATACATCCAAAGTTGATAGCTCCATGCCTGACGCATACTAAGCACCCAATACCTGTTACCCATTATGACTGTCATTATCAACATGATAAGCAAAATCTACTTATGGCTCCAACTTCCCCTCTATTACTATGGACAACAAAGTGCCAAATGCTCGGGATATGAACATATTCTTTTCGACAGCTTCATTCAAGAACAGGAGCTCCAGGGTCACATAGCTGTTGATTTGAATGTTGGCTCTACCAGTTACCAGCTCTGAAACCTCAGTTCAGTTGCTTAGTCACTCTCAACTATATTTCCATCATCCGCAAAGAGTAAAGCAAGATAAAAAAAGATTAATTACAACATCAGCCCTACAAGCTCATTAGAGGGAATAAATGCTTAGCATAGCACCCGGCACAAAGCTTGTGCTCGATAAATGAGAATTCCCTTCCCCATAAGGATGACATCAAACTTCACATACCTTTTACCGGTGATAATTCCCCAAGGAAAAGTTTCTAAATAAGTAAAATGTATAGTCAAGTGTCTTCAGTCTCCGTGTAACATAGTTGACTTCTCACCCCAAAATATCCACCAGTTTTACGTTGCTGCCCATCTATCCTTAGACATCCTGATAGAGACACACTGAGGGTCACACCCCAATTTATCCCAGGTGTCCTTACAGAAAAGTCCATAATGCAGACCTTTATTGTTGCCCTCTCTGGCAAAATTTACCTCAGTTGGGTCCCATTACACCAAAGCTTTTTATAGAGGACTGGCTAATGTTCTAAGATCCTCTTGACTGATAATGCTTAACTGGCTAACAGCCCATCCCTGCCTTTGATAAGGCACATAGGAGTAAGAATAAATACGAGGATTCCAGGCTCCCATCATTCTTGAGAACAGAAATTATCTTCAGCCACACAGCGTACTATGACATTACCATCCCAAGAACTTCTTGCCCAGGGTGATTAAATAGCTTTATCCCCTGTTTTAGGAATTTCATGAAAATCCATTCATATGAACTATTGACAATTCAGCTAGTCCTTTTCAGGATAGTGGCCCCTTCTCAGAGCTGAAGACCACTGAACTGTACATACCAAATGTCCATTTACTCTTCAAAGTTTGCTTCCAAACCCTCTCTGTGCTATGTCCCCCAGCTCTGAGCAACTACATCACAAACATTGCCTGATCCCAACCAGGACCCCACACTGAAAGACCCACTTTGGGTGTGCCTGGGTGGCTCAGTTGGTTAAGCGTCTGACTTCAGCTCAGGTCATGGTCTCATGATTTGTGAGTTCAAGCCCCGCATTGGGCTCTGTGCTGACAGCTTGGAGCCTGGAGCTTGCTTCAGATTCTGTGTCTCCCTCTTTCTCAGCCCCTCCCCCGTCTCAAAAAATAAAACATTAAAAAAAAATGTTTTTAAAGAAAGATCCACATTGCACACAGTACTCTCATTCTATAATAACCATCCGAGAACTCCCCCTTGAGGGACATTATTAAAACTCAAGGTAATGGTGACCTTAACTATGGGAAACAATATGCTTGCCTTTGTAACACATTACTTTTGTGGTCTTTACAGGGAGTCAATTTAGAAGATATTTCTGGACAAAGCAGGCTTTTACTAAGACTTATAAATCATATTATATGAACAACGAGCTGCCTACTCTGCCATTATGACACCATTTACAATTACGGAGTATTTATTTACTGAATGTTTCCTATGTTCTCAGTACTGGGTTAATCATTTTACATGATTATCTCATTTATCTCATGGAAATGCTTTGAGATAAGCATTATCTTCCTCCTTTTACAAATGAAGGCACAGGGGCTGGGAGAAGTCAGACAACTCACTGAAGCCCTTAGAGCTCACAAAAGCCCTATCCATGATTCCAGTGGGACTCTCCATCTGCCACCAAAGATGAAATCCCACACTGTTACTCCCGAAGCAATGATAGTTTACACTTTTCTGCACCCAGAAAAAGCCCTTTAGCTGTTGCCAGAGTAACCAACTTCTTAAGGAAGGTTCCTGAAAAGCTACTGGAGATAAAGTCAGTGAACACCTGAAGCCTGGGGTGCTTGAGGGGTGTGGCTTGCAGCCAATTTTACCTTGGCTCAGCCCTTCCATGCACCCAACTTCTCTGTTCCCTCCCAGGCCCCTAAGTTGTGAGGAGAGTTTATTTTTAATAGGAAACTTGACAAGATTTAAAGGTCCCAGGACACCTGTGGCTCTTCAGGTCACTGGAGGAGGTGTTTGGGAGTCTCCCTGACTCTCAGCCAGTGATTCCATGAGGCCAGTCCAGAAGCCAGGCTCTGATGGGAGTGCTGTGCTGTGGAGCAGGAGGGAACAGGCCAGCTCTCATGGGCTCCTCCCCCTGGTGGCTGCAGCAGGTCTCGCTCACAAAGAAGGAGCAGAAGTACATGTACTGAGACAGGGCTAATCTTAATGTCATTGATGGTGGAAATTCTACATGACTATCATTAGCCCAAATAAGAATGATGCTATTGAATTAGCTTGCAGGGATCCTCTTTTTTCTCTTTTTAGAATAGATGCATTTCAGGAAACTTGACTATAAAGTAAATTTTGATTTCAACTGAAGGTGTTTTCCCACTGACCGCCTTTAAAAAATTAAAGATGCTTTTCCTAAGCCCCAGAAATCACAGCTGAGAGGCACTAGAGAATATCCTTCACAGCAGTTTTCAATCTAGACTCTTGCATTGCTTTTATTTTTTAATCGCCAATTCTTTCTAATACCTCTCCATAGATATGTTCCCAAACCCTAGGAATTTCTCCACTCTCAGGAAAGCCTCGGAATCCACATCTTCCTTTTCTGCTAGCCCTTGGTGAGAACCATGTCTAAGGAAGGGTGTTAGGTTGGGATGCTAAAAGAGAAGGTAGTACCATCATGGACATACTCCAGACACCACACCACACACCTACGGTTCAGTGCTCGCCATTCCCCATGATGGATCAATCTCATCTTGTACTTTATCAATTCTAAGGAATGTATTTTTTCACACTGGCATTTCCAAAATTAAGGTGCTTCTAACCGATGATAGTGTTTCCATTATAACTGGCAGTGTTTTTTCACTCAGTGGTACATAAAAAGTTGTACATCTTATAGTCCATGACATCTTAGGTTTGAGGAAATATGATTAACTTTTCAATATTGTTAGTTTGAAAATTCTCTAAAAGGACTTCATTCCCAGCAAGAGGTTATCACTTGAGAGGTTTTCTCTGCATATGCAAATATGCAGAGGCATTTGGTCCTGAAAGCCAGATCCTGCTGTAGTGAGGTACTCAGTAAACTGTCAACTGAAATTATGCTCATATTCCCCACATCCAAGGCACCACCATTACTTCATTCAACAAACACTTACTTAGCAAGTAGTATGCACCAGCATATGCCAGGCACTGTTCTAAGCACTGGGGTACTACAGCAGGAGATGGGCTAGACCATGGCTTGTTTCCCATGGGGGAGCTGGAGAGACACACATCTAAATAGGCACACACACAAAGGAGAAAAAAATAATTTCAGATAGTGACAAGTACTACAGGGCAAAATAAAGAACAATGATAGAGGGGTCCCTGGGTGGCTCAGTTGGTTAAACATCCAACTCTTGATTTCGGCTCAGGTCACAACCTCATAGTTTGTGAGTTCAAGCCCCATGTTGGTCTCCACACTGACAAGTTGGAGCCTACTTGGGATTCTCTCTCCCTCTTCCTCTGCCCCTACCCCATGCATGCACTCTCTCTCTCTCAAAATAAATAAACATTTTTTTAAATTTTTAAATGTTTCGTATTTATTTTTGAGAGAGAGAGAGAGAGAGAGATGGAGCAAGAATAGCAGAGAGGCAGAGAGAGAGAGAGACACACACAGAATCTGAAGCAGACTCATCACAGAGCCTGATGTGGGGCTCGAACTCATGAACCGTGATCATGACCTGAGCCAAAGTCAGATGCTTAACCGACTGAGCCACCCAGGTGCCCCAATAAATAAACTTTAAAAAAAAATAGTAATGGTAGAGTGACTAAAGGCGCAACTACTCTAGATTGGGTGGTCAAGGAAAAGACCCTTCAAGGAGATGGTATTAGTGCTGAGATCTGAATGATAAGAAGGAATCAGGAAGGAGAGATCTGGTGGCAGAAAATTCCAGAAATCTTGAGAGGAAAGCAAATGGAGAAGCCCAAACTTGGTGTACAGATAACAAAAAGTCTGCAGCCAAAGCGGGTAGAAAAAGTGAGACAAGAGTAGGAGATTATTGAAAAGGAGCGTAGGGATCAGAATGAGTGACCTCTGCCATTTTGACATCCATCATGGCAGGTTGTGTAAAAGTGGAGGGATATGTCACGCTGAGATTTTCTCACTCTCCTTTTTGTTATTTGTTTTCGTAATCTCTGCAAGAAAGCACTTAAGAATGATCATCTTTGCCTGGACCTCAATTTTTCCAGGTGCTTTCCTACCCATCCCAACTTTTATTTTGAGTCTAGACTTTGGTAGGGAAAGAAACACTTGCCAAGACCCAAGACAAGCCACTGTCCCATCTGAGTCCCTGCAGAAAACCTTCCTGGTTTCACTGTCTTTCCATTGTCAACTCATCAGACGATGATACTTGAAGAGGAGAGCCAGGATTTACACCAGAAAGAAGAAAGCTGAGACCTTCCCCGTTGCTTTTCTCTGTCAATTGCTAAGTGAGATACCAGTCTGTCGGTGGCGTTGCCTGCTTCTGGCCAGGGACAGAGGAACAGTGATATCAGCGGGAAACACACCCGCAAAGTGAGGCAACATCCCATGCCAATCTGTACATGCTGCAGTATGCCTCCAGGCCTGGAGGGGGCGCTGCAGGAAGGCGGGAGCGTGTGCCTCCGCGCTGCTGGCTAAGACTGCCCTCTGGCCTTAGGGCGTTCAACAGCACAGCGGTAAGGAAGCACAGGACACTAGCCTTGTGCTCCCTGGTTCCAGCTTGAGTCCTGTCACCCCTGATGCGTCTGGTCCTCTCTCCTATCACCCAGACTGTACTCACAGTAGACTCTTATGGGGGCCCTCTGCCTCCAGCTCTCCTCCATGGCCCAACACATCTTACTAAAGCACAACTCTCAGTCTGTCATCCCCTAATCAATAATAGATAGATAGATAGATAGATAGATAGATAGATAGATAGATTAGATAATGTGATGGCTGCAATGAAAGCTGGGAGTCTGGGGATGCCAGGTGGGGTCTGGTGTTCCCTGGGTCATACTGTATGGGTGGCAGTGCTTGCTTTGCTGTGCGCTCCTGGGATTGGGGCAGGGGCTCAGGGAGAGGCTGAGCGGGGTCTCCAACCGCCCCTGCCACCACAGCAGCCTCACCATCATCCGTGTGCATGCAGTGGTCCTGGGAAGCATTTCATTTAGGCAAACTCTTATTTCTTAGGAAAAAAAAAAAAGATATGAAATTCTCTGGAAGTGAAATGAAAGTATGGATTTTAATGCCAATATGTCAGGTTCCTATTACACAATCTTGGGCAAGTCAGTCAACCCCTTTGAGCCCCGATGTTTTCTCTACAGAACAGTTTCTCAGCCTTGCACGATTGCCTTTTGGGGCTGGATATTCTCATTTCCTGGGGAGCAGGAGTGGGGACTGCAGGATGTTGGGTGGCATCCTGGTCTTACTCACTAGATATGGCAACCAAAACGTGCCAAATGTCCCCTCCGGGGCAAAATCGCTCATGTCGAGAATCACTATACAATAGTTAAATATTTGCCTGTCTTGCAAGACTATGTAAAGATTAAATGGGATAATACATGAAAAGGTGCTTTGTAAACTGCTAATATTAGAGTCTGGAGGAAACACCTGACTTACACCTCGACATAAACAAATAATTGTACAGTCGATCCTGAATGTGATGAAGAAGTTACTGTGCACCTTCAGAGCTGGGAGATGTTTATCTTTTTTGTCTATCTCTTTAAATCTCTGTGATACTTTATCTTTGTCAATCCATAGCCAGTCATTTATTATGCCAGGATGATACAAGTTCTAAAGTCTAAAACATTTAGAGCTCAGCAACCTTGGATGTTAACCCCTGATTCCCTAGAATGGAAACTAAATAAGGGTATTCAGTTGGGTCAACTGAACGGGCCACATATGCTGAATTCAATGATTTATCTATTCCTTTTGCAGAAAAAGCTTCTAGAGGGAAGACAGAGGCTGAAAGCAATTGTGTCTCATTCAATACTCAGGGGATATGTTAGGAGATGAATTTACATTGCAATAGGCTTTATGCCTTTGTAGGATCAATTCCTGAAATTCCCAGGATTTTCCAAATGGTGGTGATAATAAAGTGAGACGTGATCTTTACGGAGATGTACTAAGATCTAGCATTATGCTCCTACCACATGTACATCACCCTGTTTAAATCTTACTAATTATCCTTGGAGGGTATCGTTTTCCCCACTTTACAGATGAAGTGGTTCCAGCACAGTCACTAAGGAACACACCCAGAGGGGCTCTGATTGGAATCCACAGAAGATCAGAGCCAGCTTCGAGACCACTATCCAAACACTATTCTCCACAAGGTCTTATCCTTTCAGAGAATAAGTGGTTTGAGCTTTTAGCAAACACACACCCTTCACACATGACCCTGAGCCTCCTTAAGGAGGCATTCACACTGTTGTCAAAGGAACACCTTGGCTCAAACTTACAGGCAGATAATCAAGCCAGAGGGAAAGCCCTGGATACAGAACTTACATTACTAGGGCTTACATTACTGCGAGAGTACAGGACCACCTGGGTAAAAGACAGCATCCTGTGTGGGTGTAAGAACCAGGATTGGTTCCAATCTCATTACAACAGTATGTGATGTAGCCAACACTTTTGTGCCTAAGAGGAAAAACTCAATGCCACCATCCACAGCTCTGTGCGGTGTGGATGCCTCCAACCCCCCAGCCATCTTGGGAGGGTGGTTCACCATCCTGCCCATACTTCCCACCGTTATAATCTCCACTGGATGCTGAGCCTCCCCATTTAATTAGATTTAGTTGAATTGTTTAATTGAGTCTCTTGGCTCCAAGAGACTTAAAAGTTCCTCAACCAGGTCTCAGTGGTGAATACAACATTTCGGATCTTTCTCTGAGTCAAACAAACTTCACTATGGCCACCTTCCTTATGACCACCACATAGTAAAAACCGAGCACACTTTTCCAACCTCCTGGAGGACGTGTCCACGCATCTTTAAGCCATAATCTCAGACCACAGACTGAATGCTGAGAGCATCACGAGAGAAAATTTATTTCAGAGGTTCTCAAACTTGATTCCTTTAAGCCCCAAGGAACATAATGGAAGTTTCTCAGAGTCAATCAGGAGCCACCGAAGGGAGTTATACAATAAGTGAGTCACAGGAATAAAAAGTAGAGCATAGGGGAACATAGTCGATAAGACTGTAAAAATGTTGTATGGGGACTACATTTATCGTGGTGAGCACCACATAATATACAGAGTGATGGAATCAGTGCATTGTACACCTGAAACTAATAAAACAGTGGATGTCAACTCTACTTCAATAATAAGCATATAAATAAATAAATAAATAAATAAATAAATAAATAAAGCAAGTAAGCAAGCAAGCCAGGAAAAGAGGGGGTAGCCAGGGACAGATCAGGCTATCATTCTATCATTCGTTGGGGCCTCCCACTTCTGCTTCCATTTTATCTACTTGAGATGTGTCATATCCTCATTATTTTGAAAAGGGTTCTCCTATTAAGGAATCCTCCAAGTACTCATCTTGTGGAGCCCGCCCATTTTTGTGAAGCCAGGCTGAAGTCAAGTGCAACGATGAGGAAGCAATTTAAGAGCACACGGGCGATCAGCAGAGTCCAGATTTCTCCAACTCCATGTGGAAAATGTGGATCGCCTTTGAAATATGACGATATTCTGCCTCAGAGACGGTCATAACCAAGTTCAAACCCTAGCTCTCTACTTACCTTTTTGGGGATCGTTGGGAAATTCACACACCTCCCTCACTATTCCTTCCTCGTTTGTAAAATGGGCGTGTAAAATGCATGGTAAGTGTCAGAGTTCTGTAATCACCAGTCATGATGGTTATTCCTTGAAGGTACTCTAATAAACAGTAATTCTCTTCCCACATTCGGCCCTGCCTCGTACTTCCTGGAGTGGCGGCAGGAAACAGTTCAAGAAACCCATTATGAAATGGGATGAGGGGTTCGTGTGGAGCGTGGGAAGGCCGACAGGCATTTCCCTTAAGTGGTGCCTTTGGCCTTGGCAGCAAAGGCGAGGAAGATACAGGTTGTCAGAAGGGCATGAGGGAGATGGGGAAAGGTAACTGCAAGATTTGCTGCTGTTCACCAGAGGCAGCCCTCAGAAAAGCTGCTGGGGATGCTCCCCGCCCTCCGTAAGTCCTGCTCAATCATGCTCAACATCACTGGGGATGCAACAAATTCCAGAGGCTTTTCCAACCAAGGGCTCCACTCACCCCGCCTCCTCCCAACTCCCTTAAATAATGGCTGAGCAAATGCCTCTGAGACCATCTTCAGCTAATTTCCTTCAAGACATGCAAGCTGCTAATGCTGGGAAGTACAGATAGTGTGGAATAGCAAATATGGCCAAAATTAGATTAAAATAACCTCCTGATAAACAAATTACTCACTGAAAATAAATATTCCACTGCTGGGGCCAAGATAACTAAAAGAACAGCACCACCACATGGCAAGAAGAGGAACTACACCTGCTGCAGTCTGGCCAGTCCCTGTCCGTCCACACTCAGCTACGGAGTCTGACCAGGGGAGGGGGACAGGGAAGGGGATTAAAGAGAATGTGTGGTATCCTATCAGCTTAAACCTTTAAAATATTTTATGTACTTGTACAAAAGACAAAAATATTTGGCAAAGAGGTCTGAACTTTGAGCCAAGGTGAGGGGGAAAAAACCAACAACCAATGTGCCAAGTTGAATGCAGAATGACATAATGGGAGTCTGTGATTCTTCCTGTCCCAGTTCCCTTCCTCTCCCTCACCCCATCATTCATCAGATTCTCCCCGATGCTCAGCCTCACAGCAAAGACTCTGGCCCCTTGCACAGCCATGCTGGTATGTTGGGCATCTCTTACCAGGTCCCATTCCAATGCTTATATGGGATAGACCATGTACTGCTCTTTTCTCAATTAAATGACAAATGCTCCCAATCACCTCCCCCCCCCCCCGCCAAAAAAAATCCTTCTGATACTTAGAAAGTATTTATGTAGCCTCCTTTCAGCTTTTGATCTTATCTTATTTGGGCTAAGTAAGCCTATCCTCACTATTCTCTTCTTGGAATGCACAGGGCTCAGGTCCCAGCATCTAGACACAGGCAGTATGCTCTGCAGCCCACAAGTTGTGTGCGTTACGTAAGCTTCCCAAACCTCAGCTCTTACACCTGTAAAGTGGGGATAACAATGTCTCCTTGACAGGCTAAATGTATATGAAGTGGTTGACATACTAAGAACTCAATAAACTGTAGATATCTGTGGTGTCATTTCAATACAGCAGTGTGATAGATAATAGCTTGTTACTCCGCATTCACACAAAGCTGACTGCAGCAGTCCATCCCAGTGTGAAAAATGCCAAAATCTATCAATATTATTTGAAGCAGGTTTTTGGTTCATCACAGAAATATACTGCACGCTTCTCCAAAAGATATGTTAGAAGAAGAGACATTGAGTCTAGAATCACATCACAATTTGATTCTTTCTGGGGATGGGAATTGGGCTGGTCTCTTCACTAAAGGCATGCTGAAAATAAATGTATGAGATTTAAATCAAGAAACTGGAATCCTTCCTTAGTCACCATGAATGTATTAGTCTTGGGCACAGCCCAATGTGAAGTATGAGGGACACAGAAGGGACCCCAGCCTTCAAGGAGCTATACCCAATAAGAAAAATCCTTACACACATATGCAAAAATACAGGAATCATTGATTACCGTATGGGTAGTTCTTATAGGTATAAATATAAGATTCTATAAAAGGTTTAATAGGTTTAATCTAATGCTGGGCATTAAATGGGGTTGAGTAGTATTCAGAAAAACTCCGCACAGAGGTATTTGTGCTGAGATATGAAGAAGGAGCCAGGGTCATCCGGACAGGAAACTTCAAAGTCACAGATATCTGGGTGGGTCACTCCCTCTCTCTGGTCCTCAGTTTCCCTGTGTAAAAATAAGGAGATAGGGGAGGGGACAAAGCCAATAGTTTTCTGGGATATAGATGACAACTCTGTATTATAATTCTCAAACTTGCTAGGAGATTAGATCTTAATTACTCCAACCACTAAAAAGAACTGATAATTATGTGACACGATAGAGGTGCAAATTAGTGCTATAATGACAATTACATTACAATATATAAATGTATCAAATCAACATGCATTATATTTACACAATGTTATATGTCAAATATATTTCAGTTTTTTAAAAAGTGTTTATTTTTTTTTCCATTGGGGAGAGAGACAGCACAAGACGGGGAGAGGGGCAGAGGACAGAGAGAAACTTAAGCAGACTCCATCCTCAGTGTAGAGCCCAATACAGGGCTTGATCCCACGACCCTGGGATCACAACTTGAGCCAAAATCAAGGTCAGACACTCAACTGACTGAACTACTCAGGGACCCCTACTTTCAATTTTTTTAAAAGATCAATCATTTTCTAGGTTCTCAGAAGCCCTATATTTTTGTGAGTGTGTCTGTGAAGCCATCTTGGGGGGAAATTAGTGGAAGATAGACAGGGCTCTGAGCTCTCAATCAATCAATTAATCAATCAGTCGACTACCACTGCACTAAACAACCTCAAAGGTCTCTTCCAGCTCTGACAGTGTATGGCCTTCACCTGGAAACAGAAGGGGAAAACACACTATGTGGGCAAATCCCTGTTGAGGCAGGTCAGAGCCTTGAAGTCAAGAGGACAGGCCCCATGGGAACACAGGTTATACCTGTGAGTCCTGTGAAGGCCGCGCTGACCCACTGCTACCTGTGCATCATCACAAGGTCACAGGAATCGCAATGCCAACCATCCTAAAACATAGAGTGTCATTCTCAGAACTCTTCAGAGCTCCTACAATTCCTACAAAAGCCTCAGATGGGTGCACCTCAATAACGGCTCCTACTATGACATTTTGCAGCAAAGCAGGTGTCTGGCCATCGTGCCCTCCCATCACTGCATTGCTGAAGACCAGGCCACAGTAGACATCACTGAGAGCATGAGGGTGTCTCCACAGAGTCAGGGCTGTAGGTACTAGAAGGTCCTCCCTGCCTACACACCCACAGCAACAGGCTGATGGGCCTTCCCAGGAGCCGGCCAGCCAGAGCATTAACTAGGAAGACCTAGGATGAGTCTGATCTTCCTGCCAAACCTCCCGTTTGCTCCCTGTATCCCTCCCTCCCTCTTCCTTGTCTTCCTTCCTGTATTAACTTACTTCCCTATTTCCAACACCTTCCCCACACCCTCACTTCTGAAAACTTCCAGACTCCTCTTAAGTTGCAGAGTAGTCTGAAGTAAAACCATCATCTTATTAAGATTTAAGGTCTCAACCAGAAAGTATTTTGGGTGTTGCCTTGTTGCAGGAATGTGACCTTTAAATCTGGGCAACAAGGTTAATACCGAGGCATTATTAGAAGATTCATCACTGGAGCCAGTACAAATCAGGCAGGTTGCCATCACCACACGTTCATTCAAGTGATGCCTCCAGAGCCACAATTTTTCAAACCTGCATTTATACCTAATGCTCATGGAAGGGGTGTTAAGGAGTGAAAAGAAAGAGAGAGAAGCAGGGGTTGGGGTTGGGGCAGACAGTGATAAAAGGAGAAGAGGATGAGGAAAAAAGAAAAAAAAGACAGGGGTGCCTGGGCAGCTCAGTCAGTTAAGTGTCCGACTTCAGCTCAGGTCATGATCTCACTGTTCATGAGTTCGAGCCCCGTGTCAGGCTCTGTGCTGACATCTCAGAGCCTGGAGCCTGATTCATATTCTGTGTCTCCCTCTCTCTCTGCCCCTCCCCGGCTCATGCTTTGTCTCTCTTAAAAATAAATAAACATTAAAAAAACAAAGACAGAGATATAGGTACAGGTACAGATGGAGGGAAAGGTGGACTGGAGGCAATCCACAAGATGGAGAGAGACAAAGGACAATATGTTACTTGGGTTTATTAGAGGGGGGAAAAAATGCCTGCAATAGAAGCACTATTTCTTAATCAAAGCTTTGTTAAGTTTTGGTAATGAAAAGCTAAGTGGTTTTGCATAAGTGAAAGCATAAAAGGGCAAAACTTTCAGTACAGTGAAATTGAAGAAGGGTTTGCACACATGGGAGTCAAACAGGGGAACAGATGTCATGAAAGGTATGACATTTGGGTTAGACCATTCTAGCCCCTGCACACACAAAAAGGACACTTGATGGGCAATGGTTTTTCATTTTTAGCGTCCTATATTGCTGAGGCAGTTGGAATACAGGCCTAGGACTTCCAAGCTTGTTTTGCCTGCTATCCCTCAGGAAGGGAAAGAGACAAGAGATGTCTTCTGGTTCATTTCCCTCTTCCTGCCATCCACCTATCCTACATTGGCTTCTCATGTAGCAGCTACTAGACGGAAGAGAGAGCCAAGGCAGCATAACAAAATTGTCCTATGCGACCCAGGTCCTCTTTCTCTCTTTTGTTGCTAAGGTAGACAGGCTCCAGGTCTCCCAGATCCTCAGTCCTGCTTTCTCGATGCTGGTGGGGATGGTCTCCAGCCCCCTCTAGACCCATTAGGTACAGATAGGACCTTACTAGCCTCAGATTCCCAGGCCCACCCAAGTTTATTTCCACGGAAGCATTGGCTGCCCCAAGGTAGTAGATATGTCCTTCTGGCTTTATTTTAACTGGGGAAGGCACTTCCTTTGTGAAGCAATTACAGAGATACACGATGGTGTCAACTTTTATAGGACCAACAAGCGTAAAGACCAGACTAATCACTAGCTGAAAGGATTATGCCTCTAGGAACCAAAGGCTCACATAAACACTCCCAGATATCAGTGCCATATGGTAAGTTTTAGGCAGAAACTGACTTCCTGAATTTAGGTTCAGCAGACATAGACTCCCCTGGGATCCAAATGGACAGGCATTCCATGTCAGGTTTTAACTATGCATGAAGACAGTACAAAGAAACTAGAGGATTCCATGGCACTAACCTCTCCCACAGAAACCCCAGCCTACTGGACCAGTCCCACCCTTCCCCAGACCCTCCATGCCACTCAATACTTTGGTCAGGCTGGTAGAACAAAGATGGTGACTGTCTGGTGTTGTGTTACTGCACCTCCCCAAATCCATGACAAACTTTGCTACTTAAATACCTTTCCTGCTGAGCCCTTTTCTGCTGAGCTCAAATAGGATCTCAGAATCCTTCCACCTACACATGGAAGCTGGCACTTGTAATGAAACCTATTTGCCCTCCTTGTTCTAAGATCCTCTAAATGCTTAGAACCTGTTCCCTCTCAAGTAATGTCTGCATGCCCATAGCAACTTTCTGCCATTTGTGTTTTTTACCTCTTTTGAGATCATAGCAATGATGCCAGTGTGGGGAATTTATAAGGTCAGTTATTCAAGAAGAACATTTCTATGAAACACCAATAAAGGTATTTGGGAAGAGGTAGTTTGAAACCTTGAATGGGCTTCAACTCATGAGTTTGGTCAAATATACATCAGTGATGTATATTTGACCCTCAGGGCACATTTGGTGGTGTCTAGAGACAATTTTGTTCATTATAACTGGGAATGCTACCGACATCTGGTGAGTCAAGGCGAGGGAGGTGGCTAAACCTCCTGAAATTCACAGAACAGTCGTCAACAACTGAGAGTTATCCAGTCCAACACTCAGGAGTGCCAAGGTTTGGAAACCCCAATACATGTTAAGGTAGAGTTTTAAGTGGTGGAAAGAATGATAGAGAACCTCCCATCCAACTCCCTCATGTTAGAAAGAAGCTAAGACCCAGACAAAAGTCAGTGTGGACAGCTAAGACCCAAATAAAAGTCTGTATGGACAGGTAAGCTGAATTAGGAATAACCCCACACACCCTTCTAATGGGGCAATAAAACCTGTTTTCTATATGGAGAGCATCAGGCTATCAGTTCCCTAACAGTCCATTAGTATAGTTAAATAGAGATTAGAACTACAAGTGTTAAGATCATTGGTTCTGTATGTGGGTTGTTGGGTTCAGGTAGTAGAGGGCAGTACTGTCATTTTTATATATGTAAATATCATTCATTCATTTCATTCATTCATAGGTTTTCATTATTCATTCATTTTAATGTTTAGTCCATAAATTTACTTTTAGCTTTTCGTTGTGCTAATGCAAATAATTCAACAACCTACAAAGATACCCCTTGCCTGCAAAAGTTTGCCATCAGCTGGCAGAGGTGAACACCGGTGATTCCAATACGGAGGAATCATGCGGAGAGGGAGAGCCTCTGGGAACATGGGGGAGGTCTTCCAACCCAGTCTTGGTGGGGAAAGGGAAAGTTTTTTCGGAGGAAAGGTCCGAGCTGAGTTCTGAAGGCAGGGTAGAGGTTAGAAACTTTTTAAGTTGATCCCCTAGCACAGCATGCTCAGTTAGCTAAGGACAGCCAGTGTGCTGAAAACCTGGCTAAAGGTTCCAAGCCCGAATTAGTCAGTATTTTCACTGGCTACTGTTTCCCATGGGTCCGTGCATCATGCCTCATATGGAAATAGTTAATAACGGGCATATGACTGCTTTCAAATTTCTACACATAGCAGTACGTTGTGTATTACCTCTAAGCCAGCAATCTGAGAAATAGGGCTGTGTGTGTGTGTGTGTGTGTGTGTGTGTGTGTGTGTGTGTGTGTTGAAAGGGAGGCCAGCCTTTCTCCACTCTCAGGGCTCTCTCCCCATGAGACATGAAGATCTCTACCACCCAAACTCCGGGGGATATGGGAGAAAGCTACATTCCCAAGGCACAGCATTCACAGGATGGCTTACCCAGCCCCTCTCGGGTCCTTTACTTCCTGCAACCCAGCACTCTTGCTGCACCAAACACCGGGCACTGTCATCAGGAGCGGCAGTGGGGGCAGGTAAATAATGAGAAGCCAGATGTCAAACCTGAAGCAAGTTCTGCCTTAACCTGTCCATAACCCACAGGTTATACTTTCCCTCGCCTCCTATCTCAAGGCTTTCTAACCTGTCACTCTTCACTCCTCCAACCTGCACTAAGCACTTTCACTCTCCCTGCAGGACAGAGAGCTGTGAACAGTCCTGTGTATTGTGGCCAGTTACAATCAACCAAATAAATTCAAGCTTTAATTTTTTTTTTCCTTCAGTCTACAAATGGAAGTGCTCCATGGTGTGGCTCTTTCTCTGTGTGTATAGTTGACAGAGATACATTGTTGGGGGGGGGAGTGTTTATTTTTATTTATTTATTTATAAGTTTTATTAAAGTTCACCTATTACCCACAGGCCTCGGGCTCCCTATAGAGAAACAAATATCACAATTGAAGCAGCTGGTTTCCAAGGTGCCAAATTAAAATAGATGAAGAGGTAAGGGTTGGGGGGGGGGGGGAATAAAAACATTAGCTAAGACTTCTTTGCTCCCAAGTGCATGGAGTCTTCTATTATATTGCACACATGAAATTGACTCCCAATGTAATTAGACCAGGGCTACTAGGCAAACAAAAAAAAAATCTTCAAATTATTCAGACCCCCAGAGCTATTCTTTTGCAATCACTCAAGTAACTGAAAAGAGAACCAAATTTTTAATATAAATTTGTTATTAGAATCTACACTGTCCAAGAAATTCCCAACACCCACCTGCTCAAAAATACAGAGTCATGAACTGGTATCAGAACCAAATGCAAGAATCCTGCTTCCCACCCAGTGCCATAATCTTTTCTTCTACAGGACAATCCTACTGGAAACTGGACCTCATTTCAACAGTCCTTAAGGGCCACTGGCCCTGTTAGAAGGAGCTGGAGAGTTCCTCAGGTCTGCAGAAGACAACATGCTCCCTTTAGAATAAATTATCTTGACAGAATTATGCACAGACATGCCCACATGGACAGATATTAACTCTCTCTTTGCAGCCTTGTGTTTGGAATAGCCATAGTATTCTCCATCTCACCCCCCAAAGATCCAGGAATGGCTCTATTGCCTTCCAGGTTGAAAATGAGCCATGGAGATACCAAGAGCACCTTTCACTGAACTCAGAGGGGAAAGAAATAACGACTTTTCAAAAGAGGTGCTTACTGGATTTCAGCAATGCTGCCAGAACTTCGGTGGCGGCCCTGGGGAAAGAGAAAGAAAAGTGGAAAAGTCAATGTTCAATGGTCTTTTTGTCAGCCCATGGATCCCAAAGCCAGCAGGCTCATTGCTGCCACCTAACAGCCCCATTATTAACCAGGGAGCAGGCATTCCATTGATTGCAGCACTGACCATCAAAGAGGCATAAATGCAGAAATTGCTTCAAGCAAAGTGTCTGTCTTGAAAATGGGTCTCAGGAGTCTCCATTGCTGCTGGAAATATCTCCCCCCTCCCCTGTTTTGCCTCCCACCTTCCACCACCTTCCTTACACTATGCTCCCCATATATCTGTTGCTCATCCCCGCCAGAGCTCCAGCCAGTCTCTTGGTTTATACTTGGGAACCCCAGCAACTCTGGAGGATGGGTTGGGAAAGGGCGGGATGTGGAGGCTGAGTGAGTACACCAATGCAGCCAAAACTTCTTGAGCCTGGGTTGGGCTGGTGCGAAAGGAAATCAGTGCTGGAGGGAGTGGGGGAAGTAGAATAGCCACATTAAGTTCATCAAAGGGGATTAGCAGAGAAGGAAGCATGAAAAGAAAGAATGAGGGTGTTCCAAGCAAAGGACCGAGCCCCATTCTAGATCACAGGCCAGGTCTATAAGGTGACCCTGCATTTCTGATTTGCATGGCACTTTTGTTTTGGGGAGCTCACTGAGGAGGTAATGATCCATTAGATGATAGTTTTATGAGGGACATACTAGAGGTGGGGAGGAGGATTTGAGGTGACAAGGGCTCCAGCCAGAAGTGTAGCATGGATAGAGAATGAAGAAAGACAGGTTGAATGGAAGCTTGGAGCCTTGCTCCTCAAAGCATGGGGCTCCCATTAGCAGCTTTGCATTCCCTGGGAACCAAACAGAAACGTAGACTTTCAAACCCCATCCCTGGCCTGCTGCATCAGAACTTTCATTCCAACAGAGAATTCATAGGCATATGAGTGTTGGAAAATAACTGGTTTAGAGGATAGGTCAGTATGGTTTGGTTACTCTTTGATGTTGAGAAGAAAGTTCAAGGTGACTCCCAGATCCAAACCCTCTAGAAAATATCGAATAGTGTGATAACATAGCAAATAATTATGAATCCAAATAGTGACATTACATGGCAGGAAATACATGCTAAAGTGTCATATTAGTCAAAGAGGTGAGGCTGATTCCTGAGTAACAAGAAAAGATTTCTTTTCAGCTCCTAACTGGGGGATGAGCATGTAGTGCAGCGTAAGACACCTATAGGGCAACGATGGACATAAGGTTTCAGACCACCATAGCCTACTATTCTAAAGAGACCTGATTCGAGTGCACAGGTCATAAGCCATTTGATTGATTTTGATTGATTGTGGATCAAAGGGGTATGGTGTCAAGGTCAGAAACATGAGGTGAAGCTTGTAAACAAAGAATTCACAGGATTTGATGACAGGCTTGTTGTGAAGGGCAAAGTAAAGGCAAAAGTTGGTCATGGCCTGAAGTGTTCAGTTGGGGTAAATGGGAGAACAAAAAAGCCATGACGACAAAAGAGGGAAACTGAGGTGTTTACAGAAGGTAATCATTTCTATTTGGGAAATGCTGAGCTCAGGATGAGGGGCACACAGCTACATGGAACTTTTGAGAATGATGCTAGAAGCATAGATACAGAATTCTAGAGAGATCTGGAGTTGGAGATACATATTCAGGAGTCACTATGGTAACAATGATCATTGGAGCCACAGGAACAGGTACTATCTGTGAGGAAATGCAATCAAGAACAGAGTACAGGGTTGGCCCCCAAAGTATCTACACTAAAGGACTCAGAGAATGTGCAATCCAGGAAGTAGGAAGAGAGGCGGCGAGGGGCTCTGTTTTGAAACAAAAAGTTCTCTAGATTTTCTAAGAACAGTTTTTTTTCAAACTGCAAGTTGTGACCCAATAGTTGATTGTAAAATCAATTTCACAGGTTCTGACTAACTTTGTGGATGAAATTGAATCAACTGTAATAGAATAGATTATATCAATATCGTTTCATGTAGCAAAGGTCCACTGTGATCTAGAAACTTTTATTTCAATGCATATACACGCATGTGTGCATACGGGGAATCTGATGTAAATGTTTTCCTTTAAAAATAAAAAGCTTACAAAGATGTTGTTTAATGGATAGGGTCCATAAAAGATCTGAACAAGAACAAACGTCTGGAATCAACTAATGAACTAGTGAGCAAACACAAAGTATTTGATCTCCCAGATGGTGCTGAGATCCAGACACCAAGCCACTCATGTGAATGTCACCCAGAGGCTCTGTATTTCAGGGTCTATTTTGACAGTAAATATCTGGAATTCGGTCCACTCTCTGAGCATATCTCTCTGCTTCTCTCCTGCTCTCCCAGTGTAACTAAGAATGTAAAACCCATCAGAAATGAGGTAACCACTTTGTCAACCAATGGCTATAAATACAAATAAAGCAAAACTTTAAGCAGCTAAAGTCTAAGTAAGTAAGAAAATACTCACTTCCACTCCAAGAAACCAAATCCACTGCATTGAGACAGTGAATAGGGGCCCCAAAATCAGTGCCTTTGGGGTGCTGAGCTGTTCCCCGCTCCACATGGACATCCAGCACCCATGTTGCTGGTAGTTTCACTGATTCCACAGAAGAGGACTTTTTGAGAGGGCTTATTTTCTCAGAGTTTAAACCCATACCACCATCCCACATTATGTGCACCCCCCAGTTGGATGTCCAAGTGGGAATGAAAGTAGAAATGCCAAAATGTCCTCCTTCATCAACTTTCCCTGACTGTACATCACTGAATGGGTCATTTAATAGATTCTTACAAAATACCCTGCTCTAAGAAAACTACAACAATACCCAAAGGAGTAGAACAGCCTCAATCCTATCCATTGTCCCAATGGGGTGGGCTAACTCAGTCAAGATGCTAGAGGTCAGAGGTCACTTCCATGCTCCTCCTCAGATAAAGCCAAACTTAAACCACTGGCAAATTTCTAAATATTCTTTTGTCATGAATTTAGCAAAAAGCCACAGACTTACAAGAATTCAATTTACTTCTTCAAGTAGAAATAAACTTTAAGAGGCTTTATAATAGTCTTAAGTCATTTGTCTCCACTCTTTGGGGGGCCCGTATAAATGCCAAGCCCTGTGCTAAGTGTCCTATGGACATGATTACACATCAGTTAATCTTCACAGGAATACCAGAGGGTGAAATCATCAGTTCTGTCTTACAATGGCAACAGTGAATCTCACAATGAGCAAAGTTCCAAGTTCCAAGTTCCCGCAGCTAGCAAGAGGCAGTGTTGACACAAAAGTCTACATCTGCCTGACTCTAGAGCTAGTGCTCTAGAGATCTA
Source organism: Neofelis nebulosa (assembly GCF_028018385.1). NCBI lineage: Eukaryota > Metazoa > Chordata > Mammalia > Carnivora > Felidae > Neofelis > Neofelis nebulosa. Next base: position 9,547,815 of record NC_080788.1, read on the forward strand.
GTGATCTCTCTACCTTCAACATAGTTCTAGAAAGATTATAAGATAGCTCTCAGTTCAATTTCTTCATCATTTCAATAAGGGCTGTGCAGTTCAAGAGGTCAGGTAGGTGACTGGTACGAGGTCATATCATAGGATTAATGTGTCACTGGGCCAATGAAACAAACAACTTGTTCCACTTGACTCTAGCGCTTGCCTACAGGAAGCAGTTAAGCTGAAGCATGAGTGGATGATGATATTTAGAGGTAGTCATGGTGACAAGGAAGGAGAACTCTATTGGTAGCAAAGCCACAGAGGTCCATGAATGCCAGAGCTGAACTGATGAATTAGGAGCTACAGAGCTTGGGTTAGAAGCCTGGAGGTGCCACTTCTGTGGTCGTGGGTTCTGGGCTTACTTGACTGCTCCAAATCTTGGTTTCCTCATCTGTAAAGTGGGTATAATAAGATGTAACTGATGGGAAGATATGAAGAGTGAGGTGAAGCAAAGATTAAATTAAGGGAAATTAAATTAAATTAAAATCTACCACACTTCCTGAAACACGACATGAACCTGAATGGCATCACTGGCAGAACTAAGTGAGGAAGTGAAGGTTCATGTCTGCACATGTGTTTGCAGATGGTGAGCCCGCAGGCTGTCATTTGCCAGTCAGGAGAGGCCCCTGGAGAAAAACGAGTCCCTATTCCCCAGTACATGGAGAAACAGAATGACCAAATTATCTCTTGGAAGTGAAATAGTCTATAACTCAGGGGCGCCTGGGTGGCTCGATCGGTTAAGCATCCGACTTTTGGTTTTGGCTCAGGTCATGATCTCGGCAGTTCCTGAGTTCAAGCCTCGCATCCGCTCCACACTGGCAGTGCAGACCCTGCTTGGGATTCTCTCTATCTGCCCCTCCCCTGGCTCGTGATCTGTCTCAAAACAAATAAAAATTTAAAAAAAATATTCTGTAACTCAGATGGCCTAGATATAGAAATTGCCACCTAGATTTTTTTTATCTATATTGTTGTGTAATAAGTTACCACAAACTGAGCAGCTTCAAACAGCACTCATTATCTTACCATTTCCATGGGGCAGGAACCCACGGCTTAGCTAAATTCTCTGTTATGGTTTTACAAGACTGTCAGGTGTCAGCTAGGCATCAGCCAGGGCTGAGTCTCCATCTAAAGGCTCCACTGGGGAAGGGTCTGCTTCCCCTCTCAAACAGGCTGTTGGCAACATCATTTTGCTGAGGACCCTGGCATCTTGCTGTCTGTTGGCTAAAAGACCAGTCTCAGCTTCCTAGTGGCCACCCGCTGTTCCTTGCAAAGTGGGTTTCCCCAATGTGACTACTTTCTTCACGAACAGGGAGAGTTTCCACGTCAATATGTAAATAAGATAGAGTCTGATAAAACACAACATAATCACAGGACAAACATGCTATATTTTTGTCGTATTCTATTAGTTAGAAGCAAGTCCCAACTCTTCCCCACACTCAAGGGGAGCGGAATACACAAAAGTATAAACACCAGGAGATGGGGATCAGGGGGTGGAGGGTATCTTCAGTTCTACATACCACACAGAGCTTCTTGTAATCTTTAGCATTCAGATACCATGATCCTAATAATCTCCTCATCAGGACGTGACCCTCTCTCGTCCTCTCCTTTCCAGAGAATGGAACACTACCTTCTCAGAAACCGAGCATGCAGCCTCCTCCCCAGCTTGCCTTTACTGGGCACACACTCAAACACCCCCATTTCAAGGTCTAGAGTGCTCTTAAGTTGTCCATTCTTTTCGATCTCTGATGTTTCCACCCTAGTCCAAGCATATGGGGGTCTGGGACATCACTGAGAAATGTAATTTCTGGAGTTTCTAGAGTTATTAGCTCTTGGTTGAAATTTACAGTTTAATTTCCTGCATAATAAATGCAAAATGAGCTGCATGATCATTTTAGATATATTAGAAAATACAGTTAAGCATAAAGAAGTAGAAATCATGAAAATCACCCAAATATCTCTCCCTTAACTACTGCCATAACTCCAAAACAAATCTCTCCATAACCTCTCAAGCTACAACTAGAGTGATCTTCTCAAGAACACCTGGTTAGGGCACCCTCACATTGCCACCCCACACCCAGTCTTGCTCTTGGATAACAACCTAAATCTGAAACATGGTCCAGGAAGCTCTACCAAATCTGCCTGCCACCACCCCTCCACCCAGCCTTGTCTCACATCACCCTCTCTTATGGTCCATAAGGCTAATATTCCCTCTGCCAATCCTTGGAACATGTTCCCATCACTTGTCCTTTGTCCTTGCTAACGCCACAGCCTGAAATGCTCTGGGCCTTCCCTCCTCCTTCACATGTAGTTACTACCTCATCCTTTCAATCCTAGTTTAGTTTTCACCTCCTCAGGGAAGACTTCCTTGATGGCTAATCTAGGTCCATGTACTTTATGGGTGTGTTTATCCTTTCCCCCCATTTTCTCATTGCACAATTTGATTTTTAATTACTCACTCAGTGATGTGATTATTTTATTAATCTCTGTCTCCTCCCTGCAGTCTGCAAACTCCAGAAAACAAGAATCCTTCATTTTGCATTATTCTTCCCCCTACCATTTAATAGTATTTGAATACAGAGCACCATCAAATATTTGTTGAGCCTTTTCCAAAAATTGGGCTCTGCTCTAGGAGCTTCATATACACTATTCATTCATCCAGAGATATTTATTGGGCACCAACTATGTGCTGGGATAAACTGATAAACCAAAGATTTTTGTGTTCAAAAGGGTTAAGGTAGCATGACAAAAAAATAGCTAGTATACAATATTTTTGAGTAATACATTAAATTCGTATTCTAAAATGTGATAAATGCTAAGGGAAAAACAGAAAAAAAGTAAAAGCAGGGTAAAGAGATCAGAAGTGCTGGGATGGGTTAAGATTCAAGAGACTGTCTGGAGTAGGCCTCATGGAGGAGGCAATATCTGAGACGTGAAAAGAAAGGAAGTTGCCGTATAAATATCAGAAGGCAGCACGTGCAGACACCCTGAATGACAACAGGCTGATTTGTTCAAGAACAAGCAAGTTGGACAGGGCTGCTGGAGCCAAAGAGGGTGAGAGAGGAGAGTTGGAGCTGACGGGAGGAACAGGGACCATTCACACAGGGTCTGGAAAGCACTGTAAACGCTTTCACTTCCCTCCAAGCAAAGCATTCCCTACAGGATTTTGAGCAAATGATCTAACATGTTTTAAGGTTTCTCTGGCTACTCTACTTTTTTAAATGAAAATGAAAAAGGACTCTAGGGAAGCAAGAGTAGAAACTGGAGACAGACCAGAATAGAAACCAGTAGAAAGCTACAAGGAGCAAACCAAACGCAGAAACAAACAAAAAGGATTACGTGCCATGGCCAGAGTAGGATTTATCCCAAGAATGCAGGATTGGTTTAACATCTGAAAGTCAACCAATGTAATAATCCACCATAGGAACAGAATAAAGGATAAAATCCACATTACTGTCTCAACAGACACGGAAAAAGCATTTGATAAAATCCATCACACTTTCATGATAAAAACATTCACCACATTAGGGATACGAGAGAACTTTCTCTACCTGATAAAGGGACCTACTTGAAACTCACAGCTAACATGACACACAGACAAAAAAAAAGAATGAATACTTTTCCCCTGTGATCAGAAACAAGATAATGATGCCCATCGTCACCCACCACCTCTGTCCAACACTGTACAGGAGGTCCTAGACGCAGCATTTAGGAATGAATGAATGAATGAATGAATGGCATACAGACTAGAAAAGAGGAACTAAAACTATCTCCATTTACAGATGGCTCGATTTTGTATAGATAAAGTCTGAAAGAATCCACCAAAAGATTATCAGAGCAAGTTCTGCAATGTGACCACGAGAAAAGATCACTATACAAAAGTCAATTGTATTTTGTATAATACACTAACAATGAGTAGTTCAGAAATGAAAATTTTAAAAAAGCAACCTCACGTATCATGGCAGCCAAAAGAATAATACAATTCTCAGTAATAAAATTACAGAAGAGACCCAGGCTTTTACACTGAAAAAAAAATAGAAAACATGGTTGAAAATAAAGTTTTTAAGATTTAAATAAATAGAAATTCTCTAAATTTCACCTGCCACCTAACTACTATTATGGACCTAAAACCAGTGCAAGCATGTACACTCCAGGCCTCCTCCTTCAGGGCACAGCCAGAGTGATCTCAAGAGGAACACGGATATGTTTTGAATTTAGAGCTAACAGGATTTCTTGACAGCTTCCTATGAGACGTAACAGTAGCTCAGTTATTTCTCACAACAATCCCCATTTTAAAGATGAAGGAACTAATCAAGGTACATTAACCTGTCTGAAGTAGCATTAGAAGACAACAGGGCTGGGATTTGGCCTTGAGTTGGTCTGACCCAACATCTGAGCACTTGATGCCCCTGGGCCCTTAACCCCAACACTGGGCCCATAGAGCTTTCAGAAAGAAGGAAGAAAATGGTCAGAAAGAAAGAAGGAAGTGGTCCTAAGAATTTGCCCCTAAAGCCTCTCTAGAGCTGGCTGGGGGATGTGGGGGTGTAACAGCAGAAACAGAAAGTGGTGGTGGTTGTGGGGGGGTGGGTAGGAATTAGCTAAATAACAGGTGGATAAAGCAAGAGGACTTTTACAAGGGATAGAACATGTTGCCTGCAGAGCACAGGCACCCAGAACGCCATCTGGTACAGTCCCGGCCTCCTGCCTGGCTTGAAAACGAGTAGCTGTGAGGAGGGCACCTTTTGGGATGAGCACTGGGTGTTGTATGGAAACCAATTTGACAGTAAATTTCATATATTAAAAAAAAAAAAAAAGAAAACGAGTAGCTGGATGGATAAAAGTACACACACACACACACACACACACACACACACACACACGTGCACACGTGAGAAGCTGAGTTACCAAGGAAAATGGATGGAAAATGAATCTTGCTAATCAGCATTTTCTTTTTTTTTTAATGTTTATTTATTTTGAGAGAGAGAGAGAGAGAGAGAGAGCAGGTGAGGGGCAGAGAGAGAGGGAAAGAGAGAATCCCAAGCAGGCTCCATACTGTGAGTGTGGAGCCAGATGTGACACTCGAACCCAGAACCCATGAACTGTGAGATCATGACCTGAGCCGAAGTCAGATGTTTAACTGACTGAGGTGCCCCTGATCACCATTTTCAAGGGAGAGAGGAGAAAATAAAAATGGAAACCAAGATGGCTCTAGCATCATGAAAGAAAAGAAAAACCCTGAACACATAGTGTAAAGGTTGAACTGATCCTGTGCACAGCATGGAAACTGTCCCTCTTTCTCTGGAGGGTGGGGGTGGGGGAGAGGAAGAAAAAACAACCCCCACCTCCCAGCTCTGTCCAGATGCTGCCAAAGACAGTTTGTGGGAGCCATCATTCATCATGGGAAATTTTTATAGGAGAAATTGAAACACAGACCTCAGACTGGTGTGGTTAGTAATACTCAGCAGGAAGTGTGATGGAGGGGTGACTACTACCTGAGCCAGGGAACCAGGAGTTCAGCTCTGCAGCCAAGGCTGGGACAACCCCACCCCACCTGGTCTGTCAGAGGAGCACCTCTGCAAAGCAGAAATGGTTTGGAAGGACTTTTAAATTCAGGGGTAGGGGCAGCAGGATCAAGGACTTGGACACAAGCCTTTGAGACTCCCCAAGGCCAGGACGAGGAAGAGTAATGTCTGAGGGGGGGTGGGGAGAAGAAGGGTGGGGATTCCAATAAACTCTCACATACAGGGCACCCTTTCTCTACAGAGGGGTGTAACTCTCAAGTTAGTACTTAAAGCAAATATTACCTTTTGGCTTTCTTAAATTATTCATAAAGTAAAATATACATGGATATGTGACTCTAAGCCTATTCTGTAATGTGTGTACATATATATAAATGTATAATGAGTACAGTATATAATCATACACATATATGCAAAATAAAATGTTACAGAATATTTTGTTATATTGCTGTAGTAGATCAGTTGCTATATCACACATTTAGTCAAATTCCTGTGATTCAACCCATCTAGAAATAGCTGGACGCAAAAAGGAAAGACCAGATCCCTATCTCATTGCATAGCACAGAGCAGGTACCCAATAGATATTTCCTGACCTCATGAATAAATAAAAACGTATCTGATTTTGGAGATCTGGTTTTGGATGGCTCAGTTGGTTAAGTGTCAGACTTCAGCTCAGGTCATGATCTCACAGAGAGAGCCTTTTCTCTCTGTCTCCCCCTACCCCACTTGCATTCTCTCTCTCTCAAAAGAAACAAATAGGCTTAAAAAAATGTGTCTGATTTCTGATCCGGCTAAAGGCCAGAGCAAAGACAAGCCTGACCATTCTGGCCTGTTTGGTTGAGGGATAACAGAGGGACCCCCAAGCTTGGTGCCAAGACTTAGCACCCCCAGCACCAATACAACCAGCACTTTGAAAGGTGGTCATTCACAAAAAAGACAAATATTGTATGATTCTTTCCACTTATATGAGCTAACTATTATGGGCAAATTCATAACCAGACTCAAGGCAATCTGGGGCCGGTGGGGAGGAGAATGAGAGCTATTCCGTAATGGTTACAGAGTTTTACTTGGGGTACCAAAAAGGTTTTAAAAATTGATAGTGGTAATGGTTGCACAACATCAGGAATATAATTAAGGCCACTCAATCATACACTGTAAAATGGTTAAAATGGTAAATTATTTGTGGTGTGCATTTTACTACAAAAAAAGTTGTCATTGGATCTGATGAGTCCTCTCTTCAAAAAACCAACTTAGGTCTTTTAGGAAAGAAGGGGTAAGAGGGCAATGGCCTGCAAAGTGCTCCCTCTCTTTACAGGACATGGGAATAGCACCAGAAAAGTTCACCAGTCACCCAGCCAGTGATTCTCCAGCTGGAGTGAGCATCAGAACCCTCTTGAAGGGCTTGTGAAAACAGGGTGGTGGGCCTGCCTCCAGAATTTCTGCCTTAGGAGGTCCCGGTTGGCAGCCTCAGAAATTGCACTTGTAACAATTTATCAGGTGCCACTGATGCTGGTGGTCTCCAGATCACACTTGTAAACCACAGACCCAAGTAGCGGGTGCTCAGTAGACTTGGTGGAGAGGAGTGCTCCTGGGACATGATTCTTTCCTGCAAAATTCTCAAGACCCTCAGTGATGTCTCCTAGTGGTGCCATGATTGCTGGACCTCAAGGCAAAGACTCCATAAACATCCCTCTCTCTGAACTAAAATTACAGACTATCACCTGAAAAGAGATCCATGAGTTTTCAGAGACTCTTTCCAAACTAGAGTCTGAGGTTCCAGACAACAGAAGCCATTATTCATTTTTGTCTGTCTCAAAGCCTTACCATGACTTGGCACTCATTTCTCAACTGACAGGATTAATGCCTGGGATTCCCAACATCCTTGGAGTATTGAATCTCTTCTAGAAATCAGAGGCTTCACTAAAATTCAGATGATAGGGGCAATCCCACTTCTTTAAATGTTTATTTATTTCTTTTGAGAGAGAAAGAGAGAGAAATAAAGAGAGCGAGAGAGGGAGAGGGGGAGAGTCGGTTAAAGGGGGAAAGAGAGAATCCCAAGCAGGCTTTGTGCTGTTAGCGCAAGCCCAATATGGGGCTTGATCCCACAAACCATGAGATCATGACCTGAGAGTCAGACATGTAACCAACTAAGCCACCTAAGTGCTCCAACCCCACTTCTTTAAAGGACTGGCTTTATTGTCAACAAATCCAACATTACTTATAATCTTCCAGAGAACTCAAGACACATAGTGCTACTTGAAATTCCCCTCCACACATCATGGTCTGGCATTTTGCCACAGGTTTAGACAAGCAATGGGAGGATTCTCATTCTCTAAAAAGCTTTCCCTCCCTTTGCCTTTTCCCATCTAGCAAACTCCTCCCTACCTCCCAACAATCCAGCTCAAGTTCCAGCCCCTGTTACCTCAGTTCCAACTTCTGGAAAGTTCTTCCTCTGAGTTTCCATCACAGTTTCTACTTTCTCTTACCACAGCATTTTTACAGTAACACAGACATGATCTACTTGTATATTTAACTCCATATTTGGCTAGAAGTTCTCTGAAGACAGAAACTGTATTATGATCTTTGAAGTCTGAGCACCTACTCCATAGTTTTTTAAATATGTTTTTTAATGTTTATTTATTTATTTTTGAGAGAGTAGGGGAGGAGGATAGAGGGAGAGAACCCCAAGCAGGCTCCATGCTTTCAGTGCAGAGCCCAAAATAGGGTTTAAACTCACGAACTGTGAGACCATGACCTGAGCCAAAATCAAGAGTCAGACACTTAAGTGACTGAGACACCCAGGCGCCCCCATAGTAATTTTTAAATACAGGCTTGGTGTCTGAATAAATTAATAAGTGAATAGATGGCAAAAGTCTTCTGCTAAACTTAAATGTACCTTAATATTAACCCCACATTACCTCTAAAAACCACATAAAATAAGGGTCACAAAGAAGAACTTTTTTTTTTAAGACTATCAGGAGTGAGTTGGCATATGGGAGGAGGGCAAGGGGGCAAGGAAGGCACTGACTGGGTAAGGGGGAATGACAATGGGCAGGCTGCTCAGCTCTGCTGAGAAGGGGGTGTGGCATCATGATTCTTCAAGGTAAGTCAACAAGCTTGTAGTAAAGCCAGAGCTGGTAGCAGCCAGAGCTACTGGTGGAGTCCACCTGCTCTGTTTCAGACTCTCTCTAGAGAGCTTGGATATTTTCCCAGACCCCTCACCCACTGTAAGCCTCATCCTTCAATCTTCATCCAGAAGTACCATGAAGAATTTGATGGCTTTGCCTAGATTGCAAGGTGAAGGAATTTTTTCCTCTGTTTACAGTTCTGTTTCTATTTCACTTGGAATTCCTGAATTATTCATAACCACTGTACCGTAAACAAGTCTTTGCCTATGGGATGTATGGGTGGATGGACGGACAGATGGATGGATGGATGGAAAGGTGGCACAAGAGATACGAGCTTCTCGTTCAAAGTAAAACTCTTAATGAGTTCACTTCCCTTCCTCCCAAAACCCCATTAATTTCATTGTGGAAATGCAAAACAAATAATTTCATAACAGTGGAGGTAATGAGAGGGGGAAGTCATAAGCCAACCAAAGATTCTAACAAATTTTGGGAGACAAATAGAAAGTCTACTGACAAATGAAGCAAAGGGAAGAAGCCACAGCCCAGAAATAGCTGTAATGGGACAGCAGATGGGGCTGAAGGGGTCTTTCAATGTAGGGGGCAATCTCTCAATCAGAAACCCAGAAAGGCTGTGGGTCAAAATTCTACCCAACCCCCCACTCTCATCTGACACAACAGTTTCTTATTCTTGAGTAATATACAAAAACCTCACAAAGGAAAACAATATTCAGATTGCTAGTTCTGGAATCAATATCTTAAGAAACTCTTCTGAAAATATTTTCAACCCTAAATTATCACTTAAAAGACAAGTTTTGTATATATCTCAGGTAAGATGGTACACTGTGACTTTCAAGTACAAGAAAAACATTTTTTTTTCATTGTGTGCAGCTCTCAGACTCTTGAGAATGTGTTGTGCCTAGATCGGCAAACACAGATCTACATCATGAAATATTTTGATTCTCATAGCCATGGATGAACTTCCCACTTTTTGTATTTCCCTCAGCCTCTCAGAGCCTTTTGAGGTGATTATTAAATAGTAATTTATGCCCTTGCCCTCAGACCCCTTATGTAATCTTTATCCTCTCCAGGGAAAGGATGAACCCTGGTAACTCTCACAACACCTAGCACCCAGGCTTTGCATGTGGTAGGTCTCCATGGATGCTATCCAAATGAAAGCTTCCCACAGCTTCCAGATGGTAGGGAATAAGGACATTGAACTTTTGCTATTTTAAGGATGATAAAATGTCACCCCCAACATAAAAGGTTCTTCTGAAAGTGGATTGTCAGTCACTGGAATCCACTGAGTGTTCACAATGTGGCAGGCTCCATGCCAAGTCCTTACTTACTTGTTTCAAATTTTTTACAACAGATCTGAGGTTGTCCCATCTTATTATGAAGAAACTACAATTGGGGAGATTAACAAAACCTTCTCAGAGCAGATATTTAAACCCAGGTCTTCTGATTCCAAGTATAGTGCTGGTTCTACAGCACAATGTCTTTCTTCTAAGAAACTGATTGAGAAAGAAAAGCAGAGAAAAGGAAGAGGTGAGGAAACAGGGCCACATGAAAGTGCCCCTACCCCCATGTCCAACACAGAGTTTAGTCTGTCGAACTTTTGTAATGGAGTTAAATTGATGGTCTCAAATTGGCCTTCTTTGTCTTCAGGCACCTCCCCCCTACATGTGTCCAGGACTATCTGTTCTTGCATTACAAATACCCTTAGACGAGAAGGAGCTTCCAACTCTCTTGGACCCATGCAACATACTAAAGTTGCTGATAAGACAGATTCAAAGTTCTAAAGCTCCACATAAATGCATTTCAGCAAAAAAAGGATGCCGCAAATTCCTAAGGTGGCCTGAGAGTTGGACACATTCCACATTTGCATATAAGAATTTTGATATTCTCTAACAATCTGTAACACTGCTCCTCTCCATTGCTTTTCTACCCCTCCCTCCAGCCATGATGTTTCTTTGGTGGTACCTGATGTACATCATGGGTTTGGAGATGAAGACTAGCTGCCATCACCTGATCCCTGGACAAAGCTTTCCCAGTGAAGATGGACACAATACATTTTCTGCATACTGTGAAAAAAAAGGGTCTGCCAACCCACTGAGTCACAATGTTATGTGACAGCATCATCTTTGTGGACTGAAAAATTTCTAAAAGTCATTTTCTATTTAAGGCAGCTCCTACTCTGTGGTCAAGCAACTCAAATGTGGGCAGTAGGAAACTATGTGTGCTTGTTAGTTATATCCAGATTAGAAGAACAGTATGATGATAGGCACATGATGTCTTTAATCAACACCCTGCCCAAGATAGCCTTCCTGACTATGAGAGCACCCTCTACTTAAGGGTGACGTTTTATGGTGACCCTTCTCTATGGAGAAGAGAGGAAAAGATTTGGAAAATATAATATCCTACACAGAATTCTCCATATCTTTGCTAGGTCTTGGTTGACCCATTGACAAATCTACAGTAGTTCTAGGACACCTGTAGACTGGACTATTCCTATGTATTATCAAAATTGTGTTAGCCAAGTAGAGTGTGATGTTAATAATAGATATGCATTTTACCACATATAAGTATTCACACAGGCTAAATAATGCAAAACATACCTAATATGCTTTTGATTATCAGTATATTAGCAGCTATGTAATTATATTTTTTGGTATATATAATGGTATTATATAACCATTGTTATATGCCATGCACTTAAAATACATGAAAGAGCATTATAAGTGGATGGGAGTTTGAATAAGAAGGCTACACTTTTTTCCAATGTAATGAATTCCTGATTCTTTGCAGCAAAACCATGATGAAAATTAATGAAAATCCCAGTGGCTATTATTCTAGCAGAAGAATATGATGGAAGTAAGAAATGCTATAAAATTACCACCTTTAAACAATGAACCATAGGGGGTATCTCCCCCTCCAGGGTCTGCAGTTTGAGTAATTGGTAAGTCACCCTTGTCTAGAAAGACACCATAGATGACTTATATGAGGCACAAAGGATTGAGTGGACTTGGTAAAGATATTTTTTCTTATGATTTTTTGAAATTCAGAGAGAAGTTTCATTTTTTTTTAATTTTTTTTAACGTTTTTATTTATTTTTGAGACAGAGAGAGACAGAGCATGAACGGGGGAGGATCATAGAGAGAGGGAGACACAGAATCTGAAACAGGCTCCAGGCTCCGAGCGGTCAGCACAGAGCCCGACGCGGGGCTCGAGCTCACGGACCGCGAGATCATGACCTGAGCCGAAGTCGGCCACTTAACCGACTGAGCCACCTAGGTGCCCGGAGAAGTTTCATTTAAAAAAAAATTTAAGTCTCTGATCCATCAAGTTAAGAACTCCAGCTCTTTTGCTTTTCCTCTACTTCTCTGTGCTGTGACCTAAAATAAATCCAAGCCAAATGAGGCCTTAAAAATGAAGAAATGAAAAATTAAATTGTGAGACAGACCTTCCAAAGTACTGCATCTGTCCTTCAAACAACTGGGTCAACAAATGGAAACAGTGTAAAACAATGAACAGCATTCATCTGGGACCTAGATTTACAGAATAATCTAATCTTTCCGTTGGAAATCAATCCAAGCCCCAAGGGAAGGTCATCCTTGTCTACTATAAACACAACAATTATCTTGGCTTTTGCAAACCAGGCAGTTGTGTCAACCCCCAGGCATATGAGAATCATCCATGTTTATTTTAACAACCCCAACTGATAGGACTAAATGGGTTTAAAGATTAAATGCCTTTCTAGGGTGGGTTTCCTACATTTGCAGAGTTTTTTGCTAAATAAAATTAGGTTCAAAAAAACATAAATCATGAGAACTAATTTTCCTTGTAAACAACAGGAAAATGTTTAAGCCTTTTCTAGGGAGGCCAGAATCTTTTATGTTGCCAGAAGCCTGCCTATAAATTCATTAGTCAGATTTACTCTATTGGAGCCATGTAGCTTAGAGAAAAGTTCATCTAAGATGGAATAAGTCAGCTGCTGAGGAATGTCACAATTTCCATAACAGTACAATGTCATGCATGAAAGAACAAAGTGCTTGGGTCCCTAAAGAATGGGAAGTTAAGCACTTTTGATAAAGCAGGAATCAGATGATGACCGTCCAGCACATGGTCATTCATTAGTGCCCTCTGCCATCATGTCCTTTGGGTACCATCAGCCAACTACATTCTGCTGTGGTCAAATGTCATGAGAGTCTCAAGAAGTGCAATCTTCTTTTAGGACAACAGACAGAACGAGAGGGAACCTATAATGTTACAATCAGCAGGTCCAAAAGGCTATTGTGCTGAATACAAATCCCAGCAAATATCCTGTGTTCAAATAAGTGTGCAAGCCACTTCGCACAACATCCTTCCATACTGAGATAGTTGAACAAATTATGATACATCTGCATGATATACCTATGCAACTCTTACAAGGAATGGATGGGCCTATGTATTTTTGCTGAGTGATAATAAACAACCTGAATAACAGTAAGTAACATGTCAATGTTAAAAAGTAAAAAGTGCGGGTGTCTGGGTGGCTCAGTCGGTTAAGCATCTGACTTCGGCTCAGGTCATGATTTCACGGTTCATGGGTTTGAGCCCCGCATCAGGCTCTGTGCTGACAGCTTGGAGCCTGGAGGCTGCTTCAGATTCTGTGTCTCCCTTTCTCTCTGTCCCTCTCCCATTCACACTGTACCTCTCTCTCTCTCTCTCTCTCTCTCTCAAAAATAAACATTTTTTTAAATTTAAATAAAAAGTAAACAAGAAAGCACGCATGTGCAATGAATGATATATGCACATATGTACATATGAACATATAGGGACATTTGGCAAGCATTAAAAAGAATAGGAACTTATGCCACAAATTGTATTTAGCAGCAATCTCCAGGGAATGGAATTGGTATAGAAAAAGGAGCATTTGTAATTTTTCTAAAAACTGCATTATAGGGGCGCCTGGGTGGCTCAGTCAGTTGAGTGTCCAACTTAGGCTCAGATCATGATTTCACAGTTCTTGAGTTCGAGCCCCACATCAGGCTCTGTGCTGACAGCTCAGAGCCTGGAGCCTGCTTCAGATTCTGTGTCTCCCTCTCTGTCTGCCCCTTCCTTGCTCATGCTCTGTCTCTCTCTGTCTCTCAAAAATGAATAAACATTTTAAAAAATTATTTTAAAAAACTGCATTATATTAATTTCCTATTAATTTCAGCTTGAGCTGCCATGACAAAATACTACAGACCGGATCGGTTAAACAGCATAAATTAATTTTCTAACAGGTCAGGAGACTGGAAGTCTGAGATCAAGGTCCAGCAGGGTTGGTTTCTGGTGAGATCTCTCTTCCTGGCTTGCAGATGGCTGCCTTTGCACACTGCCTCCATCTGGCTTTTCTTGGGTGTACACTCTTTCTCTTTCTCTCATTCTTCTTATAAGGCTACCAGTCTTATCAGATTGGAGCCCTATCCTTATGACCTCACTTAACCTTAATTACTTCCTGAAGACTCTATCCCCAAAAACAGTCAGTTGCATTAGAGTTAGGGCTTCAACATACCAATTTTGGGAGGGAAACAATTCTGTAAATGTTTCTTTAATGGACATTATTAGCGGCCTGCCCAGCATTTATCTCCTTCCAAATGGAAACTCTATTTTGTGCAGGTATCTACTTATCCCATGTGTAGCCAGGTGCTTAAGGAAGGGCTCATCCATCCTTGCTATGGATTAGTTTAGCAATAAGGCTAAGACCCAATTCTAGCCAAAGACATGTGAGAAATAGTCTACTGAGGGATTCTAGAACAAGTCTCTTATCTCCTAAGAAAAAGCCCTGGGAAGCAATGGTCACTCCTCTTCTTAAGGATATAGCCATTCTCAATTTGAGGCCTGTACCTGCTTCAGCCATTCTGTTACCAATCTGAGTATAAAGTCAATACTGAATATGGCAGAGGCAAAGAAGGAAAACCTAACCTCTTAATGCTGTCACTGACTCACAGGATCAACTATCCCACAGCTGACCTTCCCAGTCACACGAAACAATAAAATTTCTCATTGCTCAGATCATTATAAGTCAGGGTTTGTTCTGTGGCCTGGTCAAAATCATCATAAATGATACAATTTGTAAGAAATGCTTAAAATGAATCTTTTTAAAGATTTTTTTTAAAAATCACTTTCCTAGAAATTTACAACATGTATTAGCATACTAAAGACTGACAAATCTGTTTTAAAAATCCTATTGTGGCTGAACCAGAGCTCCCCAAATTTATTTGATAATGGGATCCTTTTATGTTCCCCTCAGCAAGTCCTAATATCATCAACAAAAGGAAATAGTTGTTGAAAGACACCCCCAGGGCACAGCTGGGATAGACTGGGCAACATGGGGAAATGAAGGAGCCTGAACTGAAGGAACTAGCAGCAAAGGTTCCCTAAGGAAGGAAACTCTTGAGGGACTTTTAAAATCTGGGATGTCCAATATCTTTTTTTTTTTTTTTTTTTTTTTTTTACTATGCTGCCCTTTGGTTTCAATACCATCACAAGCATCTTTGGTCCCAAGTCTTCGTTAAGTCTGCCATGCAGACATTTACTGGTGAATACTGAGAGCAAAAAGATACTCCATTTCCCATATTTCACTTTAATCCCAAGGACATGGAATCCCAGCAAGCCAGATGATTTTCAGACTTTCAACAATCTGTCTATGTAATGCTACACACACACACACACACACACACACACACGTATATATGTTTCCTAGGTATCATTTGGGTGGGGGCATTACATTTGGGACTCATTATCCCATGAATCTGATGAACTAAACAATTAAATATGTAGTAAATACAAATAAAAACTAGGTAAACTGTATGAAAAATAGGCAATGCAACATAACCTCACCTTCAGAGCTGTCACAGAGAAGGGCATATTTGTACACGGGTGTCTCGTTTGGTCCAGGATGACCACAGGCAAATTCAACCAATCAGAAATCTGAAATATCCCAGCCAAAAGCCCTTCACCAAGGTGCCTTCGAACTACCAGTTATCATTACGAGGATTTTATAAATATTTGTGGGATGTTATGATTAACATGTCTTTCCCTCTTAATTTATAAAACCTATGAGGACAGGGACCATATCTATTTTACTTACCATCCCATCCCCAGTGCCTACACAGTACCCCACCTATAGTAAACTCTTAATAAATATGTGATAAAAGAATGAATCCATCAGTGAATAAGGCATTTAATAACACTCACAGATCAACTGAAGACATGAATCACTCATGCTTAGTGACTGTAATAAAGAATAAATATATGCCCATCATAAAATAATGTCTACAAGTAGAAGAGAACATGTCAAAGATTATATTTGTATCAGGTTCTCCAGAAAGACTTATTTGACAAATTATGGAAATGCGTATCTTTCCTTATATATGTCTGTTGCCTAAAACTTGGTAACTTAATCCTTTTGTGCATATTTTGATGGGGTTGGGAGCATGATTAAATCATACAGCAGAACTGGGGTGGGGGGGGCTCTGGCACTCCCTTTGGAATGAAGGGCTGCCTGTTCTGTGCCCAAGTAATGGCACATCCTCCCCTCCTACTAACTATCCAACATGGGATCAGAAATTTGTTCCATAATTCATCGTGTCTCTTGAGTTATCACAAAGGTTATCATAGGTTAATTAGTTGTAAAACTGGTTAATGTTTCAGGAGGTTGGATCTTCCAGTATACAGGGACATAGACACGGAGAGCTTTGTTTTCCAGAATGCTTTACTTCTAAAACCACTATCGCAGAAATCCACAAATACATTACATTGAACAATATTTTTTTTCAGACACTGAAAGCAATGCTATAATCTGGCAGGGGCACGTGGGGAGCAGAAGGAGGATGTAGGAGAAATGTAGGAGAAAGACCCCAAGACTATGGCCAAGTAGACATTGCACGCCATTAGTATGTATCACTCTTTTTTTGAAAATGCCGCAGCGCAGACCCAGACAGTTTGACAAATGAGTAGGATCATGGAGAACACTGAGGAAGATGATTAAGGGAGTGGAATAATTGATATATGAGGAGAGAGGCTTTTGAAAAATCTAATTATGAAGAGACCCAAATGATGAGTTTGCTGAGAAAGTGCAGATGTACTTCTGCTTTGCACTTGGAAGTAAACCCCAGAGCAGGTTAGGAACCAAAGGACTTGTTCCAACAGGATGTGGGTAGGAGTGAAAGGAAGAAATAAAAAATGGGAAAGTCAAGACCCAGTGTCAGGACAAAAGTCTTCACAGGAGAATGTGTTACTCTGTACAGATCTTCCCCCATGGCTGTCTATTCTCCAGATAGAGGATTACTGCAGACCCCAGTTTCTATCTGTAATGCCCCTCACTTGGCCTGACTGGGCAGCCAGAAGGGTCCTGTCATTTCCAATTAGGATGATTGTTTAATGTGAACAGCTTTGTGTTTAGAAGGGGGGATGTTTAGAAAATGTAGAAAATATTCCTAAATGAATAGGTCTTGAACAACCTTCAGAACCTGGCTAAAAGAGTGACTTAACTGAGAGGGGTACTCCCAGGCCCATTCTTTACAGTCTGGACTTTACCACTGTCTGAAACAGCCCAGACCCTGATTCTGATGTCCAACTATGTCTCTGTGTTGTCAAGGTTTTCCAGCACCTCGAATGAGACTTGTGGAGCCAGCCACCTGCTCTGTGCCTACATGCAAGTCTTGAGCACCTCATGTGTACCATTAAGCAAAACCTACTCAGAATGAAGAAGAAGTGGCTCCATCTCAAGTGAACTATGGAGTCAAGATCAGAAAGAGCCAAGAGGGGCCAGAGTGACACTTTCCATTTGCCACCTTCTAATTTGGAAAAAATGGCTACATGGCTCTGTCACAGCATTCTGAACTCCAGTGGAATGAAGCAATCTTCACCTAATAGATCCCACCATTCCTATGATGGTATTCCTTGGCCCCGTTTCTGTGCTTACACTCTGCCAAATCCATGAGTCCTTCCTCTGGTCACCTCCTCTGTTGGAAAAGGAATGATTTGGGCAAGTTGGACAATAATAACGGACCAATTCACCTGCCTCTCAGTGACATTTCTAAATAGAGTCAGGGAAAGTATTCCTATCTAGGATGAAAGGGTTCCCAAAGGTTGCTTAATCAACCATCACAGTAGCTGGTATAATCACATTTACAAATAAATCAAGGTGATATTATTTCTGTCTTCATAATTATTTATCTTTCAAAAAAAATGAATTAGGTTTTTTACAAGAATTTTTAAAGTATTTTTTAGCAATGAAAATGTGAAAAAAAAATTAAGCATAAAATAAATCTATTTATGGTATTTATCATGCCTGTTCTCAATTAGACAGGTAGGCTTTTTACAAAGATGGTACTAAAAACAAAGAAGGAAGCCCCTTCACTTCCAAAAGCCAAGGCCAAAGAAAAGGCATTGAAAGCCAAGAAAGTGAAGCTGAAAGGCCTCAGCCAGAGAAAAAAGATCAGCAGGTCACCTGCCTTCCAATAGCCTAAGACACTACAGCTCTGATGGCAGCCCAAATATCCTTAGAAAAGCACATTAGAGGAAACAAGTCTGACCACTATGCCGTCATCAAATCCCCCAACCACCAAGTCAGCAGTGAAGAAGATAGAAGTCAACAGCACACATGTGTCCATTGTGGATATCAAGGCCAACAAGATCAAATAGGCTGTGAAAAAGCTGTATGACACTGACGTGGCCAAGGTCAATACCCTGATAAGACTCCTAATGATGATGCTTTAGATGTTGCCAACAAAATTGAGATCAACTAAACTGAGTGCAGCTAATTCTAAAGATAAATTTTTCAACATAAAAAAAAAAAAGACATAGGATGGAATGGATGGGTGAACGAACAGATTGCTAAACAAGATGATGTATGTGTACTATTGATCATTCTATACGCACTATTTTATAACTCGCATCTGCATTTTCACCTAATATTATACTTTCAAACATTTTCCTAAAATACGTTTTAATGGCCACATAATATTTGATGTTATGCATATACTGTTACCCGCTCATCAATACTTTACAGTTCAGTTTGTAAGTTATTTCTAATCTTTTACTATTAGAAACAATGCTGTCTCGGTATCAATGGATGTGAATCTATGATCATTCTTTTAAGAATTCTGGAAGTGGAATACCCAGGTAAGAGGAATTAAGCTCTTTTATGGCTTTTCATTTACACAGACAGTTGCTGTATATGAAGACACCTGTTTGACCCTGCCCTCACCAGAACTCATGCTATCACATTTTATACTGGTCCATATGGTAGACAAAAGATGTATGTGTATACACACAGGAGTAAGTGCACATACCATTGTTCCTCCAATTTTTAAATTCATACAATTTATTATATATTTATATGATTTATTTAGAATACATTAATGTATGCAATGTATTTTATAAGTATATAATAAAATTATATATTTATAAATTATATAGTAAAATATTCTATTGTATATTTAAAAATTATAAACTTACAATATTTATATTCTATTATAAATTTAATATATTACCTCCCAATACTAGGTACAGGGAAGATTTCCCAACATATGTAAACTTTAAAAGTAACACAGAAAAGTTCAGAGCAGAGACAAGCCAAGTGATTTTTATTATTTTTAATTTGATTTATCTATTTTTAGAGAGCAAGAGAGCATGAGATGGAGAGGGGCAGAGAGAGGGAGAGAGAGAGAGAGAGAGAGAGAGAGAGAGAGAGAGAGAGAGAGAGAGAATCCCAAGCAGGCTCTGTGCTGTCAGCATGGAGCCTGATGTGGGGCTTGAACTCAGAAACACAAGATCATGACCTGACCTGAAACAAAGAGTCAGATGCTTAACCGACTGAGCCACCAGGGCACCCCATGCCAAGTGATCTGTAAAAGACAGAATGGTTTCTAGCCCAACAAGATTTGAGTGTGAATGGATTAAATGTATTAACAAATTTAGAGGAAAAAAAAAAAAAAGCCTGGGCCATTGTAATCAAAGAAAAAGAAGCATTGCAGGCACAAATGTTGAGAAAAACCCCAAGAAACGCTTTACAACAGAATCCCAAACCCAGGATAAGGCTCATTCAGTCCCACAATAGATACATCTCCATTGCAAGGATGCCTGCAGCAGATCTAAGTTTTTACTATTTTATTACACTTAAATCTCTTTCTCCAATATTATCTTCTGACTGGTTATTTTTGGTAAATGGGAAGACAATATTCATGTGTTCACCTCATGGCTAAAAACGTCACCAAACTTCTTATTAATCTTCCTAGCTTATCCAGTAAACATGGATACTCTGGATTTTCCAAGTAGATAATAGTGTCATCAGCAAATGATTATTTGTCTCCTCATATTCAATACTTTTAACTGTCTCACTAATGGTAGCATGTGGGCTAGAATTTCATACACAGTGTTCAATACCAGTGGTAAGAGTAGGAGCTTGCATACAGGTTAAGTTTCTATGAGTGATCTAAGTACATTTGAAAAAATGCAGGGACACCTGGGTGGCTTAGTCAGTTAGGCATCCAACTTCAGCTCAGGTCATGATCTCACAACTCTTGAGTTCAAGCCCTGCGTCAGAGTCTGTGCTGACAGCTTGGAGCCTGGAGCCTGCTTCAGGCTGTGTGTCTCCCTCTCTGTCTGCCCCACCCCTGCTTGTGCTCTGTCTCTGTCTCTCAAAAATGAATAAATGTTAAAAAAATTTGTTTAAGAAAAAATGCATAACTTCTGCTCTGTCAGCAGAATATACACACACACACACACACACACACACACACACACACACACACACATATATATATATACACACACATATATATATATTTATGTGACCCTTGTTAATTGTATTCTTTAAGTACTCTTATATTCTCTTATCGTGTGTCTATTTCATTACTGCATTTAAGAGATATCTGTTGGAGTCACCATATTCTTCTGGTAGGTATATTAGTTTTAGCCTTACATATTTTTTAGCTATGTTGCAGGGTGCAGAAAAAGTAATAACTATTATATTACTCCTATTTTTAGTATATATTATTCCTATGTCCTGCTTAATGCTTTTTGCCTTGATTTCTGCTTTCTTTGATATTATAACCACATTATCTATTTTTGTTTTTAACAACTTTATGGAAATATCTTTGACGCACGAGAATTGTATATATTTAAGGTATACAAGTTGATGTTTGGATAAATGAATATACTATGAAAAGATCACCACAATGAAGCTAAATCACCCCATGCAGTTATTAGTGTGCATGTGTATGTGTGTGTATGTGTATGTGTAGAAGATTTAAGATCTATCCTCTTAGCAAATTTCAAGTGCACAATACAGTATCACTGTGCTGGACATTAGGCTTCCCAATCTCATTCATCTTGCATAACTGAAACTTTGTACCCCTTGACCAACATCTACTCATTTCCCCTCCTCTTGTTCCTGGCAACCACCATTCTACCCTCTGCTTCTTTGAGTTGTACTTTTTATAGATTCCACATATAAGTAAGATCATGCAGTATTTGTCTCTATGTCTGGTTTATTTCACTTAGCATAATATCCTCTTATGTTCATCTATGTTGTTGTAAATGACAGGATTTCCTTATTTTTAAGACTGAATAATGTTCCATTGTGTATTCCACATTTTCTTTATCCATTTGTCCATCAATGGATGGACCATATCTTGACTATTATAAGTAATGCATCAATGAATATGGGAGTGCATATATCTCTTTTGAATATTGATTTTGTTTCCTTCGGATATATACCCAAAAGTTTGATTGTTAGGACATATGGTAGTTCTAGATTTTCATTTTTTTAGTAACTTCTATAACTGTTTTCTATAACAGTTATACATTTCCACCAACAATGTACAAGGGCTCCCTTTTTTCCATATCCTCACCAACCACTTCTTATCTTCCATCTTTTTGGTAATATCCATTCTAAAAGATGTGAGGGGATATTTCATTGTGGTTTTCCTTTGCATTTCCCTGATGATGAGTGATGCTGAGTACCTTTTTACAAACCTGTTGGCCACTTATAGTCAACCAATCTTCTACCGGGGTGTGAAGAACATATAATAGGGAGAGGGAAGTCTCTTCAGTAAGTGGTGTTGGAAAAACCGATATCCATACGCAGAAGAATGAAATTAGACCCTTAACTCACACTATATACAAAGTCAACTCACAGTGGATTAAAGACTTAAAGGTAAGGCCTAAAAACGTGAAACTACTAGAAGAAAGCCTAGAGAAAAGCTTCTTGCCATTGGTCTTGGCAATGAGTTTTTGGTCATGACACCAAAAGCACAGACGGCAAAAGCAAAAATAGACAAATAAACTACATCAAACTAAAAAGCTTCCTGTACAGCAAAGGGAACCATGAACAGAGTGAAAAGGCAACCTATAGGATGGGAGAAAATATTTGCAAACCTTGTGTCTGATAAGGGGTTAATAACAATAATATATAAAGAACTCCTACAACTCAATAGCAAAAACAAAAGAATAACAAATATCTGATTAAAAAGTGGTTGAAGGACCTGAAGAGGCAATTCTCAAAGAAGACAGACAAATGGCCAACAAATCCTTCATCTGTTTTTCTTTTTCATTTTTTATTTGTTAGCTGTAGTGGCTGTTGCCACTGTTGCTGTACTCATCAGCAGAATTTTCTTGATCTACTTGCTTTCATGTCTTTATTTTCAGGTTTCTGGTGTCATTTTGCTTTCAGAATGTATCCTGTCAATATGAAACAGCAACATTTTAATCTCTGTTGCAATTGTTGAGTTTATTCACATTTGTTGGGACAGGTTTGGACTTCTGCCATCTTATGTTGTGTTTTTCACTTGCAGTGCATTCTTTATTCTTTTTACTTTCCTTTCCTTTTATTTGATCAGCTAAACTTTCTTTGCTTCATTTTTTTTCTCTACTGCTTTAAAAGTTAATCTTTTTTATGTTTTTCTAGAAGTTATCCTGTCCTTTATGTATAATTAAATCTTAACAATGTGTTCAGTTTGAATTTTACTGATGGAAAGTTTTTTTATAATTTTTGTTTGTATGTGTACTTCTGATTTTGTTGGGGAGAGGGACAGGGAATTAAACAGAGAAATCACCTAATGATTTTTTTCTATTTCCCTTTTTCCTATACTCTTCCCAAAGATATTTGCATTTATAAGTGCATGGTTATAAACTCAGATAAAATTAAAAGACTCATGTGGAAAACAGCAATACAGTGCCACACTTCTCCTTATATTTAAGTCTTGCTCCACAGTAGCAAACTCTTCAAATATTTCTGCTGTGTATTCTAGTATTTACCACCAACCTTGTAAATATGCTGATAATGCTACTTATTGACCTTGTATTTAGACAATGCCTACAGACAGCTGTTTCGGTAGATGGCTCTGATTGGCCTCCCGAAAGCCATAGATAACCTCTTTGTCTTGCCTTCCTCAACTATGGAGGATGAAAAACTAGAATACCTTTCTAGACTCCCTTGAAAATAGATGTGGTTTTTTGATACATTTTTGGCCAATGAGGTATAGGCAAATAGCCCTGGGAGAGCTTATTTCTTCTTAAGTAAAAAGACAAATTCTCACTAGTGGAAGGAAATGTGTCCCATGTCCTCATCCATCTTCCTTGCTGAAACATGAAGGCTCAGTAATCACATATTAAAGATGGTGGAGCAAAAAAAGCTGAAAAGAGCCTGATTCATGATGACATGTGGTTGTCATTCTACCAGTCCCAGGATGCCTGACCCAGGATTTCTGAGGCTATCATGGTAGGGTTTTCTGTCATTCACAACTGTTGCGTTCTTTTCACCCTACACTTTAGGAACACCGATTATTCTTAAAGACATCACCTCTTAAGTTTTTATCTATTACTGTTGTTCTAATTGCATTAATCTCTTTAATTTAATCTTTTTTCTGCATTCAGGGTTATCATTTCAAGCCTTTGCTCTAAGTCATGAATACACTTTTCTGCTATTTCTTTTCTATTCCTATTCTGCTTATTTCATTAAAAAAAGAACTTGTACTCATTGTTTTCTTCCTCAGCAATATTTCTTTTCAGCTCATTCTGTTGTTCCAGCAACTTATCTTTGAGTTCTTGAGTCACTGAATTCATGTTCTCTTTAAAGTGTTCTACACTGCAAAGCAGCTGTTAGAAATTTTCATTTGCTTCATAGGTTAGATTCTTCAGGTTAGATTCTTTGCTTCAGGTTATATTCTTCTGGATTTTTTTTATACCTGACTTCTGGCCTCTTTTAGACATTTTTTCCTCCATGCTGTTACTTTCCATATTGACAAGAACATTCCTTTTTGCATATTTTATTTTCTCTATATAGATGTGGTTGAATTATCCATTAATCCATTCCCACATTAGTTGGTATCTGATTAGCTTCCCTTCATAGTTTCAGCTGGAAGATTGAGTGTTGTAGGTTATTTTGGTTTTTATAGGCCTGAGTAGTTATATCTACTTTCATGCACCTTACGAGAAGAGGGAGGGAGGATGTCCAGGTAGGGTTAGTGCTGGTTGTAATGCATTTACCTCTGTAGACTCACCAAGTTTTTGGAAAACCAAACACATTTCAAATAAAATCATAATAATGTAATATCCAATAATTATACACATATGTGTTATTACTTTAATATAAAAATATGGAGAGTAGATGTTCATTTGAAATCATAATTAGTCTACATAAATGCAAATAGTTAAAAATAAGACTTAAAGGGGAAATTAGGAGTAATTTATAGTAGGTCTAAACAATACATGTAATAAAAGTATAATACTATTTTTATAATGTCTTTCTGCCTTCTTATAGGGTAATTATTTAAATCTTTTAAAACTATTGTATGTTACTATTACGCTATATTAGTACATATTATTAACATACAACAATATAATATTTTTAAAGAGAGAACATAAATATAATAGGACTAATTAGATATTACCCATTTTCAATTAAAAAAATAATAATGTTTATTTTAGCCCCATGATACAATAGAATAGTTGTAATCTTTCTAAATCCTTCTCTAATGATTCTTCTCTGAACTGCCTGAAGCTTTTAGGACATCCTTCTTTAATGTAGTGGTGAAACTGAAAGCAATCCAATGTACAATTCATTTTGTCTTGCAGCTCTGCTCTCATAAACCCCATTACATTAGTTTCCGGTTTTTAGTATATTAAGCTAAATACCATCTCCACAAAAGTGTTTGAGCATGGAGTACTTAAGATTTTATTTATTAGCAACACCAGGTTTTTAGACTTGTAGGAATTCATTTCCAGTTCTATAAAAATATCCATCCATACCATATCTACTGCTTGCTGTGGTAGACCAGTTGTCTGTCCACCAGGTCTTTTCATCTTTAAATTCATCAAATACACTTCTGCATCTAAATTGTCCATAATTTTGAAATACTCCAAAGTTAAGCCTCTCTCGGGGAAAATGGTTTTAAATCGCAGAGGTATTTTGAAGTTCTGAAATCAAAGTTGGACTCCAAATAAGTTACAGTTTTAGTAAAGAAATGGAGAAAGTCCTGTTTAATTTGGCTGCCCTTTCTGTCAACTTTTTTTCTTTTTTAATTCTGAAGCAGTCTTACTTATAAAAGAAATGGGTCTTTTTTTTCACAAGTGTTTGTCACAACCCAGAACAATTCAAGTGCAGTCAATTCATCCTTTTCTAAGCTCCTTAATATCTCTTCAAAGATCACCAAACAGCTTCAGAGAAACAGCATATAAATCTATTCTAAAGTAATCCTTTTCTTGGGGTGCCTGGGTGGCTTAGTTGGTTATGAGTCCGACTTCGGCCTAGGTCCTGATCTCTCTGTTCCCGAGTTCGAGCTCCGCAATGGGCTCTGTGCTGACAGCTCAGAGCCTGGAGCCTGTTTCAGATTCTGTGTCTCCCTCTCTCCCTGCCCCTCTGCTCCTCATGCTCGCTCGCTCTCTCTCTCTCTCTCTCTCTCTCAAAAATAAACATTAAAAACATTCATAAAGTAATCCTTTTCTCCATTTTTATCCCCAAGGTGTTTCTAAATTAGAGAAAGAGATTCTTCTTATCTCACATTTGAAAATATTTTTATAGCTGGCCAACATTTTAAAACCTTTTTCATAGCCAGCAACAGTGTGTCAAGACGTGCCACCCTATAGGATGCTAACTCATCTCTATAAAGCCAAAAATTTATTAATTGCCTCTGTGTTTTGAGTGTGAAGGGCCAACGGATCAGTTACTAAATTTCCCCTTTTGTTCAACCACAGAATATTTTAATTGTAACACTGGAATCAGAAAATGTAACGTTACTCAGTTTCACAGAACATTCAAGAAGATTGTACAATCATGTGTGTTCATTCATGCAGTGTGCTCAAGCCAATTCAGAGGCCACTATTTTCAACTAAACATTAGTGTCTTTTAGAAGTACCTGTCTCATTACAGATTTATGAAATTCAGTGTCCATATGTGATCTCTCATCCCCTTCTCCAACATGCACAGTTCCCAAATTCTTTTCTGCATATTGTGCAGTATGTTTGGTTTGGGTTTTTGACCACCTAATCCACTTGTATGTGCCCTTCCATCTTTCATTCAAATCACATAGTCAATTAGCTTTCTTTTTCAATGATATCTGGGTCATGCTGGTATCAGCATCAACAGTCAGAAGCAACAATAGTGACCACACAAGGTGTCCATTTATCCATTTATCTATCTGTACCATACCCACTTGACATTAAAGACATTATTGCCTTTATTTTGGGGTTGCCATATGAGTTTTTCACTTTCCCCTCAACTTTCCACACCCATCACCAGAAACTAAGACCTTTCATGTCTCATGGAGGGGGTTCCCAGGGCTCAAGGTTTTTAGGGCAAAAACTGAGGCTGTCACAATCAAAGTAGGATGATCACACTTCCTTTTGTATTTTGTTAAAAATCTCATGATAGAGTTCATTTCACCTGGGTAAGAGCATATGGTAATCACATGGTAAGAATTTGTGAGCTTCTAATCATTCCTCTGATAGAGGATGGAACCGAACAGAAATCATGAACTCTAGGAGTCTATTATCCCCACCCCATCTACTTCTCCCTAGCAGCCATTTATAATGACTTCCCAGCCAGGAAAAGAAAAATATTAGGTAAAACTGGTGAGTTTGGGGTACAGAGTTATTGCTCTGCAAGGTTATGGGAAACTTCCCCTAGGGGTCCTCAGAGCATCTTGCCTTTTGTATTTCCCTAATATGGTGGGCAATTGTTACTTTTTTCTGCCCACTGTCCACTTCTCTTTCCTTTTCATGGAAATGGTGCCTTGATTTTACACTGGAATAAAGGTAGGGTGGAGTCCATCACTGAATACTTTGCACACATTTAAAAAGGTTGGCAAGATCAACAACAAAAGGACAAACAACCCAATTACAGAATAGGTAAAGGGCTTGAATAGACCTTTCTCCAAAGAAACAGTCAATAAGCACATGAAAAGATGTTCATGTCATTTATCATTAGGGAAATGCAAATTAAAAAAATCAGAAAGACATGCTACTCCATACAGAGGAAGATGGCTATAATAATAATTTTTTTTTATTTTTTTTCAACGTTTTTTATTTATTTTTGGGACAGAGAGAGACAGAGCATGAACGGGGGAGGGGCAGAGAGAGAGGCAGACACAGAATCGGAAACAGGCTCCAGGCTCTGAACCATCAGCCCAGAGCCTGACGCGGGGCTCGAACTCACGGACCGCGAGATCGTGACCTGGCTGAAGTCGGACGCTTAACCGACTGCGCCACCCAGGCGCCCCAATAATTTTTAAAAGTGACAATAACAAGTGTTGGCAAAGATGCAAAGAAATTTGGGAGCCTTCATACATTGCTGGTGAATCCACTGTGGAAGAGAGTTGAGTGGCTCCTTAAAAAGTTAAACAATCTAGCAACTCCACTGCTAGGTGGATACTCAAAAGAACCAAGACAGATACTCAAACACATACACACGTGTGTTCAGAGCAGCACTATTCACAATAGCCAAAAGGTAAAAACAACCCAAATGTCCATCAACAGATGAAAGGATACACAAAATGAAGTATATTCATACAATGGAATGTTATTTGTCCATAAAAAGGAATGGAGTGTTGATACATTCTATAATGTCTGTGAACTTTAAGAATATTTTGCTAGTAAAAAAAAAGTCAGGCACAAAAGGTCACATATGATTCTATTTATATGAAACTCCCAGTATAGGTAAATCCCTAGAGACAGAAAATAGATTAGTGGTGGCCAGGGGCTGGGGCAAGGGGAGGAAGGATAAAATGGACAGTTACTGCTTAATGGGTACAGGGTTTCCTTTTGGGGTGATGAAAATGTTTTAGAACTACATAAAGATGGTGGTTACCAAACACTGCAAATGACTAAATGCCAGTGAGTCATAAACTTTTGAATGGTTGATGTTATGTTACATGAATTTTACCTCAGCTTAAAAAAAAGGAAAGAAAAAAGGATGCCAAGAGATGTTTGTAACCTAACTCACAGAGCATTCATGATGTGTCACTAAATAAAAAGTACAATAGATGAGCAATTGTTTCAGGACAAGCATATTTTTGTGAAATAATAATAGTCATAATATATATTACCAATATATGCATGTTAATACATGTATAAAATGATTCAAAGGGATTTACATGGAATTGTTTGAAGAAGTTATCTCTAGAGAGTAAAATTATAGGAGATATTTATTAAATATTACCTTTTTGAAAGAAAAAAATTGGAACCTTGTAACAGGCTTTTAAAAAGTAATTACTGGGGCGCCTGGGTGGTTTAGTCAGTTAAGCATCTGACTCTTAATATCAGCTCAGGTCTTAATCTCAAGGTCATGAGTTCAAGCCCCATGTACCACTCCACACTGAGCATGGAGCCTACTTACAATAAATAAAATAAAATAAAAAGTAATTACTGACCCCCTCTCATATAAAATGAGTACATTAACATAAATGTACATATTACCCATCCATCCTAGTTCTCTATTTCCGCAGCATATGATTTTAAAATTTCAGCATTAATTTTTTAAATATTTCTTCTTCACTCATCCTTTATCTGCCTTCGTTCTGGCAGCTATCCTCCTACATTAGTGGATGAAGGTAGTTTTGCTGAGAATGGGGGTGGTAAGGTGGCCCCTGTCTCCTTTCCTCAGGCTGGACCCTTCTGTACTAGATCAACGAGAAATGCCTGAAATCTGTCAGCATGTGGATGACACCCTTCCTTAATTTCCAACTCTAATGCAACATTTTCCCCATAATTGTCTATTTCTTTATTGTGGCAATAATGATTCTGGAGCAGCAGTGTTAGATGCCCTGGCTCAAATTGTTGTCTTGCCCAAAAAACCCAGCATTGTGAACAATTGTCCATTACCGGAAGAAATGCTTGAGGTTACAGGGTGATGACGCAATCTGAAATGAAGTATGATTGTTCATTCTTTGAACAATGCTTACAGGAGATAGTGAATCCAAATGACAATACGGATAGCTGCACTGTAAACCAAAAGGTAGGACTGGATACACCTTGGGGGTGGTGCACTTGTTGAACAGAACAAGGTTTAGTCACATGGGTCCTGCACCTAATCTTGGTAGTTTGAGAGAAGGACCCCTGAGGGACTGAGAATGAGCAGTGACAGGTACTATTCTTTATTGAGGCTTGTTAAATGTTCTTGCCAATATCCCTTAGATACATTATCCTATTTAAATCTTATAACAGCTGCATGGAAAAAAGCACTATTATACCCATTCTTAAAGTTCACAAATTGAGACTCAACAAAGTTAAGCAACTTGCTTACAGTCACTGAAAGAAGGGGAGCCAACTCTCGAATCTAAATCCACAACTGTTGACCCAATGTTATTTTCAACAGCTTGGAGGGCTTTTATAACATACGTTCTTTCAAGTCCTAGAGTTCTGAAGAATGTGATGGGGTGTAAAGTGAAGTCAGAACTCTAGTTTGCAATCACTTCCAACAGGACTGCTTCTTATCTGTGCTGTATTTTTTCTAAGTGCAGCTTGTTTAATGTTTTATTTGTTTTTGAGAGAGAGAGAGAGAGCACAAGCGAGGGAGAGACAGACAGAGAGGGAGACAGAGGATCCAAAGCAGGCTCCGCACTGACAGCAGCAAGTTCAGTTCAGGGCCTGAACTCACAAACCTGAGATGAAGTCAGATGCTCAATGGACTGAGCCACCCACGTGCTCCTCTGTGCTTTTTTGAAGCCCCATGTAAGAATTTATTTGGAGAAGGGGGCAGAGATCTTTCACTTAAAAAAAGAGAAATCTTGGGGTGCCTGGATGGCTCAGTCATTGGAGTATCCAACTCTTGATTGCAGTTTAGGTCATGATCAGAGGGTCATGGGATTGAGCCCACAATGGGCTCCCTGCTGAGCCCGGAGCCTGCTGGGGATTCTCTCTCTCCCCCTCTGCCCCTCTCCCCTGCTTGTGCACTCACTCTCTCTTTCTCTCTCTCTCTCTCTGTCTCTCTCTCTGTCTCTCTTTCTAAAATTTAAAAAATAAAATCTTGTAAAGAAATCAGACTTCTAAAATGTAAAGCAATATATTTCCTTCCCCCATATCCCTTCTTATTACCAATCTTACATTAGACTTTGTTAACTGATCTTTGGATGTCAGTGTGTTGGTTCTCATTGGGATGTGTGAGTTTATATCGGTTTGGATGTTTTTGTTTACAGGCAAAAAGGTAAATGCAGGTATAAGTTCTTTAGCTTTATCTGATATAGCATTAGTATCAATAATAGATCAGGGATCCTTACATTTATAGATGGAAAAAAACATAGCCTAGGGTTCAAGGAACTGAAAAGCCAGTATGCACCGTCTGATGAGAAAAAAAATGGAATTCAGGGTCAAAAACTCTGTCCTGAATCTCCATTCTGGTATAAACATGTTGCCAAACAGCTCTGAGACTGTTTCCTCTTTTGTAAAACGGAGGCGCATATGCCAACTTCAGAGTGATTCTGTGGAAGATGAATAAGATAATGTACATTGAAACACCAAGCACATCTTAGATTCCCAATTAATATTCCATTTTTATTAGATGATTCAAATTCTTGAAAGCCTGTGGTAAAGATACCCTCTGTGAGATTTACTTGGGAGAGACCTCTGTGGAGGCCACAGGGTTCCTCAGACTGGCTTTCACAGGGTTCCACATCAGACTGGCTCTTAAGATTAAAATGCCACTCTCACAGCAAACATTTGGACAAGTCCAAAGCAGGGTTGTTGTCAATGTAGCCCCACACTTCACATGGTGGGCTGGAAGGCCTGGGGTTCCACAGCAAAATAGAGCAATCTTTACACTGTCATGAATTTCTCCATTTTTTCCCTTTGACTGATCATGAGGTGAGGCTGAGATTTACATTACAGCACATGATATTTTCAAACCCATCTTGAGGCATGTCAAACATACCATCTTTTGAGTAAATTTAACTGTCCAAAGCCTAGACTCCCATAAACCAGTTCTAGTCATGAAGCCCACTCTATAGGAACTCTTTAAAGTGTAATTTTCAGGGACAGAGGTTAAACCTTACAGAAAAATCTTTTTATATTAGAAAACCCCCTTTTAAAAAACCAGAAATTATTTTAGAATTACTTTTTAAGCTGTTTTCCCTTTTGAAACCAAAAAAAACCCAAAAACAAAAATAGAAAATGTACAGAATTCCATGGAAAATCAAACGTCATTCAACGATTGGCTTCCAAAATACAGTTATACTTCTGCTTTGAAAAACAGAATCATATTGACCCAAGGACTAACGGTTCAATGAACTCATTTCAGTCTTCACCAGAAACTCTGATCAGAAAAGAATACTAATAGGATAGATTCTACTTGAGATGAATATTTATCCCCATCACAAATAAAATTCAGAAAGTCAATATTTAGGTTCTCCAAAGAACAGAAACAATAAAAAAAATGAATTCCTTTAAAAGCTATCTTCTTGGACTGTCTTGGAAATAATATCTCTATAAATATTAAGTCTTCTTATCATATAGAACACTTTATATAGTCCTAATATTTTACGAAATGTATGCCAGCTTGTGGATGAGGCAGTTTGGAGCTGCAATACCCATGGCCACCGAGAGATGGCAGTCAGCTATCCATGTACTCTGGATTAGTGGGTCCCTGCCACCTAGAACTGCCTTTTCTGTTTGTCTGCCTCATTGATTCTTGCTGTTGTTTCAGAAACATTTCTTTCCTCCATTGCTATTGCCTGATCATTCCCACTTTCCCTCAAACCCATTATTATTATAACTCTGCCACTCAATTATTTAACTCTATAACAGCATCATATAATTGGGGGACCATGATATTAACTCCAAAAAGCATTTGGGGGGATTTATTTGGCCTGAAGCGTGCCACATAAAATGGGATTTTTTTATATGTGATGATGATTACTATGATTAGGGTAGGCCATTTTCAAAGACAAATTATTTCAACCTGAAGGAAACCAAGGCCTGAGGCTACCTCTTTCCTTTTTAGAGCCCTCAGGCCCCTGTAAAACTATCCCCTGAACATGTTTTATTTATTTATTCCAGTTATTTAATCATTTCTGCTTTTAAATATTGAGGAAAGGGTAGTCATCATGTTCCAGCATGGTGTGGTGGAAATAGACCTGGATATTCATTCCAGTAGAACTGAAATCTTACCTCTTCCACCCACTTCCTATGTAAATTACAGAGTAATACTCAGAGTATTTATCAAGTGAGGGTATGGGAATGAGTACTCTCTACTTTCCCTTCTGCATAAAATATTTAAATATTCTATGGAAATTAAAAACATTGCCATGTCATGGATTCTAAAATTGTCTTATCCTTTAAAAAGTATTGTAGAAATATTTAAATTGCAAAAAAAAAAAAAAAAGTGTTAGCAGTGCTGAGAAACAGGTCAGAGACTATCCCAAATTGCCCCAGAAGACAATGGACAGAGACACTAGCAAACTCTGGGGGAACACTCCCATCCCAGAGAAACAAGAATTCACTGTGAAAGAGAGATGCAAATCTTTCAGGCAAGCACAAGTGTGGTCACCTTCCTCCCAGCACACCTGCATGTGAGAAGCCCCCAAGGCCAGCTCCTGACCACACACACTGGAGAGTGAGCCTTGATGGTGGGCACTATCTCAGCAATACTGAAATAAAATAGCAAAACCTGTTGCTATGGCTATGAGCCTGTTCCACTGCATTGTTCCTTTAGGTTAACAGATTTTTAAACTGGCAAAATAGTAACATCTAGGATTTCTTTCTTTTTTTTTTTTCTTTTTTCTTTTTTTCCTTTAATCTGACCCCAAAGATCCTGCTATGGAATATTTCACTAGAAACCTAGACTAAACTCCAACATAATGCAGCTCAAGTGCTATTGATTACAAATGAATATGGGAAAGAATGCAAGTGTCTCTGTAAGGCTGAAATAGCAAAGAAAACCATTCTTCACTTCAAAAGAAGGTAATCAGTTTTCTTACCACTCAAGTGTTACCTCCCTGTGATGCACAATAAATGTAGTCAGGAAAGGGAAATGAATTCGAAAATACCTAATGTCTGTTCTTAAGAATATTCTAGATGGCATCTGCACCTATAACCCTAGAGCAAAGTGTCATGAAGCCATAAGTCTAAGAATATAAAGAATTGAAATATACATGTGAAATACAGCATTATAAATTGAAACTTTGTTGGAAGCAGTGAATAGCAGACAGCAGACAGAAAAAAATTGAATTATTCAAGTTGAAAGTAGAGAAGTTCCCTATAATGCAAAAGAAAAACACAAAGAACAAAAATAAACAAACAACCTAAGAGGAGATAAGGAATGGGCAGAGAAAGGAAGGGAGGAAGCCAGGATGAGAGAGAAGATATAGAGAAAAAGATCTTAGATGGTTCATCTTTTTCTCCTATTACCACGCATCTCGACTTTACCTATATTAATATTGAACTCATTGTTCACCCACCCAAGCCAGTCTGTTTTGTGCTTCCATGCATTTTGTGATGCTTTCTTCCTTCCCAGAAAACCAACTTCTGCTTTCTTCCCTCCATTCCGCCTCCTTCTCCTAGGTCAAAACTTCTATTCGATTCCTTTGTGAATGAACAAATAAGTGACTGGCCAAATGATCAGTGGTTGGTGTTGTTAGTTTCAATGCATGTACCAATAGCCAGATGATCAAATACAATATTTGGTGGATTAGACATTACTGCGACTATTTTCATTTGGCTTTAATTTTCATAAAAATAAAAGCAATGCCTAATAATTATAGAAAGTATTTTAAAATTAATTTATAGTCCCAAGATAAAAGCGAGTTACTGGTGTTCTTCTGTATATGTTTTACCATGTAGGACATCTGGGTGGCTCAGTTAAGCACCTGACTCTTGATTTCAGCTCAGGTCATGATCTTACAGTTTGTGGGATCAAGCCCTGTGTCGGGCTCTGTGTTGACAGTGTGGAGCCTGCTTGGTATTCTCTCCCTTCATCTTTCTTTCTGCCCCTTTCCCATTCTTTCTCTCTCTCTCTCAAAATAAATAAATAAATAAAAATATTTTACTGTATATATTTTTCATGTAAATAGAACATTTTTGGGTTTCTTTGACTGATATATTGAGATATAATTGGCATACTGTAAATTATACACAGCTAAAGTACACAATTTGAGAAGATTTTACATATGCATACACCTTTAAAACATCACCACCATCAAGGTAACAAAAAAGCCACAGCCCTCCCCAAAGTTTCCTCATGCTTCTCGGGAATCCCTCCCTCCCCCTCTCCTTTACTCCCAACCCAGTCTCCACATGTCCACTCATCTGCTTTCTGTCACTATAATTTATTTTGCGTTTTCTAAAATTTTATATAAATGGAATCATACAGCATGCACTTTTTCATCTGGCTTCTTTCAGTATAATTATTTTGAGACTTACTCATGCTATAGCATATACCAATAGTTCATCCTCTTATTGCTAAGTAATATTCCATTGTATGAAAATATCAGTTTGTTTACTTGTCACCAGTTGGGGTACATTAGGATTGTTTCCAGTTTTCAGTTAGTACAAATTAAGCTATTATACACATTTGTACAAATCTTCGTAAAGATATATACTCTCGTTTCTATTGGGTAAATACCCAGAAAAGGAATAGACATATTTTTAGATGTTTGTGTTCAATTTTTAAGAAACTGCCAGACTGTTTTCCAAAGTGATTATACCATTTTTACATTTCTGCCAGTAGAATATGTGAGTTCTAGTTCTTCCACATCTTTCTCAACCCCTGTGATGGTCCATCTTTTTTTTTTTTTTATTTTGCCCATTTTTAATAGGTGCATAGTGGTATCATGTTGTGGCTTTAATCTGCATTTCCCTAATGAATTTTAATGTTGATCGTGTTTTCTATGGGCATGTTTGCCAATATATCTTCTTTGGTGACATAGCTGTTCAAACTTTTTTTTAACGTTTTATTTTAATTCTAGTTACTTAACAGTGTTATATTACTTTCAGGTGTATGCAATAAAGTGATTCAACAATTCCATACATCATCACGACAAGTGCACTCCTTAATCCCCATCACCTATTTCACCCATCGCTCCAACTACCTCCCTTCTGGTAAACATCAGTGTGTTCTCTATAATTAAGAGTCTTTCTTGGCTTCTCTCTCTCTCTGCCCACCCCTTTTATCATGTTGTTTTTCTTAAATTCTTCATATAATTGAAATCATATGGTATTTGTCTTTCTCTGACTTATTTCACTTAGCATTATATTCTCTAGTTCAATCCATGTCATTGAAAATGGCAAGATTTCATTTTTTTTATGGATGAATAATACTCCATTGACTATGTGTATACCTCTTCTTTATCCATTCATCTATTGATAGACACTTGAGCTGTCTCCATACTTTGGATATTGTAAATGATGCTGCAATAAACATAGGGTATTCATGTGAATAAGTGTTTTTGTATTCTTTGGGTAAATACCCAGTAGTGCAATTGTTGGATCATAAAGTAGGTCTGTTTTTAACTTTTTGAGGAACCCCCGTACTGTTTTCTACAGTGGCTGCACCAGTCTGCATTCCCACTGACAGTGTAAGAGAGTTACTTTTTCTCCACATCTTTGTCAACACTTGTTGTTTCCTGTGTTATTGATTTTAGCCATTCTGACCAGTGTGAGGTGATATCTCACTGTAGTTTTGATTTGCATTTCCCTGATAGTAAGTGATAATGAGCATCTTTTCATGTGTCTGTTGGCCATCTGGATGTCTTCTTTGGAGAAATGTCTGCTCACATCTTCTGCCCATTTTTAATTGGATTATTCATTTTTTGTGTTGTTGAGCAGTACCAGTTCTTTATTTTTTTGGTGGTGGGGGGGGATACTAACCTTTCATCAGATATGTCATATGCAAATATCTTCTCCCTTTCCATAGGTTACCTTTTAGTTTTGTTGATTCTTTCATTCACTGTGCAGAAGCTTTTTATTTTGATGTAGTTCCAGTGGTTTATTTTTGCTTTTGTTTCCCTTGCCTCAGGAGACATAAGTAGAAAGAATTCACTATGGCCGAAGTCGAAGTTACTGCCTGTGTTCTTTTCTAGGATTTTGATGGTTTCAGGTCTCACATTTAGGACTTTAATCCATTTTGAAATTATTTTTGTATATGGTGTAAGAAAGTGGTCCTGTTTCATTCTCTTGCATGTGCTGTCCAGTTCTCCCAACACCATTTGTTGAAGAGACTGGCTTTTTCCCAATGGATATTCTTTCCTGCTTTCTTGAAGATTAACTGAGCTTGCAGTTGTGAATTTACTTCTGGGCTTTCTATTCTGTTCCATTGATCTATGTGTCCATTGTTGTGCCAATACTGTTTTGATTACTATAGCTTTGTAACATAACCTGAAGTTTGGGATTGTGATGCCCCTAAATTTGCTTTTCTTTCTCAAAATTGCATTGACTATTCAGTGTCTAAAATCCAGTTTTAGGATTGTTTGTTCCAGCTCTGTGAAAAAGGCTGTTTGACAGGGATGTGTTACATGCAATTGCTTTGGGTAGTATAGACATTTTAATACTTATTCTTCCAATCCATGAGCATGGAATGTCTTCTCATTTCTTTGTGTAATCTTCAATTTCTTTCATCAGTGTTTTATAGTTTTCAGGGTACAAGTCTTTCACCTCTTTGGTTAGGCTTATTCCTACGTATCTTATTATTTTTGATGCAATTGTAAATATGACTGTTTTCTTAATTTCCCTTTCTGCTGCTTCATTGTTGGTGTATGGAAATGCAACAGATTTCTGTACACTGATTTTGTATCCTGTGACTTCTAGCAGTTTTATGGTGGAATCTTTCAGGTTTTCTATATATAATATCATGTCATCCGCAATTAGTGAGAGTTTCACTTCTTCTAATTGATTTGGATGTCTTTTGTTTCTTCATGTTGTCTGATTGCTGTGGCTAGGACTACCAGTACTATGGCTAATAAAAGTAGTGAGAGTGATCTTTGCCTTGTTCCTTAACTTAAGGGAAAAGCTCTCAGTTTTCCCCATTGAGTATGATGTTAGCTGTTGGTTTTTCATAAATGACCTTTATAATATTGAGGTATGTTCCCTCTAAACCTATTTTGTTAAGGGTTTTTGTCATGAATGGATGTTGTGCTTTGTCAAATGCTTTCTCTTCATCTATTGAAATGATCATATGGTTCTTACCCTTTTTCTTATTGATGTGACATATCATGTTGATTGACTTGCAAATATTGAACCACACTTGCATCCCAAGAATAAATCACACTTGATCATGGTGGATGATTTTCTAATATATATTTGTTCAATCTTATGCCCATTTTGAAATTAGATTGTTCATTTTCTTATAATTGAATTTTGAGTTTTCTTTATATATACAGGATAAAACTCGTTTATGATATACATGACTGACAAATATTGTCTCCCATTCTGGGACCTGTATCTTCATTCTCTTTCTTTTTTTTTTTTTTAAGTTTATTACTTATTTTTAAGAGAGAGAGACAGAGCGTGAGCAGAGGAAGGCAGAGAGAGAGTGAGACACAGAATCTGAAGCCGGCTTCAGGCTCTGAGCTGTCAGCTCAGAGCTCGACGCGGGGCTTGAACACGCAAACAATGAGATCATGACCTGAGCTGAAGTCGGATGCTTAACTGACTGAGCCACTCAGGCGCACCTTCATTCTCTTAATAATAGAAGAGTGTAAAAGTTTTTAGTATTTATGATGTCCAATTTATCCATTTGTTACTTTATAGAGTATGCTTCTAATCTTGCATCTAAAGAATTTTTCCCTAGCCAAAGGTCACAAAGGTTTTCCCAAATGGTTTCTTCTAGAAATTTCATAGCTGTAGTTTGCAAGTTTAAACCTATTACCCATTTTATCTTTAATTTTTTTTACATTTATTTATTTTTGAGAGACAGAGAGAGACAGAGCACAAGTGGGGGAGGGGCAGAGAGAAGGAGACACAAAATCCGAAGCAGGTTCCAGGCTCTGAGCCGTCAGCACAGAACCTGATGCGGGGCTCAAACCCACAAACCATGAAATCATGACCTGAGCCAAAGTCGGACGCTCAACTGACTAAGCCACTTGGGCATCCCTACCCATTTTATCTTTATAGTGTGAAGTATAAGCTGAAATTCACCTTTTGTAAATAGACATCAAGTTTTTCCAGAACCATACATTAAACAGACTATTGTTTCTCCATGGAATTTGCCCATGCCAAAAATCAATTGTCCCTCCTTTATGTGCAAATTTATTTCTCAACTTTCTATTTCATTAATCTGTCAGTCTTGATATCAATACCATACTATCTTGATTATAATAAATCTTGAAATATAATATTATGAGTCCTCCAACTTTGTTCTCTTTCTAAACTGTGTTGGCTATTCTAGGTCCTTTGCATTTCCATATGAATTCTGGAATCAATCCATCAATTTGTATAAATAAAAAATTCCTCAAAATTTTGACTGCGAAGGCATTCAATCTATAAATTAATTTAAGAAAAGCTGACATCTTAACAAGATTGATGCTTCAAAGCCATTAACTCTATCTATTTATTTAGGTCTTCATGAATTTGTTTCAGGAATGTTTTATAGTTTGCATATTATAGATCTTTAACATCTTTTGTCAGATTTATTCCTAACTATTTCACATTTTTGATGCGATTGTAAACTGTATTTCAAAAGTTTTAGTTTCCAATACTTTGTTGCATTATACAAAAATGTAATTTATTTTTGTGTATTGATTTTGCATCCTGGAAACTTGATTAATAGTTTTAGTAGCCCATGTGCGTGCAGAGATTTCATCAGAATTTCTACATAGATAATCACATCATCTTCAAATAAAGAATTGTACTTTCCCCTTACCCATATGGATGTCCCTATTTATTTTTTCTTGTCTCATTGTCCTAACTAGAATCTCCAATACAATGTAGAATAGAAGCAGTGAAAGTGGACATTCTAGTCTTGCTTCTGATCTTAAGAGGAAAGTATTGTCTTTCACCATTTAAGTATGATGTCACCAAATGGTTTTCACAGGTGTGATTTATTGAGAAAGTTCCTTTCTGCTTCTAATTTGTTGAATTTTAATGAGGAAATGGTGTTGAATTTTGTCATGCTTTTTCTGTGTCTATCGAGATAATCATATGTTGTTGATTTTTTTTAGTTTTCATATGCTAAATGATATGCAATGATTTCTTCATGTGAAATCAATCTTGCATTCTTCAGATAAATTTCAATTGGCCTTCATCTTTTTATACACTGTTGATATCAATTTGGTAAACTTGAGTTAAAGGTATTTGCATTTCTATTCAAATGCAATAATGAATAGATATTGGCTGGTAGTGTTCTTTTCTTGTTACGTCTTTGCCTACTTTTGGCATCAGAGTAAGCTGGCTTCATAGAATAAGTTGTAAAGTATTCCCTCTTCTTTAATTTTCTGAAACAGTTTATGTGGAATCGATAATATTTATTCTTTAAATGTTTTGTAGAATTCACCAATAAAGCCATCTGAACCAGGAATTTTCTTTGTCGGGATGATTTTAACTATGCATTCAATTCTTTTAGTAAATATAGGGCTATTTGGGTTATCTGTTTCTTCTTGAATGAGCTTTAGCAGTTTGTCAAGGAATTTTTCCATTTCATTTCAGTTATCAAATGTATTGGCATCAAGTTGTTTGTAATAGTCCCTTATTATTCTCTTTATATCTATACAACTTGTGGATATTTCATCTCTTATGTCTGATAATGTAATTTGTGTCTTCTCTCACTTTCTTTTTGATCAGCCTGTATAGGGATTTTATCAATTTTACTGATCTCAATGAATCTGCTTTTGACTAAATTAATTTCTTTCTCTCTCTCTCTCTCTCTCTCTCTCTCTCTTTTACCCATTTTGCTGATCTCTATTCTTACTTTTCTTGTTTCCTTTTTTTACTTAATTCAGATATTGATCTTTTTCTAGTTTCTAAAGGTAGAATCTGAGGCCATTTATTAGATGGCCTTTCTTCTTTTCTAATATATACTTACAATTCTATAAATTTCCTCAAGTATGTGGCATCCCAGAGATTTTAATAGGATGTATTTCATTTTCATTCAATTCGAAGTATTTTCTATTTTCTCTTGGATTTCTTCCTTAACTCACTGTGTTCTTTAGAAGTGTGTTATTTAATTTCCAATATTTGGGGGTTCTTTAAGAGACCCTTATTGATTTCTTTTTTTTTTTTTACATTTATTTATTTTTGAAAGAGAGCATGAGCATGAGCATGGGAGGGATAGAGAGAGAGGGTATTGATTTCTAATTTAATTTCATCACGGTCAGGAACATACTTTATTATCACTTGAATTTTTAGAAACTTATTGTGACTGGTATCATGGCCCACAATATTGTCTATCTTTATAAAAGGTCAATGGGCACTTGAAAAGAATCTACATTCTTCTGTTGGTAGGTATTCTATGAATATCAATTATATCACATTGGTTGATAATGTTATCCAAATTTTCCATATACTCACTGATTTACTCTCTTCTTATTCTCTCAATTAGTGAGATACAGTTATTAAACTTTCCAACTATAATTATGGAAGTGTCTATTTCTCTCCTCAGTCATATCAGTGTTTACTTCCTTTATTCTGAAGTGCTGTTATTAAGTGCAAAAAACATTTAAGGTTTTCAAGCCTTCTTAATAAACTCACCCTTTATCATTATGAAATTACCTTCTTTATCCCTGATAATATCCTTTCCTCTGAAATCCACTTTATCTGGTTATTAGTAAAGGTACTCTAGCTTTATTTTGACTAATATTAGCTTGATGTATCTAACATGCCATTGCTTTTAACCTAGAATGTGTCTTTACATTAAAGTGTGTTTCTTATATGCAGCATAGACTTGAGTCTTGCTTTCTTATCAGTATGATTGCCTTTATTCTTCTGAATTCTAAATTGAGATATTTAGACATAAAGGCTATATATTAAAGACCCACAGCTATATCATCCTCAATAGGGAAAAATTGAGAGCCTTCCCCCTAAGGTCAGAAACACGCCAAGGATGTCCATCTTACCACTGTCATTCAACATAGGGTTGGAAGTCCTAACCTCAGTAATCAGAGAACACAAAGAAGTAAAAGGCATCCAAACTGGCAAAGAGGAAGTCAAATTTTCACTCTTTGCAGATGACATAATATCCTATATGGAAAACCCAAGACTCCACCAAAAAACTGCTAGAACTCAGCAAAGTCGTAGGACATAAAACGGTTACATTTCTATACACCAATAATGAAGCAGCAGAAAGAGAAATCATCCCATTTACAATTTCACTAAAAAACATAAAATACCTAGGGATAAACCTAACCAAAGAGGTGAAAAGTCTATACACTGAAAACTATATAAATCTTATGAAAGAAATTAAAGAAGACACAAAGAAATGGAAAAATATCCCATACTCATGGAATGGGAGAACAAATATTGTTTAAAATGTTGATACCCAAAACAATGTATTCAATGCAATCCCTATCAAAATAACACCAGCATTCTTCACAGAGCTGGAACAAAAAAAAATCCTAAAATTTGGGTGGAACCAGAAAAGACCTCAAATGGCTAAAGCAATCATGAAAAAGAAAACCAAACCTGGAGGCATCACAATTCTAGACTTCAAGCTGTATTACAAAGCTATAATCATCAATATAGTATGGTATTGTCACAAAAACAGATGCATAAATCAATGGAACAGGATAGAGAACCCAGAAATGGACCAACAAATGTATGGCCAACTAATCTTTGACAAAGCAGGAAAGAATATCCAATAGAAAAAAGTCTCTTCAGCAAATGATGTTGGGAAAACTGGACAGCAACATGCAGAAGAATGAACCTGGACCACTTTCTTACACCATACACAAAAATAAACTCAAAATGTATTAAAGACCTAAATGTAAGACACAAAGCCATCAAAATCCTCAAGGAGAAAACGGGCAACAACCTCTTTAACTTCAGCCGCAGCTACTTCTTACTTGACATGTCTCCAGAGCAAGGGAAACGAAAGCATAAATGAACTATTGGGATCTCATCAAAATAAAAAGCTTCTGCACAGCAAAGGAAACAATCAACAAAACTAAAGGCAACCGACAAAATGGGAGAAGATATTTGCAAATGACATACTGATAAAGGGTTAGTATCCAAAATCTATAAAGAATTAATCAAACTCAACACCCAAAAAACAATCCAGTGAAGAAATGGGCAAAAGACATGAATAGACACTTTTTCAAAGACACCCATTCGGGGGGCGCCTGGGTGGCGTAGTCGGTTAAGCGTCCGACTTCAGCCAGGTCACGATCTCGCGGTCCGTGAGTTCGAGCCCCGCGTCGGGCTCTGGGCCGATGGCTCAGAGCCTGGAGCCTGTTTCCGATTCTGTGTCTCCCTCTCTCTCTGCCCCTCCCCCGTTCATGCTCTGTCTCTCTCTGTCCCAAAAATAAATAAAAAACGTTGGAAAAAAAAAAAAAAAAAAAAAAAAAAAAAAACAAAGACACCCATTCGGCTAAGAGACACATGAAAACGTTCTCAACATCACTCATCATCAGGGAAATACAAATCAAAACCACAATGAGATACCATTTCACACCAGTCAGAATGGCTAACATTAACAACTCAGGCAGCAACAGATGTTGGTGAGGATGTGGAGAAAGAGGATCTCTTTTGCACTGCTGATGGGAGTGCAAACTGGTGCAGCCACTCTGGAAAACGGTGTGGAGGTTCCTCAAAAAATTAAAAATAGAACTACCCGGGGCGCCTGGGTGGCGCAGTCGGTTAAGCGTCCGACTTCAGCCAGGTCACGATCTCGCGGTCCGTGAGTTCGAGCCCCGCGTCAGGCTCTGGGCTGATGGCTCGGAGCCTGGAGCCTGTTTCCGATTCTGTGTCTCCCTCTCTCTCTGCCCCTCCCCCGTTCATGCTCTGTCTCTCTCTGTCCCAAAAATAAATAAAAAACGTTGAAAAAAAAATTTTTTTAAATAGAACTACCCTACAATCCAGCAATTGCACTACTAGGTATTTATCCAAAGGACACAGGAGTGCTGATTCAAAGGGGCACATGCACCCCAATGCTCATAGCAGCACCATAGACAATAGCCAAATATGGAAAGAGCTCAAATGTCCATTGATGGATGAATGGATAAAGAAGATGTGGTATACACACACACACACACACATACACACACACACACACACACACACACACACACACACACACACACTGGAATATTATTCAATGGTCAAAAAGAATGAAATCTTGCCATTTGCAACAACATGGAAGGAACTAGAGTGTATTATGCTATGTGAAATAAGTCAGTCAGAGAAAGACAAATATGATTTCACTCATATGTGGAATTGAAGAAACAAAACATGAACATAAAGGAAGGGAAGAAAAAATAATATAAAAACAGGGAGGAAGGCAAACCATAAGAGACTCCTAAATACAGGGAACAAACTGAGGGCTGCTGGAGGGGGAGTGGGTGGGGGGATGGGCTAGATGGGTAATAGGCATTAAGGAGGAAACTTGTTGGGATGAGCACTCGGTGTTATATGTAAATGATGAATCACTATATTCTATTCCTGAAATCATTATTACACTAACAATTGAGATATTTAGACCATTTACACCTTATTGATGTGGTTAAGTATAAGTCTACCATCTTACTATTTATTGTCTGTATGTAACCCTTGTTCCTTGATCATCTTTTCTTCTTCTTTCAACTTCTTTTGGATTAAATTGAATATTTTTATTCCATTTTATCATCTTTGTTGTCTTAGCTATAACCCTTTGTTTTTTGTTTTATTATTTTAGTGTTTGCATTAGCATACATTTTTAACTTATCACAGTCTACCTTTAAGTGTTGTTATACCAGTTCATATATTATAAGACCATTGCAAAAAAACCACTTTCACTTCACCTGTCCTAACTTTTGTGCTCTTATTGTTACACATTTTAACTTTACATGAAATATAAACTCCTGACTACATTGTGATTATTTGTACTGAAATACTTATATTTTAAAGAGATTGAAATCATAAAGTAAAAATCAAATATATTTATTCATGTAGTTAATATTTCCATGTTTTCAGTCTTTTGAGTAAATAGATCTTTCACCTGGTACCATGTTCTTTCTGCATGAGGTTTTCTTTTAACATTTCCTGTCATGAGAGTCACTACCAATGAATCCTTTTAGCTTCTGTATGTTTGAAAAGTTTTATTCTGTTTGCATTTTTGAAAGATATTTTAATGGCATATAGAATTCCATACTTTAAAGATGTAGTTCCACTATTTTTTCACTTGCATTGTTTCCAAAGAGAAATCTGTTGATTCTTATCTTCATTCCCATGTGCATGTGTCTTTTTTCAGTCATTGGTTTGGAGCAATTTGATTATGATTTGTCTTACGGTAGTTTTCTTCATGCTTCTTGTGCTTGTGGTATATACTGAGCTTCTTGGATCTCTGATTTAGTAGCTTTTATCATATTTAGGAAATTTAAGCCATTATTTCTTCAAATATATTTTTCTGTCTCCACATTACTCTCCTGTCCCAGGGGCTCCAATTATACATATATTAGACAGCT
Source organism: Neofelis nebulosa (assembly GCF_028018385.1). Taxonomy (NCBI): domain Eukaryota; kingdom Metazoa; phylum Chordata; class Mammalia; order Carnivora; family Felidae; genus Neofelis; species Neofelis nebulosa. The sequence continues at coordinate 9,592,530 of NC_080788.1, forward strand.
TGAAATTTTCACATAATTCACTGATGCTCTTTTCTTTTACTTTTCCCTTTGTTTAAAAATTTTTTTTATTTATTTTGAGAGAGACAGAGAGTGTGATCAGGGGAGGGTCAGAGAAATAGGGAGAATCTTAAGCAGGCTCCACACTGTCAGCGCAGAGTCCATGCAGGGCTCAAACTCACAAAACTGTAAGATCATGACCTGAGCTAAAATCAAGAGTTGGTCACTTAACTGACTGAGCCACCCAGACGCCCCTATTTTTTTTTTCTTAATGTTCTTTTTTCTCTATGCTTAATTTTAGAAACTTTCTATTGCTATGTCTTCAAGTTCACTCATCTTTTCTTCTGCCAGATCTAATTGACTTAATTCAATCCAGTGTATTTACCTCTCTCACACTGTAGCTTTCATGTCTACAAGTTCATTTAGGTATTTTTTAATTTTTATTTTATTTTATTATTTTTGAGAGAGAGAGAGCAGGGGAGGGGCAGAGAGAGAATCCCAAGCATACCCCATTGGGCACAGAGCCCAATGCAGGGTTCAGTCTCATAAACTGTGAGATCATGACTTCAGCCAAAATCAAGAGTTGGATGCTTAATCAGCTGAGTCATCCAGGTACCCCTGGTTTAGGTCTTTTTAAATATCTTCTGCATCTTTACTTAAACTTTAAATATATGAAAATCTGAATAGTTAGAATAACTTCTTAATGTTCTTGCCTGATAATCCTAACATCTATCTCAGTTCTAGGTGGCTTTTAATAATTTATCTCCTCACTGTGGACAGTATTCTCCTATTTATTGGCATGTCTGGTAATTTTTACTGGATTCCAAACATTGTGACTTTTACTTTGCTAGGTGCTGAATATGTTTGTGTTCCTATCATTATTCTGAAGCTTTATACTGAGACGGAGTTAAGTTTTTTAGAAACAGTTTTATCTATTCAGGTCTTGCTTTTTAAATTTGATAGACAGGACCAGAGCAGTGTTCAGTTTAGAGGTAAATACTACCCACTACTGAGGTAAGATTCTTCTGTGTATTCTACCTAATACCCCAGAAATCGCTAGGTTTTGCAGTCTGCCTTGTAGAACCAAACATTATATACAGCCTTGTGTGAGCACTAGGCATTGTTCCTTCCATTCCTTTCAGGTGGATTTCCCCTAGCTTTGGGTAGTTTCCCTACAAGTATGCACTGATCAATATCCAGATGAATTCTTAAAGGAGAACCTCTGAAGTCATCCAGAGTTCTCTGTGTCTGTACAGCTCTCTTCCTTTCAGCACTCTGTCCTATAAATTCTGGGCACATTAGTGTCTCCAGACTCTCAGTCCTCCCCTTAACTCTGTCCCATCAGTGCTAAGCCATCTACCAAGTTGTATCTGGGGTCCATAGCTCTGCACTCAACCTGGAAATTCTCTAAGTCATTAACCAAGGTAATTTAAAGGTTCATTTCTCAGGGATCACTGCCCTTGATCACCTGATGTCTAGTATCTTTAAAAACATTGTTTTATATATTTTATCTGTGGTTTGTTTTTTTCATGTAGGAAGATAAGGCTATACCCAGTTCTTTCATATTTGCCTAAAGTAGAAGTTGTGTGCTTAGTTGGGATCATACTGAATTTTGAACCTTACTTTTTCTAGTCAGTATTTTATCATAAGCGATTGCCATTGGTATACATCATTCTTAATCTGTTTTTTGTGTGTTGCCTTAATACATAATATTATGATGTATAACTATATCAGTTTTACTATAATCATCCCCTGTTATCATAGTTTTTCTGGTTATAATATTCCCAATTATAAATAATACAATGATTGATATTTTTGTGCACATCTTCATCACCGTCTTCAATGTTTCTTTTGGACAGATTTCAAGAAGTGAAAAAAATTGAGTTAATAGAAGCTTTAAAAAATATTATATACATCATCCAATTGTTCTCATGAAGGCTTTCTCAACCCACATTCCTAGCAGCGTACAGGAGTGCCTGTCTTATTGAATCCTCACCAACATCATTTTTCAAAGTGTTTGCTACTCTGATGTGTGAAATTGGTGTCTTGATCTAAATTGTGTTTTCTGATTATTGGCAAGTTGAATATTTTTATGAGTGTATCAGTTTTTCTATTTTCTTTTTGTGAATTATATATTCCCATTCTCTTATTGTCTGGTAAGATATTAGGGTGTTTCAAATCAATTTGGGTGAGTTTTCTGACCTTATTTTCTTGCAATATATAAACCAGCCTTATATAAACCAACATTTTTTCATGATTTTTTTTTCTTTTTTTCCTTTTGTTGTCTTTGCCTTTGTTTCTACCCCTACTTGGAAGTTCTAATTTTATAATCTTAACGTCTTAGAAACTCTTTCCCTATTCCAAACCAAAAGCTTCCTTCTCAGTGAATTCCTCCTTGCCAGTTCTGGGATAGACTAAGATCTTCCTTCTTCAAACATCCTCCCATTATAGTATTTATTATATTGGTTTATATGCTGATATGTGCATGTACTGGTAAGCTCCTTGAGGACAAGGACTATTTAATTTAATCTCCAAGCTCACACATCTCTCCTGATAATAAATACCCCCAAAACACTTACTGAATGAATAAATAGCCAATAAAGAGCAACTCATACAAACTAAAATAAGTGTTCACTTATTTCACTGGCATTTATTAAATACCTCTTATGTACCACATGAAAGAAATTCAAACTTAACTTATAATAATTCATTTCTTTCAAATGGCAGTTTATTATTTTTTAGCCATTTTTCTCATTGGCTCTTTTGAATATAATTAATGATATCAGGAGAGCTAATATTGCAATAGCACTACAATTGAACTTAGAAAGCCTCTGATCTGTTCCCATCCTGCAATCTCTGTCTAAATTATTAAGAGCATCTAGCTTTAGGGGCACCTGGGTGGCTCAGTTGGTTGAGCCTCTGACCAGATTTCAGCTCAGATTATGATCCTAGGGTCACAGGATCAAGCCCCACATCAGGCTCCATGCTGGGCATGGAAACTCCTTAAGACTCTGTCTGCCTCTGCCCCTCTCTCCTGTTCATTCTCGCTCTCTTCCTCTCTTTCTCTCTCAAAATAAAAATAAAATTAAAAAATAAAAGCAGCTATCTTTAGATGACTATACATCTGCATAATGACTTCCTTTTGACCCTTTCCTTTCCAGCTAATTGAGTTGGCTTGTCACTACTAAGTGAGCATATCTCCAGGCACAGCACCCCCACAGGAAAATTAAAGTGTGTTTCCTTCCCCGATGTGCTCTATCATTTTTGATGTCTGAGTGTGGAATCAATCCCTGAAGAATTTGGTAATGGCCTATTAGACATATCACTTTCCTCAAAGCAAAAGGTGAAAGTCACAATAGCCTCTATTGAGAGGGTCTTTTCATACCTCCCTCCAGTTCTTCAAATTTGCTCCCCCACATATTTGCAGGCAGTTTCAGTATTGTGTGGAGTGTATGATTTACAGGAACATACAAACCTCTTTACAAAAGCTCCTTGCTGAGTCAGGCTGGGCTAGAAGATTAACTTCTATGGAAAGTGAAAGTTCCTAAGTGCCTGCCTCCAGTCTCCAGGGGAATAATGTGGGTAAATCGATGAAGAGGTACAGACAGTGCAGGCTTCAGCAGATAAAGATGGAAATGGAGTTTCGATAGAGAATCTCACCAGGGTGAGGTGGCACATGTAAAGCCATCCCAGGATACGCAGGGTCCAAGATTTTCTATCTTTTTATTCAGAGCCTCTTTCCATATGATTTGATGCACCCAAAATCAGCATGTCAATAACTTTGTGTTTGCCCCATCTCATGTCATGCTAAGGAAGAAACACCGTGCCAGACAGTGGCAGTAATATACTTCCCAAGCCACCCAACTTTATTAATTTTTTAAGTTTATTTATTTTGAGAGAGACAGAGAGAGACCACAAGTCGGGGAGGGCAGAGAGAGAGAGAGAGAGAGAGAAGGACAAAGGATCCGAAACAGGCTCTGTGTTGAGAGCAGAGAGCTCGATGTGGGGTTCAAACTCATGAATCATGAGATCATGACCCAAACTGAGGTCAGATGCTTAACGGACTGAGCCACCCAGGTGCCCCAGGCCATCCTACTCTAATCAAGGACTGACCATAGACTCTCAAGACAACCTCTTATGCATGTGCTCCAAAGCACTTCCCCCTCCTCAAGTTATCTGGTCCACATTACTCAGGTGGCAGGGGGTCAGAGAGCAGGGGATCTCTCCCCAAATGGAGAGAAACAGACTAGGAGCCCTGCATGGATGGCACCACCAATCCAAGCCCATCTCAGATACCTGGGAAGTACTTTATACATTTCAAGGAAGGCTCTCCAACATGCATGGCCGCCAAAAGCACAGGGCTCCAGTCTAAGGGCACTTCTGGATAAACACATGATGAGAATGTGTCCACACAACAGGAAGCTGGCCCATTCACAAGGCCAACACTGGGTTAGAAAGTTCCTACCACACTGCATTGTTATTGTTACCACAAACTCACCAGCAACTAGACAACACGGTCCACCTTCTGCTGTTTTCAAATCCCCATGCCTAGCACCAAGATAGACATAGAATATTGTTGATTAAATGTTAAAAGTCCTGGCTCAGGGCAGGTTTAATTTTCACTGTGCATTAGAGCATCTTAGAGAAATGAATAATGTCCTGGAATTAGGATAGAAGGCTCAGTTCAACCTCTCTGGGTTTCAGTGACCTTATCTTAAAATGGAGGCATTGGACCAGCAGATCCTTAAGAGCCTTCCAACTTTAGATCCTATGACTTGAATGTCTATGGCTGGCCCTAAGCAGGGAGAGATCACTGACTTCCCAAGAAGCTGAAAGGGATTTAAACCAACAAACCTAGTTGCCAAGGCTTAATACATGTAGGAAACTATTCATTCCACCATCAGCTAGAGGCTTGGAGTCAGATGGCAAATGTACTAATCACTCTGTCAGTAAGCTGAGCCATGGTGCACACTCCCAGTATCAGCACTTGTGGGGCTGGGGTGGAATTTTTTTGTTCCTACTCCAAGGTATTTGAGTCCAAGTGATCTGGAGCACACAGCTTCTGAACCCCTAATGTGAGTCCATGCCCTGGAGACCACAGAGTCTAATTATATTGAGTGGAGAGCAGCAAAAAGTCACAAAGCCATTAATGTGGAGGTAGGAGGAAATGAACACCCAGGGAGAAATTCAGAAACTATTTTGAGAAACAGGAAAATTTGCTTCTTTGTCTTGGTGACAAAGTAGCTGAGTCACCCAATCGCTCATAATCTCAGGGAACCCATTAGCTTTGGTTGAGTCCCCACTCATCTGTCAGATAAAGTGGAATGGTGTGATGGTTGGAGAAAGCCCAGAAGGCCTGGCTCTGGGAAAACACAGTGATTTTCAGGGGAGGAAAAAGAGGAGCAGGACATTTTTTATAGCTCATAAATTGAAGATGAAATCACCATAAAGGGCTGCCAATGAAGCAATGCCCACTAATCCTGCACTCAGGCAAAGCTCAAATGCCAGAGATGCCTGGAGATCAGGCCTTTGAAGGGAGAAGATCACCCAAAAGTGTTCTGAGCCCAGGGAACAAATGGGATGGACAACAGGAAAGTAAGTGGGAGAATTTGCTTATGGGGCTTGCTGAAGACCCACACATCCATCTCCTGCTGTCGCCAAGGTGTCTGAGCACAGGTAGAATGCACAGCCTCTGAACCCCATGGCCCCATGCCAACCCAGGCCCCCCAGGAAGCCCTGAGCCTAAAAAGTGTAAATCACAGCAGGCGAGCCCTGCTGAAAATCTGAGAGAACATTGAAGGGATGGGAATATTGGAGATGCTGTCCTCTGTGACAGTGAGACCAGCATGGTCCCAAATGACACACTTCCTGACCTCCTATGATCTTCAGAGAACTCCAGAGCAACTGAAGGTGATGGATGAAGGAACCAGCTCAGCCTGTGGACGGCCGAGTCCTCTTATTCAAGGAGTGGCACAATGCTCAGGGAATACAATGAAGTTTAAGAACCAGCTTCTCTGCTGGAAAACTCAACCCATTTCTGATCAATGCTGATGCCTTTATGGAAAAGACAAGTTGGTAGCGTTTAAAGTCTTAGGTGGTATACTGATGACAGCAACTGGTAACTCAGCTTCAAAGCTTGGGTTAAACAGCATGGTGTGAGAATCCAACAGGCTCAGAGGGGACGTGGCCGTGCTTTGGAAATGGCCAAGTTGATGAGCAGTGAAAATGGCCATTCTTATTGTTACGAAAACCCTTAAGCTCATTCTGGAAATGAAGGAACAAAGGAAGCACAGCTCCTAGCAGAAAGCGTCTGCTTCTGGAACAAACACAAGCTTCTCTAAGGTCACAAGATGATTCAGTCACAGACAAGCAATCCTTCTTTGCCTCAATAAATTTTTCTACTTAGTGAAACTGGACAGCACAGAGACAGCTTTGGTGCAGATAAACAAACTTGTTCACAGTAGGAACAAGTTAGCAAGAGCCAGCTCGCCCTGGCCCAGTATCATTTCTCCCTCCCTACTGCTATAAAAAGCTCCCCCATAAATGCTAAAGCCCCAACTGAATCAATCATCAAACCAAATCCTGGAAGCCTATCTGAAATACTAAGCAAAGTTTTAACGTAGATGTTGCCCCTTGCGTCCATTCAAACTCAGATCAGTCCCTTCTGCCAGACTAGGTTGGTTCCCCAGACAACTGTAAGGAAGGGAGAGAAGACTCACAAGTTTTTCTTTCCCTCTAGTGAGTGAGATTGTGTTCTCTTTCAAGCTGAGTGTCACTGCTTCTCACTCTCCTAGAATGAGCTATTGCCCAGAAAGCACCTCAGTCCCTCACACAACAGCATTCTTGGAGGCCTGCCATGCCATGTCCCAGGCATGTTTAGACGTGATGGAACCATGCATGTGGAGCCAGCTGGGGATCAAGGAGGAATGGGTTCATAAATAAAAGGTGTCCACTGTAATGCACACTCAGCAAATGTTGGCTTTTATTCATCACTAGATAGATTATTCACAAAAACATTTTTTTAGTTAAAAAAATTTTTTAATGTTTATTTTTGAGAGAGACTCACACACACGGAGTGTGAGTGGGGGAGGGGCGAGAGAGGGGAGACACAGAATGTGAAGCCGGCTCCAGGCTCTGAGCTGTCAGCAGAGCCCAAGACGGGGCTCAAACTCATGAACCATGAGATCATGACATGAGCCGAAGTCAGACACTTAACCGACTGAGCCATCCAGGTGCCCCCAAAACATTTTTTAATTCAATTAAGAGCCTTCCATAGTCCAGGCACTTTGGTACACCCTATAGAGAACAGCAAGATAAGAGAATTTGAATTCTACCTTTAGAAAGGTTAGAATTTAGAGAGAAGAGAAGACACACAGGCCAATGTAGTACAGAGTTAAATCCGGTATGTGTTAAAGGAAAGTATGAATGAAATGTTAGAGAAGCACTGAGGGAGAAGATTCCTTCTGTCTGGTGACCTGGAGCAGTGGGCATAAGGTGGGGTCTTCAGAGTGGGGAGAATCTCTCCACTCAGTAAGGCAGCAATGCCATTCCAGCAGAAGGTCAGCCCTGAAGAGAAACTCGGGGCAGGAGGGGGCATACCACATGTGAGGAGAATAGGTTAGAAACAGATGTGAGGAGGGACCAAAGGATGGAATAGATATTGGGACAGGTTCTTCATTGCTTTGAAGTCAAGGAAGACCAGGTAGAGGGCTGTAGAAGCAAACATGTTCAGGCTGGAGTGCTGGTCATGAGGGAAGAGGTGCAAGCCAACACAAATGCATGGCAGGAAAACTATGCCAACACGGCAAGTATTTGGGAAGTGAGGAAGGCCAGGCCGGGAATAACCGCCTCCCTGGGGGTGAGGATGGGCACAAGCCACAGAGGGTTAGCAGTGCCCTGTACGCCCCTTCTCTCTAGAAGGTGTGTGGTGAGTGCCTCTGTCATAAATCTCACCCTGAGTACTCTGTGGAGACAGGACTTCACTGGAGGACAGCTGCACCACTAATTTTAGGTTTGTGCTGGAGAAGTAGGGCTGGTTTAATCTCCAGGGCAGGGAGGAGTCTAAGTGACAACCCTGGGCATCGGCTTCTACAAAGGCACCCAAGGATAACTCTCCAATAGCGTGCTATCATTTGGAGGATGATACTCTGTAGGGCTATTCATGTCCTCTGACATGGTACTTTCATCCCCGTCCTGGAAGACCCCTTCAAACCCATAGGTGCTGGCATCCAAATAGAGTTGAACAGAACTCATGTGGGTACATCTTAGTTACTATTTGGGGGCATGGAGTCCATGGGAGAAGGTGGGTAGGGGCAGAAACTCGCTATTTGCGTGCTTTCCTCTGGCCCTGCTGCCTGATCTGAAGCAGCCAGCCAAGGATCCAGTAGGATTTGTATTAACGATGGTTAAGAGTGTTACGTCACATCAAAGTTTACAAGATTTTTACACATTATGTCTTAATGTCCACAACAAACCCAGGAGGTAGGACTTGGAATTCACACTTGGAGAAATGCAAAAGCTCCATTAAGGAAGGTTAAATGAGTTGCCATGGAATCTGCTAGAATGAGGGCGACAATGCTGGTCTTCAGATTTCAGTGCCTTGGTTCTTACCTGGCTATGGGGGGCTGGGAGTAAGGCAGAAAAGAAGGCAGCTGTGGGAAAGAATCCGAAAATGGAGGGAGCAGACATTTATTTAGCCTTTGGGAGGAAATAGCCATTCGATTGAAGAGAAAGACTCCCCTATCATTAAGCAAATTGCTCTACGAGTATGAGCCATTTAGACGGCAACAAAAATTTAAACAAACTTTAAGTGTTTATGATCGTCTTACATATGGTGGTTTAGAAATAAAATGCTGGAAATAAACCATGTAAGACACTCCAGTGGTGCTTTAAGAGCTAAGGCTCATGTATCAGACAGGGTTTAAATCCCAGCTCTTCCACTTAAATCCCAGCAAATCACTTAACTTCTTTCAGCTTCCATTTTTTCCCTGTGAAATTGGGCACAGTAATAGCACCTGCCTCACAGAGAAGAGGAAAGAATCAGATGGGCTAACACCTGCTAAGAGCTCAAGACAGGGCAGGGCACATAATGAATGCCATGGTCATGACCACCATATGGTAGAGGTTGGTCAAGAAGTCTCTTCTCTATGGAGGTTTGGTATTAATTTGGCATTTGGCTCAAGAAGGGGAAATCATTTTGCCCAAATTTTATAGAACAGACCAGAAATGCAGAAATCGGCTTGAGTTCCCTGAAAGGTTCCTTTTGTCATTGCAAACATCCACCCCTGTGAATCATTTTTTTTCCCATAGCACCTTGATCAGATCTATGCCCAAATTCAACTTGCTTTGCAGGAGAAAAAGAGAAATAGACATAGCAACTTGGCATGAGGCTCTGAGAAGGGGCTTCTGTGCATTGTCGCTCATCCTGCCCCAGCTTGGCCTGAACAAGGAAAACAATAAAACCTATCAGGACCCCAGAAGGGAGTCTAGTGCTATAGTTGTCTAGGAAGGCTTCTTAGAGAAGCCTTCCAAACAACATGGCACCCATTTGGCAGGAAGAGATGACTGGGTGAGACTCCTCTGTGGAAGGGCCCAGCAGCCATCCCACAGATTTTCACATAGTGTCCAGGAGGCAACCACATACTCCTGAGCTGCCAAACAGATGAATGGAAACACCAGCAGATTAGAAGAGGGCTTGTTGATAGAAGAAAATGATCAAGTTAATGGACTGGTAACCAAAGGGCGTGTTAAGACTGTAGATGTCAGCAGCAAAGGCCTACATACAATGATAAACACCACGCACATCCAAATCGCACATATCTGAGTGCACTTAAATGGAAGTTTAAGATGGAAGTAAAGTACAATTACAGAAAAATCAGGAAAGTTCATCTTTTTCAGTCACTGAATTTGTGACTCTGAAGTTTTGTATTACTTGCTGAGGATCCCTTGGTAGAATTTAGTTGAATCTCACTTTGCAATACATTTGCTCTCCAGAGGTTTCTAAAGTGAGGTACATAGAACACTGACTTCCCCCCAAAACAGTGGTCTTTGAAAAAGCTCAGTTCCCTGGCCAAATCAGGTGTAAGACAAGGTGTCCTAAGGACCCATCATGGATATTTTGGATGTGTGTGGGCTTTACAAAGGCTCAGGGAAGTCTTACCATAAAGGAATCTGTGTAATTTTGTTTAACTCAGTGCCTCTCAAATACATTTGATGAGGAATTTTTTTTACTGAAATAGAATGTATTTCACTCTAGGAAATGCTGGCATAGAGAGCCGCAGGTCAGGATGGATGATAATGGCATTATGGTGGTGACCCAAGAGAAAAATAGTCAGGTGGAACAAGAGCCTAAGATTGATGCTGAGGTGCAGAAAATCTCCTGGCTGGGCATGGAAATGCTGCTTTGCCAAATGACCCCATATATCTCAGAAATTGGCTGAATTCTTTCTAATATTCTTTCAAGGTCCTCGCTGAGTCACTCCCATAAATGATGGATCTTAATGGTTCCGAATATCTTCCATGTGTCTAACCATCTCCCTTTTTAAGTTTGTGATTCACGCCACGCCGGCAAGCAGGGCCAGAGAGAGGGGGCTGAGTTTCATTTTCTAATCATAAAAGTACATCTCAAACCCAGCATGCAACCAAGATGGACTATGCCAATGCCCGGATCTCATATCAGAAATTTAACTGGCTGCCTCTAGAGATGCTCTGAGGAGGGTTACCTCTGCCTGCCATTTCTAGACTGTTTTTTAAGGGCTACGCAAACTATGTACAATTGCTAGGAGTAAAAGGGACACTAGAAAGCTTCAGGCAAAAAACATGGGCTTTTGAGTCAGAAAGATCTGTTTTCAAATCCCAGCCCTGTCATTCCTTCGCACTGCGATCTTGGATAAAGCTCTCTCCACATGGTCGTTTCCTCATCTGAGCATGAGGGTGATAACATGCTCCTTCAACGTCATTGTGAGGATGAGAGAAAATGACACATGCAGTTGGGGAGGGATGCCCGTTGAGACAGCACAGTCATTGCACCATATCTGCAAGTGAGGAGTCATCATTCAACTCAACCGGAAGCACCATGAGAAGCCACGAGGCCTTCTTCATCTCTGCATCTATTACAAAGAGGGGAAAAGCACTACAAAAGTGCTCTGTACCTGATTATTCGGGTGCGCTTCTGGGTGTAAGGGGTGATGACCTTGAAAAGAAGTTCCATTGCTCCGTTAATTCCCAGCATGGCTCCTGTGGTGACTGAGAAAGACCAAATCACAGTAGTTATTAAACCATCTGAACCAAGAATTATTTTTAGCATTACGGAGTGGCCCTAAAAGATAGGGGAGATCCATTACCTTCTTTGCAAAAGGTCACTTAAAAGCAGAGAACCTTTATGTTCTTTTCATCCTTGGCTTGGAAACAAAGATCACCTGTAAAGCACACATTATCTTCTCACACTATCTCCTCAAAGGGGGCCCACGCAATGAAGTTATGTTTTTCATTTCTGATGTCCCACTGTACTTCTCCATTGTATTCTTACTCAGAATAGTCAAGGCAAATGCCAAACAGAAGATTTTTCTGTAAGTAGATCTTTGGGTTTCAATTCAAGTGGTTTCATCCACCATCAACTTCCCACATGTTACATACATGCACACACACAGAGTCATGAACACACAGGGGTATACATACATATACACACACTGCTAGTATATTGCAAAATACTCTCTTAGACATATTCTGCCATTGGGAGACTTCACAATGAAGAAAAGTCACGGGTGGATGGGTTAAGATTCAATCCAGCTTGGACTGACTCCTTTAAAGCTCTAAGAGGCAACCTAATAAACAAAACAGCTCCCTTTCTTTTGCACCCTGGTTCCAAGTTCCCTGACAATTTTTGTAGTTGGATCTCCCATGACTGAGGCTAAGACTTAATGATGCCCCTATCTATTAGCATGTTAAGAGAAGAATTAATTCTTCCCCCTCTGAGGTAACTAGCCTGGGAAATTCTTGTCTTTTTGCCCAAGTGGATGGTTATGAAAATATAGTCTTAGATCTGAATGACAAGAAATAAGTAAATGGGTATTTGGTCAGATGAGGGGCTTCAGATACATATTTTGGACCCAAAACGTCTGGACGTCACGCTCATTTCCAGTGATGCTCTGGCCCCTCTGCAACATCCCCAGTCCCTCACTTCGTGCCGCTCACTTCAGGAAGGGCCCCGGTCATGTCAAAAACTAAGGGGAACCTACAAGATACAAAATGGAATCAGTTTGGCAGGGGGCAGAAGTGTCAGAGAAAGAAGGAAGGATGCTATCTTCCAAGGTGTGACTCTCTTTTCTCTTCCCTCCACTGCATTGGTGTGTTGAAACCAAGACTTACAAATGCTTTGTGCTTTGGGCCAGGCTTATTCCAGGAAATATGAGTGGGAGCAAGGGGGTCATGGGGAAACAAAGAGAGAGGAACAGGGAGGCTTATCCTGGCTTGCTCCAAGCCCCAGGAAAGAAGGATAAATGAAAATCTGAGGTGGGGGGGGGGCTCTAATATAGTTCATCCCAGTACAGTCCACCAGAGAGACACTGAAGCTGATGTCTTAGTGATTACAGAGACCGAGTGTTCCTGGAACATTCTCTATGCATATGTCCCTCCTGAGGCTGGTACAGGCAGTAACTGCCTGGATCAAAATTCAGGGATTTGGCAATCTAGTCCTGCCCATCAATCTTCCACTCTCATGGCTACTAACTCAGCCCTTTATTTCTAAACTGGGAAAACATGTTGGAGAAATCTCTTGGCAAATCATTCAGCAAAATTCCTGTATTAAGTAGAGTTAGGGAGGAAATAGTTTTAGGAGCACAGATTCTAACATAGAAGACTTTAGGCTTGGACTTGAAAGATGGGAACAATAAGAAACTGCCCCCTGAGTTCTTCCTGGCTGTCTGCCTGCCCAAGGTCAGACCTCTGGCAGCCCTGTCAACATCCCCATTGGCCAGTAGAGAGCTGCTGAGGGTTCACTGGCTGTCACAGACCCATTATGGCTCCAGCCAACTCCTTCCACAGATAGGAGCTGTTTAGAAAGCTGCCTGGAACATTCAACAGTGGCTAACAATTCACCAAAGGGACAGCAATCCATCCACAGGATTCGTGAACTCTGCTCACCTCTCATCAGTGAAGTCAATGTATACAGAGTGATAGTATAATTTTGTTAAATATCATATGAAACATTTCATTGGTACAATAAATACAGTCTTAGAACATGAGACAAATGGCCAGCTCCTCATACCTACAGGCAAATCCCAGCATTTCTTTAGAGCTCCCCACTAAAATGAATTCTTCAAGATCTCTATAACCTATATATATGAGAAGAAAGCTGGGTTATTCAGCCTAATAACTATTGTTCAGGAAACCAAAATGAGATACTTCAAATCTTGTGCTGCTGGCAAGTTCCAGATGGGGGTGGCAGACTTTCTGGCTGCTTATTAATGAGAGTTGCCTTTTACACAGCTCCTCACTTAGGTTTTCCTTAATTAAAGATGGACTGGTTTATATAGATCTTATCGGCCTCTCCCAAATATTCTCTGATTTTCCTGGTCAACATATGAGTGTGGGAGGGGGCTTTATCTGTGAACATGGAGTCAAGGATCTATCTTGTTTCTTCCTAGAAATACTTTCTCTTTATGGGTGCTTCATGGTTATTAATGGAATTAGCCAATGAAATATGACCCTACTAAGGATCTTAGCAGTTCTGAGGACAGTTAAAGGGAAAAGCCTCCACCTTTCCCCCTTATGTGTGTTCTTCCTATTATTTCAAAGGACTAAGGGAAGGAAAACTAATTGAGCAAGTGCTATGTGACAAACATACCCATGAACGTCACCTCACTTATCCCATCTACCAAGTCTATGAGCTCTTATGACCACCATAATTTTATAAAAGAAGAAACCAAAGTAAACAGGTTAAATGCCCATGCCTTAGGACTCCCAAAGAATGAAGTCAAACCCAGGTCTTCCTGGATCTAAGCCATGTTCTTCCCTCTAGAGAGCATTACATCACTTTCACTGTGCAGGAAAGGGGCTCAGAAAAGAGAAATAACGTCTGTGCTCATTCTATGTGAGATAGAAGGTACAGAATCTAATCTGTTCACAGGAAGTGTCCCCATATGGAGAGTAAACATGAGTTTTAGAGTTAGAAACTCAGCCCCCAAACTTGTCTGTATAAATTCAAGCAAGTACTTCACTCTTCCAAACTTTGTTCTCTTTTTCTTAGCTATAAAATGGTAAATGGAGATACAGGATTGTTAGGATAATCTGAAACCATCCAGATCAGGAGACAGCAAATAAATATCAAGCCATGTGCTGGGACGCATCTAGTTACCTGAAGGACTATTCTGAGAAGCAGTGAGAGATAAAACAAAGTAAAAGATGTTTTGCTAAAGGATGCTGTGATCAATAAGCAACTTCAGGGACACAGTAGGGAGATTTGTGACGTGAAGGGTCATTCTTGACATTGCCCTGTGCCTTAGATATGATAAGGCCTGAATGAAGTCCTATGATGTCTCCTGCCACAGGTCTTTCTCACCTTGTAGTACTAATAGAGAGGCCTAGAGGACTCTAATAAGTGGTTCCCAATGGAAAACAACACTGACATCTAACTCGGGAATGAGCTCAAGAGTTCTGCCTGGATGAGGAAAAGACAAAGAAAGAAATTCTCACCTCTACAGCCTCTAGGACAGGAGGCTCTTCATGGCTTATTGATCTTCTTGGGATGACATGTACACTCCACCCACAACCTCCTTCCAACCCCCAGCCCTAAATGGTTTGTAGGTGTCCCGCCCAAGTCGGGAAGCCAGGCCAGAAAGCCACAATTTGAGTAACTTACCACTGGAGGAGAACACACGCAGAGCCCAGAGACAGTGGAGGAGGTTCTGACTGTGAGATAGGTTCTTCCTGGCCAGAATTAACGTCACATCAAGTGCTTCCAACTCCAGTGCCTTCTGTCCAAACTTTTTATCTATGAACACAAAGCAATCCATCTTAGCTGTGTTTCCCATGAATTCTGAAGGTTATACAATGCATGAGGAACAGGAAGGCAAAGATAATAGAAGCAAGAGAATGATGATAGCCAATGAGATTTATGGATATAGCAGAAAATGCTACTAGGTATGTTCCCATTGGAACGAGATGGCTCAGAAGAGCTAAGGCAGGGTATATGCGGAGTCCATTTATTCCTCATGTAATATTTACAAGAGGCCTTGTGGATTGTGTGACTCATACCCCCTGTATGGAAGCATGTTTCTGGCTGTCCTCAAACATGAATTCCAGTTTAGTAGGGTATAAATTTCTTCCTTTAAGATAGTTCTAGAATATAGGATACATAAGTTACACAACATTCAAATGCAATGTGTGGAACTTGATTGGATCCTTCTTTGAACATGTCTGTAATTTGCCTGTTGGGATATTTGGAGAAACTGAAATGAGGATAAATTATGCATGCATGTTTAATTTTGTTAGATTTGTAATCACGTATTGGGGTTGTATAGGAAAATATCTCTTTTCAAAGAAACGCACTCGAACATATTTAAGAGCAAAATTCTACCTGTAACTTTCGTTAGAATATTTTGAATAAAAATAAACAGGCGAAGGGGTGCCTGAGTGGCTGAGTTGGTTAAGTGCCTGTCTCTCGATTTCAGTTTATGTCGTGATCTCACCGTTCGTGAGTTCAAGCCCCACATCGGGCTCCTTGTTGACAGTGTGGAGCCTGCTTAGGATTCTTTCTCTCTCCCTCTCTCTCTGCCCCTCTCCCATGCTCTCTCTCTCAAAATAAATAAATTAACTTTAAAAATAAATAAATAAGGGTGCCTGGGTGGCTCAGTCAGTTAAGTGTCTAACTTTGGCTCAGGTCATGATGTCACAGTTCATGAGTTCAAGCCCCACGTAGGGCCCTGTGCTGACAGTTCAGAATCTGGAGCCTGCTTCATATTGTGTCTCCCTCTCAGCCCCTCCCCCCGTTGCACGCTCTCTCTCTCTCTCTCTCTCAAAAATAAATAAACATTTAAAAAAAAATTTTAGTAAAATAAATAAATAAATAAACAGGTGAAGAAAATACGGCAAAATGTTAACAATGGTTAGGCCTAAGCAATAAAAGGTCATCTTTCTATATGATAGAGAGCTTTATATTAAAAAGTGAAAACAAGCTTTGTGCAGTGGCAATATCATAGCCAATGAGGTTTATCTGAGGCATGATTATTGCTAATTAAAAGGTGAAAATATAATGTAAGATAATAAATTTTTCTTCACAAATTTCTCTAAATTACTGATCCAAATAATCTGGTATTTAGTGCTGCAGGTAGGTCATAATTATTTTAATAATTAGTAAAGCATAAATAATTAGCAAGCATAAGAAATAAGGGGAAAGTACCTTTCATTCTCTGGTTCTGGCATTTCCTATAACAGGTGGCTGTGCCACCTGTCACATTTGTTTCTGTCCTTCCCAAAGCGTGATGTCCAAATTGCTACGTTTGTTTTTGCACAATACAAGCACTATCAGATTCGTTGCAGTTGGAAATGAGAAAAACAGAGACAGTGTCCCAAACCTGGTTTATCAATATTCATCTCCAGACCAAGACACCAGCGAAGAGGTGGTGACCAAACTAATATGACCAGTTCCTGTCACCAGAAGCGAAGCATCTATCGGGCTCTACTCCCGAGCAGCCAAGCTCACTTCCGTTCTGTATAGGTTGGCCAATGGCAGCCTGCATGGCAATGGTGAGGACTACAATCTGGTGATGGCAGAGGCCGTGGTGATACAATGACAACAGTTCGCAATTTGGAAATCAGGGCCCTGGTACATCTCTCGTCTTTCTCCTATGAAACCTGCATGACTCTTATTTGCCAGGCCTCTGGCCCCACACACTAAGCAGGTCACTTACAACTTCAATCCTTACACCAACCCAAGAATTAAGTACTGATACCTCCATTTTATAGAGGAGAACCCAATGGTTCAGAAAGGTTAAGTAATTTTCCCAGGGTCACACAGCTAATAGTGTCAGGGCCATGCCTGAAACTCAGGCATGGCTTCCCAGTTTATACTGTTTATAACCAGAGTAGAGACTGTGTCTCTTCAATCTTTTTCTTCTTAAAAACATTTTTTAATGTTTATTTATTATTGAGAGACAGAGAGAGACAGCATGAGCAGAGAAGGGGCAGAGAGAGAGGAAGACACAGAATCTGAAGCAGGCTCCAGGCTCTGAGCTGTCAGCATAGAGCCCGATGAGGGGCTCAGGCTCACAAACCGGGAGATTATGACCTGAGCTGAAGTCGGATGCCCAACCAACTGAGCCACCCAGGTGCCCCTCCTCAATCTTTTTCTGAAGTTCACTTGACCACACTTTGCTCTGACTTCTTCTCATCCTTCAACTGTTGGCTCAAATGTCACTTCTTCCTGACCACACCACCTTAGAGGAACATTACCCTGTTTTTCCCTCATAGCTACTAGCTAACTATCATAGTCTGCTATTGTCTAGTTAATTAATCACCGTCTGCCCTTGCCCACTTGAATGTAAGTTCCATGAGAGTAGGCCCCTTATCTCTCTTGCTCACCAGAGTTCCCAGGGCCTAGTTTGGTGCCCAGCCCTAGGAGGTGTGTAGTAAATAGCTGGTTGAATATTCAATGAGTGAGTTATACTGGTTTTGTCTAGAACACACTCACGCAGGTGCTAGCTGGTGCCTGAGTCTTAGTCATTGTTTGTGGAATGTTGAATGGACGCAGCAGAGATCCAAACAACAAAAGGTAAGAGTGCCCCGGAGTCCCTGTGTCCTTGGCTGTTGCTGGCTGCACTGGACAACAAAAGCCCACGTTTCACAGTCCCTGGGCTTCTCAACTATGACTTACGTAAGACTGCGCACAATGGGAGCTTAGCTAGTATGATTAGGCTGCAAGGTTTACATGCATCCTGAGCACCCAGGCTTTTTGAACTGTGCCCCACGAAGTTCTAAGGTTTTAGGGAGGTGTTTCAGGGCTTTCTCTGAGAAAAAAGAAATGGGAACAGAACACAAGTGGAAAGAGTTCTAGGCCCCCATCTTCTTTTCTACAAAGGAAGCTCCACTTCCATGTGACTGATGGTAATGGGTTTAACACTGGCCTCCCAAAATTCATGTCCACCTGGAACCTCAGAAGATTATCTTATTTGGAGACAGGGTCTTTGCAGATTTAACTAGCTAAGATGAGGTCACACAGATTTGTGTGGGCCCTACATCCAGTGACCAATGTCCTTGTAAGAAGAGGAGAGGACACAAAGGGCACATACAACAGAACACCATGTGGAAATGCAGGCAGAAAATGAAGTGATGTGTGTCCAAGCCAAGAAGCACCAAGGATGGCTGGAAACACAGTTTCAAGGAGAGGGGCTCCAAACAGATTCTCCCTCAGATTCCAGAAGGAACCAACCCTCCCAACACGCTGATTTCAGACTTTCTCACCTCTAGAACGGTGAGAGAATAAATTTGTTGTTTTGAGCCACGTGGTTTGTGGTCATTCCTTATGGCAACTGCGGGAAACTCATGCACTTACCTAATAAACGTCCATGTAAGATGGTTCTGTTTATTGGTAAGGGAGTGACAACTGCCTGGGACTCTTACCCCTCGGTCCCCCACCTGCTCCATGCCCCGGAGCCTGGGCCTGCTCTGGGCTCTGCCATAGCATATCCAGGACAACAAAATCACCTCTCCTGTGGGGCCAGTCCCACCACCACCACCACCACCAGGGTGTCTAGGTCCCCCCGCACTTCCCCCACAGGAGTTTCCCAAATTGCTCTCATGATAACATCCCACAAGTGCCTTTTGGTCATCTTCAGGTCCGGGGGTGGGGGTACCTCGTAGGCCAACTTTGGCCAGCAGCCGGAACAGGGGCAGGAGGACATCATAGTCTGGAGAGGCTGCCCTCGCTGTGTCCACCAGGGTCTGCAGAAGGGCCTCACTGCCACCCTTACTGATCATGTAGCGAATCCTTCGGTCAGTGCCTGAGGGAGAAAGGAGAGGAGAGCTAGGCCCCCAAACAATCAACCTCATTTCCTCGGAGCAGAAAGCGGGCCTCACAGACAGAGATGGAGCAAGGATCACTTCATTCGCCCCAAAAACCAAGACTGTATGGTTTCTGAAGCAACTTGTGTCAAGTTGTGCTTTTACTCAGGTAAGGGGTTGGGGTGGAGGTGTGAAATGGAGAAATAATGGAATATGTAAGAACCTAGGTGCGCTCACCTACCACAGCTCTAATAAATGGAGTCTGCTTTCCTGAGAACCTGCTGAGTCTCAGTGTATGTATGTGTATTTGCGTGTGCATGTATATAAACATGCATATAGGCTTACCTAGAATCATACCCTTAAGAGAAGAGGGAATATCAGTAGGCTTCTGATATAGGTGTGACTCTTCAGTAACAGGGATTGGGGTGATAGTTTATCTGGAATAATTTAATTTATGGTATATGACTTTTTTGATGCTGGTCTTCAGCAACTGATGAGAGGAATATATGGAAATAGCTAGAGCGATTCTTTAAGAAACAGGCATCCAATCATCCATCTCAGGAGTTTTGAAAAGGGTGTGGAGGGCGCTTGGGTGGCTCAGTCAGTTAAGCATCTGACTTTGGCTCAGGTCATGATCTCACAGTTCGTGGGCTTGAGCCCCACATCAGGCTCCATGCTGACAGCTCAAAGCCTAGAGCCTGCTTTGGATTCTATGTCTCCCTCTCTCTCTCTGCCCCTCCCCAACTCGTTCTCTCTCTCTCTCTCTCTCTCTCTCTCTCTCTCTCTCTCTCAAAAATGAATAAATGTTTAAAAAAAAATTTTTAAGGGTGTGGAGTTATGATAAAATATATTGGTCTTTCTACTTAAGAATACTTGTGAGCAGGGCACCCCCCCCCCCCCAACCTTGCTCCAGGACAAGCTCAAAAGCAGTGATTACATTTCAACCTGGAAGGAGACCTCGGTGATTCTCTATGCACTGGGCATGGTTGTCCTCACAAGGTGGCCAACAGGGTGGGACATTATCGGCAAAGGGGACCCTCTGATTTTTAATCCCAATGAAAAGTAGCATCCTCTACTAAAGGAACAATAATCAGCACCTATCTCAGAAGGAGAACTCCAAGGTCTCATTCAAGTCTTCCAGACACCTCTGGACAAATTGAAGGAGGCACCATCCCAGAAGACAATTGGCTTCACCTACAAAGGGTACCTCACTCAGCAGACTGCTGGGAAGTCACCCTGCCATCAGAGGGCAGCACAGCCTATAGGAAAACCTCACTATGACTGGACCCTTCCTCCTGAACCTGTAATTGGAGGCTCTGTGGCTTGAAAGGGACATTCACTTTGGTATTGTTTGTTTGGTGTTAACGTTTCTTTCTAATGCAATGTGGCTGGTATACCCAGAAATGGAAACAGAGTGAATGTTGCAATGTCCCAGAAGGTATATTTTCCAGGACCCTCATGCTGAAGTGAGCTAGCCGAGGCCTGCCCCAGTTAACTCAGTTGATTCCAGCACAGTGAACTGTATCATCTTTTCTCTGAGAACTTAACAGCTTACCACACTGTTAAGTCCACCTCCTACCCCATATTCCCATCTGCACTTGACATACGTTAAGAAGTTGCTAATACCTGGCTGTCTAATGGGCCAACAGAGGGGAGCAGAGAAAGGGGAGGAGTAGAGTCATGAAGGGCTAGCTCTCTCTTTAGACCTGGGATAACCATAGATGAGATATCGTAGAAGAACCACCGAGAGCAGAATTTCCTCCTAAGTTTGGGTCACCATAGGGTGTGTGACAAGACTGAAGAACCCTAAGAGCCCAAAGTACAATCAGCCCACTTTACCCTGGGTCTTATTAACCTCAGTGAAAAAGATGGGCTGGTGACAGAGTCCCTGACAGAGAACTTGAGCTGAAGCAATACCCTCCAGGCCACACAGATTCCAGGAGACACACAGCCACGTGCCCCCACTACCCCTTACTCACCAACAGAAAGCAGATCTCCGAGAACCTGGAGGATGTTCAGGATGGACTCCCTGTCAGAGGAGTTCTGCAATGAAAACACAGGCAGCCATCTTTATGAAGGAACGCAAAAGGAGGGAGGTGGTGTGGTCAGGGAGGCACACATGGATGTGGCAGGGCTGTGCTCCCTCCCATTGGGAGAGATTTTGGCGGTAAGAGCTGGTTGAAGGGGTGCTTCTTTTTTTTTTTTTAATTTTTTTTCACCGTTTTTTATTTATTTTTGGGACAGAGAGAGACAGAGCATGAACGGGGGAGGGGCAGAGAGAGAGGGAGACACAGAATCGGAAACAGGCTCCAGGCTCCGAGCCATCAGCCCAGAGCCCGACGCGGGGCTCGAACTCACGGACCGCGAGATCGTGACCTGGCTGAAGTCGGACGCTCAACCGACTGCGCCACCCAGGCGCCCGAAGGGGTGCTTCTTAAGTGGCGGCAATGAGGGAACTCACTGAGATAAGGGTCCCAGGGGCTCTGCCTCCATATTTAGCCTTCAGGATACCTCTTTGGGGATCCATTTTGTAGTAACATCAGCATGATGGGCAAAAGAATAAGCAATGAACTTCACTCACATGTGGAATTTAAGAAACAAAGGGGAAAAAAAGAGACCAACCAAAAAAGAGACTCTCAACTACAGAGAACAAACAGATAGTTCCCAGAGGGGAAGTGGGGGGGGTGGAGGGGAATGGGGGAAATAGGTGAAGGGAATTAAGAGCACACTTAACTCTCTTTTTTTTTAAGTTCATTTATTATTTGAGAGAGCAAGAGCATGTGTGAACAGGGGAGGGGCAGAGAGAGAGGGAGACACAGAATCCGAATCAGGCTCCAGGCTCTAAGCTGACAGCAGCGAGCCCGATGTAGGGCTCAAACCCACGAACTGTGAGATCATGACCAGAGCTGAAGCTGGACACTTAACAGACTGAGCCACCCAGGCACCCCCAGAGTACCCTTATCTTGATGAGCACTGATTATTGTATAGAATTCTTGAATCCCTATATTTTACACGTGAAACTAATATAACCCCATATGTTAGCTATACTGGAATTAAAATTTTATAAAGAAGAATGTGTTTCTTAAACATAAAAAAAAAACTAATTAAAAAAAAAAAGCATCAATACTTGATGCAGAGACAGTGAGAAGGGACTTTGTGGACCAAAGCTAGCCCAGTTCTCAACTATGTCAGTGGGCTGAGATTCGTTGTAAATACAGGGCAGACCTCAGAAACATTAATCCATGATGTTCTGAAGGAAAAGTTTCTCTGCGTAGTAAAGATAAATTCTTAGTTTCTCAAGAGGAACCTCAGGTGGTGCCAAACCTCATCATGTAGATGTTCTAGGGGATCCTTGCAACGCTTGACACCTCCCCTCAGTTATGCAGAAGACAACACTGAGGTTCCAAAAGGGAAAACTGGTTCAAGTCCCCTGAAGTGGCCAATAAGAACAAAGCCTGAATTACAGCCCAGGCCAGGTTCCCAAACACTAGGCCAGTGGTCTTTGCACTGTAATTTGCTTTTCTCTTTCTTTTTCTTTTACTTTACTTTTCTTTTTTTTTTTTTCTTAGATCTCAAGAACTTATTTACTGACTTGTTGCAAGTTTATACATTTAAATATCATTTCCCCAATTCCCCCACTCCCCAGCCCCTGGTAACCACCATCATTTTCTGTTTTACAGGTTCAGCTTTTTTACATTCTACAGATCAGTGATGTCATGCAGTATTTGTCTTTCTCTGTTTGACTCATCACATGTAGCATAATGCCCTCAAGGTCCATCCAGGTTGTTGCAAATGGCAGGATTTCCTTCTTTCTCAAGGCTGAGTAATACTCCTGTGTGTGTGTGTGTGTGTGTGTGTGTGTGTGTGTGTGTCTTCTTTATCCATTCATCTATTGATGGACAATTTGTTGCTTCCATGTTCTGGCTGTTGTTAAGCATGCCACAGTAAACATGGGTGTGCAGATATCTCTTTAAGGTTCTGATTTCAATTCTTTTGTATCTATACCTAAGAGTCCTATATTATACCACTCAAGAAAATTAACTTTAAATGGATCAAAGATTTAAACATAAGGTCTGAACCCACAAACTTCCTAGGGGAAAAAAAACACGGGGGGAAAAATCCCTGACATTGGTTTTGGCAATGATTTCTTGGGTAGGACATCAGAAATATCAGCAACCAAAATTAAAATAAACAACTGGGACTACATTAAACTAAAGAGCTTCTGGGCAGCAAAGGAACAATCAATAAATTGAAAAGGCAATATGGGAGAAAAGAGTCACAAAGCATGTATCTGATAAAGGGCTGATATCCAAAATACATATTAAAAATAATACAACTCAAGAGCAGAAAATCAAATAATCCAATTTTAAAATCAGCAAAGGACCTGGATAGACATTTTTCCAAAGACATACAGATGGCCAACACATACATGAAAAGATACTCAACATTACTCATCATCAAGGAAATGCAAATCAAAACACAGTGAGAGATCATCTCACACCTATTGCAATGGCTTTAATCAAAAAGACCAGAGATAACAAATGTTGGCAAGAATGTGGAGAAAAACGAACCCTATATGCTACTTTTTAGGCAGGTTATTTAAGGCACTGCTTTAATCTTCACGTTAGTGAGTCTCATGTTCCCCATCTGCTTCAAAGACTTCAATAACTCCCTATTACACACAGGATAAAGTCAGAGCTCCTGAATAGGGTTTCCAAAGCTCCTCATGGTCTTATTGCACTTGCCTCTTCCAGCTTTATCATTCACTACAACCTCCCTGCCCAAAATATATGCTTCGGTGGCGTGGAACTACTTATAATTTCCTGCTCAACCACCTAGTCTCTTGCCTCTGTACCTATGATCCTACTGTTCCCTCTTCCTGAGCCTGGTCAGTGTCAACTCATCCTTCAAGTGAACCCATGGCTTCCCATAGGATTCAGACCCCTACCTCCTGCTGGCTGGGTCTGGGGTCTCCCTGTTCTCCACATCACTATGAGCTACCCCTGACAGCACACTCACTATGTGGTAGTGGCATGCTTCCCATCCTATCCCTGCTAGATAGGAATCTTTAGAGAAGGGACCAAGTTTTGTGTATATCTGTATTCCCAGCACCTGTTCCAGGGAAAGCGTACCCTACATGTTTTTCAGAATGCAGTCACACTGAACCATAAAGGAGCTATGAAGTCCAATGTCGCACCCCAGGGCAGAGCGGTTCTTACACTTCAATCCTGGGCTTAATACCCTCGAGGAACTCACACTTCAACATCCCAGCCAGGGCCGTGACTAGGGTGAGACAAGTGAGGCCCTAGTTTGGGTGCAAAATTTTAATTTTACAATGCAGTAATCAAGATAAATGATATTTTAATGCTATACTTTAACAAATCAAAATTACAGCAAGACCTTGGATTGTGAGTAACTTGTTCTGCAAGTGTGCCATAAGATGAGCAAACATTTCTAATAAATTTTAACTTGATAGACAAGCGAAGTCTTGCAATACAAGTAGTACATGACGCTGAACATCACAGGATCACAACTGAGCCAACGGTTCTTGAAATTCGCTTTGGTTTATGAGTGCTTTGGATTACAAGCATGTTTCCAGAATGAATTATGCTCACAAACCGAGGTTTTACTATAATGCAAAAAGAATCCATAATGAGAAAAATAGCAAAATATAAATGTTTAACTCTTATTCTAGGTGTGATGAGACATCTGGGGATCCTGAGGCACTTGATATCTATACTTCCCCAGGAAAAAGACTTGGGTTTGCTCTGACACCTCCACTGGGTGCTTTAGCCTAAGGAGGCCAGTCTCGGCAGGCACTCATCTGACTGTCTCTGCCTCCCACCAGGGGAGTCCCACTGCAAATGTCATCCATACATGTGCCCAGCGTCAATGTTCCCTGCCCCTCCTTAGTCTCCCCAAATCTGCAAACACGAACCAAGAGTCAGTGCTACAACCGGGCCATCATTCTGGAGAGGCTGCTGGTCTTTGATTCTGGTAAAAATTGCAACGTGTGCTTGGTCGGGGGAGAGGGGTCCCCTACACCAAAAGACAATGCTCTGAATGCCAGCTGGGTGTCCCACAATTAAACTCGATTCAGACACTATCTACTCAGAAACAGCATCAGATTCCACTGGCTAAAGTTTCACTTCAGCCCTACAAGACTGCCCCCCCACTTCAGGCTTCAACCTCAAAGTCCAGGATGTTGCCTGTACAGCTGGGCCTTGAACAACAGGAGTGCGAGCTGCATAGATCCTCTTCCATGTAGATATTTTCCCATACGGTACAGTGCTATAAATGTATTTTCCTTATGATTTTCATAGCATTCTCTTTTCTCTAGCTCACTCTAAGTGTAGAGCACCTAATACATGTCACACACAAAATATATGTTAATCAACTGTTAATGTTATCAGTAAAGCTTCCAGTCAACTGTAGGCTATTTATTAGTTACGTGTTGGGGGAGACAAAAGTTATACGAGGACTTTTGACTGTGTACGGGAGTCAGCACCCGCATTGTCCAGGGTCAACTGTGCTTCTCATCAACTGGCTATAAATTAAAGTTTCCTTCCTCGGGAAGGAAGCAGCCCACACAGCTCAGAGAAACATTTTACTTACTAGGTTACCGGTTTGCTATAAAAGGGTATAACTCGGGACACCTGGGTGGCTCAGTCAGTTAAGCATCCGACTTCGGCTCAGGTCATGATTTCACTTCGAGCCCCACGTCGGGCTCTGTGCTGACAGCTCAGAGCCTGGAGCCTGCTTCCGGTTCCGTGTCTCCCTCTCCACTCTGCCCCTCCCCAGCTTGTGCTCTGTCTCTCTCAAAAATAAACATTTAAAAACTTTTTAAAAAAGAAATAAAACTGCCAGTTATTTTACCAACAAAATTGGGTTCATTTGGGGTAGCAGAGGATTACAAACCGGGACAAGAAGGCCACTGCAAAACTACACACAAGTCCCAAGAGAACAAAGGAAAGACTGGCTCTTTTATACAGGGGGTTTGGGCGGAGCTGCTATAAACAAAAAGTCCATTGGCATAAAACTGGGAGCTGGAAGTATCGTGGCTTTTCATTAGCTGAGTTGTGACAGTTTCTCATTGGCTGGGCTGTTGCCAGGGGAAGGAGGAAAATTGTCCTCCTCCTGCTGGGATAGTTTTTTTTTTTTTTTTTAATTTTTTTTTTCAACGTTTTTTATTTATTTTTGGGACAGAGAGAGACAGAGCATGAACGGGGGAGGGGCAGAGAGAGAGGGAGACACAGAATCGGAAACAGGGTCCAGGCTCCGAGCCATCAGCCCAGAGCCTGACGCGGGGCTCGAACTCACGGACCGCGAGATCGTGACCTGGCTGAAGTCGGACGCTTAACCGACTGCGCCACCCAGGTGCCCCAGGATAGTTAAAAGCCAAAACGCAAACCTACCTGGAAGGCAAGTGTCTTCCTGTTGGGTCTGCAATTGACAAGTGGTAGGATGTGAGAGCTCCCTCTGCTGGCCCCTAGGGTTTACTTTTATTAATTTTTACATTGCCAGCCAGAAGTTCTCTGAACACTGTCCTTTTTGGGTTTTCTGAAAGCTTCATTAAGTACATAGAATCAACCTCCAGGCCCTCTCCGCTCCCCAGAGGTCAGAGCCAACGGGTGGTCAGGGGGACAGAAAATTCCAACCACACGGTTGGTTCTCCCGGCAACCAGCCCCCACCCTAGGGTGGGGCCCAAAAGTTATCTCATTAATATAACAAAAGACACCTTAATTGCTCTCATCACTTTGGAGATTACTAAGGTTTTAGGAGCTCTGTGCCTGAAATGGGACAAATTCAAAACAATGTATTTCTTGGGGCACCTAAATGGCTCAGTTGGTAGACAATGCAACTCTTGATCTCAAGGTTGTGAGCTGGAACCCCATACTGGGTGTAGAAAATTACTTAAAAAGGAAATCTTTAAGGGACACCTGGGTGGCTCAGTTGGTTAAATATCTGACTTTGGCTTAGGTCATGATCTCTCAGTTCATGAGTTCAGGTGTCAGGCTCCTTGCTGATGGTGAGGAACCTGCTTGGGATTCTCACTCTCTCTGCCCCTCTCCCACTTAATGCTTTCTCTCTCTCAAAATAAATAAAAACTTTAAAATATATTAAAAATTATATCTTTGAAATATACATGACATATCTATTTCTTGTTATAAATCACAATATCATGGCAAGAATCCAGCCCTTTGAAAGTGGGCCCAAAGGTGGCTCACAAATGAAGTCCCTGGAATGGTGTTCCTGATCAACACTAATGGTTCTGGATCCACCTCCAACACCCCCAAATTGGTCTTATCTCTGAGAAGAGGGAGGGGGATAAAAGTTAAAGGCCAGGCTGTACAATATTGTGTACCTTGTAAAATGCTAGATTCATTAGTTAATTATGAATAAAGGGCTAGGAAAAGGACAATAAGAGAGGAAATGGAGAGATAAGAAAAAGAAGAAAGAGAGAGAGGAAAAGAGAAAAACTAATAAAGTAGAAACTTACTGAAGAGGAATAAAAGATCCAGATTTAATTTCCTTTCATTCAATTATTCATGCACTCTTCCCACAAACGTTCATTGAAAACCATCTATGTTCCAGGCACCAGACTAAGGATGCAAATTGATCAAAATGCAATCTGCCTTCATGGGGCTCCAGGCCTGGCACACAATCAGGACCTGGGATGGTAAGGACCGTGACAAAGTAAGATGCTGGAAGAATCCAGGGAAGGAGCATTAACCTAGCCAGATCCATGAGTGACGACTCTGAGAAACCAGACAGAAAGGGGTGGGAGGGGAATGTTCCAGCTCTGTTGCAGCCCTGTGTGCTCAGGGGGAAGCACGACAGAGTGTGGTGACATCAGTGGATAAAACTGCTTCCAGTATGACCAGATTGAATGAAGCAGATGGTGAAAGGAATTGTGAATTCCTGTGGGCAAGAAGTGGGTCTTATTCATCTCTGAATCCCCATCTCCAAAGGTCCAAGGATCATCCATATATTGGGTTGAATTAATATCTCAAGCTTATGAATTGCCTGCTTTGTTACAATGCCCACTAAAGCTCCCTGAGAACAAGCATTGCTCTATATGCTTCTATTGTACCTGCCAGCAGGGATATAGAGCTGGGCATGCAGAATGTACTAAATCACCACCCCTAAATTGGTTTGACCTGTAGCCAACACACTTGGCTGCACATGCATGAGACATCCCTCTGTAATTGCTTCCAAGAAAACCTCAGTGGTTTCATGTATGGGCAGTAGCGTGCTGAGGGAGTATGCACATGATACTCTCCCCTGCCCAGGGAAGGGGCCACAGTTCATCTCCTCTGAGCCTTTCTCCATTTTGTGTGATGATTTAGAGGTGAATCTTAGCCCAGATCTGGGTAAGGAAATCTGAGTTGACATCTGCTGAGATTCCAGAAAGATTTCTTTTCCAGGATTAAAAAAAAAGAGAGAGAGAGAAAACATTAAAAACAAAACAATGCAAAAAAAAAAAAATCTCTTTCCTATTTTTGGGCGTTGTTGTATGAGGACATGAACCTGGGTCACTGGTGACATCGTGAAGCCACTGAATCAACTCTCTGGAACCACCTACCTGTGGACTTTCAGACAAGTGAAATAACAAATCCCCTCACTTATAAAAGCCACTTTTAGTTAAGTAGTTTGTTCCTGAATTCTGATGTGACGGGGAAAAGAAGAAAATTTCACACCTCCACGTGCCCTCTTCTCAAGCATTACGGTCGTAATAAACAGGAAAGAAATTAATTTCACAAACAACTGTTAGGCCAGCCATCCCACAGAAACTAAGAGACAGTATCGTCATACAGATGTTGTGTTCATGAGGCCCTCACGCAGCCCTGAGCCAGAATGAATCAGCACAATATTGTTTTTCTTTAAATAAAAATTATGGCTATCAGTGGAGAAAGAATGCTACACAAAATCTCAACTGGCATTAATTTATGCACTGCTATATTTACCAATAAATATTTTACACTATTTAGAAGGATAACACAAAGCCATTATCTCACCCACAGTAATAATAAATGAGCAATTAAAGAAGGCAGGATGTGATGTGCCTCGATTTTCCTTTAATGATCCTTTTAAATGAATCATTGAGTAATCCCCTGTTGTTTAAGACTTTCCTATAAAACCTGGTTCTGCCAAGCTTTTGGGGAGAGGCAGGCAGTTGGAAGAACAAACAGTGTCTCTCATAGTCTGTGGGGTTTTGAACTGCAATTTTCTCAAATGCTGTTTCACATTTGTTTTCCCTTGCTTTGAAATCATCTGTGTCACCCAGTTGCTTTCCTCCTCCTGACTCCTCGTGATAGCATGTAATTAAGACCCTTCACATTGCACATGTTGGAGGCTCATTGGCAGCCACTCCAGGCACCCCAGCCCCCAGCCTGCTGCCCACACAGGACCAGTGACCATGCCCCAAGACCATCATGAGTCCCTGTGACTTCAAAACTTTGCTCATGTTGCTACCACTGCTGAAGGACTATTTCTACCTTTCTACCCCTCTCTTCCTTAGCCCATGAAACCTACTTATATTTCAATTCCAAGCTCGAGTATGCATTCTATATAGTTCTCCCAGTTAAGCTGCCTTCCCAGCACCCATTACCCAAAACCACCACATGTCTGCTCACATTGCACACTGCACAGCTCCAGGGGGTGCCATTCACAAAGACTACAACATGGTTGGTGCACTCTGAAGTGGTGCCATGTGGTGACCTGGCCTCTCTGAGAACAGAATTGTTTGCTCTAATACCACCTCACACCTGTCAGAATGGCTAACATTAACAACTCAGGAAACAACAGATGTTGGCGAGAATGTGGAGAAAGGGGAAACTTTGTGCACTGCTGGTGGGAATGCAAACTGGTGAGGCCACTCTGGAAAACAGTGTGGAGGTTTCTCAAAAAATTAAAAATAGAACTACCCTATGACCCAGCAATTGTACTACTAGGTATTTGTCCAAAGGACACAAAAATTCTTATTCAAAGGGGCACATGCACCCCAATGTATATACCAGTGCTATCAACAATATTCAAAGTATAAAAAGAGCTCAAATGTCCATCAACTGATGAATGGAAAAAGAAGATGTGGTGTGTGTGTGTGCGTATGTATCTCACATATAATGGAATATTTATTCAGCAATCACAAAGAATGAAATCCTGCCATCTGCAACAACATGGATGGAACCAGAGTGTATTATGCTAAGCGAAATAAGTCAGTCAGAGAAAGACACATATCATATGATTTTTAAGAATTTAAGAAATTCATATGTGGAATTTAAGAAACAAATCAGATGAACATACAGGAAGAAAAGCAAAAATAATATAAAAACAGGAGGGAGGCAAATCATCAGAGACTTTTAAGTACAGAAAGCAAACTGAGGATTTCTGGAGGGGAGGTAGGTGAGGGATGAGCTAGCTGGGTGATGGGCATTAAGGAGGGCACTTGTTGGGATGAGCACTGGGTGTCACATGTAAACGATGAATCACTAAATTCTATTCCTGAAATCATTATCACACTATATGCTAACTATCTTGGATGTAAATTAAAAAAAAAAAAAAAGGAATTGTTTGCTCTACATTTGTTTTCCCACAACCCACTTTGTATATACCTTTATGAGAATTCTTACTAGATCCTGGTTACTGTCTTACCTCCCTGCTCTGATTGTCTATTGTAGGGTAACAAACTTTGCCAAAATTTAATGGCTTAAAACCACAGCCTTTTTATTATAGCTCTTGATTTTGTGGTTAGGGAACCTGGGCAAAAACTTGGCCAGGAGATTCTTCTACTGTCCATCGTGTCAAGTAAGGTCACAGTGGCACTCAGCTAGTAGACGGACTGACTGATCTGAAAGTTCTAAGATGGTGCCATTTGCATATCTGACACCACGGCAGGGATAGTGTCACCTTGGCAGACTGAAGGACTGGGCTCACCATGGACTGTTGACCAGAGTACCTACATGTGTCCTTTCCAGCATGACAGACAGAAGGTACTTGGCCTTTTTACATGGAAACTGGCTTCCCCCAGACCAAGGATTCCAAGAGGACTGGGGGAAAGCCTCGGAAGTCCAACTATCACCTCTGCTGCATTCTGTTCGTCTGTCAAGTCCCTGTTCATAGCCCAGACTCAAGAGGATGGAGTTAGGCTCCACCTCTGAATTGGAGCACTAGAAAAGAATTTACAACCATTTTTAATCTTCCACACTCCCTTTAGACTGTGAGCTCCTCTAGAGCAAGTATTTTGTCTTGTTCCCCTCAGTATCCTCAGATCCTAGTATGAGATCTTGCACAGAGTAGACACTCAGTAAACTATGGAATTGAAACTTAGTATGCAATCTGCCAGAGTCTTGCTGTCCTTTTTGATGACAGGATTCACCTCAAAGTATATTCCAGTGAGACCATTGTTACAGAAATTAACAAGGTACACAGCTCAATTTTTTTAGCTTATTTATTTATTTTGAGAGAGAGAGAGAGACAGTAGGGGAGGAGCCAAGAGAGAATATCCCAAGCAGGCTCCACACTGCCAGCACAGAGCCCTATGCATGGTTTGAACCCACGAACCATCAGATCATGACCTGCACCAAAATCAAGAGTCAGATGCTTGACCAAATGAGCCACCCAGGCTCCCCTCACAGCTCAATTTTTCTATCAGCAACTGAACAAGCAAACACAGTAGTCTCCCCTTATCTGTAACAGATACCTTCCAAGACCCCCAGTGGATGCCTGAAACCACATATAGCATGAATCCTATATATGCCATGTGTTTTCCTATAATACATACTTCTGATAAAATTTAATTTATAAATTAGGCCCAGGAAGAGATTAACAACCATAACGGATAATAAAGTAGAACGACTATAACAGTATACTGCAATAGAAGTTATGTGAATGTGGTCTCTCTCTCTCTCACACACACAAAATATCTTATGGTTCTGTACTCACACACTTCCTCTTGTGATGATGTGAGATGATGAAATGCCTACGTGATAAAATAAAGTGAGGTGAATCACCTAAGCATCATGACAGTCAGAAGTGCCATCTGTTTCCAGACCACAGTTGGCCTCAGATCATTGAAACCATGGGAAGCAAAACCATGGATGAGAAGGGACTACTGTAGAACCCTTATTATGTGCCAATAAATAGGGAACATCAATACCATCACAGACTAAAGTGAAGAAAAAAGAAGCATCCTATGCCCCTCTCCCTAATTTTCTCAAGTCCAGGCCCAATTGTACTGACCAGGAAAAAGCAGTCGGTCCCCATCCCATTTTGAACAGCACCCCTGATATCACAAAAGCAGAGTGCTAGCACTCTGCTACTCTGTTCCCACAGATTGAAAGAACAAGCCCATGAAATTCTAATTCTTGATCTCTAAAGAATAAGACAAAACCTCTTCCAAACTCATGAGCCAGGAGCCCAGGACACAGCTCATAGCCCAAGAAAACCATATTGCCAAAAATAAATTTGTTCTTCCAGTCATGCAGTTTGAACACTCACTAGAGATGGTCCATTGGTTAACTAAAAGGCATTATTAAATTTGGAGTTGGTAATGAAATGATGGAAGGGAGCACTAATCACAAACTTCAATTACCAAAAATGGTTGTAACACCAAAAGTCTTCACCCAAGAGGAAACAAGCAGAAGCTGCATCATTAGAAATACAGTTTAGGTGGAAGGTGAAACTTTCTGTCGAGGTTGAAATGGGTCCAAAAGAGAGAAGTGTTTTAGGAGTTTGAGCCAAAAGACTTATGAATGAAATGAAATGAGATTTGTTTCAATATGATGGGGGCTGAGGTGGAAATAGTGGGGCATATAACAAGGAGGTTTGCCATAATTACAGAAGCTGGATGATGGGTGACATGGTTTTATAAGACAATGTTTAAAATAAAATAAAATAAAATAAAATAAAATAAAATAAAATAAAATAAAATAAAATGACAGGTAATGTTTTCTGGCTAGAGTGTCTTAAATGTAACCTTGAGAATTAACAGTCCCACTGGGATCTTGTCTCATAGTTTTCAGGCCCCAGAATTTGACAAATGCTTCAGTCACATATTGAGTTTTATACAATCAGTTGTTAAGAAAATCAATGATCTTCCTCTTAGGTGAAAGGATATTCACAGTCCAGTGTGGGGTAGGGTAGACTGTGGTCCATTTTTCATTCATTTGGCAGACATTGTTGAGTATTTACTGTGTATCAGGCACTGTGTTAGGCACCAGAAACACCATGCATAGCATAAATACACACAATCCTGTCCTCATGGAGCTCCCAGGTTAGTTGGAGGAGCAGGTATTATCTAAATAGTCACCCAAAGGGACACTAGGAATAAGTGTCCAGGTTTACATAGCCACATAACCATGAAATAGGCTTATTTGACATGAGTCAGAAAAAGATTCCCTTAAGAAGTCACACTGAGACTGAGAGCTGAAAAATAGCAAGAATTAACTAGGCAAAAATGGGAGGGAAGGATACTCTGGATGAAGCAGAGCAAAAGGAGAGTAGCATACAGAGTCCAGTGGCTGGCAGGCGAATGGCAAAGGAAAGGGACATAAGGAAGGCCAATGAGGCCAAGGTAGGGAAAGGGGAGGAGAGTTTAAAAAGATGTGTTTGGTTTTTCTTCTCAGCACCTTAAAATAAGCACATTGACCAAAGAGGCCTGTTTCAGTCTTCTTTCTTACCCCTAGTTACTTTATATACAGATCACATATGCACACATACATACTGTGTTCCCACAAGCACCCAGAAGCCTGTAAGATTTTTCCCTTCCTCTATCAGCACCAGGTGGGCAGACCCCATTATACCCGTTATAAAAGCACGTCCTTTTAATTCAGACAAACTTACGCTACCATAACCCCTGTAAGACTTAATTTTCTCACCCGCATTATTGGATGAATCACTGTACCCAGCTCATGGATACAACTGAGTTAGAAATACTGTAATGGATGTAAAATGCTTAGCTCTTTGCATGGGTCACAACAAATGCTCAATAAACCACTGGGAAATTAATATGTGCCATGGCCCAACAAAAGGTGAATAATCTAAAAACAGATCTGAAGGACCTTTGAGATGCATCTTCCTGGACCAATCTTCCACCCTCTTCAAGATGGTTCCAAGTTAACAGAATACTCTTAACGGGGGAGGGGGGGAAAGGAGGGAATAATGAACAAAACATACAATGAGGGTAAGGATGTGTCCTCTGGGCAGAAACAATTTGGAATGCTGTGCTTTGCCAACGCCAGGCACACTTGTTCCCACCCAGTAAATGGTAAAGACTTCAAGTCATAGTAATAATGACAGCAATCAAAAGCATCACATCCCTGAAAGGTTCTCTGATTCCTTTTAAATGACACTCATTGGAAAGCAGGCTTCATGTCTATTTCTAGGAAGGCTGTGAAGTCTCTCTAAAGCACAGTTGACAAATTACAGCACAAAACTTGCAGGTTAGAATTCAGGATTACTGAAAAGAAGTGCCAAACAGTTTTCAGCTCTTCCGAATGGATCTAAACACAACAAGCAAATAATGCTCGCAGGTGCCTGCCACCCAAGGCTCAGTACCAATGTTGAGGAAGTGAGTTGCTGCCTTCTCAGTTGCTCACGGCCTTAATATCTGAACCCATCAACCTCTGAAATACACACATGAAAGATTAAGAGCACCCAAGACAGGGAGGCTCAGCCCTCCCTCTCCAAGGACACAGGACCAACCAGTTCCCAAAAACCTCAAGAGGATGCCCTTCTCCAAGCAAGCTAGTGTAAAGCACAATTATAAAGCAAGAAAATTTTGCCTCTCGTATCTTCTTGTCTCCCATTTTAGGAACCCCTGTTATCTTATGGCCTTGCTCCGCCACCTGGGTATTCTCTAACCTAGTAGTAATGGCCTTCCCAGCCCATTGAGAAGAGCAGATTTTCAGACATATTCTGTACAGTTTGCGAGTCAAGACATAGGCATCTGGTTATGAATTGGCAACCCAGATAGCCAACAATAGTATGACTATTACCGTGGAGTGTCCACTTCGTTTCAGATACCATTTACTGCTTAATCCTCAAACCCATCTTGCAATTTAGGTAACATTCTCCCTACTGCACTGAGGAAGAGACTGAGGACAAAAGAAGTTGAATAATTTGTGCAGGAGTAACTTTCCCTCATATTTTCTGAATTGAGTTTTGAAAGCTAGGAAGCTTGCCAAAAAAAATTTTAGGACATTCAAAAGGACAAACTAAATTAATGTTTCTTTAGTGAAAACTCTTTGATCCTAGAAACCAAACTGTGACAATTTTAAAACATGTCTGCAAATGCTTTGTCACACCCACCATCAAGAGATGGAATCATATCCTTGAATCTTGGCCAAGGGACTCTCTTATTACCAAACAGAATGCAGAATGTAGGCCTAACTTCCAAGGCCGGGCCATAAAAAGCAATGTAATTCATGCCCAGGCCACTGGTATAGTGGCATCTGGAGCCTTGAGTCACCATGTGAGAGGGCTGACTACCATAATGTGGCAATGCTGTAAGGAAGCCGAGGCAATATGGAAAGACCCATATGGTGTGGTGGTAGACAGCCCCAATTAAGCTCTCAACAAAACTGGGATCACTTGGCATCAGCTGTGAACCATGAGAGTGAGTAATCTTGGATGTCCAGACTGGTTGAACCTCCAGATAATTGCAGCCCCAGTCAACTTCCAATGCAATCATACAAGACACATCAAATAAGAGCTGCCCTGCTGAGTCCTTTCCAAATTGTGAGAAAAAGAAAATGGTCCTTTTAAGCCACTGAGGTTGGGATAATTTTTCACACAGCAATAGTAACTGAAATGCAAACCAATTTCAAAAGCCTATCGATAAAAATCATCGAAAATTTGATTTTTAAAAACTGATTTTGAAAATGCATGACAGTAAAAAACAAAAACAAGGATCTAGACCCACCATTTAAACTGCAAAATATCACAAAGGTTTTACTGAGCTTCTCTCTTAACGTTTTTTTATAAAAGATAATATGGTAAAGAAAACATCAGGCAGTAAATCTGGTTCTAACCCAATTTTTCCCTTAGGACTTTAGACAAATAACTTCCTCTCTCTGCCCCCTACTGGCTTCCCTCATGATTCAGTTAAGAGAGTAAAAAGCACTGACTTCTCAAGCCCCTTCTAGTTCCACGACCTTGAGGCATTCAGTGTCAGACTGGGGTCAGTAAAAGATCCTCATACTAAGAAACCAACCTTCTACTTTTGGCTTTGTGGGTTCAGTGGTGGCTGTTTAGGGGGCAGACTCAGAAAATGAGGAATGAGAGACAGAATTGGTGGTATGTGTTCATCTGCTTGAAACTTGCCCAAGAGTCTCAAGAGAACAGGTGTGCCCTCAGAGATCTAAGGTAAGACATGAAGCTCCTCTAAAGGTATCCCCTGGGATCCATAATAGATAGACATGTCAAAAAGGTCAGTGTTCACTGCAGGTCAGTGAACCCTCTTCTTACCCCCATCAAGTGATATCCCCTGACCTTTCCTAAGATAGCACTATGCTATTCTAAAATAACAGCCTACATTTGGCATAATTCCCAAGAAGGAGTATTTCTTTTCCTTTCAGTTCACAGATATTGGCCAGTAGCTTCTGGGGCATGAAGTTATTCCTGCATTCAGCTCCCAACTCCACAATTTTCTATTAATGCCTTTCTGTCCACCTGGCCCACTCTCTCTTAAAACCTCCACTCTGCTGTCTTCTCAAAAGGATCTGTTGATGACTTAGTTTACACTCAGGCTATTGACCAACTTCTGTACCTCAGCACTATTGATATTTGGGGCCAGATAATTATTTAAGTTGAGGTGGGGGTAACCATCCCATGCAGTGTAGAATGTTTAGTAGTATGGCTGGTTTCTACCCAAAGGATCCCAGTGTAGAACCCACCCTACCCCTGCTTGTGACAACCAAAAATGTCTACAGACATTACCAAATGCAAAATTGGCACTGGACAAGAACCACCATACTAATACATTAATGACTAATTCCTGTGTTACATGGTAACCCTTCCAGTGTATCTAATGAGGACAATGATATAAATCAAAACAATAAAGTTCTGCTTGTTTCAGGGATCAATGAAAGCCAAGTCAGAGAGATTTTCTTGGGCATGGATCCTTGTAGTCATCTCACAAACTAGCGATTCCCAGACAATCACTACTTTTTACTTTCACTCAAAAACAGCAGATTTTTAGATAAGACATATGAACCATCAGATACACACATACACACAGGGTTGAATAACAACTAGTTGAATTTAGCATATTTCACTCCATAGTTATGTCTCTCATCTACTCAATGGCTTGAAAAAAAATCAACAACCGAGAATTAAAATAAGGGTGTGGTTTTGGTCTAGCATGAGACATTACATCTATTTTTGGATGATTATTAGTACTTCCTCCCTCTATGGTGATTGGTTCTGTTATATTAAAGGAGAACATTCAGCACAATCTAGAAGGTACAGACTAAGATTTTTCTTTGTTTTATTTCTAACATTTTCCATGATTTGTCCATGATAAGACTCAGTTATTGAAAAACACTGAGCGAATCTAATTGGATGATGTGTATGGAGTGGATAATCTATGTCAGAGACTACGGATGCAGTTATAAACAAGTCACTAAGACCTTAGTTCTCACATAGCTCTCAGTCTAAGAAGTGTTGTCTCAACTAATGTTTGGTTATGGTAAGATTAGTAGACATAATTGTTATATGCTCCAGTTCCCTTTATTCTGCTAAATAAGTATAAATTGCTTCCTTAGCTCTAGTAAATTAGCTCTTTTGGCTTAAAGAGAGAGAAATAAATTAAAAGTCATACAGATGAGTTAGCATAACTGATATGGAAACTTCTTGCCTCCATTAATAAAATAAGGCTCAAACACTTTAAGGTTGGGTTCAGGGGAGAAGTTGGGCGATCAACTTATGGAGAACAGCAGCTCCAGCTCAGAGATTGATTGCCTGCTCTTGGGGATTCACCTTCCTTCCAAGCTAGTCATGTAGTAAGTTACAGAACCAGAACACAAACTTTACCCATGACTCCAACTATTGTGTTACAAGAAGAGAAAATGGATTTGGTAGATGGCTAGTTTGGGTCTAACATTGTATAGTTTCCCTTTCTTCCACTAAGGGTTTCCCAAGAGGTATGATTTCTTGCCTGACTTTGGTAGGTCTCTTTCTAGTGGGTGCCATCTTTCCCTTGCCACCTGGTTACCCTAAATTATGTTTAGAGTCACCAAACTGTAGTAATCCAGAGACACTGGATTTACTATCCTGCCAACTAAGGCAATTTTCCAAATTCTTGTTTTCTGTATGAGAACCCATCCCATTCATGAAAGATTTACTCTGGCATCAATTACACTTTTCAGGAGGAACCAACCCTTTAATCTCAATGATACGCACAATATTATATATGAAAAAAACTCAAACAGTGACAAGAGGGAGTTAGCATATCATACAACCTGTGGCCAAGGTTGAAAACACAAAGCCCTTATATTTGTGGATGAGTTATCTCCTAAAACATAGTCATCAACAGCTAAGGTCTGTATCTAAGGTGTAAGAATTCTTATAGTCATTCCCTTGCTTGAAGGCCAAATTGCTGGTAAGCATCTCAGAACACCTGTAAATACTCAGATTTAAGTTGCTCTGAAAAGATATTATTCGTCCCCTCTGGATAGCATACCTTCTTCATCTCACAAGGCACAACTCAGAAGTATTTCAAGCCATGTCATGACACTATTGGACCAGCTGGCCCACACCAAGCACCTCTGAGGAAACTCAACCATGATTTCCATTCCAGTAATTCTCATCTGCAAAGCAAAACGTTTCCAACCAAATATATCCAAGAACCTCAGTGTTATGTGGTCAGCCACAATGAGAATTTGTGGTAATATTTCTTATATTAATCATGGCCACAGTGTGACAGCTAAACAGAAAGCAGTTTGGAAACAAATTAGTCATCTTATTCATCTTTCCAAATATCTATGACTTCATTACCAGATCATCCAAGTCCAAAGAGTTGGTTAATAACATATTTTTCATCTGTATCACTATTATAGTTCCTGTTGATCTCTTCTTTAATAAACAAAGGTGTTAAAAAATTAATCATTAGGTAACATGTAACAGGTGACAGCATTTTGTAAACCATGCTCCCAGAAAGGGCACATCTACCATCAATTTATGAATATCCTGGATGCCTCTTTGGAATGTGAACATCCCATACTGGAGCCATAAAGACTAACAGATGTCACCCTAGAACTCCACCAGGGAAACTTTGCCTTCTTGAAGTAAATTCCTCTTCTTGATGACTTCCCACCAGGTTCTTCAAGCACCCAGACTGTATTTTATGAAGCATAGGGAGAGTAAGAAAGAGTAAACAGTTTTTAGATGAAGATCACACTGAATACTAATGGACTGTATCTTGTCTTTTTCATAGTCCATACCCAAGAAACCAGAAGACTCCAGAAAATCAATGTCAGCAGGCTGTTATAAAATCAATGAGGGTTGAGAGGTTAAATAAATGGGAAAGGTAATAGAAAAAAAAAAGAGCTTCACAGAGTGGAGGTGGTATTCCACTACGGATCAAGTCTTCAAGGGTCAGAGATTATGATGGGACAGTGGGAGGAAAAATAGTCTATTAAAAGATTCAGCAACCAAGCCCTGAATGTTTGGCAATTAGCCAGTTAAGTCACAATTTTAATAGCCCAGAAAAGTGCCTGCAGCTGTGTAGGATCACATAACCCACAAAGAGGACATCGGGCGACTCTCCTCTAATTGCCAGGGCTGAATTCCAAAAACTAAAGAGATACTCTACAGGCTCTTCATTTAATGCTCCCACTTAGGGAGTACAAATTTGTTTTGATTTTCCTTTCTGGAATTCAGGTTTATGTTGAATTATCAAATAAATGTCATAGTGATGGAAGTTGCTTGGGATTGTGACCCTTTCAATGAATCTGAGAGACACGCCTGGGACACCAACACCAAAGATCCAGTGGTACCTCCCTGCCTTAGTTGAAGGAAAGGAAATGAAAATTACTGGTTGAAAATCACCTAGAAGTAAAGTCACGGAGAGTCGTGACTTCCATCATAAGTAATAACTTGACAGAATGTTCATTTATCTGTCCTATCCATCCATTCAATCAATGGTTTATTAAAGTGATGTGATACTCATTAATACATTAAGCAATTGATGGGGTGGGGGAGCACTCAAAGGGTGCCACCAGAATGGAAGTCTTCAATCCAACTTCAAAACAAGCCAAAAAAGACACAAAAATATTGATGAATTATTACAATCAAGTACAAATTGAATTTAATACAAGAGAGCAGTTAATGGGAAATCAGGGAAAGGTCTGAGAGGAAAAGGAAAATCTAACTGTGAAAAGCTTCATTTTGGAAATAAAGTTAATGGAGATGAACAATGTTGAAGTGGGAAGTTCTTTCCAAAAAGAGGCAACAGTTCTTTTGGTTAGCCATAGCTCTCCCAACTTCAGGGTGGAAACCTCTTCTAAAACCCTTGTGAATTATTTCTGACTGGCCCTGTCTTAAGTTTGGCTCCCATCTTCTTGAAGTTTTGGCTCCCATCTCCCACCAATCTTGAAGATTGGCTGCCATCAACCAATCATGTAAATAAAGCACTAGATTCACCATAATTGAAAATCAAAGTTCTCTTTCTTCAGGCAGATGTGAGTTGGCCAAATAAGCAAAAGCAGAAAGACTTCAGTCAGAGATGCTGCAAAGGCCTTATCACACTTGGGCTGGATGTTTGACCACGTTAGTTCAAAAGCCCCTTTACTCATTTCTGAACAAAATGAAGTCTACCATTTTAACATCATCCACTTTCATGCCCATTTACCAAGGGTAATTATAATTGTGTCATGCCACTACACAGGCTGTTGTGACTAACTTTATACATAGTTAAGCATTATGACCCTCTACTGGTTTTCAGAGTCTCTATGGTCATTGTCAAGCACCTAATGATGAATGCTTCCTCTAACCTTTTATTTCTCAGGAACACAACTCAAAGTCTGGTGTTTGAGCCACAGAATTGGGAGTATAGACACTCTTTGTGAGGAACACCGGATAGGTCAGAATCAGAGGCACCGGATAGGTCAGAATCAGCAAGTCCATCGGCAGAGAAATGGCAGAGAATGGCAGAGACATTTTCACAGAGATAAAAACAAATCCTTGAGAGTTTTAAGTAAACTTTTAAATTTAGATTGACAGAAAAGTTGCAAAGATGCTCCTTATCCTGTTTCCCCATTGTTAATGTCTCACAATAGCATGGCACATTTGTCAAAACTAAGACACTGACATTGGTACAATTTTATTAAGTCAATTCTACACTTTCTTTCTCCACTGATGTCCTCATGCTGTTCCAATTTCCCACCCTGGGTACTACATTGCATTTACTTGTCCTGTCTCCCCAGGCTCCTCCGGTCTGTGATAGTTTCTTGGTCTTTCTTTTTTTGTCCACAACCTTAGCAGTCTTGAGGAGTACAAAAGTGTATCCTCTACAATGACCTCCAACTTGAGTTAGTCCAACTTTTTTCTCATTACTAGACTATGGTTACGGGTCTTCAGAGAAGTGCCCTTCCTATCCCATATTGGAGTGCATGATACCCAGATGACATCATGGATGATGACATCACTAATGATGTCATCACTTGGTTCACTTGGGTAAAGTGTTATTTGCTAGTTTTCTCCAATGTGAAGTGACTATTGCTTTCTTTCCACACTCTTGTTTTTTGGAAGCAGGTCACTAAGAGTAGCCTACACTGGAACAGATGGGATGGAATTAAGCTCCATCTCTTGGATGAGAGAGTATCTACACATATTCTTTATATCCTTGACATTTGAGTGAGAAACACTTTCAGTTCATTTAGTTTTCATGGGAGTATCTACATTCCCTTCCATCCTATTTTTCATAATCACATGCCCATTACTTTGCTTGGAACAGGACTTTCTACAACACTCAATCTGTCAGTACCTCCTGCGACCCTGTCAGGAAATGGACAATATCATGTTGCTCCGATGACTGTTTTGCCATCAGCAGTGGATTCTGGCTGCTGAGAGGTGAAGTGGAAGGATTGTGGAGACAGTTCCTTGGAGGGAGAGCTCGCATTCAAACGCAAATGTGTATCGTAATTAGGCATGATGGGCTATAATTTTCCAACTTCCTTTTGCAAAGTAAATTGCTTTTTGAGTTGAAATGTTCTTTGGCTTTCTTTCCCACAAGTTTGGCCTTGTGTAAAAGTCCCCCTTTTCAAAAAGCCAAATTTGTTTAATTTTATCCTATAACTAATTTAATGCTAATTACACCATGACTACATTAGGCATCATGGACACATTGTGGAACAAAAATTCTGTCAACCTGGTAACTGTTAAGTAAGACTAAGAGTGTTCAAAGACGAACCTATGAGAGGCTACCTTTGGGCTTTACACTGGTTAAGACGGGGCTGGAGAATACTATGCATCCCGG
Organism: Neofelis nebulosa; assembly: GCF_028018385.1. NCBI lineage: Eukaryota > Metazoa > Chordata > Mammalia > Carnivora > Felidae > Neofelis > Neofelis nebulosa. The sequence goes on from NC_080788.1 coordinate 9,635,003, forward strand.
CTCTCAACACAGCAGACACTTTTAGAAATGTGTTTTCCCCTTGGAACCCAAGAGAATTCTCCTAATGGATCAGAATCTCATATTCTAGAAATCCTCTAATCCAACTATTATCAGATGCATGAATCAATCACCCCTACAATACATAAACGAGGAATTTTCTCATTTTTTAAAAAAAATATGTCCAGGGACTCCAGCATCTCCCAAAGCAGCTTACCCCACTGTTTGAAACTGTAATTATAAAGAAGGTTATCGTTAGGCTAGGCTATTTCTTCATGATTTGCAAATTTACATATTTGCCTAATCTCTGTTTAAAGGGAATGATTAAATTTGTTTAAAAAAAAATCGCTGAATGCCAGTGTATACATTTTGCATAGGAAAATATCTGGGGAAGCAGACGTGAACAGTTGTTATTACTGAGTAGTGGGATTACAAATAATTTTTGCTTATCCAATTTTCTAATTTTTCTGAAATAACCATAGGTTTCTTCTATAATTAAAAAATGCCAAAAGTAAAGTAGGACATAAGCCAGGGGAATGTGTAGTTAGAAACACATGAGTCCAAAACTTCTAACATCCTTGGAGCAGGAACCGCACCTATATTGAAGAGATATCTCTACAGCACTTAATATTCTTGCCTGATACTCATTCATGTTTATATTTTACTCACTTTTGCATCAATTCAACAGACATTTATTGAGAACCCACAATGTGCCAACAGTTCTACTAGGTACGAGAGATGCACAATTAGCAAGATATAAATTGTGCCCATGACACAATGGTGGAGACAGTCATGCAAACAGACTGCTATAGCCTGTTGCATAGGGAAGGGGGTGTATGGCCACTGCATCCTGTACTCTGTTCCGTGGCTCCAGGTCTAGGGGGCATGTCTACCACCACAGTCAGCTCAGATTTGCATACTTATTCCTACAATCTTCCAGCATTTGATGATAGAGTATCTCCAGGAGGGGACACCTTTTTCTCATTGGCATGCAGATACCCCATAGGTTAGTGGAGTACTGATGACAGGCCCAACTAATATCATGGGTGTAACATCACTTAGTTTTGGGGTTGGGGGCGGTGGGTAGTGTTGCAGAGAAGTTAGGAAGAGAACGTTGGAACTCTGCCTTAAAACCAGCTGATGCTCATTTAACAAATAAACAAGGCAAAAGGCCATTGTGACCTGAACTAGGGCTGCAAGTACATGTAAGGAAAAGTAAAAGATGATCTTCAGAAGTAGGCTCTGATGAAGTGTTTAGATCTTATCCTACAGGCAACGGAGAGCCTTTGTATTTAAGGCTGTTTCTCACACTCAGTATGTTGAATGGAAAATGAGTCACTGAATGAATGAATCGATTTATGGGTGAATGAATGAATGAATGAATGAGTAAGCAAATGAATGGCAACCTTGTTGGCTCATCTGGCTCACAGATATCTAGAAGCAATTCTAAGAACACGATGGGCAAATTCTTCTCTTCCCTGACTTTCCTTCAGCCATCACCCAGATCCCTCTATCTTATCCCTTGTGGTAAGGCATCATCACAGACGGAATTAAGAGTGACAGTGCAGTCCACTACACAGCCACCAGGACACCCACAAACAGGAGACACCTGCCATCTGCACAGACGTACTGGACATCTTTTGTCTGCCCAGTCTCCACATGCAGACACACATGCAAACGTGCATACAAATACACACACACACACACACACACACACACACACACACTCCAAACCTATCTGAGAACTGTTCTTCCTTTTTCATTCCTGGTGACTGTGGGGACAAGTCATATTCACACAGCTTTAGCATGCCCACTTGTCCCAAAGAATTGGTCCAGGGGTAGGCAGCTCCCTCAAACTTGGCCGCTTAATCTATTTTGCAGGACTGTGGAAGGTGGTATAGTCTCACTGTGGGGCCTTGACTCCATCATGTTAACTGCTGGCACCATGTTGCAGCATGTGGAGAGAATTCACAGAAAGAGCCAGGAGAACCCCATCAACGACAAGAAAGAAGAGTGAGCTGAGGTCTAAACAAAGGAAAAACAGGGAACTTCGTGAGTCCTGCCTGGAGCTAAGTGCTGGTTCCAGTTCCTTCTGGAGATGTACATCCACTTGCGGGTCTGGTGAGAAACCTCTTCATCTCTACAATCAATTCCCACGTATGTGTAAACTCGAGTTGTGTTTAAATGGATTTTATTAAACTCAAAGTGTGTTTGAAGTGGGGTTTGATGGGATCCAAAAGTGGACTTAAATTACTTGCAACCAAATGAGCTCTAACCAAGCCAATGGTGAGGAACCACCTAGAGAGAACGGCAAAGTTTTCCAACCCTCTGGGTTTGGGTCTTGGTTCCCCCACTTAATAGCTACATGCTCCTTTGTGCACCCTCTCAGAGACACTCAGACTTTTACAATACTTTCCCCCACAGTCTTGTTGTGGAAACTAGAAATCATGACTGTAAAGTACCCGGTAGTCTGCCTGGCAAATAGCGGATGATAAAATGGGAGTCACCAGTATTGTGTGCACACTAGAAGAACCTTTCTGATACAAATGCTTAACGCTCCCGAGTATATGACAAATTGATGGGCTCATGATTGGTTATTAGTACAAATTTGCTTCCAGCTCCACCCCCCACCCCAGAAAGCTTTAGATAGTCCTTCTTATCTTTGCTTTACTATGCTGTGAGTAGAATCCAAGGGAAGAGGAACTCTAGGTCCTGCCCCCTCACCTCTCTTAACGCCCAAGCCTCCAGGAGAGTATTCACAATCATGACAGATAGGACAGAAAGCAAGGTCCCAGCTTCTAGATTTTGTTGAGTGTATTTTTAACCTCTGCACCTCTCACCAGCACTGAACTTACGAAGGCACCCCTAGAGCAACCAGATAAAGGGTATTTAGCATGCGGCTTCCTGCTCCCTTTGTTTGGAAGCTTAATTACAATGTTGTCATTGGTGCTGATTTGCATAGGCCAACAGTGTACACGGGGCCACAGAGTTCTTGCAGAGACAGCCTTTTGTCAGCATAAACAGAGGGAAGAGATGCCTTGAATATTATTTGTGTTCTCTGAAATCCAACATGCCTATTTGGAGTCTTGATATTTTTGATATTTTTCTTATTCTCTCCTGCCAGGCTTAGCCCTGGAGAAAATCAAGGGGGGAAGGGAAAAGTGAAGCAGGAGTCCCCAGCATCTTGAATGAGAGCCACTCTTACAGAACCTAGGCGGTACCTATAAAAATCAAACCTTGTCCACCCAGGAAAGGGTGAGAGCCGTCTCCTGCAAGTGAGAATTCCTGAGGGTGAATCTGAGAAGACTATATTGACACTCCCCAGGAGGGTGGTAACAATGTCAGGGAGACAAGAACTTCAGAGATGGTTGTTCACTATGACAGTACAAACAGTGGGAGCTGCAAAGACTTTTCTATCCAAGAAGATACAAAATTAAGACTAGCAGAGCATTTGTAGAAAGCTGTTCTTCTTGTGCCAGAGTCTCACTGGTAGAGATAGACGTCAATATTTTAGTCTACAGGTTTTCAAGCACATCCAGACCTACAAAATCAGAAGTCCCTAGGGTTACATTTCAGACATATGAATTTTTCAAAGCCCTATGACACTCTCCTATCATCTCTGATAACATTAAGCTTTTTTTTTCTGCAAAAACCTCAATAAAGGAGAAAATGAAGGATGAGAAGCCCTATTTGGTAGTCAGGAGGAAAACCTAGGGTTAAATTTAAGTAAGTAAGAGTTTTAACCATCCCGTGTGCCACGTGAAATGTTCATCATTGCACATTGTACACTCCCTGACCTTCACTGACACATTCTGAGCTTCGGTTTTCTCATCTGTAAAATAGAGAGAATGTCTACTTTGAGGGCTTCAGTAAGAGTTAAATGAGATGCCTGTGTAAAGTCCCTCACTTATAGTAGTAACATAACTTGCCCAACATGACACAGTTAGTTGCTGAAAAAGCTGAAAATTATAGCCAGATCAATTGGATGGAAAATCAACCTCATTCCATGCACTATTCTTTATACACCCATATACTCTCACTGGGGAAAAAAAAATCTCAAATAATGAGAAATAAAGGAAAACAAAGTCAGTCACTAAACTGCTGATTTCTTTCCATCTTCTTTAGTACCAGAACCAATTTTAGTAGAACTTCCCAGCAACCATCTTGGAACATTGAGTGATCTTAAAGAGGGCAACCATGTATTGCAATGTTAAAGCAGAAGGAAAGCCAGAACCATGAATACATGACATAACAACTCAGGACTACTTACCTCCAGATTTCTTGATGTGAGAAAGAATAAATATAAAATAGTGATTTTTTAGGTTTCCATTATCCATAGTCAAATCTAATCTTAATCAATATAGTCCCCCGGGGAAAGTCCTCAACAAGATTGTGGTGATGACAATTGATAATTATTAGGCAAAAGGCCCAAGTAACACAAAAATGTCGATGAAGTATTCCTGAGGCCAGATGAAGAAAGATGACTGGTTGCCAACAGAGTGATTGGAAAAAAACAAACAGATGACCTTTGAGCTTTAGCCCTTGAGAGAACCTAGATTCAAATCTAGTTTTAACACATACTAGTTGTGTGACATTTTCAAACTTTCTGAGACTCATTTTTCGTTTGTTGGTTTGCTTGTTTTGTTTTGCTTTGTTTTAGCTGGAGTAAACTGGAATAATACCCACACAACAGAGATGAGATGATGCGTCTATAAGATATTCAGGTGAAGATGCCACATTGGCAGAGACACATTTGTGTGATGACAGAACTAGAACCTGTTGAGAAGGAAATAGGGTGCCACTAATAATTACAATGGGATAACAAGTACATTGGGAATGTTCCAGAAGCTAGAATGTTTGGGCATCCTAAATTGAGTCTGGAGTTTTCTGGAAAAGGTCAAGACTAGGGATATTGCCAGGAGCATCATTTACATAAAGATGGTATGTGATTTTTTTAATTTAAAAAAAATTTTTTTAAGTTTATTTATTTCCGAGGAGAGAGACACAGTATGAGTAGGGAAGGGGCAGAGAGAGAGGGAGACACAGAATCTGAAGCAGCCTCCAGGCTCTGAGCTGTCATCATAGAGCCAGACATGGGGCTTGAACTCACAAACTGTGAGATCATGACCTGAGCTGAAGTCAGACACTTAACCAACTGAGTCACCCAGGCACCCCTCTTTTTAAAAAAATTTTTTTAATGTTTAAGATGGTATTGTGATTAAGATGACCTGGGGAGAGAGGGCACCTGGGTGGCCCAGTTGGTTAAACAGAAGACTCCTGATTTTGGATCAGGTTGTGATCTTGCACTTTGTGAGATCACCTGTGTCAAGCCCTTCACTGACAGCATGGAACATGCTTGAGATTCTCTCTCCCTCTCTCTCTGCCCCTCCCCCCACTTATGCTCTCTCCCTCTCTCAAAACAAATAAACATTTTTTTAAAAATGATGTAGGGAGACTATACAGAGAGAAAAAAAAAAGAGGAACCCAAGAGAACCTTGAGCTTTCCAGTGTTATAAGACAGGGAGAAAATGAGGGGCCAGTAAAAAATTTGAGGAGAAGCAGTCCTCACCCCAGGGCACTAGATGTTGAGAAATGACTGAGTGGTATCCTGGCATGAGGGCAAATAGTTTTGAGCATATCACTATTTCAGGTCTTTACAAAATCACAACAGAGTCGCTCAAAGGTCCTTCATTTCAAAGAACAGTGATCACAATGTTTCTAATATGGACTTCCAAGCCACAGAGAACAGAAGAATCTGTGTATGTGAAAGAATGAAGGAAATAGCCAATAGAGTGAAGATTTACCAGCAAATGCACAACATTGCTATGTTTATACTCTAGCACAACCTAGTGGCAGTGTGTGTAACAGGCACGTGTAGACAAAGATGGAGTGGATGTCACTGCTAAAATTCCACCTTCAGGTCTCAGTTCACCACTGTGGCCTCACCGTACTCATCTGGAGCACTGGATGAGCAGTGAGATGGATGCCCCAAAACAACCTAGAGAATGCCTTAAGCACCCTTCAAGAAAGATATTTTCAGGAAAGCAAAAGTAGCCTCATCTGTCGTTTTGAGGCAGCAGTAGGGATTTTTTAGTAGCCAGGACATTAACTCAAGTCTTCCTCATTCAACTCATTCTATGTTCTGGGGAGGCACTTACCCATAACCCAATGGCAAACAGTGAGTGAAAGAGCTGTGGCAAGTTTTCCTCTCCTTACACATTACAGAGTATCATGGCGCCCAATAAATGAACCAAATTCATTGAAAACTCAGGCCACTCTTACTGGATTCCAAGTGAATTCAACTGAGAAAGGGACCCCTTGGAGGCCCCCAGCCTTGGTATGCAGGAATGGCAGAATAAAGTGGCACGCATTTAAACAATTCTGAAGAGGGCAAGTAAGAGTTGAGTTGTCATTTACACCAAACTCAGCTAATGCACGGTATTCTTACTGGCTATACTCCAGTATGTGGAATCCCTAAGCCACAAGGTCTGTAGGTTAGACAAGATTCAGATGCAAGAAGCTGACCACAACATCAGTGAAAAGAAAAGACCCTTCCTAGAACCCCCCAAACCTTTGCTTTGGATTAGAGGTCAAGCTGATGGAAAGGAACTCTCATCCTGGAAGTAAGGTACCTTGCCACATCAGGGGTCTAATCAACATTCAGGCCTTAAGGAGCTAAGTTCCTACTGCTTTTCACAAAAGAAGGTCTCCAGGAGTCCCATTGGATCATCAACAGAAAGAGTCTCCTAAAAACTGAGCCCACACAAGTAGACTGGGGTGGAGGACTGAGGCCACTTCTCACAAATTTCATTAGAAATGGCACCTCCAAGCAGAGTGTGAACTCACTTCCTACCCCCACCCCACCAAGTCCAAGGTCACTGTCAAATAACCAGTTTCAGATTTCAAATATAACACCATCATAATATTTCAAATAGAAAAAGTGGCATACATGTTGCATATAAAGAGTTCCTTAATTGAATTGTTCAACAAGACTAGAAACAGTATTGGATTCCCATTTCCGCCAGGTTTATAAATAATTTCAATTTGTCAAGGCTCAGTTATTAGCAAATATAGTCCTTGAAATGTCAGTGGTAACTCACATATTTTATTTCAAATGTAGTTAATGACTGCTATATAGAATTCTACTAATTGTTTTTTAGCACTACACTAATTCTTAGCATTTCAAAGAACCTGGGTAACACACAGCATTTTATAAACAAATATTACTATTTTTCCCTTTGGGCATGGAGAATGAGAAGCACCGTGAAGCTGGGTCATCTTCCTGAGACCACCCAGCAAGTTGAAGAAGGACTAGCAAACTCAAGATCTTCTAGAATTGAAATGGTACTATTGGGCTATGTCTGGGTTTCACTCTCTAAAAATCTTATTATTATAGATATATGTTAGGATTCAGATTTGGTGAATCAATTTTTTTTCATGGATGAACATATTCAAAAGAACAGCCTGAAAAAAATAAAATTAAAAATAAAATAAAATCTAATAAAAAATGATACTACTGGGAAGTGTCATCATTATCCATTCATTCGCCCCATATTAGAAAGCACCTACTATGGAGAAGCCACTGTGTTAGGTGTGGCAGGACATTAAAAGGTGAAGAAGAAATGCCTTTCAGGAGCTTAAAACCTAGGAGAGGGCAGGGTAATGCCCCATATATGATCAGTTTGATCATATAACATCATAATAGAATATAACAGAAACTGCATAAGATAAACTATATAATATAAAGTATATTATATCTACTTGACATAGATACTCAAATATCTAGACTATAAGGCAGCTTTAGGTTACTCCTGTAAAAGAGATATAAGGTTCCTATATGGCCATGAATGATGGTCATCAGAAGTGACTCTGAGACAAGAGCTAGCAGTTGAGGCAAGAAGCCTGAATTCTGCCCCTGACCCCATTGCTGATGAACTCACCAGTTGCTAAAGGAACACCATTTCCTCCTTTTAGACTGTATCTTCATGTTTCCAATGGGAGGCATGTAAGTGTGAGAACAGAAGACAGTGTTCTATAAATCTGATCCTAATATCAAGGGGAGTTTCCTGAAGGAAAAGATTCTCTTGCTTGAAAGAAATAAACTGGCAATTTACAAAAGCAGAAATGCAAATGGCTAATAGGCTTATAAAAAATGCTCAATCACATTAGTAATCAAAAAAATGCAAATGAAAACAAATTACCATCTTTCCCCTCTCGAATGGGCAGATTTAAAAGCATGATAAAATCTAGCCTGGGTGAGGGGGAGAGAAAATAGGCATTCTTCTACACTGCTGAAGAGACAGACCTTAAATCCAACATTTCTGGATGGGCAATTTAGAAATACTTAATCAAAAGCCTTTAAAATTTACAGACCCTTTGACCCGACAATTCTACTGCAATTATTCCCAAGAGATGGAGACAAACATCTATTTGCAAGGATGTTTATTACTGTTGCTAATTGTTAAAAACTGAAAACACTCTAAATGTCTAACATTAAATAAATTGCCATAATACAATGGAATGATATTCAGTCATCAATAATGATATTGTTGTAGGACATTTTTATGAATGCAAAAATATATTTGTGTTATATTATTAAATGTACAAAATACATTCACAGGGTGTCTGGCTTTCTTTTTTTTTTTTTCTTTTTTTTGCTTAAACATGCATTTATATGGATAAATGCATAGAACAAAATATGAAATTATAAAACATACATACATTGTCTTCAGCCTTTCTATCCATGGGCAGTCTCTGTTTGCCTATGATAATTCAGTGCATGCCTTTCTCTCTCCTACAAGTACCCTCTACTTGATTTTCTAACCTTCCTGAGCCTTCAAAATGTAACTTGTTCGAAGCAAAACAGCAGCACCCCTATGTTTATAGCAGCGTTATTTACAATGGCCAAACTATGGAAGTAGCCCGAATCCATCAGTAAATAAATGGATAAAGATGTGGCAAATACATACAATGGAATGTTACTCAGCCATAAAAAAAAAGAATGAAATCTTGCCATTTGCAGCAACATGGTTGGACCTGGAGGGTATTATGCTGAGTGAAATAAATCAGAGCGAGAAAGACAAATGCCTTATGATTCTGCTTATATGTGGAACCTAAAACAAAACACAACTAACTAAAAAACAAACAGGTGGTTGTCTTAAATACAGAGAACAAACTGGTGGTTGCCAGAGGGGAGCTGGGGTGGGGGCAAAGTAGATGAAGGGGATGGAGAGGTACCAACTTCCAGTTATAAAAGAAACAAGTCACAGAGATGAAAACACAGCATAGACAATGCAGTCAGTAATACTGTAGCAGCGTTGTATGGTGTCAGGTGGGGACTATATTTATCATGGGGAGCCGTGTTTAAAGCACAGAATTGCCAAATCAATGTTGACACCAGAAAATAATACAACATTGTATGTCAACTGTACCTCAACAATATAAAGAAAAACAACAGTCCCAAAACAGAGTCACTTATGCCAAGCCCCTCATCACCAAACAAGACTTAATTTAGTTAGAGTTTCAGCTCCCCCAGAAATGGAACCTTAAACCAGTGAGTTGGGAGTAGTCAGATTAGCACTCATGAGGTAATCTCCCTGATAGACCTTGCTGTCCCCTGAAGGAGAATAACCTTGCAATCATCAACCCCCTTTTTGCCTCATATGACTTCTTGGTCTCTGCCCCTTTCCATCTACAAAGGTCTTCCATTTTGTCCTGCTCCACAAGCCTCCTTTCTGTCTGCTAGATTGGATACTTCAGATTCAAATCAATTTTTGCTCACATGAACTCTTAAAATGTTTGTTTCCATTTACTTTTCAACAGTTCTGGCATCAGAAAAGGGAATTGAAGGAGGCTCCCAATAGTCCCCAGGAGCGATGAGCAACCAGAGGTAGGTTCTTTTTTAGCCCTTGAGCTCACTGCTTTCTCGCTGTCTCTGGAGGTGGTGGGTAACCCCTCTCAGACCTCACCTCTGCAGCTTTTGCGTTATGCGTTTCCAGACTTTATTGGAGCATTTCTTTTCCAGGACTGGATCCAGAAACTAGCCACAATCAGGCTTAAAAGCCAGACTAAGTTTGAGAAACCACACTGGGTCCAGCCAGGGAAATACTGGGTCTGACTTAAGCTGGACTAGGGTATGTGTGAGGCCTTAGGTGAATAAAATTCTGTTTTATGGCTGAACAAGCAGGTTACCCTTACCAAAGATAATATGGAATTACATTGGCCATGGTGTAACTTTTACCTAGATAACTTTTAACCTAGATAAGCGTATTCATTTATGAAGTGTCCTGGAGAAAAAGGGATCTCAGCCAAGTACTCACCATAAAGAACAGAGGGAAAACTATTTTTCCTCCTCTACTGTTTCTGCTAACCAAGATGAGACATGCTGGGACACCAAGCTTACTCCAGAGCCTGCAGATGGATTTCTAGGAAAACCAGCAGAAGCTCGAAACAGGTGAGAATTCTTACCCAGGACAGCCGTCCCAGGTCTCTGTCTGTGATGTCTGGTTGAAAGTGGAAGATAAAATTTCATGTTGTCCCTGTCTCACCCAAAGTCAAATTGGCAGGCAAAAAACATTTGTTAAGAGTTAGATCTTTAATTGTGGCTTATGGATTTGCTTTCGGGTACCCATTGGTTGTTGACCCTTTCAATCCCAGGGATAGAACTATTGCCTTCTTTTCGTCTTCTTTTGTGTCCTCAGAACTTGACGTGGGAACTTTCAGGGTGGGAGCCCCAAAAATATGGCTGCACAGAAATGTGGGTTGCATTTATGGCTAGGGTCCTACCAACTGTTGTCAGCTCTCAGGGAAATTGTTTAACTCTTTCTTTTGGTGATTTTTGGGAGTGGCCTTAAGTCTTGGGAGGATAGTATCTTTTGCATCCTCTTTAGGAATGCCTCTTGCATCCAAGGAGTTGTTCAATACCACCAGGAATATTTACTGTTTGTCCAGCCAAAACCTGACAAGACATTCAAAACGATTTTTGGGGGGCGCCTGGGTGGCTCAGTTGGTTGAGCATCCGACTTCAACTCAGGTCATGATCTCAGAGCTCATGGGTTCAAGCCCCGCGTTGGGCTCCATGTTGACAGCTCAGAGCCTGGAACCTGCTTCAGATTCTCTGCCCCTAACCCACTCACATTCTGTCTGTCTGTCTGTCTGTCTCTCTCTCTCTCTCTCTCTCTCTCTCTCTCAAAAATAAATAAACATTTAAAAAAAATTTTTAAGATTTTTTTTAAGGTACTTCTATGGTCAGAAGTTGGCCAAATTGGAAGCTGATACTCAGAGCCAGGCAGGAACTTACTTTTGGCCTTCTCCCCCAACCTCAAATGAAGCTATGTACCCAAAGAGAAAGAAAAATATTCTGAAGGCTTGTAGAAGGTTTACTGAATCATTCTAAAAACACACAGTCCTAGATCCAGGACATAGGAATCTTTGGATCTCCATATTAGTTAAAGATCTTCCCCCTGATATAAAAAAGCAAATTGAAGAAAATATAGTTGGATGGGTGGGTCAGTTTCTTGATATCATTCAAGTTGCAAACCAATTCTTTGAAAAACTGAGAACAACTATATTTGTGTTACAAGTTGAGTTTTTACAAGAATAGAAATGAGGCTCTAGGGGCACCTCAGTGGCTCAGTCAGTTAAGTATCTGACTCTTGATTTCGGCTCGGTCTTGATCTCACAGTTTGTGAGTTCAAGCACCACATTAGGTTCTGTGCTGACAATGCAGAGCTTGCTTGAGATTCTCTCTCTCTCGCTCTCTCTCTCGCTCTCTCTCTCCCTCCCTCCCTCCCTCTCTTTGCATCTCCCCCACTTGTGTGCATGCTTCTCTCTCTCCCAAGAGGTTTGCAGATATTATAAAAGATCTGGATGTAGGGAATAAAAGTCCTTCCTGGTAGAGCTCACCTTCTGTCACTGTGCCTTTTGCGATCCAAGTACTCTACCTGGTCTTCACTGGGAACCAAGGTAATTTTGATCAGAAGGAATTTTTTACAAAAGGAAAGGTTATCTTGAAAATGAGGTCTATGAAAAAACTTAGAAGTGTCTTTCATAAATATTAGTAAAAAGCTGCACCCATCTAAGTAGTTAATCTTAACAGATTCCATCTGCCAAAAGCACAGTCTAGATCCAACTGTTCTTTTATAAACTAGTGAGTTTTGCATTATTATACCTGTCTCATGGCTAAAATTTTTAAAATGAAAGCTTTAAGGTCTCTGTGTCTGTGTATGTATATTATAGATGTGTGATTTTTTTTTCTACCTCTGGATGGTATTGTCAAAGTTAATTTGTAAAGAGCTCAGTTTACTTGGCTTAAAGACAAAAAAGCGTTATATAATCAAGTATACTCTCAGAAATATAGAAACTAACCCCAGTGTTTCTCAAATTCATGTGATCTAGAATACTCTTTGGGAAATAAAAGCTAGCTTGAGGGTGTTGGTTTAATTAAAACAGGCATGTCTTTAGGGTTATCAGTATGAGATATAATGCTTCTATGCTACCTAGGTTTACTAAAAGTCAAAAACAGTGTTTTCTCTGTTACAGAATGTTTCAGCAAGAAAGATGACTTAAAATGATGGTTAGCTGTTTAATAACTCATGGAATTTTTATAAAGAATCTAAACATAACTGTTAGGAACAAGTAAATCAAATAGATGTTAAGATTAAAAGTTTCTAAATGAGCTTTTCAATAATAATTATGCTGTATGGTATGGTATGGTAATCATTTTGATAACTTGAAACTTTCAAGTTTTGGTGGGATGAGTTAAATAATGAATATTCATTGAATATCTAGATCATTTCCAAATAAGATCTGAAACATTAGTTACTGAATACAGGTTTGTACACCAAGGGTTCCTTTTACAGAGGAATTAAACATAGTCGGGTCTATTAGTAACCATGTTTTGTGCCACATTGAAAAATTTACTATCAGGAAGAATATACTTCTAGAAATTATGAAACATAGTTCTGTTTGCCAATCCACATGATGCTAATATAACAGACAGTCCACAATTGCTTACTTCTTAGTTTTCACTAGGAATAAAAGAGCCTAAGGATTAAGAATTCTAATCAATATATGTAATTAAAACTCTTTAGAAATCATAAGGGTGAAAGGAAACAGCTGTGTAATAAAAGTAGGTTAGGAAAGTTAAATGGTTGTTCCAGAATGAACAAAGGAAAAAAAAAAAAGGACAAAAAAATGAATGGATATAAAAAAGTTGTCGAAGGTTTGTTGAAAAGGAATCTTGGAAAAGGAATTTTATGTATGGTCAAGCTGGCTGAGATAGGAATGATTTTACGTTTTTAGAAAATGAGTTTTCATGTCAAAAGTACACTCAAAGTAATTATCACCAGACAAGACTAGTCACCACCCACCTTCTCCTGCTCCCACTTCCCTAATCAAATGAGAGGAATTAAAAGTCAAGAGGTGAAGAGAGAAGGCACTGGAACCCTCCCCCAAATTAGTCTGACCTGACTTCTAGTCATCCTCGAAAACAAGAGCTGCTCAGGACTAGCTGGGGAAATTGGCCTGAGACCTGCAGCCTCCGAGACAATTCTCCTCCAGTCCTGATAGTTTCCAGAGAGGAATGCCCGGGTCAGTCACTCAGACAGCTCACTCCTTACATCTTGCTCCCAGAAAAATAAAAGATAGGCCTGTCACAGCCAGTAATTGTACCAGTGCTCAGTGGTGCCAAGTTTTCATAGCTCTGCTCTGCTGGGAAAACATTGGGCTTGTTTGCTAAGCAAATCTCTGCTGGCCATGATGGGGAGGGAGAGATGGTCCTTAAGGCAGTAACTACTTCTTGCTTGGCTCCATCCTCCCTGACCCTGCTGGGCTTGCTCAGAAACCGTCCTCGGGGCCACTCAGTGCGGGGGAATCAGGACCTAGCACATCACCACGTTCACACTTGTCACTTTGAAAGTGGGAAAGCAAGGTCCATAAAAAATGAAATGATTTACCCAGGGCCACACAGCTAGTTCCCTAGCAAAGTGATGGCCCACGTCCACCAATTCTCTTCTCTTTTCAGTACTAGTTACTATTATCAGAGTAGATTGGCCATGAATTGTATGGAGTTTGAGGTTCAGAGCCCCCACCAGCATGGGACCCTTTCAAGACCTGAGAGGGGTCCCAGCTATGTGTTTACGTGGTCGTACGTTTGTGCATAATTTGCAGAAGGAAGGTATTTTAACCACAATTAAGACCCTGTTTCTTTCCTCTCTGACTTCCTGCAGGTACTTTTCCCACATATTGAGTGACACTAGAGTTAAGGACTCAGTCATCCGGTTTCAGCAGGATTTGTTTCCACGATTTACAGTAACCTTTGTGTATAGTTAACTTACTGCTAGCCATCCTGTGCAACAATGGCTTCCAATGGCTTCCAGAAGTGTTCCTACCTCCACAGACTCACCATCATCATGACATGAAGGTCCCATCATGATGGGAACATAGCCTGCAGGATCCAGCCCCAGATGTGGGGAATGCTACAGCCATAAGGCATACAATGTTCAGAGCCAGAATATGGTCTATGAAATATTCTTTCAAAACTTAACAGCTCTTATAAAAGAATCTTAACAGAGGTTTTCTCAAATTTGACAATAATCTTAAAAGTTTACCAGACATGACCAAACACAAGTTGTCAAGCTGAAAAAAAATTTCCCATGATTATCCATAGTAAAAAGTAAATTCTGATCAGTCATGCTAGAAAACAGGTTGAATTACCCTTATTCTCTTTAGAAAACAGAATTATAAGATGCCATGTGAATAGGGCAATCAAAGAATATTCAGTCAAAAACCTTATGAAAAAAGAATTATAAGTGTCAGGAAGTCAATTTAAAAAAATAACGTTATTTTTATGGATTTTGGGATGCTCACGGTATTTGTCAGCATTTTAAAGATCACTACTTTGCAAAGGTTTACTTTTCTAAATAAATATTCCCATTTTCTTTAATTTTGTATTTGTAATTTTGTACCCTTTTTCTCAAAGAGGGAGCTAAAAGATGTAGAAACTGCAGGTCTTACAAAACCTGGGTCCACCCCTGATTATCAAATTACAGTATTTTATATTAATAACAATATTTAACAAGAATCTTCTAAGTACAGCAAAGAATTATAGTGGAAATATTATCCCTTTTCACTTTACATCATCCTCATTTTATCTCATCATATACATGAGATATAGAGAAAGAAATATAAATATATGTGGGTACATTGATAGATAGATAGATATGAAAAAGTTTGAAATTTCCCATTCCCTTTTAAGCAGGAAACACTCCAAATCATTTCCGCTTTCTTGGAGAGGATGCATGCTCATAATAATGAAAATTAATCATTACTCTCATCAGTGTGTGAAGGTGAGCAAGCTTCTGCTTGGACATAGAATTGCCATTTTTTGCTTTTGTCAAAGGAGTTACCATTAGTGTCTTCCCTTTTAACCTTTAATCCCTTGGTCCCAGTGAAATGATTGGCTTGAAAACTAGATCAAAAGGCTATTTAACTGCATGTAAAATAAAAGTAAGGCCGCTCTGATTAGAGTAGCATGGGGCTCTCCTAACACCTCGTCTGAACTTACAACACGACACCAGTTTGGGCTCTTCCCATGCATTCATTGGTTGTTTTGGTTCTCAGTTATGTTTCTAGAGTACTGATCTTTCTAGACAACTGAGTTACCAAAAGTGAGGTATTACTATAGAAGCCAGTGGAATTGGAACCAACCCTTACTGACGCCTGAGACTCTGAGGACTGCTGGAGGGGACAAAACAGCCACCCAGCCTGTTCTAGAGAGTCCTGTCTTCTCACCCATGGAGGAGGCTGGAAGCAAGTGTTTGCTATCCTCCTTCCTCCCATTTCTCTCCTCCCTGCCCCCCTACCAATGATGGAGGAGAGAATGCTGGTTAAATGTAAGTAGTAACGCAATGGTAATAAACCATCTTCCTGTCCCCACTAAGAATTCTAGAGCGTGGCTTGCACTTTGATGCACATCCAAAAGGCTTCCGAGAAAGTGCTTCTGAGAAGCTCAACATTTTGGTAGGATGGGAAGAGTTGGCAGGTGAACATTCACCAACCATCTGCCAAGACTGCACTGGCACCTTTGCAATGCTGCCTCCTTTTCATCTTTACCACAGGTAGATCTCATTTTCCCCACTTGGTAGATGAGGAAACTGACATTTAAAGACGTTAGGTAACATGCCTAAGAGCCCATACTTCATATGTGTAGAACTAAGATTGAAATTCAGCTCTTTCTGGAGTTAATCCCATTGTCTGGTCACTACAGATCAAAATTAAGCAGTACAATCTTTAATCATGCTGCAGAAGACATAAGTACAGGAGTTCACAGTGTTTGTAAAATTCTCCTACTTCACCTTGTCCTGTGGTCTCCTGTGTACTTGGACACCATAGGACACCGTGTCCGTCTTTGGTTTTTGGCAGACCTGGATCTTCCAGAATGATCTTGGGCTCCGGAATACTTCCCACGGTGTGTTCTATTTCTAATCAGCTCTAATTGGTCTCTTTCTCTCCTTTGCGAATTATGTTACTCTTCGCCTCCAGGCATGTGTCATTCAGAGAGTTCAACAATTCCTTCAGCCTCAGGAATGCATCAAAGCAAATCACATTGATTACTGCCAATTGGTTCTCTGGGCTCAACAGCACTCTGCCAGAGGGGAGTGAGGAGGAGACGACTGGAGAGAAAACGTTTGTCCTGAGATCCACTGGCCTGATTCTTCCAAGAGCAACTCCAAGAATTAGCAAGCACAGCATCACCGTCTTTCTCAGAGAAAGTATTATTTGAACAAAATTACACTGTGCTCTCTGGTATTGTGCCATGTTAAATTTCACCTAGATTAGTAAAAAGCACAAAGGGGTGATTGAATAGGGCAGGACTTTAATCTTGGCACTATTGACATTTTAAGCTGAGTAATTCTTTATTAGGGCAGCAGGGGGCAGGATTCTTTGTAGGACATTTAGCACTTAGCAGCTTAGGATGCTAAGTAACATAGGACGTTTAGCCTGCAGGATCCCCCGCAATTGTGACAACCACAATTGTCTCCATACATTGCCCAATGTCCCCTAGGGGGCAAAATTATCCTGGTTGACAACCACTGGAATTGAGTGAAAAGGTATGTGTTATCCCAAAATAGAGGTTTCCTGGCTCTGATGAGGGCTCTAGTAGGTCCACAGATCTGCAACCTATCAGCCCTCCATCTTCATGACCCCCAGCACACCATGCATGAAAACTGCTTTGACCATGGGTACTTCGAGTGTTTCCAAATGCATTTTTCCTGAGTAATGGGGACTATAGCTTTCCTAAAAACAATTCAATGAACCAAATCATACAAAGATCAAGTACGTGTAATGTAAACGCCACATTCACTGAATATTGAACCATCCTGTTCTCTGTATATCCAGGCACTTGACAAATAAAACTGAATATGAGGTTACAATACACCAGAGAAGTCACCCACACATCAGACCAAACACACATTTATTTGCACATTATTTATTCATGTAAGTTTTGTCCCTGTGCCATTTTCGGAATTGAATAACAGCATGGGGAGTAAGACATTTGGAGGTAAAGAGAAAAGTAATTCTCAGATGAGATTTGAAGAAATGGAGGGCTGAATTGGCAGGTCACTAGGTAAAGACCGGCATAATTTCGCATATTCCATGTGACTTGTAAGTCACACCAAATAAAACCGTACATATAAAACTAACATGCTTTCACAAACTTGTTGAATTCAGCCTGAGGACTGACTATATTCCGAGAGACAGAGAGAGCCATAAAAATTACTGTAATTGGGTTGGCCCAGAAGGGAATAAGAGACACTCATTTGTTCAACCACATCTGAGCTCTAAAACCTGAGGGATCACTTCATCAGGCAGAGGTGTCTGTTTTCAAAGACTGTTAGCCCCCCCACCTTGAGCCCCCAGAACATAGTACCTGGAACTAGTGCATGCTCAGTAAAGCTCTCTCCTTTCTCCTCTCTCTTCTTGTACCTCCTCCTACTCAGTCTCACCTTCTTACTATTAGGATGATGACTGCCATTATCATCATTATTTATACATTGACATAAATTGGTTTTATGATAGAAGCAAAGAGTACTTATGGTCTCAATTCCTTAGGAATTTTCAGAATGTAGATTTAACTGAATGAGGGGTGTGCCTTTACTAGCCTAAAGGATGGCATTTTTCCTAATTTACTTATGGGAGTAAATTGGCACTGACAGCAAACTCTACTCATCCCCTGCTTGGTGAATTTGGGTGAATTTGGTAGGAGATGCCAAATCCTAACATTTGGGAATTAAAGGGTGCCAAGACTGGGATACAGCATCTGTTACCAACAGCTAAACAAAGAATCAGGAAGAGTGATGCTAATAAAATTTAGGATACAGCTGAAATTCTAGAGGAGACTCAAAGCTCCACTCCTGAGGGTGACTGGCTTGTGCAGAGGGGAGAGAAGTCTGAAAGCAAGACAGCAGCATGGGGCAGCTCAGTGTAGGGTCTGGTACCTTCCAGAAAGATCATGGGAAGGAGAATTTTCTAGGCTCCCCCTAATAATGCCTAAATGTCCCATGATAAATCGGCTAACCCTTGGTCAGCAGGGAAAAGGCATCTGAAGAAACTACTGCTCTCAGGATGACAGCATCATGTAGCGGCTCCCTTGGATCAGAAATGCCTGAAGAGGGAAAGCTAAGGCACAAGGTAGGTCTGTGCTGGGCTATCAAGGAAGGGGTGTCTACCTTCTACGAAAGGCTCCTTCTTCCCAGTAGACTAGAAGAATTCAAACACCAGGTTCTCATTGCTTATCACCATGGCCACATTTCAGATATGGTGTGCTCATAAAATTAGGAGCCCTAACCAATGAATTTAATTCCTCAAGCTTCCGGCCAGTACTCAGTCTAATAAATGTATGACCTTAAAAAAATTATAAGTTGTAAGTATCTTCTCCCCAACACTCCTCTCAGGCAAGGAGAGAATCATGGACTAATATACTTTTAGCCTAAAGACTACCTAATCCAGGATTTGCATGAAAGGTCAAAAACTTCCCATTGAGAATATATGACCTGGATTTAGGTGCTACAGGAAACATAGCATTAAATATCACTGAATTACACAGAGAAAAATGTTTCGTCTCAGGAAAGTGTGTATTCTTCTCTTGGGAAATGTCTGTTAAAGTCTTAGTTATTAATGTATTTCCAATTCCTCTCCGATAGCTGCTCTCTTTTCAGAAAAGTGAGAGCAGGCCTCAGGCTCAGAGACTCCACAGGCAATTGTGCTTAGCTGACTTTAACAGCACTGTGTTATTTATGTTAAATTTATTTTTGTGGCTACTTCCTATTTGTGCTAAGTGCTATTGCTATGTTTATGGTTGCATGTAAATTGCCACCTTACATGAAGTTAAGTTAAAAGGAACAAATTTACTAGAAAGAAATTATGTTAAGGAAACAATGGTATTGAGTAATAGTATTGCTGATCCAAAAGTATGAAAATACAGTCATGGAACTGGCAAACAAATGACTAAATTTTGAGGAAAAACTGACCTTATTCCGACTCCTCATTTTAGAGATGAAGGGGCACCTAGGTGGCTCAGTCGGTTGAGCATCCAACTTTGGCTTGGGTCATGATCTCCTGGTGAGTTTGAGCCCCACATGGGGCTGTCTGCTGACAGCAAAGAGATCCTCTGTCTCCCTCTCCCTCAGCCCCTCCCCCCTCTCAAAAATAAATAAACATTAAAAAAAAGAAAACATTAAAGATGATGAAACCATGACCCAGAGGGTTATATGGCTGGTCCAGATCACATAGCCAATTAGCAGCAAAGCCAAGATTCGGACTTAGGCCTCCTGTTGCCCAGTGTCATGGGTGATCACGTAGAGTGGATGCTGTCAGTGTGCCTCCTTGGTCCCCCCTTCAGGACTGAGGTACAAATACCACCACACCCCCCCCCCCTACCGCTGGAGGGAACCTTAGTGACTAGCACCTCTCACCTGTGCCCTGCCTCTGGGGATTGCTGTCAGGTAGAGTCTTTAAGGCCATGTCCCATATGTGGGAGCAGCCTGTGTCCAACTACTGGTCCCTGGTGCAGGGGCAGAGGTACAAGGGCTCACTCACCCTGCTGAAGAACAGGACAATTGCCAAAGGACCTTCCAAGTTCCAGAACTCCCTGTGGGATCAGACGGAGCCTTTGCTGTGGCTACACTGCATTTCAACTCCTCCCTCTGTCCAACCTTGCTTCCCTAATTCCCCCCTGTGTGGACCCCAGGCACTCCTCCAGGAAACTCCTGCACACAAGTCTCTGTCTCCAAATCTGTTTCCCGGGAAACTGATAAAACATCATATTTCCTAGTTTATATTTTATTTATTTATTTTTACATATTTATTTTTGAAAGAGAGAGAGCATGAGCGGGGGAGGGACAGAGAGAGAGAGGGGGACAGAGGCTCTGTGCTGACAACAGTGAGCCAGACATGGGGCTCAAACTCACAAACTGAGAGAGAGATCATGACCAAAACCGAAGTCAGATGCTCAACTGACTGAGCCACCCAGGCATCTTTTGCATTTCCTATTTTAAAGGAAAATATGAAGTTACTTATCAGAATACCATATCATTAAGGAGAACAGAGCAAAAGCAAGTAAATAGAACATTTTAAAATCTATGTTTTTTAAGTTTATTTATTTATTTTGAGTGAGAGCAGGGGAGGGGCAGAGAGAGAGAAAATCCCAAGCAGGCTTCATGTTGTCAGCACAGAGCTCGACACAGGACTCAGTCTCACAAACCGTGAGATCATGGCCTGAGCAGAAATCAAGAATCAGATGCTTAACCCACTGAGCCACCCAGACATCCCTAGAACATTTTAATTAGCTGTGGCCAGATTAGAATTTTATAACACATTGCCAAAGTCAGCTATAAAGCTTAAGCAGCAAGAAAACAAATGGAGTATGATTAATAGGTAACATATATGAATTTGAGGGGGATTTTTTGGGTCAGAAATGAATCATCAGATCTCAAACAAGAGCGTAAACTTCATCCATGGTGTCAACTGTAGATTAAGCTCTAAGGTTTGGAGTGGCAAGTGCAAATACAGAGATTTGGATATTTGAATGTATATCTATATTCAGACAGTAATTTCCCAATATTGCTTTAAAGATATACCATTTTAAAGGAACTTCCAACATGATTCCAAAAATGTAAAATGAAATAGAAAATAATAAGGTTTCCTCACCCAACAAATTCAACAAACAATAAAGTACTGCTAGATGTTTCATGGAACACAGACTTGAGTAAGGTAGGTACTGTCTCCATTTTCAAGGAATGGATAGCATATTGAAGACTGGGGACTCTATCATTATCTCTTGAAATATCACTACTCCATTCTGTCCTGTCCTATGAGCACTTCAACTAAAGGTAAGTTGGATCTTCTCACTCTATCCTCTATGGCTCTTACCTGCCCTTCTGCATGCTCAATCCTTTTGACCTTTTGTGCTTTGTTCTGGATGATTTCTGATGACCTGATTTTCACTTCTTTCTTCAGCCACGTCTAAACCGCAGTTAAACCTATCCATTGAGTTCTTTTTTTTTTTTAACATTTATTTTGAAAGACAGAGTACAAGTGAGGGAAGGGCAGAGAGAGAGGGAGACACAGACTCTGAAGCAGGCTCCAGGTTCTGAGCTGTCAGCACAGAGCCCAATGCAGGGCTCAAACTCACAGACCATGAGATCATGACCTGAGCCAAAGTTGGACACTTACCTGATTGAGCCACCCAGGTGCCCCAAACCTATCCATTGAGTTCTTAATTTAGGTTATATTATTTTTCAGTTCAAGAATTTCCATGTGGCTCCTTTTCAAATCTTCCATATCACTTTTGATGGATTATAGTTCACTGCCAAATTTTTCACACTTGATCTTAATCTCTTTGAATGTAATAACCGAAGCTCTCTTACATTCTGGGTCTGATAATTCCAGTTTTTGGAGTGCTGGTGGGTCTAATACTGTCATATTGTTTCTGTGACATTTACTCATATGGACTTATTTCCCCTTGGGCCTAGTTTTCAAATTATTGGTAGAATTTATGTAAGGCCTAGTATGACACTTTCTTCCACCAATGAGATTTTACTTTGTACTACCAGGCACCTAGAAGCTCTA
The DNA here is from genome assembly GCF_028018385.1 of Neofelis nebulosa. Lineage (NCBI taxonomy): Eukaryota > Metazoa > Chordata > Mammalia > Carnivora > Felidae > Neofelis > Neofelis nebulosa. The sequence continues at coordinate 9,657,131 of NC_080788.1, forward strand.
GGGATCTGAGGTCACCTGTCTAATTCTTAAGATATTTCTAGGCCACCCAGACAAGATGAAAAATGGGTCAATGTGAAGATTAGCTGGTGTTTAGTTTACCTTTACTTTTAGGAAGCAGCCCTTCAGGAATCAGCTCAAAGGTAGGGAGTAGTTTTCCAGGGTCCCTACTCTTGACAAGTCCTGTCTCAACTCTTGTACCTCTAGATGTGCAAGGCCACAGAATGTACATACAACTCAGTCTTTCCAACCACACCTTCCAAAACAGTAAATGCCTCCAAGGCAGAAGACCCAGAATTCTGCTCACCTCTCTGGGTTTCCCACCTCTCCTGACCTTAGTACATTAAATGTTCATTATCTTATTAGAATATTAATGCTCTTCAGAAAAAGTATTCCTGTTTTATCCACACTTTTTTAATTGGGTCCAGTGCAAGGGTTGTTCTGAATTATCTAATCTATTACTCAGGAGCAGAAGTTCATGGAAGGTTAGAGATTGTTTGAGATTCCTCTTCTTCCAAAAGTACACTGGGCATGTTGTTATTTCTTTATTTATAATAATGCTCTATAATCATTTATTCATATGTCGACCCAAGCAGTCACATGGCATAAATTCTTATTCAAACTGTAGGCAAATCCTCTAAGATTTAATTGCTTGGTTTAAGTGCATGTGTATGCTTTCCCAGGCACAGGGTCTGCAACTTTTGGGAGATTCTTGAATATATATCTGGTTCCTCTTCATACCATGAGCTCTGGGAGGACAAGGACCATGTCATATTTATTTTGGGATTCCCAATGCCTAATAAAAGTTTGTTGACTAGATAAAGAACATCTATATTTATAACAAAGCAAAGAACAGATGATTTAAGAGAGAAGTACAGATGCTTCTGGGTTACCTCAGAGGGAGGAGAAATATCATCTACTCAGATTATCAGGAAAGGGGGTTTTTTAGAGGGAAAGTAACATTTCAGTTGATCTATCAAAGGTACTTATGATTTTTACAAGTATAGATCAGGTATAAAAGACCAGGTTGTGTTATGGAGGCAAGAATATTGCACCCAGTTTGGAAACATGAGGGGAATATCTCAATTGGACAGAAGTGTGGGGGTTCCCTTATGGTAATTAGAACTTTCCTCTATTGGGGCCCCTGGGTAGCTCAGTCGGTTAAGCATCAGACTCTTGATTTCAGCCTGGGTCATGGTCTCATGGTTTGTGAGTTCAAGTTCTACATCAGGGGCTAATAGTGCTGAGCCTGCTTGGGGTTCCCTCTCTCTCCCTCGCTCTCTTCCCCTCCCCCACTCACACACACACACTCTCTCTCTCAAAATAAATGAAAACATTATAAAAAAAAAAAAAAAGAACTTACCTCTACTATTCTGACCTTGAAGAGCTCTATGGTATGAAACAAACCCAAATAAAGACCTCGAGAAAGTGAAACCTTATGGTGTGGTTTGTTACCCTGAAATTATTCACAAAAGTTTGCTTGTGCATTTATCTGGGGAAACGTGTCTTTAGATTTCAATGCCATCAGAATGTGATCTATGATTCCCTGCTTCCTGGAAGAAAAACAAAAGAATTAAGAGATTGAGAATCATTGCCCTTTAATTAAAAAAAAAAAAAGACTACATATGAATTAACAAAGGTGTGTAGACACAGCTGAACATGTTACAGGTGCTGAGACTTCGGATCTTCCTCCAGAGACTTGGAGTAATGACAATAATGTGTTCTCAGCCAGTCACCCCAGAACAGAATGGTCCACGGAGCATTGGGGGACAGGTGTGACCACAGCATTCCGGATCTCATCCTTCCTGACATTAGTCATTAGCATTCAGGAGTCTTTCAATAGGATAGTGCATGGTTGATAATATTCTGAGAACCTTGCCACCCACTACCTAGTGCAGCCTCTGGAACAACAGAGTCATTCGATAAATGAACGAACCATAACAAGAGAGTCATAATATACCAACGAAGCAGATGATATTGCTGGGAAAATCTCCTAGCACTGAAATCTGAAAACTATTAAAATACAGAGGATGCTGGCCCAGGGGATTCAAGTCAAACAGAAAGTCAGTGGCAGCATCCAAAATCAGCTCCGGCCTCCTGAAACCCAGCCAAGAAACCTTTTTATGTTCATTTTAAATAAACATTTATGTCAAATGTAAAGCTTCCAAATATTGTCAAGCAGAGCTCTATTGGATGCTATCGAACTGGGATCTTCCAGGAAAGAAATCTGAAGGATATAAATTTAACTGTTTTGCCGCATGCTGGTGAAGTGTGGTATGGCAGAGAAGCTCTAAGAAAGCAGCAGGACTTAAGAAAAAGAGAATGGTACCAGGTTAAATTTAAACAGCATTAAGTGTGAGAGTGAGATCATGGGGAAAAGTATGTCTTATGGTCAAAAATAATCAATGAAAATTAAGGAATGCAGTTGTCGTGATGAGCACCGAGTGATGTATGGAATTACTGAATCACTATATTATACACCTGAAACTAATATAACACTGTATGTAAAAAAATAATAATAATCCATGAAAGAAAAGTTTGAAGAGCTGACTGTTGAAATGTAACACATCTAACATCAAAGAATAAAAAACATAAAGTCAAATTCAAGTGAAACCCTAGAAGAAAATGTACTTCTATTTATTTAGTATATGGTACATCCATGTAGTAAACTACTATATAATTACCACAAAATATTGAGCCAAATCTGTATGTGTTGCTTTGAAAGATGTTCAATTAAACTGATATGTTGGAAAAGCAAATTGAACAATAGTGTGTTAAAATGATAGAGACATAGGTACATAGTTATAGAAATATACATATTGCCGCATGTGTATAACCATCTAAAAGAAAAGACAGCAGACGCTTGTGTGTTGGTCTTCAGGAATAGGACTTCATGGGGGGATTTTTATTCCCTATAATTTATATTTATATATTAATAAATTTTTGTCATAATTATCTTGTATTACTTTTTTCATTTCTATTATTGAAGTATAGTTGACATACAATGCTATATTAGTTTCAGGCATAAAACATAGTGATTCAGCAATTCGATACATTAAACAATGCTCTCAACATTGAGTGTAGTGACCATCTGTCGCCATACAACATTATCATACTATCATTGACTTTATTCCCTATGCTGTACTTTTCATCTCCATGACTTATTTATTTTATAATTGGAAGTTTATACGTCTTAATCCCCTTCACCTACTTCGCTCATTCACCTACCCCCTTCCTTGTATTACTTCCTTAATAAGGAAAAAAACTATTTAGTGGTAACAAGGACAGATAAAAGGAAAAGGAATGCTGTAGCCTGATGAGTAATAGCAATGAGTAATAGCAATCTAGAACCAAGCTGTGCCTGGGTTCAAGCCCTAATTCTCTTACTTATAGGGAGCAAGTGCCTTATGGTCCTCACCTGTACAATGAGGATAGTAATTGTACCTACCTTATAGGAGTGTTGTGAGATAACATGAAAAATGCTTAGAATATTTTCTGGCACAGAGTAAGTGCTCAACAAATGTAGGTGGCTCACAACAAAAACACTCTTTCAATTTTAATACCCGTTTTTCTTCAAATGTTATCATCTTAGCCTCTTCCTCATTGCAAAATTTTAGCTGTCCCTTGGGGAATCTTTTTCCTTTAGAATATATATATACTATATATATATACATATATAATATAATATAATATAATATAATATAATATAATATAATATAATATAATAAATATAATATAATATAAATACTATATAATATAAATACTATATAATATAAATACTATATAATATATATACTATATAATATAATATTATATATATACTATATAATATATATAGTATATATGCCAGTACATGATATATACCAATATATATGAGGATGTATAATACATGTTTTATGATTTAATAATGAAAGTCAAGAACAAAATGAGATTTGCTTATAGCCTTTCTTTTATGAGAAATGAAAGATATCTGCATTGTCATAGGAACTACTTAGATTAATTCACGTCTTCAAAGGGATGGAATAAAGATGATTAGGATTCAAAAAAAAAAAGATGATTAGGATTCAGAAATGCAGGGCATTGAACTGTACTGATTGGTGCGATCCAGAGATTAGAGATGTTAACACCACTTGGAGTCTTTTTTCTTTTCTTTTGTCTTTGGAAAGGTGGGGAGAGAGCTCCTGACTGGACATTTATTGGAGGTGCTGCCTTCTCCCCAAGTCCCCTAGGGAAAGTTTCATCAGATACCCCAACTATGAAATCTGACCTTGGCTTTCATCTGAAACCTGAGGCTAATGCCATCCTTATCAACCACCTGGCGTCCTGATCAGACACAGAATGGATCTCGTGACCTCTAGGAAGAAACTCTCTCTAAACCTCCACATCTGTTGCTTATGTTCTTCCTTCCAATCAAGGACCAGAATTCATGTCTACTCAAGACCTGCAGACACTTGGCAGAGTCATTGCCTAGTGGAATCCACTAAACAGAGAAATGACCCGAGGTTTCCAATAGAACTAACTTTGCAAGCACTCAGGTCAGAATAGTTTCAACATGCCAGAAGTCAGTTTCCAGACCAGGAGAAATTCAACACTCATGGACCAGCAGTGATTTAATGGAGCATTGGCCTATAGTCATCATTTCCCAAATATGCTCCATGGCTCTCTAATATCCTATGAGACACTAATGGGGTTTTACCATAAAAACTATCCCATCCCCAAGATGGTTTGGAAATGCTATATATTATATCCCCAACTCAATATACCATGTGCATATTATTATTCAATTAACAAACATTTATTGAGCACCTACTATGATTTAGATAGTGCTTTAGGCAGTAGAGATAAGGAGTGAACAAGACAAATGAGATTGCTACCCTGATGGAAGAAGGATGGGAGGAAACAAAGAATTATCAGAGAATATAAGTTCTATGCAGAGTCAAACTAGGGAAAGGAGACTTTGGGATCTGGTGGCTACTTGGGCCATCAAGACAAGTTCTCTCTGGTGGTGCCTGGGTGGTTCAGTCGGTTGAGCGTCCAACTTCGCCTCAGGTCATGACCTTGCAGTTCGTGAGTTTGAGCCCCATGTCGGGCTCTGTGCTTACAACTCAGAATGGAGCCTGCTTCCGATTCTGTGTCTCCCTCTCTCACTACCCCTCCCCCACTCTCTCTCTCTCTTTCAAAAATAAACATTAAAAAATTAAAAAAAAAAGAAGTTCTCTCTGAGTAAAGGACATTTAAACTGAGAGCTGAAAGACATAAATGCTTAAAAAGATTTTAGAAGATTAATATTCTTTCAGTAAAGAAGTCTAGTAAATTTATGACATTTCAAATCCATCTGTCACTAAGACCCTTTGTGAGGGCATTGGCATCCCAGAGAAACTGGTGTTCTATAGAACCTAGTTTGAGAAGTGCTTGTTTGACCATATCTTGTGCTGGTACTACTGTTGGATACAACCAAGTGGAGAACAGTTGCCTCTGAAACTGATTTAATGCTGATAAAATGGCCTTGAAAGTCTACCCCTGGAGGGCTGATGGACACTAGCACTATGTCCACTAATACACAGAGAAGTGAAGGCAACAGCAGCAGAAATGACTTGGGATGCGGCTTCTAAACTGTGCATTTCAGGTTCTATAAGACTTGCCCCCAGAGGAACTCTGACATCCAGAGCATCATTTGATATGATGCCTTGGCAAGAAGGATATCCTGGTTATTGAGTAGGACACCCATGGAAGATGAGGGGAGCTCCCCCACTCATGACATTTTGCAGCTCAGCAGGCCCCCACTGCACCATTCTCTTTCCACCCCACCTCCCACCTTTCTTACCAGGCTGATGCCCAAAGGCCTCCAGAATGGCTCAGCAAACCACTGCCCACTGGTTAAATCTAGCCCTTTATTTTTGTAAATAAAGTTTTACTGGAACGTAGCTATGCCCATTCACTTGCATGTCATCTACAACTACAGCGACAGGATTGAACAGTTGGTGACAGAGGTCCTATGGCCTGCAAAACCTAAAAATTAGCTATCTGGCCTTGACTGAGTTTGCTGACCCCTGCCTTAGGCACTTGTTCTCCACCCTCTTGGCCAATCCTCCCAGCCTCACAGGGACAGTTGCTCTCCTTCCCAGGTATGCCAAGTTGGGGGGCGGGGGGACTGCATTTTCCCAGTAGACACTTACCACCTGGAAAAACTGGTTCAGATGCTTCTCAATGCCCTTCCTTTCCCTCAGAGAGTCAATACACCTGGAGATTGACACCTGTCAATACCACTGATGTCAGAGTCCCTCTGCTCAAATTGCAGCAATGCCACTCACTCACTTTGTGACAGTGAGAAATTTGTCAACCTCTCCAGTTTTCTGTTTTAGAGCTTTAAAATGAGGATGAGAATACTACTTGCCTCTTAGGGTTCCCTCAAGGACTAAATGATACAATGCGTGTGAAGGACTTTGCACAGCTCCTGACTGTTCAATAAATGTAAGTTATTGTTTTAACTATTACTATGAGGGGGACCACATAGGGGGAACTGAACACACAGAATGTGAATCTGACAAAGTCTCTCCATGCAAAGAATCTCAAGCCAGGTCCAACTACAAATATGGATTGAGCACATTTGGGCAAGGATGTGGAGGTCCAGAACTCTCACAAAGTAATGGTATTTACATGGCTAATAGGTGCTTATTTTGGAGCACCCATTCTTGAAAAGTGTTCTTTCCTACTAAACTTATTATCAGCTCCACTCCTGGATGTATACCCAACAGACACGCATACCTGTGTTCCCAAAAACATGTACTAGAATGTTCACGACAACACTGTTCAAACCCAAAAAAGGAAACTACCCCAAGTATCATCAACTCTAGAAAGGACAAATAAATGGTGGCATATTCACATGATGTAATGCTCTTCGGCAATGAGAATATGAACAATCTGCCACTACAGGCAGCCACATGGAGGAAGTACAGAATGCTGAGTCAAAAGAAGATTGGCTGCAGTGCTCTGTTTATATGAAGTACAGAGCATGCACGACTAATCTGTGGTGTTAGAAACGAGGCTAGTGGCCACAATGGGGGAGAAGTGACTGAAGGGGGTTAAGAGTAATGGAGTTTACCATTACTTCATCTGGGCACTAGCTATGTGGATGGATTTGGTTTGCAAAAAAATATTTTAAAAAAGTAAAGAAAAAGGGGAAGGAAGAAAAATGGGAGGGAGAAAAAGAAGGAGGGAGGGAGAGAGGAGGGAGGGAGGAAGGAAGGAGGGAAGGAAGGAAGGAAGGAAGGAAGGAAGGAAGGAAGGAAGGAAGGAAGGAAGGAAGGAAGGAAGGAAGGAAGGAAGGAGAAAGAAGGGAGAGAGGGAGGGAGGGAAGAGGGAGGAAGGACAGAAAGGAAAAATATGTATTGAGCACATACTTTGTACCATTATGTCTGCTTCCATGTCCTTTGTTCCACTTATTCTTTTTTTTTTTTAAGATTTATTTATTTATTTTGAGAGAGAGAGAGAGAAAGCAGGAGAGGAGCAGAGAGAGAGGAGAGAGAGAATCCCAAAGGCTCCACTTTGTCAATGTAGAGCCTGACACAGGGCTCGATCCCACAAACAATGAGATCATGACCTGAGCCTAAATCAAGAATCAGACACTTAACCGAGTCACCCAGGTGCCCCTGTTCCACTTGTTCATTTATTCCCAGTATCTCTGCTATTAATCTCTCCCTCATCCTACATACACACCCTTTTCTCTAACAAGAGTGTGGCTTGGAGATCTATCAATTTGAAGTGATATTTTTTATCACTCATGGAAAAAGTATGGATCCCACCAACCCTCAACTTCCTTCACTTGAGGTTTGACAAAAGGATCTGGAGGTCACACCCGAGACGGTGCATTTCTCCCCAGCCTGCTTGAGTTGTAGATACCTGTTCCACCCTTACAGATACAGTAACTGGCAACCCAGACCAACTTCCCCTCCTTGGTTACAAATGTCCCCAACTCCCAGGGCCCCAACTAAGACTATTTAGCTTTTGTAAGAGTGGTTCCATTATAAAACATCATGCTAGGTGAAATAAGCCAGACACAAAAGGACAAACACCATAAAAGTCCATTCATATGAAGTACCTGGAATAGTCAAATTCACAGAGACAGAATGTACAAGGGTGGTTGCCAGGAGCTGGGGGAGTGGGAAATTAGTGTTTAATGTGTACCAAGTTTCCAGTTTGGGGAATTGAAAAAGTTCTAGAGACAGCTGGCAGTGATGGTTGTACAACAACATGAATATACTTAATGCCACTGATCGCTACACTTAGAAATGATTAAGACGGTAAATTTCATGTTATGTATATTTTACCACCATAACAAAAAAAGAGTGGTTCCAGTTTTAGTAACTGAGTAAATTGTAGAGTAAATGTTGCCGGGTTACAGATTCCTACTGTGGGTGTGGGTCTCTCTGTTGGCCATTTGCTTCAACATGTCATCAGTAATGCCAAATTTCCAATTACATCTCAAAGCAATGCTGGCCCCATGTCCCTCAGCCCCTGCCCTGTGGAGGTGGGTGTTCAAGAAAGCAATCAGATCCAGAATCTGGGCTCAGGGAATAGAAATGCCAACTGCTCTCAATTCCCAAGTGAGAACAGGACTTTTCAACTCAATGCTGGTCTTTGGAATATAGCCATGTGATCAGAGCTGCTTTGACACAAGAACATTTGAATGCTGCCTCTAACATAATTTGTTCCTTCCAAATTACAAAATGAGAGAGAGAGGGAGGGAGGGAGGGAGGGAGGGAGAGAGAGAGGGAGAGAGGGAGAGAGAGAGAGAGAGAGACAGAGAGAAAGAGAGAGGGAGAGAAATGTTTAAAACAGTTCTCCTTTCCCAATCCCTGAACTTCAGTTCATCCCAGGCTTTCTCCCAGGGTGGGATTAGGAAGAGAAATATGCTTAGTTTGGGGTGAGATGCAGAACTGAGTTAAGTGACAGGAAAGGTCTGCAGGTTGGGGCTGGAGGCTGGGGACAGGATAGGAAGAGGACCAGGGACAGAAGGCAGGTCAGGGATGGGGAGGTTGGGGGGAACACATCACATTACTTGACAAGAGAAAGCAGTGACACCTTCATGTCAAAAGACCCGCTGTCCAATTAGCTTAATTTTTTTTGATGTTTATTTTGAGAGAGAGACAGAGACAGAGAGACAGAGCACTAGCAGGGAAGGGGCAGAGAGAGAGACACACACAGAATTCGAAGCAGGCTTCAGGCTCTGAGCTGTCAGCACAGAGCCTGAGGCAGGGCTCAAACCCACCAATTAGCTTTAGAACTGTTGCCTTGGCTGAATGTCCTGTGGCCACCACCACCCACATTTAGGGATAGGCAGCCATCCCCAAGGGCATGGTTAGATCTGAAGTTTGCACTCAAGACTCTCTAGCATTTCGGCAAACTTACATTTCTATCTCCTTTCTTCTTCTTCATGTACTTTCAGTTTTAATCAAACTCAGTGCCAAGGCAAGTCCTGAATCCTCTCCACACTTTTTGGGCATGGGGAAGATCGCTGAGCACCCTCCCCACTCTGGGAATCATACCTTCCCCTGCTGAAATCTGACCCACTTTACAAGGCTTTCCCTGAACCTCCAGCCAAGAGGAGTTTCTTTTCCCAACTTCTATAGAATTTTCTTTTGATGTTTACCTTCACCATGGCATTCATTGCATACAGACCTGCTCTACAAATATTTTTATCCTCCTACCTTTTCATTTTAACATTGTATTTTCATGGGAGCAGGGACTGTGTTTAATTATAGTGATTGCTATTTATCGGATACATACCACCATGCTTAGCTCTTTACATGCATTTTTCTCTAAACATATAATAAGCCTATGAGTAGGAAGAGTAATTCTCATTTTTCAGATGAAAAAAAATTCAGGAAAGAGAAGTTCAATAGTTTCTCCTGAGTCACAAAAGTTTCACCTGACTGAGCCAAGATCCAATGACCTTGCTCTTCTTAACATGTCATCCTACCAAATAGTCTCCTCTGGATCTCTTCTAGCACATAGAAGGCTATAGAGGCATGGATGGATGGATGGATGGATGGATGGATGGATGGATGGATGGATAAATGGAAGGATGGAAGATGGATGGAGTGATAGATGGAGGGAAAGATGGATGGATGGATGGATGGATGGATGGATGGATGGATGGATGGAAAGACAGATGGAGGGATGGATGGATGGAAAGATGGAAAGATGAATGAAGGGATGGATGAAGAAATGGATAGAGGGATGGATATTAAAAATATCTAATTGACCCAAATCAAAAGTGTTGCCTTCCTTTATCAAGAGTTATTTATCCACATAACAAAACAATATATGGAAGATTTTAGTTCTAAATAAAACTCCCCCTTTCATAGAGAATCCATACACCTCAACCTTCAGTTTCCATCAGGCTACAGTAGTGCCCTCAAACAAAGAATGACTGGGCATTCCCTAGGTCATGTAAGCAATGTAGTCCAGTGGAAGGACTTCGGAGTGACAAGATATGGTTCACATCCTTCTTCTAGGGATTTGCTAAGTTTCTGTCATGGACCCTTAAGCATCCTAATCTTCCCTTGAGGGTCAGTGTCCTCCTTTATAAGACAGAACAACCACACCTCCCTCACAGGTGGCAGAGAGAGTGATGTTAGGTAATGAATGTGAAAACTTGGCAGAGAGCAGACCCTTAATAAATGTTCATTTTTTTTCCAATCTCTAATTCCAAATAACTTAAGTAGCTGTGAAAGCAACAGTTTCTTGGAAAACAAAACACCGAATAAAGGTTTCTCTCCAGTTCCATCTCAGCATACGCCCGCCCACCCACCACCATCCTCTTCATGCCCTACTTTGACCGGCACCAAGTACTCCTTAGACACAGATGCTAATTCTTGCCCACTTTGTTCCTTTTTCATCTGATGCGTGTTCTTATGGGATTTTTCTTTTTCTTAGCTTCTACTGGTGCTTGAAATTAAAAGACTTCAGTTTGTTTTCATGTTTGTGTTGCGGTTGAGGTAGAGCTCTCCAAAACCCTCAGACAGTCTCAGACTCCCCAAAAGAGATAAATTCTGTGATCTCTAGAAAGCGTACAACAGTGCTTGCTACCTAAAAGGAAAAATATCCCCTTGATTTGTCCAAACCTTTCTGTTTCTGTCCAGAAGGAAAGCTCCATTTCTGTGCCACCTGGCCCTTTTGATGTACAATAGATGGAGATCCCCACATCTTCCGCACAGAATTCTAGAAAGGAAATTTCCAAGCCCATGTTTTGAAACACAACTCCCAAGAGTTGTGAATGAAACATATCAATCACCGTTTTTTTCACTCATCCCCTCTTTGCAGCCCAGGGGCTGAAATCACCTGTTGTCTTGGAAATAATCCTTGGAAGAAGAAGTCCAAGGGGAAAAGTAAAGTTGTGGTCCCATCCGGGTTTTCTATTATCTTAGCTTAATACTAAGATTATATTAGCTTAATGCTAACTCAAGACAGGAAGCTTCACATCCTGCAGCCTGGTTCACAATCCATAATAGATAATGTTCCTGGAGCCCAAGTTGAGAAAAGGAGTTCACTGTGCACATTTGGCAACAATGCCAACCTAGAATTCGGTTTGAGCTATAACATAAAATAATAAAGTACAAATGCAAATAGCAAAACCGTGCCCACATTGTGGCTCAGAGTGTGCCAAAGCTGACCGAATAATGATACATTTTTCATGTGTTGATAAGGGATTTAATTGGCATGTTGTAGGATGCCTCCGGGTGAGGGCTCACGGCATCAGAGCTGGCGTGGAGCCCACATCCTGCTACCCTGGCAGCTCCCCATCCTTCCCATTAGCTCAACCCACATGGAGACATGCGAGCGGGACAGAATGAGACACCTCCCTTTTACCCAAGTATACTGGAGCCCACCCGGGGAAAAAAGCAGGGCAGGTTGATGAAAAGGGTAGGCTAGTGTTCCCAGCTTCTCCACTGTGACTTGACTGGGGAAGTCATAAAAACTACAGGCATTTGAGCAGTCATTTATAGTTTATAAACACTTTTCAAATGGATTCTCTTAATCCTCGCACAAACCACTGAGGAACATATTTTTATTGTCTTCTTTTTATAGATATAGAAATGAAGGCTCAGAGAGGTTGAGGGACTTGCCTAAGGACATACAGCTGGTAAGTGCCAGAAATGGGGACGGGGTCCAATTCTTTCTGTCTCTCACACCTGCGCTGTGGGCTGCCTCTTCCCTCACCCAGGCCCTCGAGACTCAATCTGATTTTCTGCCTCAAACCCCAGCTGTGAATCAGGGACTTGGAAAATGGGTAAAAATCTGATTCTGATACCTTCAGGACAGAGGTAAGCTGTACATAAACTGAGGTAGGAAAAGTCACCTCTCCCTTTCGCATTTGCACAGCAAAAGGTAACAGGTGGAAACTGCCTATTCCTTCATGATCTGGTTTTATTATTGTGCCCCCCAAAGGCAGAAGTGGTGATGTTCTGGGATGGGGATTTCTACTAACATGTCATGGGGACATTTGTCATTTCTGTGCTTGCTTTTTCTGTTTATCTGTTCTCCTTCTCTTTCTCCCTTCCCTTGGCAATGTTCTGGGGTGCTCCTGAAAGACACAAGGAACTCATACTGAGCTCACATCCTGCTCAGACATAACCACTGTCTTCCTCAGAGGTTTGAGAAGCAAAACAAAGCCTTCTATCAGCTTCATGCATGAGGAAGGAGGTACTGGCTTGAATTAATAAGAACTTCGGGATTTCCCAATCAAAAGCATTTTGGCAATCCAGAAAGCTGGGAGTCCTCAAGGGTAGAGCATCAAACCCATTGTGAAACATCATTCCACAGAACGTCTGCTCTGGGTTCTCTTTTTTAAAAGTATGTCAGAGTTCTAACTAATTGTCAAGACAGGAACAGGCCTCATGGAGACACTTTAAGAGGGCTGGGCCAGGAACCCAAATCAATTCTACAACTAGATTCTGATCAGCCAAGCACACAGGGGAAGCATGTTCCGGTTATTTTAATGTTCTGGTTAATTGGGAACTAAGTAGGATATATTGAACATAATTAAATCTTTCTTTGATGATTGAGAATTTTGCATTGCCCTGGAGCGATCATTCTAAATATCAATTATAAATCCCCACTGGTGGGAATACAGGAGATTGAGTTGAACCTGCAGTGACTTCCGGCACCAACTGCAAATTTACTTTGAGGTCCACTCCCACCCCCTCCCCCCATACTTCTAGCCCAGATGCATTCTTGCCTTTTATGCATCAGATAGAATGAGTCAAAAGACTGTAAGTCAACCCGATATAGAAGTTCTTTGGTGCTAGTCTCAGTTTCTCTATCAAGGAGTTATATGACCTTGGGGAAGCTATTTCACTTCTGAGACTCAGTTTTTTTTGTCCACTGGAAGGTTGGATTTATTGGTTCTTAGATTTTTTAGGGATACAGATTTCCTTAAGAATCAGAGGAAAACTAAGACAGCTTTTCAGAGCAGGCGAAAATGAACGTAAGGACAAAACATTTCCACTCTAAATCAGGAGATAGGGTCATGGGGTCCCTGAAGCCCATCTTCTGGAGAGGCCTGTCTATGGACTTCAGGTGTAGGATCCTGAATCAAAAGACCTCTCAGTACCCTTTGAGCCCTGGCATTCCCAGAATCAGGTTAAGTGCAAGCATCTACCCAAGTCTTAGGGCAGTGGTTCTGGCCCTTAACTGCACAATGAGCCCACCTAGGGAGTTTGCTCCAATCAGGTTCAGGTTGCTCCCCAGACCAATTAAATCCAAATTCTGGTGAATGGGTCCCAGGCATCACCAATCTCTAACACTCTGCAGGTGATTCTAGTGCACAGACAAGTTTGCAAACTACTACTCTAGGACAAGAATTCTCACAGCCAGGAGTGAACAGAATCACACAAGGGGAGGCAGCTTCCCAGGCCCCTATCCCTGGTGATTCCGATTCATTCTGGCCACATCCCACCTGGGAAGACGCACTCGTAGCAGGCATCCTAGGCAGTTCTGATGCAGACCCCTCTTTGGGAAGCCCTGTGGTAGGCATGGAGCAGAGGAACCCCAGAGGAGTCCTCTCCCCTGCTCCCCCTTTTCCTTCCATGTTATTCTAGGTGATCCCCACGGCTCTCCTGCCAGGCCTTCATTTGCCAGACACACATTTTCTCCATCTTGCCCATCTCTAGCAAACCCGGATCTTTCAGCCCGAGCCTCTAATCCCATCAGGTTCAATAACTGTAGCAGAGCACACTCATCGACATGGTTGTAGTTAATATTTAAAGACCATAGCATCACTTAGGTCAGCCTCAAGGTGAGAGCTGCTGCTGGCTCCTGTGTGCTCTTGCTGGTTGGCAAACTGGCCACTGGTGCCAGAGAGGACTCTGCGGGAGCACAGCTCCAAGGCAGGCTGGCCAGCAGAGACCCAGCCTGCTGGGCCCCACACCCCTCCACCCCTTCCTACCTGAAGCGTGCGCAGCAGGACCTGCAGCCCACTGGCTTCTTGTTCGGCCATCCCTTCCTTGGGTCTCGGGGAACCGGCTGCCTGCGGCCAGATCGGGACTGGAGAGGCAGCGGCTGCCAAGCTGACCTCGCTGCCCACCTCGCGGGAGCCTGCTGCACGGAGGCCTCAGCTGCACATGCTGCTGAGTGTGAAGTCACCGCGCTGCAACCCTAGCCCTCGGCTCAGGCGCAAATGCCCCCCGACTCCCACTGTGGGGATTAGGTGAGCCCCGGCCCGGGGAGGGCTGAGCATTTGGGCATGGGGGTGGAGAGGGCACCAGCGTGAGTCACTCACCCACCTCCAGGCCCACGCAGGAGCCACCCTGGATGGCTGACAGGCATTCCCAGCTGACCTGGTCAGACTCCCTGCAGAGGCTCTCTCGGCCCTCCCCGCTTGTCCCCTCCCGTTATTTTGGTCTGTTGCTGGCTCCCGGGTAACAGGAGACCCAAGGCTGCTTGCACAACCATGCAGGCAGGGCACAGAAGCCCAGGGCCCCCTGAGGTCCCAGGCTCAGGGACGGGAGCTCTGGCCGAGAAGGAAATAACTGCTGCGGGCAACTACAAGCAGGGTCCCTTATGTAACCTGTTATGTCCCACCGCACCCCGATGGAGGACAGTCTGTTAGTACCCCATCTTTGTTTTCAAATGAGAAAACCGAGGCGCGGAGGTGTTAAGCCCTAAGAAAACAGCTCTCAAAGAGACAAGCTGGCCCTGAGGCACAGGCACTAACCATAAAGCCATCCTGCCTCCTCCTGTTGCAAACACATTGATACAGGTAACGGAGCTCCACGCACCTGCCCTGCCTGAAAGTCCTCAGGACCAATGTGGGATCCGTGATCTCTTTCTGTGTCCTCCGCTTGAGTGTGTGAGAAGGGTTTTAGTGGCTAATTGGTCACCCAATCCTTCTCCCCATGTCAACACCTAACAGTCCGTTAGGTGCCAGCTTTTCAGAATGTGGTTGGGTGCCTCACCGGGAAGCCTGTTAGACCCCACCACAGAGCTCTGGAATCAGAGTCTACGTTTTCCCAAGATCCTCAGAAGAATCAAAGCCGGTTAACAAACTTACTATCGCGGCACCGGGGCGGCTCAAACACCCGACTCAATTTCAGCTCAGGTCATAATCTCACATTTTGTGGGTTCAAGCCCTGCATCAGGCTCTGTGCTGACAGTGCAGGGCCTGCTTGGGATTCTCTCTCTCTCCCTCTCTCTCTGCCCCTCCCCCACTCATTCATGCTCTCTCTCTCAAAATAAATAAACTTAAAAAAAAATTACTAGCAGATTAAAGTTTGGGAAGCCCCTGGGTCTTGTTTTTTTGTTTTTTGTTTTTAATGTATATATTTTTAGGGTGCCTGGGTGGCTCAGTCAGTTAAGCGTCCAACTTCGGCTGAGGTCATGATCTCACGGTTCGTGGGTTCGAGCCCCAGATCGGGCTCTGTGCTGACAGCTCAGAGCCTGGAGCCTGTTTTGGACTCTGTGTCTTCCTCTCCCTCTGCTCCTCCCCCACCCATGCTCTGTCTCTCTCTCTCTCTCAAAAATAAACATTAATATATATATGTGTATATATATATATATATATATATATACACATATAATATATTTTTATTGTTGAGAGAGTGTGAGTGGGGGAGGGGCAGAGAGAGACAGAAACAGACAATCCCAAGTAGGCTCTGTGCTGACAGAAGAGCGGCCGACGCAGGGTGTGAACTCATGAGCTATGAGGTCGTGACCTGAGCTAAAGTTGGACACTTGGGGCACCTGGGTGGCTCAGTCGGTTGGGTGACCCACTTCGACTCAGGTCATGATTTCACAGCTCATGAGTTCGAGCCCCACGTTGGGCTCTGTTCTGACAGCTCAGAGCCTGGAGCCTGCTTTGGCTTCTGTGTCTCCCTCTCTGTCTGTCCCTCCCCTACTCACACACTGTCGCTGTCTCTCTCAAAAATAAAAAATATTAAAAAAAAATTTTTTTAATTTACACTCAGATACTCAACCGAATGAGCCACCCAGGCACCCCCAGGAAGCCCCTATTTTGACCATATTGATTACATTGCCAGGACAGCCTGTGTGTTTGATGTCTGACAGTTTTCACCCCAATAACTGGGGGCCAGCAGACACACAGCACAACTTCAGGGTGTGAAATTAGAGAGTGAGCTCACTGAGGTTCATGACCGACTGAGAGCACAGCTAGACAGAAAGATCTCGGCTCACAGCCAACTCCCCCATGCAGAGATTGGGGAGCTTTCGTGAGCGTCAAAGCATCCAGCCAGCAGCTGTGCAAGCACAGTTGTGACAGAGGGAAGAGAGTGCATTTCATGATCTTTGTTGGCCTAAATGTCCTAAAGTCCTGAGTCAGGAGTCAGCACCTCAGACATTCTCTCCTCAAAGCCAGGCCTGGCCAAGCCCTCAAATTCAAGGACAAATGCATGTGGTTCCTGCCTTCTGGAAACTTCTACTTATAATGGCTTTAAATGTGAGAACTTCCACCGAACTGATTGTGACATCTCATGTTTACTCAGTGGGGGTGGGGGTTGAGCCTCTCTTGTCTCCTCACACTTTCTACCTCCTTCAATGGCAGGAGGGAACAAATGAAGACCCCTAAGGATTTCCACCTTCTGTAAATGGTGGAGCTTTTCAGGGACCATGATCTATGATCTTCTAAGGTCTAAGGGCACAGGGAGAAGTGAACAGTCCCCATGTGATTATCTTAACGGCAGATTCTTCCATTCCTCAAATGCAGTATAAAGAAAAGGGAAGGGTGGGGGGAATAAAACCTCTGCATATATACCTAAAGAGCAGTTTAAAGAAAAACCACCTTCATAGTGGAGAATTCATAAATAGTACCTCTGATGACATAACTAAAGGAATTATGGTCATACTCCCTTATGTTAGCATTCAGGTAAAATTGTCCCCATTTGAGAGGCACCTGGGTGGCTCAGTCGCTCAGTCCAACTTCAGCTCAGGTCATGATCTTGTGGTTTGTGACTCTGATCCCCGCATCAGGCTCTGTGCTGACAACTTGGAGCCTGGATCCAGCTTCAGATTCTGTGTCTCTCCCCTCACCCACCTCTGCCCCCTCCCCCACTAGCGTGCTCTCTCACGTCCAGGCACTCTCTCTCTCTCTCTCTCTCTAAAACATAAAGAAACATTACAAAAAAAAAAAAAAATGTCCCCATTTGACAAGGTGTCTTAGTTCAACTCACTGGAATTGTGTAGCACCAAGTGAGGTAAAAACCCTCTACAGAAAGGGATCACCCTCTTCTACTCAATGACACCTTTCCCAAGCTACACCATGAACCTTGTTTCCAATAGGATCCCTAGGAAGTAAGGCAAGTAGTATACCCCCTTTTTCTCTGGAGACATACCTGTGTCACATGGCCAGCTTTGTTCCACTACTGCACCACCCCCACAAAGCTTCACCCTCTAGAGAACCATCACCCACTTGCCCATGTGGAGACACATGGATGCCAGACTAGGAATAAAGTTCTGGTTTGTGTCCTCTGATTTTCTAACAAAGTTAGGGCTCACTTCTAGCTTGATTTCAGCATTCTGTTACTCCTTCAACATACTCCTCCTGTTGATCCCCCAACACTCACACCTCAACATTGCCCTGTGGGGACCCCAGCAACCATGATCCCACTATCCTCATGTCAGCAGAAACTTTCCTACTCTCATATTGGATGGGAAAGCCCCAGCAGTGCCTGCATCCATACCTCCCTTTTCTGGATTCCATCTTAATGAGAGTCCAGTTCTGTTTGTGGACTGATTAATTTACTCTGAATATGAATGGGTGATAGTAGCTTACTGTGCGCTTTCCCATTAGTATTTGAATTTTAGCAGGGACTTTTCTAAAAGGCAGGAGCTGAGGCCCAAGCTTGGATAATACAGTATCTCGCCCAAAGTTGATTGAAATGAGTGCCCATTAAACCACATGGGGCAGCCAACAGGGGAAGGCCAGGCCCTGGGGCAGGCCAGGGAGGAGGCTGCTTCATGTAGAAGACAAAGGCCTTCCTACTTGTTTCTCTCTGTACCTTCAAAGGAGACGTATAGGGAAACCACAGGCAGATCCAAGCAGAAGCCTGGCTAGAACTCAGTCCTTTGGCTTTAAAGAAAAACACATTTAATATGGCCAAGAGATTCCTGTTGCAATTCAGGGGTCCCCAAGACCACCCTCGTGTTTGATGATTCCCTAGAAGGACTTACAGAACTCAGAAAAGCCATTATACTTGATTACTGTTTCTTATCACAAAAGGGTGCAGATGAAAATCAGCAAAGGGAAGAGGCACATAGGGCAGGGCTCAGGAGAGCTGAACCCAGGCATGAGCTTCCAATTTCCTTCCCCAGAGGCATCATGCAGATGCTGCTTACTTGTCCTAACAACCACGTGACAACATGCCCAGAGTACTGTCAACCAGGGAAGTTCACCCGAGCCTTGCTGTCCAGGGTTTTTACTGGGAGTTGGTCATATAGACATGGCTGATCTTAGCTCCTCCAGAGGTCAAGCTAATAGTACATGGCCTGACGTCTCATCTAAATCATGTTCTTTGTATAGACTATTTAGCATGGCCCAACTCCTCCAGGTAAACAAAACACTCTTATCAAGCCAGAACATTCCAAGGATTTAGAGATACTTTTCAGGAGCTGGGCAAGAGCCAGACCTTTCTTAGGGCAAGGCTAACTCTTTACTGCACACCTTCCCTCTCGTCCCATAATCCCAGGCCCAAGACTCTCATAGTATCTTATGTGCAGGCCTATACAATTAGGATGACTCCATAGCTACTACAATGCCAGTACTCAAAGAGTGGCAATAAATAAATTGACACTAATGTCTAACATCATCCAGAGAATTCAGTCCCCTGGCTCTTCCCTGTTCAACATGTTTATCAATGACTAGAATGAAAATAAAGTCTGCATGCTTATCAAATTTCCTGATTACACTAAGTTGAGAAAGATAGAAATATGTCATACGACATATCTGGGATCCAAAAAGATTTCAGCAGGCTTGCGTGATGGAGCAAATCCTACAGAACAAAATATAATACAGCCAAGGAGCCAGAAGCTCCTTACCCTGGCTCCCCAACACAAACTGTGCAAAAATAAGGTGGGGAGACTTGGCTAAACAGTGTTGAATAGGGAAAAGGCTTGGGGGTTTAGACAGAGGTGATACCAATATGAGTTTTCAGCATGGCCCATATCCTAAAGTGTCTCTTCAATCTAATGTCATTGCCCTAAAGTGGGGATTGTATCTGTAGCCAGGGTGGCAGGGAGGCTGAACTGAGGCCCACCTGTGCAGGTCTCAGCATGATGCCTTGTACAAAGAAGTATCCATCAGTGAGAGCTGGGTATTATTTTTACAGACATCACTAATAGTAGTGTCAGAGTCACAACAGAAGAGATCCCATCCATGCTCCATGCCTCTAGAGGAGTGTGACAGCTGTCCCCAAGGCTGGAAAGGAAGTGGAGGAGGAATGGGTTTTCAAGGTGAGAACCAGAAGCTTCGAGGAACCCGATTTGGGGCAGGCACAGTACTGTCCTGAGCTTTCATAGCTGCCACACAGTGCTATTTTTCAACATTGGGGATGCCCAGCAGAAACTGAAAGAACATTTGGTCTAAAGGTTCCAGAGGGGAATTCCAGAACCAGGGTGTCTTGGACAGACTGTATATTCAGTAACTTGCTGACATGAAGAAAGATGGCTCCAGGTCATAGGCTCTTTGGAATGTGTCCCACTCTCCTTGGTGGCACATGGGATGATTTTGGTGGGACCCAGACAAATAGTTTAAATTTCAATAGATACATACCTATTAGCTATGTGACTTTGAGAAAGTTACCTAAACTCTCTGTGCCTCAGGTTTCTCATGTTAAATGGCGGGTGAGAATGCCCCCTTATTGGGCTGCTGGGAGAATCGACTGGAGAATCACCGTGTTCTCAGCCCCGTGTGTCACCCAGTAAGCACTCAATATATGCAGTTGTTATTGGTGTTATCATGATTGGTATTACCATTGTTACAGATTAAGTAATACCTACTTCAAATCATCGGCGGGGGGATTAAATGAGCAATTATATGTGGGAGTGACTGGTGTAAGGTGAGGAAAGGGTGGGAATGACTGAGCAGTGATGCCCTAGACTGCTGCTAAATTAAAGGGTGCAGGGTAGAGGAAGTGATGTGCCATCCATATTTGTGTCCAGTGAGGAAACCCTCATCAAGTTGTGAGTTCTCATCAATCCCAAGTGTCTCTGAGATGAACTCCCCTAACCACAGGCACCTGCTCTACTGCAGCCATGGCTGCCTGAGCTGAGATACCAGACAAACAAAGGGCAGTGGGGCAGGGGCCCCATGGACAGGGGCCCAAGGTGAGCCCAACCAGCATGCTCAACACTGGGTGTTTTCCCCCTTTCAACAAGGGCTGACTTGATTCTTCAAGGTGAAGAGTCTGAGGCAGCAGAGCCGTCTCGGCCACCACCAGACCTGGTGATAAGAGCAACACAGGACACAACAGAGTGAGGCAGAGAGAGCATCTTTAGGCAACACCAAAATCGAGACTGTCCTTGGGTCCAAGATGGTGGCATAGGAAGATCCTGAACTCACCTGCTCCTAATCTATGCTACACATAGAACAATTCCCTCTGAAAAAACTAGAAACTAGCCCAACTATTCCTCCACAACAAAGGATAAAAGGACCACATCGAGATGGGTTGGAGTAGAGACATGGTCTTACCCAACACCGACCCCTCATGTGCTGACCCACATAGGGAGGGATCTCACAAGTCTGGACTTTCTCCTGGGAGAGCAGAGGGGTTGTGCTCCACATCAGGCGCCCCAACCTCTGAGACCTGCACTGGAGAGACAAGCCCCCACAACGTCTGGCTTACAAAATGGACAGGACCGATGTCCAAAGGACCCAAAGGGCTGTAGGGAACTCACATGTGGTCTCACCCACCCTGGGAACCCAGTGCAAAAGCAGCAGTTTGAAAAGCACCTAGAACAGATGTGAAGGAGATTTGTTTGCTAATATTAAAGCATCTGCCAGAGGGGGCAGGGGACGGTCTCCAGAGACAGAAATACTGGCAAGAACCCTTTTTGCATTCTATCTTTCCCCTGCTGGCACAGGCAGGCATGTGCCGTTCAAACACATGCACCTGCTGCCTTACTGGAGCCACAGGGTATGCTCAGTCCTGGCATCCTCCCCGCTGCCTTGCTGGAACTGGTGGGCACGTGCAGACATCACACTTTCTCGCGGCATCACTGAGGCCAGTGGGTTTGCACAGCCAAGGCATTCTGGGGTTGGTGGGCATGCCCCGCCCCCATGCTCCCCATTTGCATCGCTAAAGCCGGAAGGGGCTTCTGGTCCACACAGGAAATGTCTCTTGATTTCCTGGCCCTGCCCTGGTGGCCAGAGAGGCTGGCATTCCTGGTCTCCATGGACTGTAACAATAGGAAAGACAATTCTTGGCAGGCTATCGCCCCCAGAGCACTCCGCAGACAGTAGACCAAAACACATCCTCAGTCTTCCTGTGACGAGGCCTAGTTACTTGTCCTGGAGCTCCAGTCTGAGGGACCCGAGTCAGGTGTGCTATATAGCTAGAAGCTACAGACAAGCTCTCAGGAAACACAGGCAGGGAGACAACCCCCTTTCACTCTCCTTGGCCTCACAACAACTTGCTGTACCCCCCAGAAAAAAGCTTAGACACCAGTCTGGAGCCCTGATTTTTGCCATGGTTACTCAGGGGATGCCTTCAGATGTTCTGGTCTGGAAGCCAGCAGGGTTTACAACTGCAGCCCCATAAGATTGTGTATATTTATATACTTTTTTAAAAAAATGTTTATTTATTTTTGAAAGAGAGAGACAGACTGCGAGCAGAGGAGGGGCAGACAGAGAGGGAGACAAAGAAGCTGAAGCAGGCTCCAGGCTCTGAGCTGTAGGCACAGAGCCCGACACGGGGCTCGGACCCATGAACCGTGAGCTCATGACCTGAATTGAAGTCGGACACTTAACCAACTGAGTCACCCAAACACCCCTATATTTATATACTTTTAAAGCTGCTGCCTTAGAGTCTGGGTTCTAATCTGCCTAAAGCTAGATGCTAATTGAGATTCCTTCCTCTGGAGCCAATAGGTCTCGGCACAAGAAACTACTGAGAATAAATCGAGCTGCTTAGACAGTCACGAAGGTTCAAGAGACAACCAAGCACTAAGGCAGGGTTGAACAATGAGGCTGGCCACCTATACAAGGCTACTCCTCCAAGACTGAGACAGGTAGCTGTTTTGCCTGATGCGTGGAAACAAACACAAAGAGCCAAGCAAAGTGAGGAAGCAGAGAAATATGTTTCAAACAAAAGAATAAGATAAAACCTCAGAAAAAGACTTCAGTAAAATGGAGATAAGTAATCTACCCGATAAAGCATCATGATGAAATAGAGAATCTGAATAGACTCATTATTAGTAAAGAGATTGAATCAGTAAAAACAAAAAACAAAAAACAAAAAAAACTGCGGCTAGTTTTTAGCTGGCCTCTACAGAAAAAGAAGAGGGGAAGAAGAGAGCTCAAATAAATAAAATCAGAAATGAAAGAAGTGGGGTACCTGGGTGGTTCAGTCAGTTAAGCATCCGACTTCAAGCTCAGGTCATGATCTCACAGTCTGTGGGTTCGAGCCCCGCATTGGGCTCTGTGCTGGCAGCTCAGAGCCTGGAGCCTGCTTCTGATTTTGCGTCTCCCTCTCTCTCTGCCCCTCCCCCACTCGTACTCCATTTCTTTCAAGAATAAACATTAAAAAATTGAAAAAAAGGAAATGAAAGGAGAGAAGTTACAACCTATACACAGCAATACAAAGGATCATAAAAGACTACAATGAACAATTATATGCTAACAAATTAAACAAGTTACAGTAAATGGATAAATTCCTAGAAACATGTAATATTCTAAGACTGAATCATAATGAAATAGAAAATCTGAATAGACTGATTACTAGTAAGGAGGTTGAATCAGTAATAAAAAAATAAAAAACCTCCCAACAAATAGAAGTCCAGAACCAGATAATCTCACTGGTGAATTCTACCAAACACACAAAGATTTAATACCTAGCCTTCTCAAACTCTTCCAAAACAACTATCCTTGCTGAATGTTACAGTGGACTCATTTCTGGTATAAATTTGGAATTTGGGCCTCAGTAATAATTCTATGCCTTCCCTTTACATTAGGAGAACATTCTTGACCACTGTTTCCCCAACTTAATTATCCTTCTTCAGTCATATCTGTCCACGATTGACATAGCTCATGACTCTGCCTTTTCTTATCTATAAATTCTTTTTTTTTAATGTTTATTCTTGAGAAACAGACAGAGAACGAGTGGGGGAGGGGCAGAGAGAGAGGGAGACACAGAGTCTGAAGCAGGCTCCAGGCCCTGAGCCATCAGCACAGAGCCTGACACGGGGCTGGAACTCACAGACCATGAGATCATGACCTGAGCCGAAGTCTGACGCTTAACCGACTGAGCCACTCAGGCACCCCTTTATCTATAAATTCTGATCTGTTAAGGCATCCAGGTGATAACTAGTCCTTTTGCACTTAGAATGTTCTTCCATTCCTCCTGGTTGATGTGAAGCAAAGTGAAGAGTGATGAGATGCAAAAGCCATACAACAGAGATAAGTCTTCCTAAAAATAGTGAAAAAGGGTTTCGGAAGCAGCTGATTTATCCTCCTCTTAATATTGTTTGCCCTGCCCTCGCCCCGACCACACACGACCACAACAACCCAAGTCCCCCACCCTTCTGCCATCTAGTGTGGAGTAATAAGGGTAATTAGGATGGGTGCACACAGGAGGGACACTGTGTCATGCTGTGCTTTAACAATACCTTCTTGTGAACCACACAAGCCTTGCTCTACAATATAATCTTGGCAGACAGGATTAAGGACAACTTTGCTTATTTCCATATGTGTCTGTTTTCTGTGAGGGGCGCCTGGATGGCTCAGTCGGTTGAGCGTCCGGCTTCAGCTCAGATCATGATCTCACAGCTTGTGAGTTCAAGCCCCGCGTCGGGCTCTGTGCTGACAGCTCAGAGCCTGGAGCCTGCTTCATATTCTGTGTCTATCTCTCTCTGCCTCTCCCCCCACTCATGCTCTGTCTCTCTCTCTCAAAAATAAATAAACATTAAAAAAAAATTTTTAAAGAAAAGAATAATAAGCATTTTTAAAACCTTTCATGGTTTTTTCAGACTTTTCTTAAGTTAATCCAGAGCCCCAAAGGGTTGTACCTCACCACAAAAGGGACCAAACACATACTTGTATTGGATCGGTAGCAAATATGCATTAGTTCAACTGAATTATTAAAAAAAATTTTTTTAATGTTTATTTATTTTTGAGAGAGAGAGACACAGAGTGAGAGTGGGGAAGGGGCAAAGAGAGAGAGGGAGACACAGAATCCAAAGCAGGCTCCAGGCTCTGAGCTGTCCGCACAGAGCCTTACATGGGGCTTGAACTCTGAACTGTGAGATCATGACCTGAGCCAAATTCTGATACTCAAATGACTAGGCCACCCAGGCACCCCTACTGAATTATTTTTATCAGAAAATGTTGGAAGGGCAATTGACTCTGTAATAGTGTTTCTCTCTTTCTCTCTCTCTCGCTCTCTCTCTCTCTCTATATATATATAGATAGATATATAGATAGATAGATAGATAATTTACAATATATATCTATATATGTATACAATATATACACTATATATACATCTATATATCTATATCTCTAGATATAGATATAGATATAGATATAGATATAGATATAGATATAGATATAGATATAGATGATATAGATATATTTACAATGTCCTTCATCCCACTTACTTTGGATTAAATTGTTTGTATTTGGGGCACCAGGTAGCTCAGTTGGTTAAGCATCTGACTCTTGATTTTGGCTCAGGTCATGACCTCACAGTTCATGAGATTGAACTTAAGCTGGACTCTGCCCTGACAGCACAGAGCCTGCTTGGGACTCTCTCTCTTCCAATCTCTCCCTCTCTCTCTCTCTCTCTCTGCCTCTCCTCTGCTCACACTCACTCTCTCTCTTTTTCTCAAAATAAATAAATAAACATTTTTTAAAAATAAAAAATAAATTGATTCTTTTTAACTTTTTTTAATGTTTATTAAAAATATTTAAAAATATTGGAAGTATTTTGGAACTATTTCCATGCACGAGTGGGAAAGGGGCAGAGAGAGAGGGAGAGAGAGGATTCTAAGCAGACTCTGCACTGTCAGTGGGGAGCCAACACAGGGCTCAATCCCACAAACCCCAAGATCATGACCTGAGCCAAAATCAAGAGTGGAACGCTTAACCAACTAAGCCACCCAGGCACCCCATATTTTTTTTAACTTCTTAAGGTAGAAATTCAGATCACTGATTTTAAATCTTTCTTTTCTAGCGTAAGCATATAAAATTATAAATCTCCTTCTATGTACTTTTATAGGTGCATCCCACAAATATTCACTTCAAAATATTTTCTAATATTTGACATATGGGTTATTTAGACATGTGTTTTGAATATACAAATATTGGGACATTACTGAATTCCTACTATTATAAATTTAATTTGTAATGTAATTCCATCATAGATGGAAAACATATTCTAAAAGATTGTGAGATTACTGACACTTCATTTTTGACCCAACATATAGTCCATCTTGAAGAAAATTATATGACTATATAAAAAGAATGTACTCTGCCATAGTTGGATGTAGCATACAATAAATGTCAGGGGAAGCTGGTTGACAGTTTTGTTTGGATCTTCTACATCCTATAATTATAGTCTTGTCTATCTCTCCTAGTTTTGTCAGGTTTAGCTTCATATATTTAAATTTTTTAATGTTTATTTTTTGAGAGACAGACCAAGCATGCATGGGGGAGGAGCAGAGAGAGAGGGAGCTACAGATTCTGAAGCAGGCTCCAGGCTCTGAGCTGTCAGCACAGAGCCCAACACAGGGCTCGAACTCACGAACTGTAAGATCATGACCTGAGCCATAGTCGGACACTTAACGTACTGAGCTACCCAGCCGCCCTGATGGCTTCATATATTTTAAAGTTCTATTATTAAGCAAATACACATTCGTGTTTGTTATGCTCTCTGGATGAGTTGACCCTTTTATCTTAATGAAATATCCCTCTTTAATTTTGGAAATACTCTTTGTCTTAAAGTCTGTCTTGTGTGATACTGATATCGTCACTCCAGATTTATTGTGTTATGGTTTATCTTTTTCATCCTTTACTTTCAAACTATCTGTATTTTACATTGAAGTCATTTCTTGTGCAGAGAATATGGGGGGGGGGGGTGTCTTACTTTTTTATCCAGTCTCACAATCTCTGCCTTTTAATTGGAGTGTTCAGTGTATTTACATTTAATGTAATTATTATCATTGGTTTCAGGCCTATCATTTTGCCATTAGTTTTCTATTTGTCTCATTTGTTTTCATTTTTTAAAAATGCTTATTTATTTACTTTTGAGAGAGAGAGAGAGAAAGAGAGAAAACAAGTGGGAAAGGGACAGAGAGATTGGGAGACAAAGAATCTGAAGCAGGCTCCAGGTTCCAAGCTGTCAGCTCAGAGCCTGATGTGGGGCTCAAACCCATGAACCATGAGATCATGACCTGAGCCATGTCAGACACTTAACAAACTGAGCCACCCAGGTGCCCCCAGTCTCATTGATTTTTAGTTCCTCTCTTCCTCCCTTTCTGCCTTCTTTTGTGTTAATCACACTTTTTTTATTCTTCCATTTTAAATCTGCTATTGTCTTTCCAGCTCTACCTCTATGCATTATATTTTATTTTTATTTAATTTTTTTTAATTTATTTGTTGAGACAGAGACAGTGTGAGCAGGGGAGGGACAGAGAGAGAGGGAGAGAGAGAATCCCAAGCAGACTCCACACTGTCAGCATGGAGCCCAATGCCACACTCAAACTCACAAACTGTGAGATCATGACCTGAGCTAAAATCAAGAGTCAGATGCTTAACTGACTGAGCTACCCAGCTGTCCCCTCCATACATTATACTTTAGTACTTGCTCCGAGGATTACATTATGTATCCTTGACTTATCACAGTGTAGTTGGAATTTACATAGCACCACTTCGTGTAAAATACAGTAACCATTCAAACAGAATAGCTCCATTTGCCCTCCTCTGCCTATTTTTTGATATTATTATACTGTATAGTACATCAGTGTTTGTTGTAAATCCCACACAATGTTAAGTTTGCTTAATATAGTCCTATATCTTTTAAAGGAATTATGAGAAGAAAAAATATATAGTCTTTTGTATTTACCCCTTACCATTCCCAGTGCTTGTCCTTTCTTCCTATAGATAGGATATTCTATCACAAATCACTTTCCTTCAGCTTGAAAAAAAAAAATATTCAACATTTTTAAAGTTGTGACCTAGTGGCAGCAAATTTTCTCAATTTGTATTTATTGGAAAATTATTCATTTTGCCTTTGTTTTTGAAGGATATAGAATTCTAGGATTCTGGGTTGACAATTTTTTTTAAATGTTTTTATTTATTTTTGAGAGAGAGTGCGAGTGGGGGAGGGGCAGAGAGAGAGGGAGACAGAATCTGAAGCAGGCTCCAGGCTCTGAGCTGTCAGCACAGAGCCTGACGCGGACTCACGGACTGTGAGATCATGACCTGAGCTGAAGTCAGATGCTTAACTGAGTCACCCAGGCGCCCTGACAATTTTTTTTTTAAGATGTTTTTCTACTGTCTTCTTGCCTCCACTCTTTTTACAGAGGAGTAATCATCTGTATAAATGTTCCCAGTATAGATTGTGTCACTTTTCTTTTGCTACTTTCAACGTTGTTTTCTGTTTCTTTGACTTTCAGCAGATTTACTATGTAATATCTAAATACGGCTTATTCTGTATGTATCTTACTTGAGTTGAGTGAATTCCTTGGATTTGTAAGTTTGTGTTTTCCACCAAATTTTGGACATTTTTAGCATTTCCAACATTTTCAAATATTGTTTCTTCCCCATTCTTTCTACTCTCCTTCTTGGACTACAACTAACTTGATGTCAGATCACTTCATATGGCAACACTGGTTCCTGAGGCTCTGTTGTGTTTTTTTCAAGGCTTTTTTTTTTTTTCCGTTCTTCAGAATGGACTGTTCTTATTAATATTCCAAGTTCACTTACCTCTCATTATTTTTTTAACTTTGAGTAATTTCATGTTCAATATTTAATTATTAGATTCTTTTTTGTACTTTATATGTCTCTGCTAATATTACCCATCTGTTTATTCATTATGACCATATTTTTCTTTAAGTTCTCAAGCACACTTAAGATAGATGTTTTAAAGTTCTACTCCATTCATTCCAATATCTCAGAGTTATATTCCATTGTTTTTTCTCTTGACTATGAAATACATTTTTTTCTTTTTCTAAACATGTCTAGTAATTTTTTACTGATTGCAAGGCATTGTGATGGAGATATTATGGAGTTTCTGGTATTAGAAGGACACTTGAGTAACATGTACTCCATTTTTTTACATTTGCTAATTATGAAAACAGGGAGAAAGGATTTGCCCAATGCACACAGATAGCTGTATCCAACTGAAACTATAACCAATTCTCTTGAACTAAGGCTCAGTGTCTTCCTAATTTTCCAACGTGAAAACTTAATTCCTTTTTTTAAATACTTTTTCTAAACTGATTCTGTGGGAATAACATCTCTTCTTAAGCCCTTTCTTGACTTCTGTGTCTTAAGATCCCTCACCCTTTCTTCTAGATCTAGGGATTCCACTGCTGTTGCTGCTGATAATAAGATCTGATATCGGTGACACTGTCTGTGCTTACACTATCATGTGCCCACCACTCTGCACGAGTTATACTCACGTTATTTTACACTAAACTATGTCTTCTTTTGGCAGCTTACCCTAACACCACTCTGTCAGCTAGCAGAATTTAAAACCTCCTTTTCTATCTCTCCAAAGCACATGTATGTATAACATCGTACTGATAATAATATATGTTACCATAATTAGTTTATGTGGACACCCTTGCCATTAGTTTCAAACTCTTTCAAGAGTCAGGGGAACCCTCTATGTTTACAACACCCAAAACAATGCCAGGCATACAGTAGCTGGCAGAAAATATTGAGTTCCAGTAGCCTCTCATGAGAAAGGAAAGCTCATCTTTGGGCTAGCCACATGCCAGTATTCCCAGCCTTGTCAGTAAGTGGCAGCTCAAAGGTCACTGTATCCTTGGCCCCATGAGGCAGAGGGCCAGCTCTCTGCTCAGCATCTACTTGGGGCTTTGTTGCCATGGACACCTGATAAAGTTCTGCAGGAAGAGCCAAGATAATCTGCACCCTCCCGCCTAGGCTGGTCCCATCAGTGGCCAGACCTGGAGTGCTGACAGGTGTGGAATGTACATCAGGCCCTTGCAACTGGGCCAGCCCAGAGGCTCATGGCTCCTGGGCCCCAAAGCTGAAGTATCAGGTCACAAACAAGCTGGAACCAAGGGCTCCTAAGGTCAGGCTGCCCAGAGTGGGGCGGGGGAGAAATAGAGATATCAGCCATCAAGGCCACCAGTCCAGATGCTTCCTTCTGCTTCAATGAAGGCTAGGGAGACTGCAAGCCAGGACTACAGGAATCAAATGCCAAACTGGATAGGGGCATGGCTTTGCTGGGGAGGGGCTATGAGGACAAGGCCATGTTCCAGCTTGTGACATATTCATTCAGTCATTTGTATCACAAACATTTATTAATCATAGCTCTACACTGGGTAGAATGCATAATACCAAAGAGAGCTAAGAACAAAATCTCTGGAATCAGACAACTTAGATTCATATCTAGGACCTGCCAGTTCCAGTTACATTACTTTTAACAAGTTATAAATTCTCTGTACCTCAGTTTCCCCTTCACTAAAACAAGGATAATAACACAAAGGGTTATGGGTGCCTGGGTAGCTCAGTCGGTTGAGCATCCAGCTTCGGCTCAGGTCATGATCTCACAGTCTGTGGGTTTGAGCCCCACATCAGGCTCTGTGCTGATGGCTCAGAGCCTGGAGCCTGCTTAGAATTGTGTCTCCCTCTCTCTCTGCTCCTCCCCCACTCATGCTCTCTCTCTCCTTCAAAAATAAATAAAAACATTAAAAAAAATTTTTTTAAATAACACAAAAGGTTATTTTCACTTGAATGAGTAATGCATTTAAAATGTGTAGCCCAGTGTCTGATATATAATAAATGTTCAATAGTTGTTAGTAGCTATACTGTCAGCCCCTGGGATGGTATCACAGAGATCAAGGTGAAAAAAACACAGTTACTGCTTCAAAGAGCTCTTAGGGTAGAGGGAGAGATCAACCTGTGTATAACCTTTCCTGATGTGATCTGACCATGGCGGTTTCAGCATGGGAGACCTAAGAAGAAAGCTTCTCCTACCTGGAGAAGTTGGGTAAAGTTTCTCAAAGAATATGATCCTGGCACTGGACCTTGGTGGATGTCCAGGCAGAAGACAACAGAGGGACATTCTAGGCAGAAGAGTGAAAAGTAAACCTATATAAGAGAGTTTGGGGTATCTTATATGAAAGGGGGTAGATGTACAAGTGATAGAGCATTCGCAGTGAAACTGTTGAGTTGACTTGGGCCAAATCAAATAGTTTTATTTTCCATAATGTGGAATGGGAGCCCACTGAAAGTTTATAAGCAGAGAAGGGACATAGGTAAAGTTCATTCTCATGTTTAAATTCCTTCTCCATGGAAATGTGAGCTTTCTCTCACTCCACATGCAGTGAAGGTATGGCAAATTCATTTCCCTCTTCTCTTATTCACACTAGACTGTGAATGACTAACAAAGCATGATACAGTACTTCACCAAGAGAATTTACAGTTTACTAGGGTACAATTGTTATCTGAGATATCCTCCAAAGAATGAAGGAAGTCTTTTGAGATTCAAGGGACCTCTCCCTAATCCTTCTCTCATCTTCCCAGGTCAGGGTTTAATAAGTTCATCACAGCAGGAGGCTCTCTTTATGAGTTAAACAATTGATTAACAACTTATGATGGAACTATTTTGGAATACCTAGTACTTCGTGAACATATCAGAGACTTTGGATTTCCCTTCTGGGACTTAATGACCATTGCTTTAGGTATGCTATCTGTATATGCAATAGTTTAGACTGAAACACCATTACTCACAGCCTAACTGTCTGTAAGTAGGGAGCAAGATCCATGGAAATGACAAAGCCCCTTGTCCCCCTTCTTAATTTTTACCCTATCCCTCATCCAGTGGGACCTTTTCTTTTTTCTAACTGATCTTCTTTCCCATGGAAATAATTAATGGTCTGAAGTTTGCCATGAACTGGGGATAACTAAATTCAATCATAAGTAACCTCAGAGAAACACTTGAAATTTAAGACTTCTATCTTCTATCAACTTATAGGAACAAAAGACATCAGCTCATTTTGGAGAAGTATTAAATACCTGAAACAGGTGGGAAGGTTTGAAACGTAAAGGGGACCAACTCCTGTAAACCCTGGAATTACTCTGGATATCCTTCCAAGGTGACTTGAAAGATGACATTACTTAAGGCTTTTAGGACCGTTAATAGAGATCATAAGGAATGGCATGATGCACAATCTCTAAGATGTCCCCCACAACACAACCAGTAATTCCCGTCTTTGTGTAATCCCCTCCCCTTGAGTGTAGGTGGGACCTAGGACCTGCTTCTAACCAATAATAAATGGCAAAAGTGATGTCACTCTCTTGATTACATTACACTATAGGACTCCACTTTGCTAGCAGACTAGGCTCTCTTTGCCGGTGTGATATAGTGGCCAGGTTGGAAAAGCCCATGTGGCAAGGAACTGTAGACAGGCTCCATCAGACAGCCAGCTAGAAGCTGGAGCCCTCTGTCACTGCAGACTGACCGACTCCAGCCCCAGCACCCTTCACCATTATGTTGACCGCCTGAAGATAATTAAACTGAAGCCTTGTGGAGGAAGCCAAGGCCACAAACAGACCACCTAGCCCAGCTGGACTTGCGTCTGTCCTTCATGCTTCCCTTCCCTCTCTGGGGGAATCAGTGCCCCGGTCCCCCAGCAATCTGCTCCCTCTGCACAGAAATCCCAGGGAAATTGCTCTGCATGCTTGTACATCATTCACACAGAAAAATAAAGAAACAAGGAGAGAAAAACTGCAAAATCTGATCTGGCTGGTTGAAACCAATTCTCATTACAGTGATTTACTTGAATAGGAACTCAAATTTGCATACCATTAAGTGTTTAAGATTAACTTGTGCAAGTTTTTATTTGATTTCAGCCTTAAATTCTTCATGGAAGCTGAGCCTCCGTGGTTTTCTCTCCCAAGTAACAGAGCTTTGAAAGAAAAATTAAAAGATCTGCCACGTCCAATGGATTTCTTCAAATTCACTAACTTTGGGGAAGGGGGGGATCAGTTACACTTGGGATGCTCCCTCAACACTAAAATGGAAGCCAGTACAAAGATCAATACTGGCATAGACTCTTCTTTGAATAAGCAATAGAATTTTAAAGGTTAGCTCTGCCAAGCCCAGAACAAGACTACATAATACCCCTAGCCCTCTGCCAGGGCCAGCAGAACGGCCCCGTGGGAGTTTGTCACTTTCCGCAAGCAGAAAGAATGTGCACCTTAAGACGGAAAGAAAACCCGCCTCTGGGATTAGGGCCACACCTGTCCACTGGACATTGAATGTCAAAACCTCGGTGGGGTACGTCCCATCAGCAGGCCCTTATAAAACCTAATAACAGGACTTACATGAGGACCAAGAGTGGCACCGAATATCTCCTCACCCTGGAAAATGATTCGGAAAAACAGGTTTTATGAGCTGTGCTAGCACACTGTGTCTTGATGTGATTAATCCATCTCAGGAAAATGACTTTAAGAGCCAATTAAAGGCAACTTAGAGGAGCTATTTTGCATTGTCTCTTTATTCTCTTTCTGGCGACAATTGTACCTGTCAGGAAAGCTGTGAGAGATTATCAATTCGAAAATAAGAACGCTGCCCTGGGAGAGATCGGCTGTCTCCTCTCGGAGTACAAATCCCGACCACCGCCAAGATGGGGACCTTTAAGTCCGTGTGGCTTCTAGCTCCAGGTGATGCGTCCTCCTCACCCCTCCCAGTGACCTTCTACTCTGGAACATGGGAACATGAAAACTGCCACCCCGAAGTCAGATGAAGCAAACACATACCATCCTGGAGGAAAATCTCCTCTTATTACAAGGGGGAAAAAAAGGAGGAAGAGGAGGAGAATGAGAAATGCTTCTCATTTATAAATAAATTTATTTTCCTGGTTTAAAATGGGAAGCACTTCGAGGCAAAAGAGCAGAACGGGGTCTGCTTTAAGGCAATGACTTCACCACCCTTTCATCTACGTTGTATATCCAAGTAGGTGACAAAGCGTAGTTGTAACAGGAAAACCCCCAACCCATGAGCCCTCCCACTTAACCTGAAAATGGGGACTGCCCCAGGGTAAGTCACTGAGGAAGGAGTTAAACCGGAGAAAAGAAAAGCTCCCGGAACCCAGTCTGGAGGCAGGGCAGACCAGACTGCAGAGAAAGCCCAGGCTGCCACAGAGGAAAGTAAGCACTCTGCAGCTTGGACCAGACGGCCCCCTCTGGTTTCTTAGGTTACTACTACTTAGCAGTGAGCCAGTGGCTCAGATGTCACACGAAAGGGAAAGGGCTGGCTCAGCCCGCGGCTCAGGTTCTGTCACTTTGGCCTGGGTAGGGTTACAAGTTTGTGACAATGCCCACTGACCTATGATCAGGACACACACCCATTAGTTCACCTCTCCAAGAGCTCAAGGCGATGCAGGGTGGCCAGCACAGGACAGAGGAGAGGCAAAGCCGGGAAGTCTAGAAACTTGTTCTGCAAGCCCCTGAAAGTCTGGCGGAGAACGAGAGGCATTTTCCAAACCAGATATGGCTCCACTGACACGGTCCTTATCAGCATTCCAGGGACCCATGTAACCCCCCTGTGGGCTAGCTAGCCAGGCTGAGAAATTAATCTATGCCCATACAGCCCCATCATCTTCCCTGGGAAATATGCACAATCACGTGAGCCTTAAGAAAGTAACAGGCCTAGGGGCGCCTGGGTGGCTCAGTCGGTTGAGCTTCCAACTTCAGCTCAGGTCACAATCTCGCGGTCCGTGAGTTCGAGCCCCGCGTCGGGTTCTGGGCTGATGGCTCGGAGCCTGGAGCCTGCTTCCGATTCTGTGTCTCCCTCTCTCTCTGCCCCTCCCCCGTTCATGCTCTGTCTCTCTCTGTCCCAAAAATAAATAAACATAAAAAAAAAAAGTAACAGGCCTAATCATAGCCTGCCCTTGCCAGGCCCTCCTCTTTTGCAAAGACTCTGGCCTCAGTAAAGCATGTCTGTGCTCATTCTCTAGTCCCTTGCCCCAAACCACATCCCAAGTGCCCCCACGCCCACTTGACAAACCCCATCTCTTCTGCTTCTACAAAGTTCCATCCAGGAACCAGCCACAAGTCTGAGTCCTGCATAAAGCATTCCCAGAGGTCTCCCCGGAGGAAGGATCTCTTTGTTTCATTTCGCGGCTTCAGAAGTGTGTTTTGTCTCCATTATACACAGGCAGACCTTGTTTTACTGTGCTTTGCTTTATTGCACTTCAGATAGTATGTTGTTGGGTTTTGTCTGTTTTTTTGTTTTTTTGTTTGTTTGTTTACAAGTTGAAGGTTTGTGGCAACCCCACGTTGAGCAAGTCTGTCGGCACCGTTTCTCCGACAGCCTCTGTGTCACATTGTGGTTATTCTTGCAATATTTCAAACTTTTTCTTTATTATTATATTTGTTCTCATGATCTGTGACCAGTGATTACAACCCACTGAAAGCTCAGATGATGGTTAACATTTTTTTAGCAATGAAGTATTTTTTAATTAAGGTACATACATCGCTTTTTTAGACATCATGCTGTTGCACATTGAGTGCAGTACAATTATGGTTACACTATAACTTTTATATGCACTGAGACACCAAAAAAATTCCCTTGTCTTGCTTTATTGTGGTATAGAACTGAGCCCACAATGTCTTCGAGGTATGCCTGCAATGTAGCACACTCTCCCATACCAGACTATCACTTAGCACCCAGACCAGATCACACTCACCTGAACATCTCCAGTGCCTAACCCAGAAACTGGAAGAGAGATGCTCAGGAAATGTGTGAAGAAGAAAGGAAGAAACGGAGGGAGGCAGGGAGACTTCCTTTTCTGTGAAGTTTAGCTGGCTTCCGTAAGTTGCTACAGATAGAAGAAACCACCACTTACTAAATGCATATATGTATTTGGCATGATTCTAAACACTTTATTTCCCTCACTGTATTTTATACATGAAAAAAACTGACGTTCAGAGCAGTTAAGTAACATTCCCCAGGGCACACAGTGAATGAGGCTCAGAGCCATAATTCTGAGTCCAGCTCACCTGACTGTGGAGTGTGCACTCTTTTTCTCTTGTAATATTGTCTTCTTAGGTTCATAAAATATTAGGATCAAAATGGACCTTTGAGATTATCTAGGCTGAACTGTCGGAGGTCCGGAGAGGTTCAGTCATCAACCACAGGTCACCCAGCTGGTCCATGGTAGAGGCAAAACTCGTTTCTCCTAACTCCCATTCCGACGCTTTTGGCATCAACCCAGCCTCTCGGAAGAGCCTTAACTATGTGTGATATTATCCTATCAAATCAAGTCGGTAAGAAACAGAGCAAAATGCTCAGGAAATAAGGTCAGCACATTTTGTCTTCCCAGAGCAGCTGCAGGGGCATAAATGTACTCAGGAACCACATGAAGGAGGCAGCCAGTTCCATGGACTCCCAGATGCTTACAGAGCCCTGGAGGAGCAGGAGCCCTTGGGAGAGCTTCTATTCAGCCTGTCAAAACCTGATGTCCAGATGGAGGGGTTAAATGATGCCCATAACGGGACTTTCACTGCCTTCCTTGTGAAATTACTCATCCAATGGCTCTCACGTGCATGTCTTTGCACCTCAGTAGCTTTACTGCCCATAAGGACACTCTGAAACGTTAAGATGCTTGCTTAGTTAGTGACAATACTTCAGTGGCCAGGCAGGACCCACCATCACAGCCTCTAAGCCACTGGGCTTGACCAAGAGGGGCATACCTTGCTCGGCCCATACCTTTCTCCTGGATGGATTTTCCTTTTGTCTCCTCCTCATCTTTATCTTCACAACTCCTTCCTCTCCTGGGTACTCTCCCCTGCAGACAGGCCCTGCCTATCAACTCCTTCTACCCAGCAGCCTTCTCCAGCTCCCTTGCTTGCCTATGGTTCTCCTGAGAGACGGGTCTCCATCATGTGAGAAGAGCATGTGACCCAGGCTTAGGACCGGTATCCCAGGTGAGCTCTGCCAGCCCTTTGCTATTTTGTCTCCAGCCTCCAGCATGTGGCTTGGGTTCTCTGCACTTCTGTTTTCCCCTTGGGACAATGAGGATGAGAGTCAAGGTCTCCCTCAACTGTGACATTCTGTGATTTACTCCAGGCCACTCCAACGTGTCCACTTTCTGACCTCCAGCACTTTATAGCATTGCTGTGAAATTTAATCATTCGTTACACACAGTCACCTTATCCAATAATTGCTTTCCATACAGTCTCATCTTCCTAATAAATGCATGACTGCTTAAAGGGGAGGCATGAGGCTAATATTTCTGACTTCTTCTCTGTAGATTTCACATTGGGTGAAACATTGGGTGCTCAGAAGACAGCTGTAGATTAAGTACTTGCATTCAGGAAGGTCTTGCCTCAATGGTACCCCACCACCACCTTGCAGGACAGAAGAATGAAGCATGCAGAAGAGGAAAAACAAAGTTAGCCCTCCCAGAAGCTGACCAGAAAAGAAGCCAGGCTAGTCCCCACAAGGAAAGCACATACCCAGGTGTCTGGGGCTTGAGAGCTATGCCTGGCATGCAGACACATGGGACCCAGGGGCAGGCTAGCTGACACCCAGGAAGTGATGCAGGAGGGCAGAGAAGGTTAATGGAGCAGCAGGAAAGGGGAGTCAGAAGCAGAGCAACTGAAGGCAGCTCCAGGTCTGCGGAACAGAGCTCAAAACTGGTTCAATCATTAACTCTGGAAACATGGCCCACCTGCCAGGCCATCCCCATGCCAGGTGGCAAGTTCTGCCTGGAGGGGTCAGTGCCTGCTTCTACATGAGGGAAAGCCACACCATGAGGGGATCAAGGCTGTTGTATTCCTCTCTCCCAGCTACGCACTTCTCCATTCTACCAACTGCACTAATTCTAGCCTTCATAGAATATTAGTTTCCCAGTATACTGTCCCCTCTATATTCATTGGCCCCTTAGAGGGGGGGCCCTGGAGCCAGACTGTCTCAGTTCAATCCTGGTTCCCCACTTACTGGCCTGGTTCCCCACTTATGAGACAGCTGCTTCCATTCTCTGTGATTTGGTTTCCTCATCTGTAGAACTGTCATGTCACTAATTCCCACCTCCATAGGGGTGTAAGGATTAAGGGAGTTAATATAATTTGAAGTCCTTAGAATGGTTCCTTACAGGTAAATTATTGCTTTTCTTTTGTTCCGTTTTGGCAAAATATTCCCCCCAAGTAGTTGAGCACCCCTTCTGCGAGGCATCCGCATTAAGAACAAATTCAGTTTCCTGTCTGTCAAGCAATCATGTTCTACGATACACCTGAGTGATTTATCTTTAGTAGATGATTTAGGTAGGTATTTTCCTTTTACAACTTACTCGCCTTTTAGCATGAAACAGAGATATATTTTGGTTAAAATTATTTCATTCCATAAATGATTGTTGCTCATCGTTTGACATAGGCACTGTGCTGGGTTTATATGGAGTCCTTGAGCTTGGTGCATTTGCAGTCTTGTGGGGAGACAGGCAAACGTACCACAGAACGTTACCAGGTGTTCTAGGAAGCTACAAAGTGCTTTGGATGAACCCAAGGAGGAAGGAGGACTTTTTTAAAAAAAATTTTTCAATGTTTATTTATTTTTGAGAGACAGAGAGAGACAGAGCACAAGTAAGGGAGGGGCAGAAAGAGAAGGAGACACAGAATCCAAAGCAGGCTCTAGGCTCTGAGCTGTCAGCGCAGAGCCTGATGTGGGGCTCAAACTCACGAACCCTAAGATCATGACCTCAGCTGAAGTCGGACGTTTAACTGACTGAGCCACCCAGCCCAAAGCCCAAGAGGACTTTTTTATAAGATGAACATCATTCTGTTGCAAGAAACAAAAACCCACTTACTCTAAGGGGAATTTGCTACAAAAATACTGAAGTATCTTTTAAGCACCAAAGATGAGAAGAGCATTAAACTTCTTTATTCATTTGACAAATGTTTTCTCAGGGTCTACAGTGTGCCAGGCACTGGGGATACAGCAGTGAGCTGTAGGGGCAAAATGACTGCCCTCTTGGAGCTGATATTCTGCTGGGAACAGCCCAGGGTTGGCATGGCCCAGAGCAGTGAGTGAGAGGAGAGTCACAGGGGATGAGATCAGAGGCACAGAGGTCAGAGCACGGAGGGGCCTCCAAGGACTTGGGCTTTGACTCTGAGGGAAGTGAAACCCCACTGGAAAGGTTCAAGCAGGTTTCCTGTGAATTAGATGTTCATGGGAGAGAAAGGGAAGCGCCTAGGATGTTTAGACTCACACATCCCAGTGGCCCAACTCCCCTTGCATTTCCTCCACTTAGATGTCACATAGGTAGCACCCACTTACATGGACGAGGCAAGACTCCTGATTCTCACCCCAAAGCCTGATCTCTCCATAGTCTTTTCCATCTCAGGAAAGACTTTGTCCTTTCTTACACACACATTTCCTTCAAATCCACCAGCAAATCTGTCTTCTCCATCTCAAAAGATGCAGAATCTCTCTCTCTCTCCCTGTCTACTGCTTCCACTTTGTCCAAAACCACAGCCAGCTCCTGCCTGCAGGATGGCCATGGCCTTGCTGCTCCTGTCCTCCCCACCTATAGTTTATCCTCCACACAAAAGCCCAAGTGGTCCTTTTAACCGAAAATTGGATGGTGCTCTCTTTCAGTGGCTCCCCATCTTACTCTGAGTAAAAGCTGAAGCCCTTGAAGTAGCCCCCAAGGCTCCTGGGGCTCACCTGTCCTCAGTTACGTCATCTTCCCATCTGCCCATTCTGCACTACCCCCTAATGCCCCCTTGGCATTCTGTGAAAATACCACCAGTAGTCCCACCTTTGGGCTTTGACACTTGCTGTTCCAGCTGCCTCGAACATTGTCCCCTCCACCCCCAGATAGCCTCATCATTTGCTTCCTTATTTTATTCAGCTCTCTGCTCAAATATCATGCTGGATATTCCTTCCCTGGTCACCCTCTAAAAAGTTGCACCTGTTCCAAGACTCGTTATCACCCTTACTTAGCTCAAATCTTTTCCACAGCACTTATCAACACCTGACAAGTTCATTTATTGACTGCCTACCCCATTAGAATGTAAGGTCATCCATGAAGACAAAAATATATCACTTGCATTTGTTATATTACCAATGCCTTCAACAGGGCCTGACCCAGAGTAAACTCTCAGTATATGTTTGTTCGATGGATAGATGGATGAATGGGTGGACGGGTAGATGACTAGAATTGAAAATTTAAAAATCGTCAGGAACCAAAATAGTCACTCTCTTTGTCTGTACACCTACTCCTGCTCTCCAACTTTGTCTCCCTCAAAGGAGTAAATCTTAACCTCAATGTTCATTTTTGGTGCAGGTACCCATGCCTCTGTTGGGAACAAAATCATACTATGAGCAGATCCTATGGGTAAAGGGTGTGCTAGGGAGAAAATGAGAGGGCTCCCTGGCATAGAAGCAACACATAAAGGACTTAGAAAATAATTGAATATAAGCTTTAACAGAGAGAATGCTGAAGAAACGAGAGAATTCTAGAAAATACAGAGGGATAGGTCTGGAGAAAGAGAGCATTATGTAATTGTAACAC
The DNA here is from genome assembly GCF_028018385.1 of Neofelis nebulosa. NCBI lineage: Eukaryota > Metazoa > Chordata > Mammalia > Carnivora > Felidae > Neofelis > Neofelis nebulosa. The sequence continues at coordinate 9,697,568 of NC_080788.1, forward strand.
TAACCTGGGGGGGGGGGGAGGGTGCTACTTTGGATAAGGAAGGCTGGAACAGGTAGGTAGGTTGAGGCCAGATCACAAAGACTAGATGAAAAAGTCTGAACCTCATTCTGTAGACTTCAAGTTGCCATTGTGGTCAAAGGAGTGGATAATGGACAAAGTGTTAGGTCACTCTCCTCTAAATGAGTTGTCTACTCACAGACTTCTACAACTATACTACAAAGCTGTAAATACATATAATTTGGAGCCAGAGGGCTGAGCACCACTTCCCAGATTCACTCATGCCATCTCCTGGCTGTGCCAATGCGTCTGTCATTAGAGAGTATACAACAGGCCTCATCCTGGGGACAGAGCTTCTCCCCAAATCCAATTAAACACCATCTAACAAATGGGAATTAAGAATCCCTCATGTGCAGGAAAAGTAAACTCCTGGCTCCAGTCTCCAAGTTGTCTTGTTGGCATGATAAAGTATACACAGATGAAATAATTAATTACCTGTTCACAAGAGGACACAATCAGGAGGTGGATTGTGCAAGTCAGACCCTTCTAATTCAAACTTGGTCTTCAAACTTGGTTGCACATTTGAATCACCTGGATGAAGGCTGGGTCCCATGCACAGAAATTCTGATTGAGTTGTTGTGCATGAGATCCTGGCATGGGAATTTTTAAAACTTCAGTGCAAGAGTACAGACTTGAGAACCATTGCAGCAATAGGACACCTGAAAAGATAGGGGGTTCAATGGGCAGGAGGGATTGAGCAGGTGTTTGAAGAACAAGTACAGAGCAGGTCCTATTTGGTGAGAAACCCATGTGGGCAGACTCCTGTGGGCAGCCATGCATATTGCTTGACCAGGTATATTAAATGCTGGGATAAGACTGGAAAGGCTCTTGTCTTATGATCAAAACAAGATGTCTTATCCAGATCCCTGGACCAGATGGTTCAGTCCATTCTGGATTAGTCCATTCTGGACTTGCACCTAAGTCCCAGTTGCCCTAATTGACAATTTGGCAATTTGGGGACTATCAGTTTATTTGTTGTCATCCCAGCACAATATCTAAATTTTACTGAAACAATAGACTGGACCACCTACCACATAAGGATCTTCTGATTGTGTTCTACATAAGGATTCTTAACTGACGAAGGGTGTGAGGGCTGAAATCCTGCCTGGGATTCACTTATCAAGCCTTATGCATGGCAGGGTACTGTACTGCCCAGAAAAATGTGTCTTATGGGTTAGCCACTGCTAAGGGTAGAAGGTCTAATAATCACTTACTGAACTAACTGACATTCTGTTTCTCCCGCTAAACACTCAAACTGAGCCCACAGTCCCACTGAATCACAAAGATGTATGTGCTCACACTGTTATTTCCACCAAATGCCTCATGTTCACAGGACTTTGTTCACAAACCTGGTTTGCCAATTACTGCAACTGTGTCATTTTATTAAATAGTATCTGAACCAATGAAATATGGATGCAAAAGGCTTTTATTTCTATGGAAACTAAGTTGAATACTTAGGAAAATCACAACAAAGGCAATAAACCTTAAAAATGACTGTCCAGGGACACCTGGATGGCTCAGTCAATTGAGCATCCAACTCTTGGTTTCAGCTCAGGTCATGATCTCACAATTTGTGAGATCGAGCCCCATGTCAGGCTCTACATGATAGTGTGGAACCTGATTGGGATTCTCTCTCTCTCTCTCTGCCCCTCCCCCACTAGCAAGCACGCATGCAAGCTCGCTCGCTTTCTCGCTCTCAAAATAAATAAATAAACATTGGAAAAAAAAAAGAAAACCCTGCCATTTGCAACAACGTGGATGAATCTCAAAAACATTGTTAAGTGAAATAAGCCAGAGACATAAAGAAATATACTTTATAATCTTACTTGTATGTGCAATCTAAAATAGTGAAATGCATGGAAGCAGAGAACAAAATGATGGTTGCCAAGGTTAGGGGAGAGGGAGATTTTGGTTAAAGGGTATAAAATTTCAGTTATGCAAGATAAATAAGATATGGAGATCTACTATACAGCATAGTACCTATAGATACTAATACTGTATTGTATACCTAAAGTTTGCTAAAAAGGTGTCTTATATTAAGTGCTCTTACCACACACACACACACACACACACACACACAAATAATAATAATAATAATAATAATGGTGAGGGAAACTTAGGGAGGTGATGGTGTGTTTATGGCCTTGATCGTGGTGATGGTTCACAGGTGTAGTCTTATTCCTAAACTCACTGAGTTGTATACATTAAATACACTTAGCTTTTTACATGTCAATCAGACCTCAATAAAGTGCGTTATTTTATTGTCATCTAATTAGGTATGATAGAAACAATCATAAGTGATTGGAGCAAATTACAACATCTAGAAGAATTCTAAGCTCCTAATGTCTTGAAAGTGTTTTATGTTTTGATTTCACTTTAAAGAAATTAACCCTAGAGACTGTAGCTGATGCATTATGCATGAGGCTTGTGTATGGAAAACAATGTATATCTCCAATCAGAAGATCCACACTCACATAAAAGACCACACCAAAATGTTGGTAAAAGGATGTATATTTATGTGCTTCAAGTTCAAATAAAAGGGCCAAATTATGGGTTATTTTATTATCAGCCCTTTCAATTGGTCTTCCAAATGCTGCATCATTAAAGATGAGTCTTCTTAACTCTGGCAGCCTCCTGAGATTTTTCTCAAGGTCAGATGAGAATGACGAATAAGAAAGCATTTTGTAAACAAGAGAAGGCTACCCAAGTAGCCATATAAGAACTTGCTTGTTATCTTGTTACATTTTGTTTGGCTTTGTAATACTTAGTACTACGCTCCAGACATAGTAGGTGATCAATGAATTGTAATGAGGATGTGTTTCAGCACCACTGGTTTCTCCCAAGTACCCTTCTACACCAGCACCCGCCTTTTTGGTTGTCAAGATTCACCCCGTCCTCTGCTGAAGGCATTATTCATTAAAGGATTGCTAGCAGCTGCTACAAATGAGACAGGCTTAACACAGTAGAAGTTTATTTCTTGCTCAGTGTAATAATCCAGTGCAGTAGTTTCCAATTGACAGGTGTCTTTCCTTGATGTATGATTCAGAAACCCAAGTACTACCAACCCCTAGGGCTTCAGAGTCATCTGCAGCCAGTGTGCAGATGAGAAAAGACAAGAGAGCTTCCAAAAGGGAGGCATGCACACATCTTACCTGCCCCTCGCCGTTGGTTCTGACATGAATAGACCTGGCTGCAGTTCATTCTGCAAAATGCAGTCCCAAGCGAAATCTAAATAAAGTCTGGATTTGGGGTGTGGGGGCTGGAATTTTGTTAACAGTAATTGTGTGTGCTTTGTCTAAATGACAACCAATTCCCCAACACCAACCAGGTCCTGCAATTCAATTCAATTCTGACACTAACTACTCAGAGTTAGGACAGACCTCCCAGGTTAAAGACCCGGTCCTACAAGACCATCCCCACTTCAGATGTCAGCTGCAAATGAGGTGTCCAGCCCACCTACACTTCTATTGGCTAGCTACAAATTTGTGGTATCCACAACCCCCTCCTCGGGTTTGAAAATTCACTCGAATGACTCACAGAACTTAGGAAACACTTTACTTACAATTGCCAGGTGATTATGTAGGATACAACTCAGGAATAGCCAAATGGAAGAGATACACAGGATAGAACATCAATGCCGTCTTCGGGTGAGCCACTATCTCAGCACATTGATGTTTGCTTTTTTTTTTTTACCAAACCAGAAGCTCCCCTAATCTTGTTGTCCAAGAGCTTTTATCAAAATTGTATAACATATGCATGATTGACTAATTCATTTGTTATTGGCAATTGAACTCAATCTCTAGCCAGAGGTTGAGGGGGTGCTGAAAACACCAACCCTCTAATCTGTGGTTGGTTCATCTAGCAAGTAGCCCCCATCCTGAAGCTGTCAAGCCCCGATCATCACCACCAAGAACCACCTCATTAGCATTAACTCAGGTGTGGTCATAAGGGGGTTTGTGATGAACTACAAAAGGCATTCCTACCACACAAGAAATTCTAAGGGCTTTAGGGGCTCTGTGCCAAAAACTGGGAACAAAAGCCAAACATATATTCTTGTATTATATCATAGTAATGCACAAATATAGGTTTCTTAGATTTGATGAATGTATCACAGTAATGTAAAACACTAAGACAAAACTGAACGCATACAGAACAATGAAATTGGACCCCTATCTCACACCAACAATTAACTCGACCTGCATCAAAGACTTAAATTTAAGACCAGAGGCCATAAAACTCCTAGAAGAAAACATAGGGAAGAAGTTCATCAATATTTGTCTTGGCAACGATTTTTTAACATAATGCCAAAAGGACAGACAACAAAAACAAAAATCAGCAAGTGGGCGGACTACATCAAACTCCAAAGTTTCCGCACTACAAAAGAAACAGGTACCAAAATGAAACAGCAGCCTACAGAATGGGAGAAAAAGTTTGCAAACCATGTATCAGATACGGGGTTAATATCTAAAATATATAAAGAACTAACACAACTTAATAGCAACAACAAATTCTGATTTAAAAATAGAAAGAACTAATTAGCCATTTCCCAAAGAGGACATCAAAATGTCCAACAGACACATGAAAAGATGCTCTACATCACTCTTCAGCAGGGAAATGCAAATCAAATCCACAATGAGATCCATGTATGTGTTAGAATGGCTGTCATCAACAAGACAAGAGACAACAAGTGCTGGCAAGGATTGTGGTAAAAAGGGAACACTTTTACACTGCCGGTGGGAATGGAAATTAGCCCAACCACTATGGAAAACAGTGTGGAGGTTTCTAAAATTAAAAAATGGAATTACCATATGGTGAAGTCATTCCACTGCTTGGGTGTATACCCAAAGGAAATAAAAACAGGGTGTTGATCTGCACTCCCATGTTTATTGCTTCATTATTCACAATAGCCAAGGTATGGAAACAACCCAAATTCCCATCAATGGATGAATGGATACAAAAGTACACCAAAGAAAATGAAAACATTAATTCAAAAGATACATGCACCCTTATGTTTATTGCAGTATTATTTACAGTAGCCAAGATATGAAAGTAATCTAATGTCCACTGAGAGATGAGTAAATGAAGAAGATGTGGTATGTTTGAGTATATATGTATATATTATACACACACACACACACACACACACACACACATACACACACACACACACACGAATATTACACAGCCCTAAAAAGTAAGATTTTGCCATTTGTGACAACATGGATGGACCTAGGGGGTGTCATCCTAGGAGAAATAAGTCACACTGAGAACACAAATACCATATGATTTCATATGTGGAATCTAAAAAAAGAAAAAAGAACAAACAAAAAGCAGAATTACACCTACAAATACAGAGAACAAACTGATGGTTGCCAGAGGGAAGAGGAGTAAGGGTTGGGCAAAATCAGTGAAGGGAAGTGAGAGATAACAGGCTTCCAGGTATGGAATGAATTAAGTCATGGGAATAAAATGCACAGCATAGGAAATAGAGTCAATGGTATTGTAATAGTGTTGTATGGTGACAAATGGTAGCTACACTTGTCCCAAGCATAGCATAATGTATAGATATTGAATCGCTGTGTTGTACGCCTGAAACTAATGTAATATTGTGTGTCCGCTCTACTCAAATAAAAAAAATTTTAAGATGTGATACATATACACAATGGAACATTATTCACCCTTAAGGAAGGCAGATATCTTGCAATTTGTAGTAACATGAATGAACCCTGAGCACATGATGTTAAGTAAGTCAATCAGAAAAAGACAAGCACTATAATAGATCATTTATATGTGGAATCAAAAAATTCAAATTTGTAAAAACAACAACAACAACAACAACAGTAAAATTAGCAGTTACTAGGGGATGTGAGGATGGGTAGGACTGATGGTGTTTAAGGGGACAAACAAGCAGCAAATCAGCCAGAGAGATCTAATGCACAGCATAATGAATGTAGACAATAATATTGTACTATAATGATGTGATGTGATTCATATTGCTTCAATGAAATCATATTACAGTATATAAATATATCAAAGTAATACACTGTATACCTTAAATTTATAACACATAACCTGTCAAATTCATCAAATAAAAATATAAAATATTAAAAAAGATACTAACGTTAAAGGAAAGTGAGTGAGAGGTATATGGGAACTCTATTATCTTTGCAATGTTTCTGTAAATCTGAAATCATTCCAAAATAAAAAGTTATATATCCATACCTGCCCTAACTCTGTCCAAAGCCCATGTACCAAAGCAAGTGATACCTTCATTTTCCTGAATCTGGTGAATTCCAGGCATTCAAGAAGTCTACCTTGACCTTTACACTGTCTCTCTCTCTGAGTCACCACCACATAAAGTTTTGGATATTCTCCCCCTTCCCCTAGTCCTGATGGGCCTGGAGCTGAAGGATCTAAAGTAGGGATCAGCTAACTATGGCTTAAGGGCAAAATCTGGCCCACAGCCTGTGTTTATTAATAAAGTTTTATTGGAACACAGCCATGCTCATTCATTCACATATTTTCTGTGGCTGCTTTCATACTGTGATGGCAGAGCTGAGTAGTTGTAACAGAGACTATAAGGCCTGCCAAGCCTAAAATATTTGCTATCTGGTCTTTTAAAGAAAAAAATTGCAAACCTCTGCTCTAGCAAGCTGAACTCTCCCTCCCCAAACAGGCACTACTCTAGGGAGCTAAGCTCTATGGTTTCCTCTGGCTGCCCACGAGAGGGTGCTGTCTGAGGGAAATCTGTCTCTGTCTCAATCTCTCTCGTATAAATACACACACATTGCTATAGACTGAATGTTTGTGTCCTCCACAGAATTCATAGGAGACCTAACCTCCAACGTGATAATATTAGGAGGTGGGGTCTCTGGGAGGTGAATAGGTCAGGAGGGTAGAGCCCACATGACTGGAATCAATGCTCTTATAAAGGAGACCGTCCAGAGAGCTGCCAGCTCCCCTCACCCCTTGCACCCATGTGGAGACACAGCGAGAAGACATCCATCTATGAACCTGGAAGGGCCTTCTGCAGACACCCAATCAGCTGGTGCCTCAGTCTTGAGCTTCCCAGCCTCCAGAGCTGGGAGAAATAAATTTCTGTTGTTTATAAGCCATCTGGTCTCTGATATTCTGTGACAGGGGCCCCAAGGGACCGTGACACACATATGCACTGCACTCCATAAAGATAGCAAATCAATCTGATTTTCCTGAGCACCCACTTAGCATCAAGGGAGGCTTCTGAGCCACAGGAGAGCTCTCACCAGTGGTCACAGTTTGAAAACACCTTAATGAAAAGGAGCTTTTAAGCTTGTCTCTATGGTGTGCTTCCTGTCAGGGGCCTTGGTGCCACCCTGTCAGGTGCTCCCTTTTGTGCGGGCGCCCGTGAGCAGCGGGGCTGCGATCGGTCTTCCTACACACAGTGGGGGCTACTTTGTGTGTGTGTGGTTTTCCTTTAAACAGTGCCATTTCCGCACCAAGTCTAGGTTGCTGTCCGAACAGAGATGGAGTATAGAATGGCTTTTGGCCAAAAGCTCCTGGAGGAGGGGGGCAGTTTGTTCTTTGAATCCCTAGAGTTAGTGCAACAACCAAAAAAGAGCTGTTGCTCAGTACATGTTTGTTTGTCAAATAGCACTGAATTGAGATGAATTATTAAATTGCATTTCACACCTAATGTAGCCCATATGACCCTTTTCATCAGCTTCAGGGACAGACGTGGTGGCTTTTATGTTCCCAGTTAATGCTTTAATGTCTGACTGCAGTCTGGGTAGATTTGAAGGTTGGTGCAAGAACTTATCAGCTATATGACCTTGGGCAAGTTACTTAACCTCTCGGTACCTCCAATTCCTCATCTGTTAAACAGCAGTGAAAGACTGTAATAAGGATTCCATCTAAAGTATCTGGAATCATGTCTGGCAAATAATATTGACAAGAAAATCAATCTCTTAAGACACACTCATGGCACTGTCTATGAAACATCTAAGAAGCTAGGGAGCTTGGTCAGTACAGAGTATGGTCAGTCCTCATTCCAAATACCAGGTAGAGGGAAATAGGTAGTCAGTGGTCAATTCACTGGAAGGTGTTGACTTTGGGTGGCCATTTTTTCTATGGTTTCTGAACAATGCTTTCCAGGAAGATGTGCTTTTATCTACTGTTGCAATGATATCCTTGGGCCCTTCCAGAGCCTCCATAATAGTCCCAGACTTGTATATCCAAGATTATACCTTTTTCAATTCACAGCTTTTTCAATTCCATGCTCAGCCATTGAGCTCAGAAGAATATCACCCCATCACAGTGGCTAGATCCAGATATCACCAGTGGTCACCCTTAAGGGACTGATCCTTCTGGAATAAACTTCTAGGCCTTGGCATTGAGAACCACAGCCCAGAACCTTGTCCCCTCATGATAAGTTGCAGTAAGGGAACCCTGGGTCTTTTTCTTCCAATACTCTCTGTAGAAACTTTCTCAAGGCAATGCAGATATTTTAGGATTATAGAACCTCCAAAGAGAAGAATCATACATACCATTCCCTTTTCTTCCATGGGGACTCATGGTTCTTACACACATCTGCCCATCTCCCTCCAGGACCAGCTCTGCTTACTGAAGGTATTGGAAGGGTTAGCCTTTATCAGACCATGCATGATCCCACCTGCCTGCCTAAGAGAGATAATCGTTTAGGTTGGAAGCCAAGGAAAGCCACCTAATTTGAGAAGTGGCTTAAACTATTCCTATGGGGTATCTGCCTCTTAAATTTAAATTATTTTTCTTTCTGCCTCACTAGTTGCTAGCTACCCTTCCTTTTCTCCTGAAAAGTAATGCATTATTTATGGAGTTAAGCTAATTCCCACCTGTGAGATCTATTCATCATAATTCCTTATGGGAACTTCTGAAGGGCCATAAGGTCATGTTATCTTCATTTGTGTATATCAAATTCCTGGTATCCTTCGGCACCCCTTTGAATTAAACTTGGTCTACCTCCCAAAGTGTGTCTGAGGTTGACATAAAGGTGTTTTTTTTTTAAATTTTTTAACATTTATTTATTTTTGAAAGACAGAGCATAAGAAGGGGAGGAGCAGAGGAGACACAGAATCAGAAGCGGGCTCCAGGCTCTGAGCCAGCAGCACAGAGCCCGACGCAGGGCTCGAACCCCACAACCATGAGATCATGACCTGAGCCAAAGTCAGATGCTTAACCAACTGAGCCACCCAGGCAGCCCTGAAGTTGACATAAACTTTTATTCTTGGAATGCCTATGAACATCTCCAATTTCTTTTGAGGATTTTGTACTATCTATTATATTCGGAAATTATGCAATTATGATTAGACCCCTGAGAGACACACTGGTCCATTTCTCTTTCTTGGGAAGACTTTCATTCATTCACTTAACATTTGTTGAGTGACAGCAGTAACCAAGACCAGCATAGATCCTGCCATCAAGGAGTTCATAGTTCCAGTGCAGAAAGACAGACAAATAAACCAGTAATTCCAATCATGGGTCATAAGGATTACAGAAGGGCAAAATCTAATCAGCATGTTCTGAAGTATGTGGAAGAGGGACCCAATCCTGTCAGAGAGGAGGGAGGTATAAGGGCAAGGAAGTTGATTCAAAGAGGGTAGATCTCAAGTTACATATTTAGGGCAAGGATTTAGCTGAAGAGGAGGAGGCTGCTCTAGACAGAGTTACAATATGTGCAGGCTTATGCAAAGCATCCCTTGTGTGTAGTTCCTTACAAAGAGTGCGATCTGACTGGTGCAGGGCTGGGGTTAAGACGGGTAAGTCTGCACGACTAGAAAAGGGCCCCACATGTCGTGAAAAAGAAGTTAGACTCTGCTCTGTAGAACATAGGTTTAAAAGTGAGAACCCATAGATTTAGGGTTTTCATCGTGTTTCCAAAATAATATATTAAATTTTTAAATTTTTATTTATTTTTCAGACAGAGTACAAGCAGGGGAGGGGCAGAGAGAAAAAAACACAGAATCTAAAGCAGGCTCCAGGCTCTGAGCTGTCAGCACAGAGCCTGATGCACTGGGGCTCAAACTCACAAACCCTGAGATCACGACCTGAGTTGAAGTCCGACGCGTAACCAACTGAGCCACCCAGGTGCCCCTCAAAAATATTTTAATTAGTAAATGCATCAGTCAGCTCATATACAGCAACAAATAACCCATAATCTTTAGTGGATTTCAACAAATTGCACTTTCTTTCTTGGTCACTGTCAAGTCAGTTGTGGGGTGACCCTAGCTCTGCCCCACAATCTGTTTGCACTGACACAGAGGCTGAGGGGGCAGACCCTGTCTGGGATGTGCATTCTTTTTTTTTTTTTTTTTAACGTTTATTTATTTTTGAGACAGAGCATGAACAGGGGAGGGTCAGAGAGAGGGAGACACAGAATCTGAAACAGGCTCCAGGCTCTGAGCTGTCAGCACAGAGCCCGACGCGGGGCTCGAACTCACGGACCGCGAGATCATGACCTGAGCCAAAGTTGGCCGCTTAACCAACTGAACCACCCAGGCGCCCCTGGGATGTGCATTCTTGTAGCAGAGAAAAAAGTCATGATGGCACAACCATGCAGTGGCTCTTAAAGCTTCTGCTCGGCAGTGGTACACATCAATGCTACCTGTATTTCATTGGCCAAAACACAGCATGTCACAAAAGCCCTGTGTCCCAATAGGTTGGTTAACATAATTTCTCCTGCAAGCCGGGCCTAGTAAAAGGGTATAACAAGTATTTTGAACAAATTATTTTGTTTACCATGGTAGCCAATATTTAAAAATTGACAGATTGCACAGAAAAGTCAGGATTGCCAGGTTTTATGGGGGGAAAAAAAAATCAAAATTCCTGGCAACAGGGGGCTCTGTTGCTATGTGCCAACAATTGGCTGGGCCTGAGCTTTAGCCATGGCCTTTAGACCCAGCAATGCTTCTTACCAGTTTGTCACAGTTCCCTCCACCTCCTGCTCACTCACACCTGTTACTACCTGGCCCGGGTTATGCAAATGAGCAAGAGGCAGCCACTGAAAGAGGAAAGGGACTGGACCAGACAGTTTTTTCTTTTTATTTGTTTTGGGTTTTTTTAATGTTTATTTATTTTTGAGAGAGAGAGACAGACAGACAGACAGAATGTGAGCAGGGGAGGGCCAGAGAGAGAGAGAGAGACGCAGAATGCGAAGCAGGCTCTAGGCTCTGAGCTGTCAGCACAGAGCTTGACACAGGGCTTGAACCCACTAACCGCGAGATCATGACCTGAGCCAAAGTCGGATACTTAACTGACTGAGCCACCCAGGTGCCCCTGGACCAGAGAGTTTCAGTTGAGACTTTGAAGTTGATGGAACACCAGTTAGGAAGTCACTACATCCTTAATCTCACCTAAGCATGTGTCTCTCTCAGCGCTGAGGGTGGGAAGGGAGACATTCTAACAGGTGCCACGAAATAGCCAATTCCCTCTGCTGTTCTCTCCCCCTACCCCTGCCATTGCCTCACCGGCCTCCCCTCCCTTCCCCAACCCACTGTTGGCCTGAATTAAGTTTTCAAAAGGCAGAGAGGCTCTGTGCTGGTTTTTGCTGAAGAGCATTGAATTCAATAAAACATAATTATTGATTTAATTAAAATAGTTGCTCTGTGAGAAGTGAAGCTTTTTTAATAGGCAGCAGAGATGAAAGAGCCCTCATTCATTCCCAGTGTAGCTTCTGAAACAAATCAGGCTGCCTTTTTAATAGGCCAATTCTAAGTGCAGCTTTGAAATGGATCCTCCAGCCATTCATATGCGGTAATTCAACCAGTGAATCAGGTGTCTTTCTCATTGGCTGCCTTTCAGGACGGAAAGAGGAGGCTCTGTGAGCCCCGGGAGCCCTGACTAAGAGATGAATAATTCATTGTCCTTCTTCTGGGGCCCCTCTGTGTTCCTTTCTGCTTCCTTATACTTACATTTGAAAGGAAACGTAGGGCTGGGGACTGTCGCGCTGTGGGGTTCCACCTCCTCCCTGGATCTCTTGGAGAGAGGAGTTGTCCCAGAGGCCCAGCAGGCTCCTTAGGTGGCTAGACCCTGGCCCCCCTACCACCAGGCAGGGCCAGCCCCCCAGAGGGAAAGAAACACAAGAGGGGGAGAGTGGAGGGAAAGATTGTCCTTCTTGCCACCTGGAAGCAGAAACCATAAGGCCACCACGAAGGCAGGCCCCCCTCTCCCACACCTCTCCTTTGGCACCTGCCACTTCGGGCAGGCAGGCCAGCAGCGTGGGCACACAGGCACTCAAATCTATTAACAAAAGAGAATAATGATGCATCCTTGGAGAAGACATTAATGAGGTGATGACACATTTTTAATTAAATGCCTTATGTAAATTATTAATCCATTCCTCCTGGAAAGATAGTGCCATATTATAAACGTGAGACAAGGCAGTCTCTCTCTCTCTCTCTCTCTCTCTCTCTCTCTCTCTCTCTCTCCCCCCATAGACCCTGGTAACACTCTTTAGTGCCAACTGCAGCCCTAGGATGGGAGCTAACCTGCCTCTCTTGACATCCAGTTTGTCTCCAAATCTGTGCTGACTCGGACCTCAAGCATGTACCAGGGGCCAGTGGGACTTGTGAGCTCTCCTCCGGGATCCACAGGCCACTTGCAACGTGGAACCATGTGGTGGAGGTCAGGGGTGGCTCGGGTGTTCAGAAGCCTACATGGGCACACAGGTGGCCTACGTGCAGGCAGGCAGGCTACCCTTCAGCAGAAATGGCTCTTCTCCTTAGCAATTGCCAGCCCCTTTCCTGCTCCTGGTGGTGGTGCTGTTTTCCACAGTGGCCAGCAGCAGCTCCTGTATTTGACTGGGGTCAGTGGTGCTTCCCCTGATTTCCCAGACTCTTGTAATGATTCCCTGGTGTCAAATTGCACACTACCAACATGCTCTTAGATTTAAAATAATAATAATAGGGGCGCCTGGGTGGCTCAGTCGGTTAAGCATCCGACTTCGGCTCAGGTCATGATCTCTCAGTCCATGAGATCAAGCCCCGCGTCAGGCTCTGTGCTGACAGCTTGAAGCCTGGAGCCTGTCTCAGATTCTGTGTCCTCCTCTCTCTCTGACCCTCCCCGCTTCATGCTCTCTGTCTCAAAAGTAAATAAATATTTAAAAAAATTTTTTTTAATAAAATAAAATAATAATAACAATAATAATAGACTAAAACAATTATATTGATTGTTCAGTAAAGCTGGTATTTATTGAGTACTTATATGCCAGGTACTATCTTTAGTATAGAGTATATATTAATCACCTATATCAGTTCTTGCCCCAAATCCTGTGGAACAGATGGTTATTATTATTGTTAATATACCCATTTTATAGGTCAAATACATTCAAGGTCAGAAAATTGGTAACTGACAAAGATAAAATTCAAATCCTGGTTTGGCTTCACTCTACTGCGTGTTTAGGACTTTCTAAAATTAAGCCTATCTTCATCATGATTATTATTTTGCAAATGAGCAAATTAAGGCACAGAGAGGTTAACTTGCCTAAAATGCCACCACAAGGAAGTAGAAGGTGGTGTCTGAATCCAAATCATCATGATCCAAGTCCATGCACAAACCCACTGCATGAGGTTGAGGACAGGAAATCAAGTACATACATCCCATCCACATGGCTGGAGAGGGGACCAGAGGGTCTTATGGCCCCAGTTGTTGGCATCATAGAAATAAGAGATGGAGAGGGAGAAATCAGGCTCTTGGAGGAGACAGGGTGCTGTGATTTTCCTGCAGTCATAACGAGACTCCTCAGTATTTTAGGAACAAGTTTCCATTTCTCTCCATCACCCGAACTTTATTCTGGGCCCTCTGACTTCTCCTGTCATCTCAAATCTTCCTGGGAAACAGGGACATATCCTGCTTTCTTACAAGGAGTCACCAATTATCACAGGAACAAGGAACATCAATAACCCAAAGGGATAACATGCTTTGCTGCCTATAAAAGGCAAACTCTCTGGGGGCGCCTGGGTGGTTCAGTCAGTTGAGCCTCCAGCTCTCGTGTTCAGCACAGGTCATGATCTCACCATTCCTGGGATCAAGTGAAGCATTGGGCTCTGTGCGGAGCCTGCTTGGGATTCTCTGCCTCTCTCTCTGCCCTTCCCCCATGATCTCTCTCTCTCTCTCTCTCTCTCTCTCTCAAAATAAGTAAACATGAAAAAAAAAAAGGCAAACTCTCACCCACCTACTCACGCTTCACAGAAAAGCAACCAATGAGAAGGAAGACAGCTATCTGAACATTCTGAAAACATAACTGGGGCTGAAGGAAGTATGCCAAGGCCAAGAGAAGGAGGTACTGTAGAGACATTCACCCTAGATCACATCAACTGTACAGGTACTAAATGTATAATTATTGCTTATAGGAAACTATATGCAATGACATTTCAAGAGCAAGCGTTATTGCTTCCATAAAAAGAACTACATCAACAACTTAAATGGTTTCTGGCCTTTCCTCCTTAAGCCAAGTTGTCAACGTGTAGGAAAGACACCCTCCAAATGGTTCTCCATTAGTGCCACAGGATAGTAAAAAGGCATCACCCACGAGGATGACATTGGAAACACTTACAATTGACAAGCCCATTGAAGCCACGACAGGCGTTTATAAAAGATGTTTGGAAATGTTCTTCACAAAGAATCATTTCATGTCTCACTCACAGTCAGCCCGGCCCCATCCCCAAAGGCAGCTGACAAAATTGGTCATTACCTTATTTAGGTAACATATAGGATATTAAAAATCAATGGCCCTGCCATTTTCCTTTATGAAAGATTGAATCTCCAACTAGATTTCTTGAACTTGTGCCTTGAAAGGAAATCTTTAAATGAAGTGACAAAATAATTCTTGTAAAATTAGATTGCATTTTCCTCAGTTTTCCTCCTTCTTCTTTTCCTATAATTTTTAAAACCTCTAATAATGTTTATTCCAGGACTTTCATGGGGGGCGGGGTGTTCATAATTGTTTGGAGTTTAGAATGAAGCTCAGAGAGGAAGTCAAAAGGTAAGGGGGTGCTGGGAGAGAACAGAATTAGATCTCTGAGCCAGTGTTCTCCAGACTTTTCTGCTGAGAATGTGAGTTTTCAGGGAACTAAAAAGGGTATCTTTGATATCTTTGTTCTTTGCTCACGTTCACAACCAACTGGGTCCCGGGTTGTAGGCTCAGCTGATAGGCAGAGGAAGAGCAAGCATCCATCTTATTATGGAGGAAGTCTACTATCCCGGCTCACATCCTTGCTGTTTTATTGAGGAAGTCTACTGTCCTGGCTTACATCCTTGCCGACCGTCCTAGGAGCTGTATGACCTGGGGCAAGCTACTCAGTAATTGCACCTTCCTCCTCCAGGTTATTGTGAGGATAAAATGAGAAAATATCTGTGACGTGCTTTGCACAATTGTTGGCACAGAGTAGGTCCTGAACACTTGTTAGCTCCTGTTACTTTCTTCTTGAAAATGGAACCAACTGGAACACAATACAGCTGGATCCAAATAATTGTAGAATTCGGCATGTACCCCCCCCCAAAAAGGTAACATGGATTTTGAAAGCATTGCAATTTTAATTTAAGAGCACAGAGATCATCATACACCTTGCCGAGGCAAAAAAACAAAACTTGAATCCATAATTGTTTTATGATGCTAATTTCACTTTTATAGACATGTTGTGAGTTCTCCTGTTCAGAGTCTGGTATCGATTGTTCTTGTGTTGTTAACTCATAACCAGACCATATTTGAACACATAAACTTTAAGAGAGATAATAAAGAAGAGACACACTCTTGCATGAACCTTGTTTCTCTGGTTTAAGTGGAATGCTTAACCACTTAAGAGACTATGAAGTTATGTGACCAGCCATTAAACCTGGATTGTGGTGATTTGGAGGTCACTGAGTTTCAGTTAAACTTCTCTGTGCTGGTCAGATCACATTTGGACTATCTCAAGTTCTAGGGCCATTTTTAAAGCATTATTACCAAAAAGGAGTCCATCCGGGGCGCCTGGGTGGCTCAGTCGGTTGAGCGTCCGACTTCGGCTCAGGTCACGATCTCGCGGTCCGTGAGTTCGAGCCCCGCGTCGGGCTCTGGGCTGATGGCTCAGAGCCTGGAGCCTGCTTCCGATTCTGTGTCTCCCTCTCTCTCTGCCCTTCCCCCGTTCATGCTCTGTCTCTCTCTGTCTCAAAAATAAATAAACGTTAAAAAAAATTTAAAGGGGCGCCTGGGTGGCACAGTCGGTTAAGCGTCCGACTTCGGCTCAGGTCACGATCTCGCGGTCCGTGAGTTCGAGCCCCGCGTCAGGCTCTGGGCTGATGGCTCGGAGCCTGGAGCCTGTTTCCGATTCTGTGTCTCCCTCTCTCTCTGCCCCTCCCCCGTTCATGCTCTGTCTCTCTCTGTCCCAAAAAAAAAAAAAAAAAAAAAATTAAAAAAAAAAAAAAACAAAAACAAAAAGGAGTCCATCCAGTTAAGTGGACCCTAGTATAATATGTGAACACATAACCATATTATGATTCTGATTTCAATTCCAGTGTTTTGGGAGGGGGTTCCCACACAACCAGGGAAATCTCTGACACCAGCTCTGTGTCCCACAATTCAATTCAATTCTCACACTATCTACCTGCATAGAGTATCAGACCCCATAGATTAGAGACTCAATCCCACAAGACTGACCCCGCATCAGATGCCAATGTAAGTCCTGGTTGTTACCGGTACATCTGACTAACTGATCAAAACACCTCCTTGGTTTGATTTATTCGCTAGAGTGGCTCATGGAACTCAGAGGAACATTTTACTTATTAGATCACCAGTTTAGGGGCGCCTGGGTGGCGCAGTCGGTTAAGCGTCCGACTTCAGCCAGGTCACGATCTCACGGTCTGTGAGTTCGAGCCCCGCGTCAGGCTCTGGGCTGATGGCTCAGAGCCTGGAGCCTGTTTCCGATTCTGTGTCTCCCTCTCTCTCTGTCCCTCCCCCGTTCATGCTCTGTCTCTCTCTGTCCCAAAAAATAAAATAAACGTTGAAAAAAAAAAGATCACCAGTTTATTACAAAGGGTTATAACTCAGGAACAGCCAGATGAAATTGCTGCCCAGGGCAAGTATGGGGAAAGAGAACACTGCTTCCATGATCTTGAACATGTCCCTCTTCCTGAATCTCCACATGTTCAGCAACCTAAAAGCTTTCCAAACCCTGTCCTTTTGGGTGTTTATAGAGGCTTCATTACATAGGCATGATTGATTAAATAATTGCCTATTAGCTATTGATTCAATCTCCAGCCTCTCTCCCTTCCTTGGAGGTTAAGGGGTGGAACATAAATTTCCAACCCTTGATCACATGGTCAGTTCTCCTGCAACCAGCCCCCAACCTCATTACCACCTCACCTGCTTGCCATAACAGAAGACACCTTTAAGACTCCAACCGCTTACAAAATTCTAAGGATTTTAGGAGCTCTGTGCCAGAAACATAGGTGAAGACCAAATACATATATTTTTGTTATCACACATGGCTCATGAAAAACAATGGAGGAGCTAGGGAACTCAAGGTGTAGGGAAAGACACGGTGTAGTTGTCTTGGAATAACTAAAAGAGAATCCATGCAAGGTGGATTATCTGCTTGTGATGTGACCCCCAAATTAGGACACAGGACACGTGTGGAAATGAAAAAACAGATGGCATGGTGTATGTGCCTGACAGCTCCAAAGTGAAGATGCCAGATGTTGAATTCTGTGTCCACCATTTCTGAGTGAGATTCTCTGAATTCACATTATCTTTGAGGCCAGATAGGTGACTTAAATGTGGAAAGTGATTCCAAGAAGATAAGGAATTGTGGCACCAATGGCAAGATGAGGACTACAGTCCTTCCAACTCAGTTTTTTAAAACATGCATTGAAAAAAAAATTGTCAGTGGACCAATTTGATTGTATACATCTCTAATTGTAATCCCTTAAGTAATCTTGAGCAAGTTATTTAATTTCTTTGATTTTCCTGGAGTTGTTCTTCTGTAAAATGGGGATATTAATAAGATTTGCCTTAACAAGATTTTGTGGGGCTCAGGAGAAATAAGATAGATAGGAATACTTTGTAAGAATAAGGAGCTACATAATTGTTGGATATTATTTTTAGGAACTTTCTAATTATTAGAATGGTCTGCAAAGTAGTTTGGGTCTTACAGAAGATGGAGAGAGCTCCCTGTCTCAGGAGGGCTTGAGGGGTAGGGTGGGGAGGTTGGTTTACACTGCCGTAAAGAAGATTCAAATATTGAATGGAATAAGTCCTGGAAAAGCAGAGACTTTGAGATGCTGAGATTTTTCATATGGGGGGCCTGTTGCAAGTGCACAGTACTGCTAAAGAAAAAATTGTTCATGACACTTGTTAGCTAATGTCAAGACAGACTTCATGTAAGAGGTGAGGGGCTGCTCCCATTGGGGGTTTATAGTGGGGGGGGGAGGGGGGCTCAGCTCCTCATTCAACAAGGAAAAGTGAGAATTTATAGTCAAGGAGCAGATTAGGGGTCAATGGATTGGAATTACTCAGAGGAAACATGGGGAGTCTGGGGCATTCTGGCTAAAGCAACCTAACAGGCTCCTTGCAGAAGGCAGACCAGGGTGACCAGACATCACCAGGGGAAGGTGGAGGGTGAGGTGCCTGCTCAGACATCCAGGGTGATCAGATATCAAGGACAGGGACTTCTGGATAAACTCACTTAGCAGGATCCTTGCCCAAACTAGGCAATGTAGAAACAAACATGGAAGCCCAGAAGTCAAGGCCTGGTTGGGAAAAGGATTCAGAAGAGCCTGACCAGAGTTTCTGTCAGTGCCTGTGATGGGTAAGGGAAGCAGGATTGGTCACACTGCAGTTATAGCAGAGGCTTCAGCCACAGGAGTCTAGAGCTGGAAGGGTCCTGCATGCAGAGTTGTCCCAATGGAGCCAGGGGACCAGTCACTGGTTACAAACCACCTCAGGGATGGGGTGTGACCTTGGGGGAGGCAGCTCCCCTCAGCTGAGGGCAGCAGGACTCAGCTATGAGCCATCAGGAGCCATAGCCCTGCGGGCAGGGGAATGGAGAGCCTTGATCTTGAATGAAGAGTCTGGGCAGCACAGCATCACTGCTGTGGTACCTAACAACACTTGCAATAGTAATATAGTAATAATACCAATACTTAACAACATACGAATTAGCATTTATTAACTGTCTTCTTTGTACCCAGTTCTTTGCTAACCCCTCTCATATGTTATTTCACTGAATCTTCACACAGACCCTAGAAGGTAGTTATTACTGGATGGATCACTAGTTATTACTAAATTACAGAATCAGAGAGGTTGAAACACTCATTCAAGCTTGAAAACTGGTCAGTAACAGCTTCAGAATTTGACACAGCTCCATCAGACCTCAGAGCCTAGGCTTTTCGTCTTTCACAAAGAATCATATTGCCCAGGGACGCCTGGCTGGTTCAGTTGGTTAAGCATCCAACTCTTGATTTTGGCTCAGGTCATGATCTCAGTTCAAGCCCCACATCGGGATCCAAGCTGACAGTGCAGACACTGCTTGGGATTCTTCCTCTCTCCCTCTCTCTCTCTCTCTCTCTGCCCCTCCCATGTGCTCTCTCTCTCTCAAAAATAAATAATCTAAAAAGAATTGTATTGCCCGAAGGCCTAGCAAATAGCTGTAAGTTTTACACTATGATATCTGATGTCGCTACTCCACTGGGTGGGACTCATGCTCCCTGTTTCCCAGATGAGGAAGCTCAGAAATCTCAGGTCATCATAAAACAGATTGGATTCAAACCCAGGACTGTCTGACTCCAGTCCCCCATGAGACACACTGGCTCTTCTAAAAGACTTGTTCTAAAACATCACATTTCAGACCCAGAAAGCTCCATATGGTGCAGGCCTGATGTTGCCCTGATGGCCCCAAGAGGGTTGAGGGAATAGCAAAAGAAGATCACCGCAGGTGGCATGAGGTGCTGTGGCCAAGGACTGTCAGACGTATGGTGGAAAGGTTTGGAGGAAATCATGAGAACAGAAGGGGGTGCTATCTTCTCCAGCTGCCCCGGGGAATTGAAACCTGAGGCCACAAGCAACCACCACAATTTGTCTTCCATGCATCACAGTCACCACCTCTGAGCAACTGTCTGAGAGAAAGAAGTCTCAACTTCTCACCTCCTTCGTCACAAGGAAATAACACCCTGCCTACAATTAAGAAAAGCTCGGGGAGCCTGGGTGGTTCAGTCGGTTAAGCGTCTGACTTCCGCTCAGGTAATGATCTCACGGTCTGTGAGTTCAAGCCCCTCATTGGGCTCTGCGCTGACAGCTAAGAGCCTGGAGCCTGTTTCGGATTCTGTGTCTCCCTCTCTCTCTGACCCTCCCCTGTTCATGCTCTGTCTCTCTGTCTCAAAAATAAATAAACGTTAAAAAAAAAAAAAATTAAAAAAAAAAAAAAAGAAAGAAAAGCTCCCGCCTCCCAAGACCTGGGTCTCTTAAGTATAAGGGAAACAGTCACAAGGTCCATCCCTTACTATGGGGTCACAGCTCTCCTTGGGGATTTCAGAGCTGAAGTCACCTGCATCTTCCATCACATAACCTACAATGTGCGTCACTGAGGCTGCCGGAGGAAGGCAGGGAATAGGGAGATAACAGGTCTCATAGGGCAGCCCCGAAAGGGTTTCCCGTAATTTGTTGGGCCAGTTGACACACAATATCTGTGTAGTTGGTGCTGATATCTATCCCTCATTTCCTGCTGACCTCAACTTGACCTATCATGGACTTAGTTGGGGGGTAGGGGGGAAGCATCCGTTTTAGAGAGGGTAACCGTGGTTTCAATGCTGGCACAGTTATATGAACCTGACATGTTTCTCAACCTCCCTGGACCTAGTTTCTTGCATCTGTTAATGAAAATGTCAAAAGCAATGTTTGTAACGTGGGATCCCTTATATATAGTACACACTCAAAAACAAAACAAAACAAAACAAAAAGAAAACGTGAGTCTCTCCACCTTCTCCCCTTCTCCTTCTCTGTCTCACTCAGATAACAAAGTCTAGGAACAATCAACACAGAAGAGGAAAGGAGAAATTTCAACACAAACCAAGCCATCAGATGGAGAAAAGAGCATATATTTAATATGTTATCCAACTGTGTTCTTGTATCGAGCAGCCCTTTCCTATCTTAGTTAAAAGTCCTGGGAATTTTTCATTTTATTTCAATAAATGTCTGTGAGGACTCTATTATGACATAGGCCCTGAGACACAAAGGAAAACAAAGACGTCACCTGAAGGTGCTCACACGAGAACCCATTCTCACTCTCTGTCCCTTTCAGTCATTTGATGGAACCCAGAGAGTTCAAAACCTTCACGTCATTCCCCAAAGTGCCGTATAAGATCACCTTTTTTACTCTTCATTGAAAGCAAGCTAATTAGTTTTCGTAGAGTATTTTTTGCTTGTCCTGTCCATATAGTATTTGCATTTCCAAAGGAGCCACACTGTCATGGCTGCCTAACTGATGAAGGAGCAAACGCAGTTGTTAATAATTCAGGTGAAAGAGTCTGTCTAGGGACTGGATTCCGTACCTGAGCAGGCATGTGGGTGGCTTCACTGGTGTCCTCATTTGTGGGAAAGCACAGAGGTCTGTGTTTTGTCCTAAAAGGACCTTTTCACATTCAGTCTGACTGAGGCAGAATTCAGTGGTTACTCCAACCTTAGATCCTATTGAGAATTTGAGGAAATTATCTTCCCATGGCCCCCAAATGAGGGAAAACCAATTAAAGCACGTCATTATTACATTCTGAATATGGGCCAAGTTGGGTCCCCTGAAACCTATTAACCTATTAACTACATGTACTAGAAATTTGCTGTCACACGGTCTTTCAGGAAAGTCGGTCTGTACCGAAGTTCAGTGGACCAAGGAGTTCAACAAGGCCATAGCAAGAGTCCTAGGGGCAGGAAAGGGGCTGTGAGCTCTGACAGACGGGGAGACAGAGGGAAATGAAGACGGCTTGCTAGATATTCATACAAGACCCTAACTATTAAAAAAGAAAAACATGAAAGAGGAAGAAAAAGGACAAAGAAAGGATAAAGTGAAAGAGATATGGCAGGGGGTACACACTGAGTTCCTACCATGCATTAGGCACTGTTCCTCTGCTTCCCATATGTTCTCTCCTCTGTATTGTCAGACCCATTTTACATAAAACTGCCCCCATGGAAGTTAGGTAATTTCCCAAGGCCACATAAACCAGAAGTAGCTGGGCTCCAGAGCTGTCACATCAGTCTTCAATTTGACCATTCAGGGTCAGAGCTTACTAAACTTCATTTTTTTTTTTAAAAAATTTTTTTTCAACGTTTATTTATTTTTGGGACAGAGAGAGACAGAGCATGAACGGGGGAGGGACAGAGAGAGAGGGAGACACAGAATCGGAAACAGGCTCCAGGCTCTGAGCCATCAGCCCAGAGCCTGACGCAGGGCTCGAACTCACGGACCGTGAGATAGTGACCTGGCTGAAGTCGGACGCTTAACCGACTGCGCCACCCAGGCGCCCTAAACTTCATTTTTTTTTAAGTTTGTTTGTTTGTATGTTTGTTTGTTTGTATAGATAGAGAGAAAGACTGTGTGTGCATGAGTGGGGGAAGAGCAGAGAGAGAGGGAGACACAGAATCCTTAGTAGGCTCCACGTTGTCAGTGCAGAGCCTGACTTGGGGCTCTAACTCACAAACCATGAGATCATGACTTGAGCCAAAATCAAGAGTTGGACATTTCACCAACTGAGCCACCCAGGTGCCCTGTAAAGTTCATTTTTATAGAAAGTATGGTGTCTTGAGTTTGTATATAGGATGGAGCTGATTCTAAGACATCTCAACTGCCTTATCCACACCCTCTGCCAATTTTTTTTTTAAACCAGTACAAGATATGGAAGAATCTTCTTTGGGATTCACTAACATGAAGGAGAATGGGATTGTCAAGTTGGCCATCAGAGGGACCTGAACTTCTGGCCCCAGGGGTTGGCCCTCAGAATGCAATCAGTAGCAGCCATTGGTCTATTGTGAGAAGGGGTCATGCGCTCATGAAACTTGCAATCTAGTGGAGGTAAATGCAATATAACTGGAGTGAGTTCTGAGTGCCATAAAACATCCAAGAGGGGAACAGGTGGGAGAGTAGTGTAAACTGCTTGAGATTGATCAAGGATACCAGGGAAAAAAAGATCCTGGGCAGAGGGAACAGCATATGTAAAGAGGGAATTTTCTTGGCACAAAGAAAATCAAGGAAGCTAATGTGTCTGGGCATCATGAATAAGGGGGAGATGTTTCAGACCCTGTCTGCCTCTTCAAACTGGCTTTGTGAGCACCAAACTCTTTCCTTTGGGAACCTCACTGAACTGTTTCCCAGACTCTCTTGCAATTAGGTGTGGCCATGTGACTGAGTTGCAGACAATGTGGTATGCACGTCCCTCTTGGCCTTTTGGCTAAGATCAAGTGTAATCACAATATTTGGGAAATAGAAAAAATAGTATGAAGAGAGCACAAAAGATGTAGTTGTGGACTCTGCCTGGGAGCCCAAGGAAGTCTTCAGAGAGGAGGTGACATTTGATTTGGGTTTTGAAGGATGAGTAAGAGTTTTCTAGGTGGAGAAGGAGAGACAGGGCAAATCAGTTAGAGGAAATAGCCTATCTATATCTTTACACATCAGGAAATCAATAAAGAACTGTGTCATGTATATAGTCCATGTTTAATTTCCATAATCATATGTTAAGCCCCTAGATAGCAGAAGATGCCTTAAATCTCTTTTGTATTCCTCAAGTTCTGAACTTATGGTAAGAAGGAAGAAGAGAGAATCAGGGAGGAAAAGAGGAAGAGAGATGGAGGGAGGAAGGGTGTATGACATAGTGCAAATGGCTACAGACCATATACCCACCCTTAGTTACCCAGAGCTGTTCTCACTGCTGAGAAAGAACATTCAGGGCTCATTTGAGTTTTATTTACCCTGTGTCTGTGTTCATTTCACACCATCTGACAGCTGTTTGAGGCCATTTCACTCACCACTGGAAGCACGATCAGGCCTGAAATGAAAGCTGTAAATAGTGCACGTTGCATAGTAAAGTTGGATTTAATGCATAGTATGTTTTATTAATGTTGCAACATTTACTGTGTATTTAGAGTTGTCATTGATTTTTATTAAAAAGGGCACTTTTATTACAAGCACATGATGCCACCAAAATAAAATCCTCCCCCAGCCAAAGCAAATTTGGGTTAATTTGCTGTAAGTGCTCATGAAAAGCTCAGCTAGATTTGGCTGGATTAGATTGTCCCTTCCAGTGATTCCTCATCCACACACCTCTGGCAAGGGGAAACAGAGAGCATCGTCACCTGGACCAGGAGGGAGGCCAAAGAAACAGAGAGATACTTTATTTATGACCATAAAACTAATGGATAAATGACTCCAGTTGCAAGTCAGCTAATACGTCACGGATATGAGAGAGACAACCTTTGGGATATTGTAATTTTATTTGTTTTCCACCAAGTTTGCACCTATAATGAATAGCTCAAACCTGAAATTTCACTGTAGAATTTCCTGCTACTATGCTTGTCTTCAACTCCCCCCCCCAACTTTTTCCTGGACCCACAAAACCATTTCTGTTATTTGGAGATAATCGAGTACACTGTCCAGTATAGTAGCTACCAGCCACATGTGGCCATTTAAATTTAATTACAAATTTCCTAAATTAAAAATTCAGTTTCTCAGTAATGTTAAGCACATTTTCCAAGTGCCGAATAACCACATATGGCTAACGGCTACCATATTGGACAATGTAAATATGGAGCATTTCTGTCATTATAGAAAGTTCTTTTGGACAGCACTGTGCTACACCATTGGCCCCCTCAAGAGCATAGAAGTAAGTGCCCATCTTGCTTGCATGATATGTCCTGCGTCCACCCATTTTTCTCCCTTTCCCCAGCCCATTTCTATAACTAACATTCTCCTGGCCTTGTGTTTAAGTTCCTTTGGTCTCTTTCCCTGACTCCAGCCTCTTCCAGCTTCCAATTCACAACCTCCAACTACAACCTCATTCTTGCCTGCACTTACAGACACTTTCCTGCACATTCTTTCATTCACTCAAGATTTATTGAGTAGCAAGTAAGTATGGGGCACTTGTGTGCTAGGGATGCAAAAAGAAGGCTTCATTCCTTTTCCTCAAGAGCATCACAGCCAAGCAGAGAGCATTAATTATAACTTTCAGTTGTTGAACAAGAATTCACAAATCTGATCATGTTATTTCCCTGCTTAAACACTTTCAATAGATCACCATTTACCAAAGGAAATGTTTAAAATGTTGGTTGTAAATTATTCAGCCTGCATCCTCACTTTCAGAAACTAATCTTTTGCACAGTCCCTGTAGGAGGAGTAGAAAATATCTGATATATTTCACTTTCCATTAAGAATCATAGTTTTTTTCAATTCTTATAAGTCAATAGTTTTGAGAAATGTATTTACCTCCTGATAAGAAAAAAAAAAAAACTGGATGCCAAAAGATGTAACTTGGAAGGAAGAGGCATAAGATTCTTCCCAGGGAGGATTCAGGGGCAGCAGGAGAGGCTAATGTTTGGGCCAGTTCCAAAGGTGGTTTGAATAAGTAGAGCCTCAGAAAACACATTGGACTATGAAGGTTCTTCTATTAGTTTATACCTCATTGGTCCCCCTGTACTCAATGCCACAACTCTGCTTCCAGACCACATCTGGAGGAAGGAGGAGCTCACCTAAGCCCACTCAGGCCAACAAATGAAACTTCTGTAAGTTCCTTGATATGGTAATTGTTGTTATTACTGTTGTATGTGTCTGGAGAGCCATAGAGTAGCAATTGCCTCTACCTGGCGTTCTGAAAAGATGAACAAAGAAAGGAAGTAACTGCCCTCTTCAGGAGAACAACCTCAACAAAGCCAGGTTCTGTTTGTCCCAGCCTCACTCAGAAATCTACAGTTTCTGCCCACCTGCTGGGCAGCCTCTATGCCTCATGCCACTTGGACAGGACCCTGGCCTCCCACCTGGTTGCTGTCCAGCCCATCCCTCCATGAGCTGTGACATGCTTCCAGTATACTTGCATCAACTTGGATCTCTCAGATGTATCTATTCTGTATCCACTTTATTTCTAGATTAGAAGCCACCCTAGAAGCCTTTTCCTCCACCCCAACCTATGTACAGGATGCCTAGGGGACTAAAGCCAGCTAGCCATAGACTGTGGCAGCATTAGCACATCATGGCTAAGAGTGTTCCTCTGAAGCCAGGCAGCTTGGGTTTGGATCATGAGTCCCCTATTAACTGGTTGGGAACCTTGAGCGAGTTAACTCTCCTCCTTTCCAATCTTCAATTTTCTCATCAGTAAAATGGGGGTACCTAGAGTGCCTAGTCCACAAGGCAGTTGGGAAGATTCAATGAGACAATTCCACTAATAATAAGACACTGAGCATAGTGACTCCTAGTATGTATTAAATAGTGGTTAGCTACTTCTTTTTATTAGACCAGAATTTGTCACTCTGTCACTCTGCCAGACTTGGTAATATCAACAGCCAGGCCTTGGAAGGCAGAGACCTTCTGTCTGTTGGAAGACTCCTCAGTTTCTACCTTCCACAGGGGACATAGTGGTGACAACTTGGCCCACTGCCAGGAAAGAACTGAAAGCCCTGCCTACAACTTTAAAAGAGCCAGACCAGCAGAATGTGTCAGAAGGCGTACTCAGCAGAGGTGGTAGGGAGCTCCCCATTGTCTATTTGCTACTATCATGTGGGCTTGAAGGCCCTCACTCATCCTGAGACTGAATCTGAATGGAGTTTCTTCATGGCAGGACCTGAGGCATAACCTGAGGAGCAGCAGTTCTAAAACTAAGACCCTGCCTTCAATGGGTATTCTCATCATTATCCTATTACCACATGGAGGGGTCCAGGAGTTATGGTCTTTTGATCTCCTCTTCTCAGGGGTGCTGTGGAAGCCAGGAGTTGAGTGAAAGCTTACATCTCTCTTCAGTAATTTAAAGTCTGGGTGTCCCCAATGCATTGCAAAAATAGAATAGCTAAAAAAAATGCTGTGACAGAAGCATAATGACATATTCATAGCACGATCTGTCCCTGTCATTTGCTCCACATATTTCCCTTAAGCCAAGTGAAAAGCTCCCAGTTGACCATGGCCAAAACCTGAAACTCTTCCCCAGGAAACAATCATTCCACCGTAACTTGTTAGAGTAGAATGACTTTCCATGGAAGCTGGTCCAGAAAAGCTGGGAGGCAGGGTGACGGAAAGTCCTGAGGAAGACCTCAGAAGTCTGAGAATAGCTGGCCAACCGTATATTTGAAGTAGTGTGTCCTCTTTATCGTGCTCAGTCTTCTGGATGCCAAGTTGGTTTGCCTACCTAACAACTGGACTCAACTGATGTTCCACTTTTCCTCTCTGAGCTGGCCTTGACCTTGTTCCAAACAGAATGCTGATGCAGTGGACACAAGGGAGTTAGTGTCTGGGCACTTAAGAGTCAAGCCTAAACTCCATCCCCCTGTGATGGGGCCCAAGCATGCTTTTTTTAGGTGCATTCTCCTTGGTGCCCTCTGTTCCAACCTCCTTTCTCTCTGGCCTATAGTTAAGTTGTGATTTTCCAGAACTCCGCACATAAATTACCTCTGCTGCGGGGCTCCTGGGCGGCTCAGTTGGTTAAGCGTCCGACTTTAGCTCAGATCGTGATCTCACACTCCGTGAGTTCGAGCCCCACGTTGGGCTCTGTGCTGACAGCTCAGAGCCTGGAACCTGCTTCAGATTCTGTGTCTCCCTCTCTCTCTGCCTCTCCCCTGCTCATGCTCTCTCTCTGTCTCAAAAATAAATAAAACACAGGGCGCCTGGGTGGCTCAGTCGGTTAAGCATCTGACTTCAGCTCAGGTCACGATCTCACAGTCTGTGAGTTCGAGCCCCGCGTCGGGCTCTGTGCTGACAGCTCAGAGCCTGGAGCCTGCTTCAGATTGTGTCTCCCTCTCTCTCTGCCCCTTCCCCGCTCAAGTTCTGTCTCTCTCTGTCTCAAAAATAAATAAAAACATTAAAAAAAGAGAAATTATTTAAAAAATAAAAACAGTTTAAAAAATTAAAAAAGAAATTACCTCTGCTGCAATCCCCTTCTTTGCCACCTAGACAATTCATTCTCTTCCAAGGCCAAGTCCAAATGTTATTTCCTCAGTGAAGCCCTCCCTAACCCTCTGAGTCAGAATTATTTCTCCTGTTAACTTTCTGATAGTTTTAATACAACTTTAGGATTTTTCTTTTAATCATCTTTGAACTGCGAATCCCTTAAAACTTTGATGAAGGAAGTGGACCCTCCTCAGAAAAATGCTCAAAACCACACATCATATTCTAAGTAGTTTTAGAGCACTCACAGATCTCCTGAGTTCATCGGTGGACCAATTACAGGTGGCTGCCAAAGCTGCCACCACTAAGGGTGGTAAATAAAGGTAGTCAGACAGCTAGCTGTGGTAGGATAAGAAGTGTCTCCTGGACCGGATGCCCCTTGGATAGTTCTTTCTTCACACTCCGAAACCCTTCTCCGTTGTTTATACTCACACTTCTGACACCAAATATGTGGAGGTCTTTTCTCACACCAACCAGAATTGGTTGGTGTCCTATAATCCAGTTCAATTCTGACACTAACCACCTGGAGTTAGCACAGAGTCCACAGGTCTGAGAGCTCAGTCCCACAAGCCTACACCTATGTCACAGGCCAGCTGCAAGTATCAGACACTGCTTTCTGACTTGGATACAAAATCTGAGGGTTCCCACAATCCTCCTTTTCAGGTTGCAGAGTTTCCTTGAATAGTTGACAAAACTCTGGAAAACACTTTATTTATTAATATCTGTTTATTGCAAAGCATAGGCATGAACAGTCAGATGGAGAGGTGCATAGGACGAGGTCTGGAAGGGTCTCAAGCACAGGAGCTTCCATCTCCCTGGAGTTAGGGTGTGTTACTCTCCCAGCACGTGGATTTGTTTTCCAACTTGGAAGCTCTCTGAACCTATTGTTTAGAGGGTTTTATTAAGGTTTCATTATGTAAGCATGATTGAATAAATTATTGGCTATTATTGATTAGCTTAACTCCAGCCCCTTTCCCCTTCTAGGATGGTGGAACTGATCATTTCCAGCTTCTAATCAAAGCTTAATATCTATGACTACGAGCCCCCATCCTGAAGCCATCTAGGGGCCTGCTACGTCCTCAGAACAAAAAGGATTCCTGGCACTCTTATCACTCAAAACCTTCCAAGGATTTAGGAGCCTAATGCCAGGAACTGGGGACAAAGACCAAATATCTTTCTTATTATACCATACCTTCCCTAGGGGCCTGTTTCCTGCTTCCCACTATGGAACATTTCCCTGTCCTCCAAGACTGATTGGAAACTGCCTGTGTCTGTGGAGGACAGAGACAGCTGTCAGAAGAGAGGCACCAAGAGCTGTTTAATGCCATTCTTGTGGGCTTCAAAAGTTTGGGAAACTGTGTAAGGCTGTATAAGAGCACAATAACTCTGTTGATGGAGACTGAGAATAAATTTGGTCATGCCTGCATCATATAATTTCTTCAGGACCCAGATGGCCAGCCATCTAATCCAGGCTCACTAGACCCCACACCAGACGTTCCCTGTGCCCTGTCGCCCTGTCTGGGACCACGTTCTCCTCCACTGGGAAGCAAGTTCATCCCCTTTTGGCTGGAAGCCAGTGAATCTGACTCATCATCTATCCATCTTTTAGGGTATCCAGACTATTGTGCTAGAAAGAGGGGAGGGGCAAGTGAAGGCTGAGAAACTCCTTCCATCTCCCATCTGGACCACCCTTCCATGGGGGCTTGGCTTCCATTTGCACACCCAGATGAACACTGGAACTCGCACTCAGAGGGAAGAAGAGGTTTGGTCTCTTGTTTCAAATGCATTGCTGGTTGTGTTTATTGGCCCATTAATTATCTGTCTGTGTCTTTTAACAGTCTCAGTCCTGGAAAAAAGCTGCAGACAATGATTCCAATGTGACTTTTCAGGGTGATGGAAATTACAAAGTTGTCCAGCCTGGGAGAGCGTCAGGCAATGTAACAAGGTTCTAATGTAAAGCACAGGGCAATTAGCAGGGAGATTTACCTCCCTGTCTTAAAAGCATTTTTATTACTTAATCAATCACAAGCAATTTCTAAACAAGGCTGGGGTTTTACAAGGAGCCATAAATCTTTTCCGTTTGCTTCTAGGAGAATGAGCAGGCAAAACAGACGTGACATTCCAGAAGGGACATTTTATCAATTAAAACAAAAGTGGAACCCAAGTCACTTGGGAAACAGAAAGTGGGCAGGAGGGAGTCACAGGGTCACAGAGCATCCAGGGAAGGAAGGGGTAGGTTGGAAGCTAGTGTTTGGTCTTGACCACAGGCCCCTGTTCAACTTCTTCTCCCTCCCTGCACATGTGGAGGAAGGAGGAGCAAAGAAAACAAAATGAAAGAAACTCCCAGAAGTAGCCCAGCAGGTTTTCTGCATTTTGTTTCATGGCAGGTGGCTTCCCAGGTGGAGCCTTTCTGGGGGCCTCAGTTTCCCTACCTATAAAGTGAAGAACTCAGGTTGGATTACATCCCGGTGATTCTCAGTCCTGACAGCTTGTCAGAATCACCAGAGGAGCATTTTCAGAACACCATTGCCAGGTTCCTTCCAAGACCAATGGAATCACACTATCTGAAGTTGAACTGAATGGTCTTTGATCTCACTGAGTTCCAGCGTGAACATCCAAGCAAAGAGTTGTATTTTGAAAATGCGTCAAGTCTGCACAGCAGTGGGCTCAGCAATTAATGATGGAGACATTCAGCTTATGTTCACACAGCCATACTTTCCTTCCCCCCACAGGCTCTTCCTAAGCTCTTCTACATACCACATCCTGGGCTGGTATGTCTTATTGCCCCATCACAACGCTTCTATGGGAAACGTCTCATTGGCTCTCACTTAGACTGGAGATCATGTTCCTGGAGGCCTCGGCTGGCCAGTGTGGAGGCTGGGAACTGCTGTCCACAGATACATGGTTAACACCTATCAGCACTGTTGATTTCTTGTTCCCTGCTTCTCAAGACCTCTGTGAAGAGCGTGCAGAGTGACAATTATTCCCTTACAGGATTGGACTGGTCAGAGTGGTGCCCAGAACCTAATCCTGGCACCTCAACTGGCTGCCCCATCAGCAAATGCAGTGGACACCAGGTAGGTGACTTTGGGAGACAAGAGACAGAGCCCAACAGAAGTGATGATGCTTCTGCCTTAAACATTTTCTGGGGTGCACGAATGACCTCTCCCTAGAGTCACCACTTGCAATAGAAACATGTGGGGCCCATGTGGGCAGGGCCTTCCCATTACATCAACTAGTCAACTCCTTTTCTTCAGTGAAGATTGTCGTTTACCTCCCAAATGTTGACCCAACATATCTGGTTCCATCTTTCTTGCCCCCCTAATGTTACCTAAAACCTCAGATTTTGAAAAACATATTTTCTTATGTTAGCCATATGGAATCACTATCAAGATCAAATGTCTATCTTATAAGATTTCCCTTTATTCTTCTAGACTCTTTTAGCGTTAATCTCCCATTTATATGGAATATATCTCATCCGGACTTCAATTACAATGTTTGTACTACAGCATCTTTCTGTTGAGCTATTGTTTCTCCAGTTCAGCAGAAAGAACAACTTTTTGGAGTCAGGTAGATCGAACCCCAGCTCCAGTCTTTACATGGCCATGTGGGTTTGAGAAAGTTTTATGACCTTTCTGAACCTCAGTTTCTGAGTCTATAAAGTCAAGATAACAAGACCTACTTCAGAGCACTGTTGTAAGGATAAAAGCAGAGCTTCTAAGGTTACCAACGTCCAGCTTACAGTATAGCACTCAAGACCTAACAGGTACCCTTGTCATGGTCCATGGGCTGATGGGCACATGATGGCGTTCTGGCCAACAGAATGCAGGACAGAAACCCAATTTCACAGAGGCAGTAAGAGGAGCCAGAAGGTTCCAGCATCAAGAGTGGGAGGGGCCGGGGGTTGTCAGCAGGCAGAGGTCAGGACATGCAGGCAGGGCCAGTGCAACTGGTTGTTGGGTGAGTAGGCACACTGGATAGGCTCCTGCCTATAGTGACCTTCCTCACATATTTCCCATGACCAGGCTTCCACACAGCTCCCTCTGGCACCTCTCACCATTGCTCAGCAACAGTCATGTCAATAGTACTATTAAAAGAACATAAAACTTTCTAAACTGCTGGAGTAGAATGGCCACACCCCCATCCTCTGGCTACTACATACACATGCACACACACATGCACACATACACACATACACACCGGCCACCATACAGAGGGTGCCTGGCAGAGTGCAGGTTTGTGCCCAGGCCTTTCCTACTCCAAGCCAGAGGTGGGAAAACTTTCTGTAAAGGGTCTGATGGTAAATATTTTCAGTGTTGTGGGCCAATGGGTCTCTGTAACAACTACTCAACTCTGCCTTTGTAGGGCAAAAGCACAGATAGTCGGGGCATTAACAAAAGGGTGTGGTTGTGTTCCAGTGAAATCTTATTAAAAAAAAAAAAAAGCCATAAAATTAACAACTCAGGCAACAACAGACGTTGGCGAGAATGTGGAGAAAGGGGAACCCTTTTGCACTGCTGGTGGGAATACAAACTGGTGCAGTCACTGTGGAAAACAGTGGGAAGTTTCCTTGAAAAATTAAAAATAGAACTACCCTAGACCCAGCAATTGCACAACTAGGAATTTATCCAAAGGATACAAAAATGCTGATTCAAAGGGGCACATGCACCCCAATGTTTATAGCAGCACTATTGATAATAGCTAAAGTATAGAAAGAGCCCAAATGTCCATCGAATGATAAATGGATAAAGATGTGGTACATATATATAATGGAATATTGCTCAGCAATCAAAAAGAATGAAATTTTGCCATTTGCAACAATGTGGATGGAACTGGAGGGTATTATGCTAAAGTGAAGTAAGTCAGTCAGAGAAAGACAAATATCATATGATTTCACTCACATGTGGAATTTAAGAAACAAAACAGATGAACATACAGGAAGGGAAGCAAAAAAAAAAAAACAGAGAGGGAGACAAACCATTAGAGACTCTTAAATACAGAGAACAAACTGAGGGTTGATGGAGGGGGGGTGGGAGAGGATGGGCTAAATGGGTGATGGGCATGAAGGATGCCCATGGGATGAGCACTGGGTGTTATATGTAAGTGATGAATCAGTAAATTCTACTCCTTAAAGCATTATTACACTATATGTTAACTAACTTGATTAAAATAAAATAAAATAAAATAAAATAAAATAAAATAAAATAAAATAAAATAAACAAACAAGCTATAGGTAGTATTTTGCTGACTCCTGATCTAAAGTCTTAGTTTACAACCACAAGGCTATAGTGTTTGGACCGGTTTTCCTTAATTAAAAACATGATTCTTTTCACTTTCTTATATATAGCAAATGTCTTAAATACCCTTACACCTCTCAACCTAAATATTCCACTTCTAGGAATTCATCTTAATAATGACCAACAGTTACTGGTCATTTTACACTCAATATCCATTTAATCATCCAGTAAGAATGAGGTGAGTCATACTTGTGTCTCCATTTTGCAGATGAGAAAACTGAGGCTCAAAGATGCCAAGGGATTTTTCCCCTGGACACACAGCCAGTAAGTGCTAACGTGAGGCTCTGAACCGAGGCAGTGATTTCTCACTCTTAAATTAAAAAAAAAAAAAAAGAAAAGAAAGAAAAGTATGCAAGAAAATCAGACAAATACACAAAAATTCCTGCTCTTGGCAACAAATCTAAATATGGAATACAGACTTGGGAAGAAATTGTGGCACCGTAGAACAAAAGGCAGGGTTTTCCATGTGAGAGAAGGATAGACTCTCTGCTTGCAGAGGGCTGCAGGAATCCCTTCACCCCCAAATCCAGGGCCCTTTGCAATGTCACCTTGCTGTTCTTCCCATCAGAAGTTAGAGTCCTAGGGCACCTGGATGGCTCAGTCAGTCAAGCGTCTGACTTCGCCTCAGGTCATGATCTCACAGTTTGTGGGTTCGAGCCCCGCGTCAGGCTCTGTGCTGACCCCTCAGTGCCTGGAGCCTGCTTCCAATTCTGTGTCTCCCTCTCTCTCTCTCTGCCCCTTCCCACTTGTGCTGTCTCTCTCTCTCTCAAAAATAAGTAAACATAAAAAGAAAAAAACTTTAAGAAGTTAGAGTCCTAGTTGACATCTGTTGAACAAGGGCTGGCCTGTGACTCCTTTGACCACTAGAAAGTAGAGAAAGCGAGCTTCTGCAACATCCAACATTTCCATCTTTGCCCTTTTGAAATGGTGCCCTTCCCTATGTGAAGAAGCCCCATCCAGCTTAGAGGAAGGCGAGCGGCCACCTGGAGGGGAGCACAGAAGGGGTGATCCCAGGTGAGTGGGGGTCCCAGCTGAAACACACAACACCAGTGAAAGTAGTAAGTTTTAGCATTATTATCTTCCAAATGTCACATGGACATGCTTACACTAAAAATGAGTTACTGTCCATCCGGAATTCACCTTTAACTGGTATCCCATATTCTCACTTGCTGAATCTGAGAATCCTACAGGTGAGTTCAGCAGAAGGATTGTCTGGCTGATCCCAGCCCTGACTGCTGATCCCAAGAACCATGAGAAATGAGAAATGGTCATGTTAAGCCACCAGCTTTGAGAGGTTTGTTATGATTATTAACAAACTGCCAAATTATCAAAAAGAACTGAGCAGAAAAGTAATACCATGAAAATAGTAAAGTACATATGATCTCTGTGTTTGAATTAAATATTTAATTTGTAACGGTATGCTTTGAGGATGTGTGTTGATTATGTACATATGTGTCAGATATATGGGGGGGGGGGACCCAAAATTTCGAATTTTGGAATCTCATATCCCATCCTTGAAATATTCGTTTTTATTAAAATATTTGTTTTCGGGGGGTTGCTCCTGGGTGGTTCAGTGAGTTAAGCGTCCAACTTCAGCTCAAGTCATCATCTCGTGGTTCATGGGTTCAAGCCCTGCATCGGGCTCTGTGCTGACAGCTCTGAGCCTGAAGTCTGCTTCAGATTCTGTGTCTCCCTCTTCTCTCTGTCCCTCCCCCGCTCACATTCTCTCTCTCTCTCTCTCAAAAATAAATAATAAACATTTAAAATTCTTTTTTCATTTATTTA
This sequence comes from Neofelis nebulosa, assembly GCF_028018385.1. NCBI lineage: Eukaryota > Metazoa > Chordata > Mammalia > Carnivora > Felidae > Neofelis > Neofelis nebulosa. The sequence continues at coordinate 9,732,810 of NC_080788.1, forward strand.
TTTTTGAGAGAAAGAGACAGATCATGAGTGGGGGAGAGGCTGAGAGAGAGAGGAAGACACAAAATTCGAAGCAGGCTCCAGGCTTTGAGCTGTCAGCACACAGCCCGACATGAGGCTCAAACCCACCAACCACAAGATCATGACCTGAGCCAAAGTCGGATGCTCAACCGACTGAGCCACCCAGGTGCCCTAAGATATTTTTGATAATGATTTCCTAGTGAAATCCATGCTTAGGACCTAATGCTATGTTGGTATTCTTAAGAGAACATAATTTGCTTATGACCTATTGTTAAATTGCAAAGCACAGTTATTATAAAAGAGCATACATAGCATGATCCCATGTTGATATAAAGCCTAGACATGCACACACGTGCACATACACATGAACACATGCGCGCGCGCGCACACACACACACACCTGGAACTGGCAGTCTCTGAGGGGGCAGAGCGAATGTAGGTACTTTCCATTTTCTCTTGTGTTCTCTTTGGCACTTTCTCATTTTCCTGCAGCATACACTTCTCTCCTGTGTAACAAATCACATGTGAACGTCTGTGTGCTCATGTGTGTGCTTACAGTTGCCTTGAATTCTCCGGCCTTGCATGCATGACTCACTATTCCCAGAGTTCTTACCCTTTCCCTGGCACTTTTCATGAAGGGCTACAAGAACCGTGAAACTTAAGGAAGAGGCTGAGGCTGCATGCCTGCCTCAGGTGGGTGAGAAACAACAGAAGATATTAGCAGTTATTCAAATTATGTAATGCTTCCGGATGTGCTACAAACCCATGATCCCAGGAAAGGTGAGACTGCTTCTCTGGAATTTTGAGAATTGTACTATGACATACAGCAGTTAAGCCCCTTTGGAGAGTTAGATGAGCATTTCTTAGAAAGCTTTTCTAAAAAATACATATCCCTGGACCCCTCCCCTGGAGAGCATAATTCAAGAGATGTGGATGGGGCCCCAGGCATCCGTGTTTTATAAGGCACTTCGATTGAGAATCAGCGATCCAGGGTTTCTCGTGGTTATTTCTCTTGCATTGTGATTGTGCCAGGAAGAGACAGAGAGTTTCTGGGTGAGGTGGCCTGGCTGGGGTGCAAGGGATGAGGCCCGGAAGGGCCACCTCTAGTCTTCAGGGTGGATTGGTACCGTCACTTCCCAGGACAATGTCCAGATGGCTTCCCAGCGGGCTCTCCTCCATGTCATCCGCCCTCCCACCTCCTAGAACTGGTCCCGCCACCATCCAGCTTGGGGCACATCCAGGCTTCAGTCTGCCCTCTGCCCACATCCACATCCCTGCTCCTGCCTCTGGGCCAAGCTTTGCATCCACTCTCCTCTTCTCCCTGCTGCATTCTCAAATTTTCTTTCCCAGACTCCCATGGGATATAGAGACAACCTGCCAGCAGCTAGAGGACCTGCCCCAGGTTTCTCCAAGCATCAAAAGTCCTGCTCTACCTCCCCCAAATCAGACTTTCAGAAAGAAAATACAAAGGATTAGAGGGGTTTCTCTGTCTCTAGTGTAGCTGTGCTATTGATATATCAACATGGCCTTAAGCCAGCCACGAAGCTGGCTGTTCCAACTCCCCACGTCCTCCCTAACCCCCATCCTCTCCTTCCCTGCCCCCAGCATAAGGTCAACAGCCCCTCAGGGTGGGAGCCACATGAAAAGCAGAGGCACAGGAAGGTGGGCTGGAAGGCAGACCCATCACTGCTGCACCCCCACAGTGTGTCTGTAGATTACAGCAAGGGGGAGGCACAGGGACAGAAGCAGGCAGGGCAGGGATTCACCCTGACAGCCATGAGGGGTGGTCATAGTCTGGATCCCCAGAGAACACTCTCTAGCATTTCATGGTAACTTGGAGAAGGAGAGGTGCAGGGAGGGGACTCTAATCTTCTACAGAATCCCATGGTTGCTGCAGGACTGTGTGGAGGATGGAATCTGGGATGAGCAAAGAGTTTCCTAAATGAGGTGATGGTTTGGAGGAAGGTAGGTTTAGAGGCCAACATCAGCCTATTTGACCAGTCCTGTCTCACTTCCCCTCAACAGACACCTCGTCCTTAAATTTCAGCACACACAGACCGTGAGGTGGATCCCAGCTCCAGAGCAAAGTCAACAAGAGGCAGGGTTTGCCTATTGCTCTGGGCACATGGGCCCCACCCCCACTGATCTCTAGCTAGGGGCTCTGACTGTACTGCGATGACTCCAGGGTTCTTGTATGGGAAGGTCCTCTGCCCAGGGGGCCTGTGGCCTTCAACAGCTACCAGAAAGAGCCTGCTTGCTGCAACTGGGCCAGAATGCAAGTATCAGCAGTCAGAGCTGCCCCAGAGAGCAAAGTACATGATGGCCCGTCTGTCTCAAACCTAAATATAAGAAAGATCGGCGTCTATGTACACAGACCAACCTGACTCAGTCTTCATCACCCACCTTCCAGCCAAGAGGTGAGGGCCCTATCCTCCTGACAGCACTCACACAGACACTGCCCCAAGTTAGATTTTACCACAGGAACCTTGATAGATCAGGGATGGGGCTGGGACCCACCATACCAATATCTGGTGGATTCTGCCCTAGATTTGAGCCCAAACCATCAGGGACAATAACCACGGCACAACACCAGTGCTTTATAAAGTTACCTTTCTGACGGGGTCACATTCAGTGCCAGCTTTTAATTATCCATAGAAGGGAGGAGAGAGGAAACTAATCAGAGCTGAAGAAGAGAACCAATTCAATAAAATAAATAAAAATCGGTCTGCAAATAATAGGCTAGGAGGATCATCTGTATTGGGATAATTGAGCTATGACCATAAGCAAGCCATTTGTTCAACAAATTTTGTATGTGTAAACCAAAGCTCCAATTTATTAATTCACTGCTAAAAATGAATGCACTGTCATGTGGCACAGGCATTCACATCTGTCGGAACATGCATTTGCTCCATCAGTGGCAGCTACCAGGGAAGTCAAATTATCAAAAGGTTGCTTGGTGAGCGTGGAATCAGTACAAGAGAAGCTTGCTTTGCAATTTAAATTCAGCAAAAATTTATTGAACTTTATATGTCAGGCATCATGCCGGGTAATGAGGACACAAAGATGTGATGCTCAACTTCAAAGTTTGTAGCCAAATGGAGAAGAGCAGTTCGATGTGATCAACATGGAGGTGTTAGATGTATAGGCAAAGCATCGCCTCTCTGCAGGACCTTAAAGAATTAATAGGAGTTTGCCGAGTGGGGGAGTGGTGTTTGGTGGGGTGGATTTCAGTTGGAGGAAAGTGTGCACAAAAACACGAGGAGAGGAAGGTGTGAAGAGTCCACGTGTCAAGACTGGGGTGTGATATGGTGAAAGGTCCCAGATTGTAACAGTGTTGGGACAGGAAGGAGGTTCAATGTTATTACCAAGCTGATGGTGTCCAATTTCCCTCACATCGAACTTACCTGGGACACATTTTAAAGACTAAATGCCCAGTGCCCACCCTGATTCTGCTGATCCAGATGCTTAGAAGGGGCCCAGGCATCAGCATTATGGAAAGGTGGCAGCCTGGAGAGAGATCCTAACACAGAAGATGATGGGGGCGTATTTTCAAAAACTCTTACTACACTTGATAGGAATGTTCTCTTAAAAGTAGGCGAGGAAACTGACATAAGAGAAAACACTGGGGCACCCAGGTAACTCAGTTGGTTGAGTGCCTGACTCTTGGTTTCCGCTCAGGTCATGATCTCACAGTTTGTGAGTTCAAGCCCTGAATCAGGCTCTACTGACAGTGTGGGGCTTGCTTGGGATTCTCTCTCTACCCCTTCCCATCTCTTTCTCTTTCTCTTTCTCTCTCTCTCTCAAAATAAATAAACTTAAAAAAAATTTTTTAATGAAAAAAAGAAAACACCATCAGTGGGAATTAAAAACAGGACTGTTTTATTCATCAGGAGGGTTCTCTGGGGAAAAAAAAAAACAGGACCAATAGGAGCTAGATAAATATAGGGTAGATATAGATAGCTATAGATATAGATGATATAGATACAGATATAGTTAGACATACATACACAGAGTGAGAGAGAGATTTTAACAAATGAGCCCATAAGACTGTGGGAAGTTGGCAAGTCTGAAATTTGGGGGGCAGGCCAGCAGGCTGGAAATTGAGGTAAGAGTTGATGTTGCAGTCTTGAGTCTGGATTCCACAGAGCAATGGGCTGGAAATTCAGGCCAGGTTTCTAGCTGCAGTTTTGAGAGTTCCTTTCTTTTCAGGAAACTTCAGTCTTTGCTTTTCCAGCCTTCAAGTGACTGGTTAAGGTCCCTCCACATGATGGAGGGTAATCTGCCTTACTCAAAGTCTACTGATTTAAATGTCACTCACATCCTAAAAATACCCTCAGAGCAACATCAGACTAGTGTTCGGCCAAACAACTGGGAAGCATGAGCCACGCTGACACAGGAAACCAACCATGACAGCTGGAATCCCAGCTGTAGCCTACCCCCTGCTTTCCTTTCTGTTTGGGAGAAGAATTTGGAAACGTGGAAAAGTTTCTCATGACAGCAAGGCTGCCAGCCCCTCTGGCCTCCTCGGTCCCTGAGACAGGGTGATGAATCCACAGCCTGGAAGACAATGCCTTCATCCAGAGAGAAAGAATCTAAGCTGAGAGCCCACCATCCTGACACGCACCCTGTACCACCCAGTGGGCCAGGCCGCATGGTTTTCTTCAGGGAGACTTCATGCAGTTGTCTTCCCCACCTTAACAGAGCTGGGCCCAGCGGGCCAAATCAGCGACAATCCCTGGTTTCTGCCATTTTAATGCTTAATAAGAATAAATGTCCCGGTGCACAGTTCACTGATTTAATCGTGCTGAGGATTTTGATAAATATCTCTCCTTTATATTTTCATTTCATGGACTTTCATAATACACAGTGAAAGACAGAAACACGCTGCTTCAAGGTGCAAAGCTTACCAGCTGAGGAGAAGCCTTCTCCAGGCATGGGGGAGGTTGGGCAAAGCTGCGTGGGGCGGCCCTGCCTGCTTTCCTGAGCCTCAGCTCTGTGGTGAGGGAAGGTGGAAGACTGTTGCTTCCAGCTTCCTGGAGCAAGAAGAAAGCATATTGGTTTGGGTTTTTTTATTATCATTAGATTGATCCAAATCAGTGACTGTGATCCCATCTAAATCTTACCTCATTCTAGTCATTTAATGGCAAAAAATAAAAACTCAAAAAGTAAATATCATATAAAACAGGGAACTATCACATTGTTTCAAAGGCTGTTTAAACCAGAAGGGACCTTTGAAACCTACTCGTAAAAAAAATAATAATCATTTTTAAAAGGCTTACTCATAATACTATAAATTCTCTAGAGATCAGAAATGAGAAACGACTCACCCAGAGTCACTGCTCAGTTCTAAAACCAGAGCCTCCACGGGGCACCTGGGTGGCCCGGTCAGTTATGCATCCGACTCTTGGTTTCGGCTCAGGTCATGTTCTCGCAGTTCATGAGTTCGAGCCCCGAGTCCAGCTCTGTGCTGACAGTGCAGAGTCTGCTTGGGATTCTCTTTTTCCCTCTCTCTCTGTCCCTCCCAAGTGCTAGCTCTCTCTCTCAAAATAAATAAATAAACCTAAAAAAAATAAAAAATAAAACCAGAACCTCCAGATTCTCAATCCATTGGTCAACCTTTCTTTTCCTCTTTTCCTTCCTCCCTTACTTCCGTCTTTAATTCCTTCCTTCCTTATTTCCTTCCTTTTCTCTTTCTTCTCTCCCTCCCTGCCTTCCATCCTCCCTTTTGAACATATTATTAGCACAAAGTATCTTAAACACCCAGTGGGCCACTCATGGTTTGTCTACAGAGCCCACTTTGGCTAGTTTGAGCAGAAAAGGGAATTATTAAGGAATATCGGTTTAATAACAAAGAGATAAACAGAGCAGAAGCTAAGTGTTCAGAAGGAAAACTCAGAATAAAAGCCACAGTTCCAGCCTGATGTGAAAAAAGCCTCCACCACTGCTACTGAGTGCTGAGCCCAGTGAGATGGCAAGAACCTGATGGTGTTGCCCACACCCATGTCCTAAGCATCCAGGCCACCTCTGAGTCAGGAACCTGACTCTGCAGCCTCTGAAATCCAGACACCACAGCCACCACCAATAACCAGTCCTATTTTCCTGACCGTGCTCACTTTGGCACTGAAATCCCATGAGCCAACGTTAGAAAATCAAGAGGGTTTGAACATGAGCTCTGAAATCTACACTCAGATCCAGTCTCAGAGTCAGGACTAGATCAGCCCCAAGCAAGAGGCTATACCAGGCCCCCATGCCCTGTCTCCTGTGCGATTCTTTGTCCTCCTGGTTGTGAGTTTGTTATGGGGGTCCTGAATGAGATTTACACAGCTGGGGCATTTGGAGACTTGAAATGCTTTGGAGTTCACTTTTTAACCTCTCCCCATTTCTTCCTGGAAGTAACCTAAGCTAAGACACACACATACACTGTCTCAAGTCTGGGTTGCCTCCAATGTTCTATTTTGCCAGCTTATCTAACTCAAACCCTCATCTTTCTTCTTTCCCAGCATGTCAGAAGGTCTATCTCCACAAGACGGGCTGAGAACACAATAGAAAGTAAGTGATTCAGTGTTTTCTAGTTAAGTATTCTACTTTTGGGGAGCTCTGGAGTCACCGAAGAAACACCCCTTTGTCTTTTTCTACAAGAGGTCTGGAAAAGGGGTGCCTGAATGGCTCAGGTGGTTAAGCATCTAACTCTTGATTTCGGTTCAGGTCATAATCTCATGGTTCATGAGTTCGAGCTCCACATCAGGCTCTGTGCTGACAATACAGAGACTGCTTGGGATTCTCTCTCTCTCTCTCTCTCTCTCTCTCTCTCTCTCTCTGCCCCTTCCCAACTCATACTTTCCCTCTCTCCCAAAATAAATAAATAAATTTTAAAAGAGAGAGAGAGAGAGAGATCTGGAAAAAAACATTAAGGCCATTAGTTACTCCCAGGTGACACCTTACCAGTAGATGTAGAAGCAATTTAATGAACTCTCAAAGCAACACGGAGCTATGGACCTGGTTGGACAAGAGGCTTAAAAAGAGCTGAAAACTTGGTATAGAACATCTTTGAAAACTCCCCATATGGCCAGCTGGACACTCACATGCCACATTCAACCTTATTCTCGCTGCCTTCCTTGTCCTCTTCCCATGAGACCTTTATGCTGAGAAGATATTATGGGTTGAATTATGTCCCCCAAAAGTTCCTATGTTGCAGTCATAACCCCTGGTACCTCAGATTTAGGGTCACTGCAGATGTAACTAATTAAGATGAAGTCATTAGGGTCATTAGGGTGAGTCTTGATTCAATGTCACTGCTGTCCTTCTAAAAAGGAGATGTCTGAAAACAGATGCACACAGAAAGAACACCCCTTGAAGATGAAGGCAGAGATCTAGGTGATGCTTCCACAAGCCAAGGAAGCCCGAAGATTTCCAGAAAATCACCAGAAGTTAGAAGAGAAGCCAAGAACGATTCCCCTTCACAGGCTCAGAAGGAGCCATCCTGCCAACTCTTTGATCCCAGGCTTCTAGTTTCCAGAACAATGAGACAACAAGAAAGCCAATGAGTCTGTGGTGTGGTCTCAGAAAACTGCTACAGAAGGCTCCAACTTAGGGTATCACACCCCCCAGTTACTTGACAGCAAAGTAGGAAGGAGGTGGACAGCCAAAGAGATGGTTCAGTCTCACTAGGGTGATTGTGGGATAAATCCAGATGCCCCATTATGGCCTCCAAAGTTCTCCCTGCCTCCTCCAGCCTCACACCCCACTGCTCTTCATAGATCCTCCAGTCCAGCACCCCAAATGTCTCACGGGTATCCTGCATGGTAGCCCAGAGACCATGCTCTGTCCTGCCATGTGCTATTGCTTCCCCCTGAGTGACATTTCCTCTTCAGTAACCCTTTTCTGTTGTGCGGGAGAAACTCCTACTCTCCCACAAAAACTCAGCTCAGATGTCACCTCCTTCATGCAGACACCCCAATACCCTCAGCCAAAGCAAATGCTTCCCGCAGAACCCTCCCATCATGGGGTGATGTCTGTCACTGCTACCACACCTCCCCACTCACCGTAGAAGTGATCCATATGCCCATATGTCTCCCCACCAAGACAAGGAACATCCGGAGAACAGAGACCACACTTAAGTCACCTTCGACACCCCTACAGTGCAGGAGCATATGGCCAGGAAATCAGCCCCTCTGTAACTTCGGACCTTCATGTCACCTATTCTGGACGTTAAAACTATCTTGTCCAGCAAACGGAAGCTCACGGTCATAATATTTCATTCCCCTGTACAGACACTGTGACTCCTCCCCTGCATAAACACCGTGATGTGCTGTGACCCTAAATATTTTGTGGGATAAATGTGGTGGCCTCTTTCAACTACATGTTGTTGGGAACCCTTCCAAAACTCCTGCATGAAGTTTGACTCCTGACCCTGGAGTTCTCCTCTTTCTCCTCTGACTTGTGTTTTCAAGGTCCATCTTCCCTGCCTGAGAGCCAGGGGATTCCTCTTCTCCAGGAATTACAAGGCAAACCTTGGGAGGGTCTTGGGTTTTACCCAGGTGTAAAGGAAATCCTTGCCTTTTAATGTGTGAGGGAGCTGCTAGCAAGTAGCAATGCAGACCTCACAAATGGTGAAGTCTTATTTCTGAATTCTAAGGCTGTGGTCCTTCTTCCTATGACACGTGGGCTATGCTCTGTGGAAGTCTAGTGAGGAAAATGATGCAGGAACGAATGAATGAATGAAGATGGCGAAAAAGAAGAATGCATTTGAGAACACAAAATTTTATAATATATTTAATCACGTAATTGATGGCTCTCTAGTTTTTTCCGTTCTGCAAAATAGTTGCTTTTCTCCAAGTAACCAAGTAACCATTTCTCCAAGCCTACCTCTTTCCACCACCCCCATTTTTCTCTGTTCTGCCCACTTCATATAATGGAAAGTAAACTCTGTCATAGCCCTCCTGTCTGCCTATAAGGGCAAATCCAACTGTAGAAGCCATCAAACCCAATGACATTTTGAAAGAATCTGAATGAGGTAATTATTTTGTGAAGGTAAATTTGCCCAGGGGAGGAAACATAACAGGAGAAAAACGATTGAACATTTCAACTGGAAGAGCCTGTTCACCATGAGCTGCTGTGGAAGCAAAGATCCCCACAACCTGACCTGCCAGTGTGCCAAGGGATTTTGTCCCGAGGAAGAGCCAGATTCATCAGGGTTACGGTCTTTACTCTGATTTCCCACACGCCGTCTGTACTCAGGGGGCCGAGGGCACAAGGAAGCTGTTCTAGTTCCTGTTACAGAGGCGGAAATAGAACTTGTATCTTCTGTGGCCCCTTCTCTCTCTGTTCCTTCATTGATCTTCCTTGACTTCCCAGTCCTTCTTGTGTGTGATAGGTAATCTGCCAGACACGAGGAGACTGAGATGAAATACAACTGTGCACACAGACACTCACACAGGCAATCACACGTATGCTCACACACACACACACACTCAGACACACACATATACACTCACACAAATACACATATCCATTCACATACACATACACACAGACACATACATAAAAATGCAGCCACACAACCACACACAAGTATGCACACAAGCCCTCACACACAGGCACGTGTGCGTACACAAACACATGCACACACACAATCTTGCACACATGCCTGACTCTTGAGAAACTCACAGTCTAGTGGGACTGTCAGCATTCACCGAAATAATCGTTAGCGTGGAGTCACATCCAAAGTACAGTGGGAATGCAGGAGAGGAGCAGGGCTGGGAGCTGGTTTGCTGGGAAGTGTCAGGGAGGGCCCCTCAGAGGAGTTAGATGCTGAGTGGAAATCTGAAGGGTGCAGAGGAGGGAGGACTTTGGTAAAAGGAAGCACACAGGCAGGACGGCTGAAGGGCCAAGCAGCCTGGCTTGTTCGGGAGACTGGTGAGTTCAGGACGTCTAGAGAATAAAGCCATCTGGCCTCTGTCAGCTTGGGCCGTGCCTAACAATACTAATGCAGCCCAAGGCACTTTCCCTGCATCACTGGGGTTGGAGGAAGAGGAAATAAAACACACTTCCCTATACATTTGGTGATCCAGAATCCTAGGGGGAAGGATCCGGGAAAATAAATATACATGTTTCTACCCAAAGCCCTCCTCAGTGAAGATGTACCCCTTCTCTCTGTGGCCTAAACTCATTCCCATGATTGCATGGATGAATAAGCCAAGAAAACTGCCAAATTAGTCCCCCAGAATAAATAATAAACATGCCTTTGTCTGGACCATTGGACAGTAACTTTGTGAAAGCAGAGACTGAAATGCCTTCTCTTTTTTCTTTTTTAAGTATTTATTTTTGACAGAGAGAGACAGCATGCGTGCACAAGTGGGGATGGGGACACACACACACACACACACACACACACACAGAATCTGAAGCAGGCTCTAGGCTCTGAGCTGTCAGTACAGAGCCCAACACAGGGCTTGAACTCACAAACTATGAGCTCATGACTTGAGCTGAAGTCAGACGCTCAAATGACTACGCCCCTGAATTGCCTTCTCTTAAATCTGAGTCATGCTTGGTTTCTCTGTCAGGAGACACATCCAGTCCATCTGAAGTCACGACACCAAAAGCACACCCCAAATCTCTCCACTTCTCTCTCTGGGGCCACTGCCCTCAACAAAGCCAGGTATCACCTGCATCCGTATAGCAACCTCCTAACTCTTGTCCCTGCTTCAGTCTTGCTCCTCTATAATCCATCCCAGCCAGAGAGACCTTTGTAAAATGTAAGGTGGGTATGTCATCCCAGTTTTAAGCCACACAGAGGCTTTCATTCCACAGATATGGCTCAGAGCCCAGCTCTGGACCCAAGTGCTGAGTGCCCAGCTCTGGACCCAAGTGCTGAGTTAAGATCTCAGTTCAAATCTTACCTGCCCTGTGCTTCAGCATCCTGCTCTGTAAACAACATTAATAACTCCCTATCTCATGTAATTTTCAAGAGGGTTAAATGAGTTACTATATGTTAAGTGGCATAGCATTAGCTTCACTGATATTAGGTTTTAAGAAAATAAATCCCAATCTCTGTACCAGGGACCCTCACTATATGACCTCATTCTGATCTTTTCTGTCCCTCACTCCCTAGGTAATAACCACACTGGTCTTCTTGATTTTTAAACAGACCAAGTTCACTTGGAGCTCAGGATTTTTCTATTTATTGTTCTCGGTTCTCTCTTCTAGGCACCCTTCTCTTCAGGTCACCACATGGCTGGCTCCCTCTCATCATTCAGACATGAACAGAAATGTCACCACCTAGTTCCCATGAGCTTTCCCATGCTCATCTCCTGTGCGCACGCGCACACACACACACACACACACACACTCATGATTACCCTATTGGCCATCCTCATAATGTGTATCATTAGTGCATTCATACTATTTATTTATTGGTCTACTTATTTGTTAATCACCTTCTCCTAACTGGGAAGAAAACTTTGCAAAGTAAAACCATGTAGAACAGTGTCTGGCATATAGAAGGAACTGAGAACATACATGCTGGATGGATGGATGGATGGATGGATGGATGGATGGATGAACAAATGAATGAATTGATGCAGTTAGCATGCTGCAAGTATTTACTGAACACACTGAAGTAAGCTATAACCACTCCTGGAAATAGAAACAAACCGAAGTTTAAGGAAACTTAGTCTCTGCCATGTGTGATCGCTCATGTGACAGATGTGAAACTCTCATGCCATGTGATCCAATTAGCATCGCTCTTGAAAGGTCATTATTCTCGGATATGATTACACCATCTGTCCAAAAAGCTTTCATGATTCATGATCAGATAAGCACCGAACCCCATTTGGCAGGCCTTATAAAGTGACTCTATCTTCTTGGCTGGGTGCTGGCCATGTGTGGGCAGTATTTTGACATTTTCAGATGAAATATGGGCTCGAATAAAAAACACATAAAGTAGTGAGATGATACGGGCCAGGGAAGAATATTGCATTCTGTAAATTCTCAGGGTATAACTGAAATGGGGAATGGATAAATTTAAGTCTAGAAAAAAATGTGGAGAAACTTTGTCCAATGGGAAACTTTATTAAACTCTGGTTTCATCTCTCTGAAGGAATTGCTGGAGGCTCTATCACACACAGCTGGACAAAGACTCAGAGAACACACCCCCTGCATGTTGGAGAGGGCCTTGGGGATGTAGATCATGGTACAAGAGGCATTAGAGAAAACTACTGACCCCAAGGGAAGAGATGACTGCCCCCATTTTACAGATGAAGAAAGGGGTTGAATAGCTAACTCCTGCCCAGCCACCATTTCCCTTCCATCTGGTGACAGAAACTCTACTGTCTTTTGAGGAGCCACTCATTCCCCACTCTTGGGTCTTGTACTTTGGGTGGAGCCCATCTAGCTACATGGTTAGCTTAGGGATGAACATGTGGCCTGTGCCAGACAAAAGAGAGAAATTCTGAGATTCTTTTTCTGAAATTATCAGGAAAGAGATGTTTTCTGTCTGTGGCGTTTGCTAAGCCCTAAGAAGACAGTCTCAGGCTACCAGCCACCAATTTCCTTTCTCTAGTAGACAGCCTGCCCAAGAATGTAGCCAACACAAAGGGAGGTTGAGGCTGAGAAATGGAGGAAAATGAATTCCCCAGCCAGCCACATGTGTAGCTGTAACAAGCACTGCATATTTCAATTACACAAGACAAAAATTCCTGCAACCCCTTGTCATCATTAAATCCTGTGGAAGAATAAACTACATTTGGTCTTTGGTCTTTGTTGCTGGCTTCTGTCACAGAGTCCCCCAAACCCTTGTAATTTCCTGAGTGGTAGGAGTGTCTTTTGTTATTTATACCAGCCTCTTTGGGCCTGGGTTTCTGCTAATGAATGATTGCAAGTGGAGCAAGCAGCTGGATGGCCTCAGGATGGGGCTGGTCACCAGAAACACCTCCCAGGAGGGGAGAAGTGGCTGGAGATGATGTTCTACAAAACAAAACTCTTGAACATGGAGACTTCAGGAGCTTCGAGTTAGTGAATATACTGAGGTGTTGAGAGGGTGACCGGCCTGGAGAAGGCATGGAAAGCACGTGCGCGCGCGCACACACACACACACACACACACACACACACACGCATGCGTGCATGCACATTGCAGCACTTCCACTTGGTGCTCCTGAGCTGTATCCTTTGTAATAAACTGGCTGTAGTAAGTAAGGCATTTTCCTGAAGTCTGTGAATCATTCTAGCAAATTATTGAACTTGAGAAGGGTCACTGTGGGAAACTTTGGGTTTATAGCTGGTTGGTCAAAAGCACAGAATGCCTCCGGGACTTAAGACTGGCAAATGAAGTAGCATGGTCTTGTGAAACAGAGCCCTTAACCTGTGGGGTCTGCACTAACTCCTGAGAGTGTCAGAGTTGACCTGAATTGTTAGACACCCAGTTGGTGTCAGAGAATTGGAGAATTGGTTGTTGGTACGAAAAAAAAGCCACACATTTGATGTCAGAAGAAAACACCATGCAAACCCATTCCAATGGGATTTTCTGTTACTCACTGCCAACACTTCTGATCAACTCAAGAACCCCAAGCTTAGAAAATTTGAGCAACTCATTCATGGTCACACAGCTAGTAAGTGACATAACTAGGAACTGGACCAGATCCATGTGACTCCAAAAAAACCCCATGTTTTATCTTTCTGAGCTGTTCTGTTTTCCTGAGAGGGTTACCATGGAAGGGATTCCATCCTTAAGTGGGAGGGTATACCAGATGGTTGCATAGACTCTTGAAGTTCCATGTTTCCATTGCTGTAAGTATCTCCCCACAGATGATGGTAAGAATCTACCCACTCAACTCCAAAGAAGCCAGATCCTACAGTCACAGCAAACCCAGTGCCCCTCTTTTTCTAGACATTCTGAACACCATACATGATATCATCTGTTGACTACACACTCTCAATACAGCCCATGACATACTCACTGACTCCTGAATAAAGCTTAACAGCAAGGTTGAAGAAAATAATCTCTCTTTTGGTCAGAGTCAAGCATGTGAAAGGGAAGTTAATAAACTGTCTAAAATGTTGGTTGTTTTCTCTTTCTACTTTCTTTCTAATTTCCTCTTATCTCTCTAAAATAAATTAGAACATCCTTCTGGCAAGGACCATATCTTAGACATTTCAGTGTCTCCCTCTACCTCTAACACTATGCCTGATGAGTAAGAAAACATATTGAATGGCTGACTCATTTAGGACTCTTCTCTTGTGTTGGTTTGATTTCATTATCCATCTCCTTACAGAATTAATGCTTCCAAGCCTGACATTAGGAAGTCCTTTACTGAGCCTGATTTAACTTTCCTAAGATGCTTGTTTTCACAGATACATGTCACATGTGTTGTGCTGATTGGCTTTGAAATTAACCTTAATATCAGCTTCACCCTTCATTTAAAATAAACTGGTAGCTGAGGTGTGCCTGGGTGGTACAGTTGGTTTAATCAACCCTTGATTTAGGCTCAGGCTGTGATCTAAGAGTCCTGAGATCAAGCACCACACTGAGCCTGGAGACTGCTTAAATATTCTCTCTCCCTCTCCATCTACCCCATCCTGCTTTCTCTCTTCCGAGAGAGAGAGAGAGAGAGAGAGAGAGAGAGAGAGAGAGAGAGAGAGGAAGAGAGGAAGAGAGGAAGAGAGAAAGAAAGAAAGAAAGAAAGAAAGAAAGAAAGAAAGAAAGAAAGAAAGAAAGAAAGAAAGAAAGAAAGAGGGAGGGAAGGGGAAGGGGAAGGGGAAGAGAAGAGAAGAGAAGAGAAGAGAAGAGAAGAGAAGAGAAGAGAAGAGAAGAGAAGAGAAGAGAAGAGAAGAGGGAATGAAAACTGGTAGCTGTGGGAAAGATCAATGAATGCAGAAGAGGATCCTTAAAAGAGCTAGGCATAGGAGGTTTGGGGGCACTTGGAGAGAGGAGACAGTGTTGAAAGGAAGAAGACATAGCCCTGGGGCTGGGGATATCTGAATTTAATGGAAGAAGATGACACAGCAAGGATTTATGTGAGGTCACAGGAAGGTTAGTACCAAAAAATCTGAGTGGGGAGGGGTGCAGGGTATGGAACAGATAGTGGAGTGAGGCACTGTCATTGATCAACAGCTTACACTGACGAAACCTAGAAAGTTCAATGGCACACACTTCCAAAAGGTCTGTGAACGGAACATGATCCAGTACCACCAGTCTTCTTTCCAAAGTGCCCTGAGCTTTCTTTTCTAGACCTTTGCGCATGCTCTTCTCTTTGCCAGCAATGTTTTTCTTCCCTTCCCCATTTTCTTGGCTACTTCTAGTCTTCCTTCTAATCTTACTGTATGTTCCCTCCTCCAGGGATCCATCCCTACAAACCACAGCACCCTCACCTTCAATCTGATACTATCACATACTGTATGCTACCACATTTCTATAAGCATTTTCCTCTAAGTCAGGGATTAGCCTCCCTTATATTATACTGCCCTTCAACTTTTATAAAGTGTTCTCACTCAGTTATTTAAGGATCCCAGCAGCCTGGAAAGAGGTCAAGGGGCCATGTCTTATCCATCCCATTCAATGATATAAGGCTGAAGCTCAGAGAAATTGAGAGGTTCACACATGACTAGGCTAGTGATTCTTGGGACATAACTTGAACCCAAGTCTTCTGGTACAAGTCCATGGTCTTCCCACCTCTCACGAGACTGCCCACAGGATTAGTTGGACAGTGGGGAGCTCTGTGTGCATATTGGTGTGAAGTTCTGCAGTGTTCTTTGTCATAGCCTTTTGGGGAAAAAAAATCAGGCTTTCTGGTACCAATGGTCATTTTGAATAGAAGGTTACTTTTACTCCGTTTCTTTCATCCTTGTGCCAGCTTATGAAATGGGCATATTCTAAAAAATGGGCAGGAATCTTAAAGTGCTCAATAAATATATTAATTACGTTGTAAAAAAAAAAAGAAATGGGCATTTTCTAGATTCTGTGGTTAATACTCTGACACCATTGAAGAAAAGAAATACCAATTCTCCAGATAGGCGACCCTGGAACTATTCCCTGAAGACGATTTGCCAGTCCTACCTTGGCACACATAAAATAAAAAGAGACAGGCTCATATCACATATCAGCTGTGCTCAGCCTTTCTCCTCCAAAGGCAGAGATGAGGAGAGAGACATTTGTTCAGCTAACATCCATTGAATCTTGCTGGGTCCTGGGATCTGAGGGCACAGAGTGAATGAAAGATGATCCCTTGTCTCAAAGTGTTCAAAATTCTGTGAAGAAAATAATCTTGTTATTTTACTATGGTTCTCTTCTCCCTGTTACTCCTTAATTTGTCTTGCTTATTATTTCAACCATACTTATTTTTACAGGGTTAAGAGTTTTTTAAGGGATTTTTTCCAGCTTATTCTATCATTTTTATGTCGTAGGGTACTAATTTCTGTTTGTTGGTTCAGCAGACTGTTCCTCTTGGTGGTTAGTTTTCTTGTATGGTTTCTTTTCTTTTTTTTTTTTTTATGGTTACATTAGCTCATTTTCAACAAGTATTGTAAACCCTTTGGGATGTTGATGTCCTCTGGGTTGTAAAACATCATTACAGAGTAGTTTGGTGTATGCTTTTGTTAGGCTGCTGGACCTTCAACAATCTGGACCACTTTTATATGAATCCCTTGCCTTTCAGTAGATTTGGACCCCATTTGGAAGCAGATCTGAAGTTTTAATTTTCCTTCAATAACCTTTACTCAGGTGGGCAGAGCTTTTCTGGTCACCAAGATTCATGAGCTCTTTGAGACTCTGGGCTTTATGAAGGGTAGACGGCTTCTGTCTATTCCCTTCCTGCTTTCACAGGCCCTCTGCCAGGTCTGTTGTCACTGAATAGATAACAGAATCTCAGTCTTGAGGACACACAGCTTCTATCTAGTCAAAAGCCCCAGCCAGCCACCAGCAGTAAAATCTCTACCTTTCTGACTCCAACCATGTTTTGCCTCATGACTCCTGGGGGTTTCCCTTCTCTTTCTTTCAAACTCAGTCACTTTTTCTTGTTTTATTTTGTACAGAATATCTGTGTTTTTTAGCAAACAAACTGGCCCTGTGTGGCTGGAAGCCCCAAATTGAGACTTAGAAACCATGATAAATCACTTTGATTTCTTCCTGTTGAAAGCAGGAGACCTAGAAGTTTCCACAGTGACCTCTTTCTCTGACAGTGCTACTCGCTGGAAAATGCTGCAAAACCAGCACCCACCAGGTGCTCTGGAAGCAGCAGCTAGTCTTGAGTGTGCTCTGGTCACACTCTGGGATGGTGGGGCTGGGGGGATCACTAGATTTCTCTAGAGCTCCAGGTCCTTCTCTCTAATGAGCTAAGCCCCTGTTCTGTGTGACATGAGCAAAGATGAGACTTCACAGAAATATCCAGAAATAAGAAGAAAGACCAAATATTAGGAGCGATGTACCGACAAGGGGTTGGGTACCAGAGGGTGGACCCTGAGGGAACCAACGGGTGCACAGGAGCACCATCCTGTCCCTGGTGCACCTTTCACAGACTCCTGGAAGAGGACAATGTCCACAATGTGTAATGGGGAGAAAAGGCAGGGTGACTGCCAAAGAAAGTGAAGAAAGAGTAGCAAGCATTTATGTGGGAACTAGCCAGTGATGTGCACCGTGAAGTTCTCACTCTTGTATGTGCTCATTCTCTCTCTCTCTCTCTCTCTCTCTCTCTCTCTCTCTCTCTCTCTCTCTCTCTCTCTCTCTCTCTCATTGGTGGACTTTATTTTTATAGCAGTTTTAAGTTCATAGAAAATTTGAACCCAAAGTACAAAGAATTCCCATATACCCCTTCTCCCACCCACCCCCTCCATAGCCTCTCCTATTGTCGACTTTTTTTGCTGCATTTGTCACAATTAACGAGCCAGTATTAAGAACACTGTTGATTTGCAAGCTACTAAGGAGTTTGCAGGTGAAATCTGAAACATGTCCCCATACTTGGAAATCAGGAAGAGACTGAAGAAAGAGGCAGCCACTCCAGATTGAAAGGTAACAGATTTATTAAGCAAGGGGACTTGCATACAAGGCTTGTCTTGGACAGCCTCAAAATGAGATCTCTGCACCCACCCACCAAATCTTAAAAATTTATAGAAAGGCCTGAACTATGTTCAGTCACATGTATCATCCAGATGATCTCAACACCCCATAACTCTCTCAAGGCTACATTCTTGGGGCAGCTTCTGGGAGCAGGGAAGCCAAGCAAAGTGCACATTCCAAGGACAGGGGAGGAGGTGAGGAGCCTCTGATTGCCAGGGTCCAATGCATGCATCAACAAGCAGTCACATCTTCTCAACCTCCCCAACAAACATTATCATTAACTAAAGTCCATAGTTGACATTAGGATTCACTCTTTATATTGTACATTCTGTGGTTCTGGACAATGGTTTAATGTCACATATCCACCATTATGATATCATACAGAACTATTTCACTTTTTGCCACAGATTGAATGTTTATGCCCCACCTCCATCAATTCATACATTGAAACCTAATCCGCAATGTAATAGTATTTGGAGATGAGGCCTTTGGGAAGTGATTAGGTCATGAGAGGGGAGCCCTCATGGGATTAGTGTCTTTACGAAAGAGACGCCAGAAAGTCTCCTTGCCCCTGCCACCATGTGAACATGCACCAAGAAGACAGCCATCTATGAACCCAAAGCCCAAAGTGGGCACTTTCCAGACTCTGAGTCTGCTGGTGCCTTCCTCTTGGGTCTCCTAGTTTCCTAGTTTGAGAAATGGATTTCTGTTGTTTGTAAGCCACCTAGTCTATGGTATTTTTGTTATAGCAACTTGAACAGACTGACTTCCCTACAATCTCATTTTTAAAACATAGGTATTTATAAACATGTAATTGCATATGATTCAGCAATTCTACTTCTAGATGTATACCCAACAGAGTTGAAAGCAGATATGTATCTATCAAACAGATATTTGTACGTGCATGTTCATGGCAGGCAGCATTATTCACAATAGTAAAAGATGGAAACAATCCAAATGCTCACTGATGGATGACTACATCAACAGAATGTGGTATATACATACAGTGGAATATTATTCAACCCCAAGAAAGGACAGAAATCCTGACACACGCTACAACATGGATGACCTTGAACACATTCCACTGAGTAAAATAAACCAGGCATGAAAGGACAAACATTATATAATTCCATTTATATGAACGATCTCAAGCAGTCAAATTCATAGAGATAGGAGGTGAAATAGAGTTTACCAAGGGCTAGGGGAGGCAGTGGGGAATGGGGTGTTAGTGTTTAATGGATACAGAGTTTCAGTTTGGGATGATGAAAAAGTTCTGGAGATGGATGGGGGTGATGGTTGCCCAACAATGTGAATATGTTCAATGCCACTGAACTGCATGCTTAAAAATGATTAAGATGGTAAATTTTATGTTATCTCTATTTTACCACAATAACACACACACATACACACACACACACACACAAAGCATATGTATTTATATCTTATTTCCAAGAGGCTTTAAAGAAGCATGATATGTTAATCCTCACAGAAGCCATATAAGATGACTGTCATGCTCAGTTTATGGAGACATTAGAAGACATTAGGTAGGGTAACTGCCTCTAGTGTCACCCGGTGTGACTGATTCTGCCAGCTGGGGCACATTTAACCATAGCAAGGTGTAGCCAGATGGTCCCCACCCAGATTATGACATGGAGCAGTAAGCACCCGCCATTCTCTCCCGGAGACCAGAGAACAGAAGACACAAGCTATAGTGGCCATTGCAAAACAAGACAAATTCCTC
Organism: Neofelis nebulosa; assembly: GCF_028018385.1. NCBI lineage: Eukaryota > Metazoa > Chordata > Mammalia > Carnivora > Felidae > Neofelis > Neofelis nebulosa. The sequence continues at coordinate 9,752,614 of NC_080788.1, forward strand.
TCCTGGGTCCATCCATGGACCACTCAGCAGTTGGGAGATCTGGTTGGGATGACCCCTTTCCTCCCTAACAGCTCACAGTCCTACCCTTTTTTGGCTTAAATGCACAACGAGCTAGCTGTTGGTATTCTTCATTGATGGTGAAAAGAAGACAACACCATTCTCTCATGTGTTCACTTTGACTTTTCAGTCTGATGAGTGGCACCGAACCGGAGGAATTATTATCTCATTGTGCATTCCTCCCTCCACCCCCAACCATATTCTCACTCTCCTCCTGCCAACCCATAATGACATTCCTTCCCATCCCTCCTGTTCTGCCTGCCTTTCCTCCCACCCCTCCTCACCCCCCACACCAGCACACGGGTGCAAGTTAAAAGCCAGGTTTGGCAATGCTGGAAGTCATATATCAAAGTTGGAAATAAATGAAAACATGCAAGCGGAGGCAACATGACAGGGCCCTGTGCCCAAGGCCTGACAAGCCACCCACACCAGTCCTTTCTGCTCCTGACAATGTGTTATGATTGCATAGCTGAGTCACCTACACCAAATGATAGTAATTCAGCTCAATCATGACAAAAATAAAAAATGAGCAGCCATCTGGCCGCAGGCTTACTCACCTATTAGAGCCACCCATTGACATACTGTTGGCAGAAAAGGTCATGGAAGGTGGGTGAGTAAAGAGAGGTTCATGGGTAGAAGGATGACACTAAATGGCTTTAGGCCACGGGTCTGTGACATGGCCTCTGTCCCATATTTTTGAAATAAGCGTGGAAGTTGAAGGCAGATGGTCAGAACAGAGGTTCAGATGAAAATCTCTCTGTGTTTCTTCTCTCTACTCATTGCTGCAAACCTTTAAATTATGAAATAAACTTACTCTACCTACTACTTCTCTCCAATGCACTTGGAAAAGAGAAAAATAAAACAGAAAGCAATATTCATTGGTGACAACTCTGCAGGAGAACCTGCACTTTCATATATGGCCACTTCGATGATGAATGAGTACATTTGGGGGAAAGTATTTTGACATTAATGTATCAAGATTTTTGTAATTGCTCAAGCCCTTTGACCCTCTTCTAAATAATTCCTCTTCTGAGTTTGTATCCTAAGGATATAATTAGAGATATGCACAAAAGTTAATGTTACAAGAATGTTTATATCAGCATTATTTATAGTAGCAAAAAAGGGGGGAAGGGAAGGAAAAGAAAAGAGAGAGAGGAGGAAAAAAACTTAAATTATGGTCACACATCAAATTTACTAGAAGACAACCATTAAAAACCATGCCTTCAAAGAAAATGTAATGACATGGGGAAATGTTTATGATATAACAGTATATGCAGAGTAGGCCATAAAACTTTATATACAATGTGAAATGCATTATGTTGAATCATATATAAAATTTTCCTTTTTTATAGGTCAAAACGGTTGAATGTCATCAATTTTATATGATGCAAGTCAAAGGAAAAAAAATTCTATAAATGAAAAAATTTACATTGTAAGTTTTGGTTTACTCCATTGAGTTTTAAAAAATATCTCTTTATTCTAATGTCTTACAAAAGAACTTTTGTAATTGGGGGGAGGGGGGAGTGTAATTTAAAAAGAAGAAAAAGTGCAATTTCAGGAAGCCACCCTCAGCAGAGTCTACCCCAGCTCAGTCGAGGGGAGCCATGTGCTAGAACCAGCTTCTGCTGGCTCATGAGAGTATAGTGGTGGGTTCAACGTATCACTTCAAGTTGATAGCTTGAAAGTAGCTGTGATGGCAGGATTTACACCATGGAAATTGGCAAATGTCACAAATCAGGGCCTTCCTTTCTAAACTAGTTACCAGCACACCATTGGTCCAGGGTTTTTTTCTTTGGTCAGGTACAGGACCAATCCAGGCTCAGGATACCCCTGAATCCCTACTGTCAGACTGGAAAGGCCATACTTAAATTCCAGGCTCTGAGTTCATGCTCACCACACAAACTTCTGATTCAGATGGCTTCACGTGGACCTTTCCCGAAGGGATAAGTCCATGTGATGAACTGGTCCATGAGAGGAAAGACAATAAATTAAAATTACTAAATGGGGGATTAGTGGGGTGCTCCCGAGTCAGCGTTCAAAGCCTACAATACAAAGGTCAGGTCATGGGCTGTGCTGGATTCATAGCTCCTTGGTCGACTGCTCTGCTTCTGCTCTTAAAGCCACACTGACTACAGTGCTTCTTCTCCTCGCCACTTCCACACTTGCCATTAATAATCAGTAATACTGGTACAGTCAGCCGGGTGGCTCCAGCGGTTAAGCATCCGACTTCGGCTCAAGTCATGATCTCATAGCTGTTGAGTCCGAGCCCCACGTCAGGCTCTGTGCTGACAGCTCAGATCCTGGAGCCTGCTCTGGATTCTGTGTCTCCCTCTCTCTCTGCCCCTCCCCTGCTCATGCTCTGTCTGTCTCTCTCTCTCTCTCAAAAATAAATAAACATTAAAAAAAATCAGTAACACTGGTAGTTAGCATTTACTGCTTGCTTACTGTGCACGCACCTTGCTAAGTGCTTGACATACACTGAATCATTTCATCTCCACGGGATCCTGGTGAGCTCCCTTGCTGGGTACAAGGTCCTGCTTCTGACTCCCAACACCTTTGAGCACATTTCCTTTCTTTATTCGGGGACTTCCTCACCTTTTGAGAACTCTCCTCCCCAAGCTGGAGCACGGGAACTCACCTTCCCAGCCTCCAGTGCAACCAGATCACAGGCATATGACACGGTCTCTACCAGTCAGAGGCACCCAGAAGGTTTCCTTTGGGAAGTCAGTGGCCCAAAGCAGCAGATACAACATGGAAGTCACTGTGACCAGGATGGCAGAGGGGAACATGCACATCCAGGGGCAGGGATGCAGGTGACCGGTGTCCAGGACCAGCCCAGCATGGCACGCTGCAGTGCCCAGCCCAGCAGCAATGGTGGGGGTGTCTGCCTTGGAGCAGGCCTGCAGGGTACCGCAGGCCTCATTGTAGGCTGCGTGTCCTTCCAGACCTGGCTCTCTGGTCCTCCTGAGAACGCTGTAACAAACTCCTTTTAGACTTAACCCCCAGAATATGTCTCTGTCATTTTCAAAGACTTTCAGAACCCTGACGGATGTGCAGGTGAAATTACTGCAGTGTAGAAACATGCTATTAATATATCCCCATTTTATAGATGAGGACACAAAGCCTCAGAGAAATTGGGTTATCTGTCCAAAGAAGGCCACAAAATTATCAGGATTAAACCTTGATCTCTTTGACCCCAGAACACCAGCACTTATTTTAAAGCACTGCTGCAATTGACCATGCCACACTACCCTCTAGGTCAGTCTTACTGCTTCCATTCTACGGATACTTCTGAGCTTCTGAGAAGGTCAACTATTCTGTCAAGGACACACAAGTGGTTGGTGGAGCCAGGATTCAGTGCCAGGGCCATCCCTTCACCAGGTTCCTCTTTCCTTCAAGAGCTGACTCGATGCTCCACCCCCACATCATTTCATCCATCCTTCCCCAACACTGGGCTGGCCCAGTCCCTCTCGCTCTCCGATGTAGGGGATGGCCCTGCCCTGCATCACCTCCTTCCTCAGCCTCTTCCCTGCCCCAGAAGGCTCCCCTTTGCCCTACTTTTCATCTACATTCTACCATGTTTTCAAGATCCACAAATTAAACGTCACCTCCTCCAGGAGGTTTTTCTTACTGTGCCAACTGACACGGTGACCCTATTTTCCGAACTCCCTTACGTGTACATCCTGTCAGAACCACCCATTTGGGGACATCATCCTGTGCTGTGCAGAGTGCTCACTAATTCTGTCTTGTCTTCCCTTTCAGAATGATAGCCCTTGGCAGGCAGAGACCTGCCTCAATGGTACCTCTTTAGCACCAAGCCCTGTGCCAAGCATCTAGTAGGCATTTGGGAAGCATTGCTAAACAAATAACTGAATGAACCAGCAGTCAGCTTGCCCTTATTAATAACATGATGTGTATGAGTAATTCTCTTAATACTGTTTGTTCAGCTCTGCCCCATTTCTCTAGTAATGTAGATATGTAAGATGGAAGTTGATGGGAACTTTACCTCTCTACTCAGTGTGGCAGTCCTGTGGGAACCCAGCTAGCATGCACACAGGAGAGGTGATCCCCATCCATCTTGTAAAACAAAGGGATTTTAGATCTCCAGCCCTGCCTGTGGTGGGGTCATGTCAGGCTGTGTCAGAGCACTCTGACCAGCTCCACAACCCATCTGCACACATCTCCTCTCCCCTTGCCAACACACATTGCTTCCTTTTCTTCCCCAAAGACACTGCAGAGTCACCTGGCTCCTGCTCTGCTGTCTGTTCCACACCCGGCTCTCCCAGTTTCTTTATTAATTATCCATCATGTTGTCCTATCTTCCCCCATGCTAATCTCTCCCCCCACACACATACGCATCTGTCAAAGTCTCTACCTGTACCAGAACATCACTGTCTTCTCCATCATACTTGTGGTAGACACCACTGTTCGTCCCAGCCCTCATCCACAATCCTCTCCTCCTTGGGTGCCTTCCAACTGGGGCTGGCCTGTGACCGCTCTGGCCAATAAGATATAGTTATAAGTGTGCTGAGAAAGGCTTCTCTTCCAGGACTTCTAGAAGGAGGAGGAAGAGGAGGAAGAGGAGGAAGAGGAAGAGGAGGAGGAGGAGGAAGAGGAGAAGGAGGAGGGAGAGGAGAAGCATTAGAAGGAGAGGAGGAAGGGGGCGGGGGGGAGGAGGGGAAGGACAAATGCTTCTTGAAGGTAAGGTCTTTTTCCCTTTACCTCTCCCACCTCCTTCTTTACTGCCTAGGATACAGACCTAAGGCCTAGGAGATGAAGCAGCCATCTTGAAACCAAGAAGCAACAAGCATAATACCTCCACACTAAGCATAAAGGCCTCCACACTAAGAGTGGTGAAGCAGAAAAGCTAGAAAGAGCCTGAGTTCCTGAGGCCCTGCTGAGTCACTATGTCTGCCTTGGATTGCCTACTCAAGACTTCTCATGGCATGAGTTCACTCCAGCTTGTCTATTCAGTTCACAGCCATAGTGCTCACTGGGTTTTGGAGATAATCACATGCCTAATTAACACAATACCTTTTCAGATGTCCCCTACCCCAACTCCAAATGAGAGGATGGCAACAAAGTGTTGCTTGTGTTTCTACCTTATGATTTATCCTATCATGTTGTGAAAAGTACAGACTTGTGCACCTTTTGTATTCCACCTCGTAACAGCTTCAAGTATTCTGGAGGCAAAACATATTTTCCCCCTCCTGGTCTCCCTTAGCACTTTGCCAAGTATGTCAACAGAGTGGGAACTCTCTTCATAGCTGCTGATTTGAGGTAAAGTGTGTTTCTTTCCGGCTCAATCCTTTGGCCCATGTCTCACAATTGTAGGGAGGAACCTATGATTCCTTCAGTCTGTGTACGGAAGGAAGCTGCATCTTTCAAGCAATCATCAGAATATCACGTATATTTTTCCTTGCTGCAAATCACTTATTTACATATTAAAGTGGTTATTTGAGGAGAGAATTCACTGATGCAAATTTGACATTCAGATGTCAGCCACTCCATAAATAAGGTCAACTGTGATGAGGACACATGTTAGTCTCCAATTAGAATCTCTTAATGTCTAAATAATGCTAATGTGAGGCATCTGCCAGCCCAACTAGGCTCATAAACAAAGACGCTGACGAGAGTCAACCTAGTCCACAGTTTCTCCCGTTACCATTTCACGCTTCTCAACTCCCAGGAAATGAGCTATCTCCATCTGGGAAGAGTTCCGGTCAGTTAGTGGACACAATGGCCAAGTCCTGGCAACATAAAATCCCCCAGCTCTGTGGACCTCCGGAGTCAACAGCTGTTCAGAGTCATTCTTGCTGCTCACCTCACCTCTTCCCATGGAACATGGACTCATACAAAGCCTCCATGCACACAGAGCACATTTTCTGGAGACATCCATTTTATTCAGTGATTTGGTTAGAAAAAAAAAAGATAATTATAACATGTTTTGCATGATGATAATTTAAAGCATTCTTCAATACTGGACATGAATATAAAATGCAAAATTCACATAAATAGTTTTCAAGTAAAACATAGGGGCGCCTGGTGACTCAGCTGGTTGAGTGTCTGACTCTTGATATAGGCTCAGGTCATGATCTCAAGGCCATGGGATCAAGCCCTGCATCGGGCTCCATGCTGAGTGTGGAGCCTGCTTGGGATTCTCTCTCTCCCTCTGCCCCTCCCGTGCATGCAAGTGCACTCTCTCTCTCTCTCACTGTCTCTCAAAAAAAAAAAAAAATCAAATACAACATTAAAATATTCACAGAAATTTCATGCTTGGGGAGAACTGCATTGGGTTCTTCCCAGGGGGTGGCAACTTTGATGGAAATGTCTGAGAAACACTGATTTAGGGAAAATAATTCCAAGTCCAGGACCACCATCTTTCTGCAGCAGCCTGGAGAACTTGTATGTACATCAGAGCAGGAGAAAAGACTCTTTCTGGAAGTGGTGTCAGCTGCACTCCCACCAAAGTCCTCTCCCCTCCCTGGGATCTGAGGCACCTTCTCTCGCACAACTGGCATGTGTCCCAGAGTCCATAAAATCTCCCTGTTGTGCCATGACCCATGGGAGTCATCCTAGTCTCTTCCTCATGGCAGGTCTTGGCTTCGATTCCCATCAACTAGACTCTAGAGTCCCATCCCTGGTTTGGACCACCAGGTCAAAGTTGGGTGCCTTCTCTGAAGGATGGCATTCCATACGTGAATTCTGGCCAATGCACCATGGCCAGTTGGGACCAGCAGCATATTGTCCCATCACACATGGTCTGTCCTGTGGGACCACACAATCCTGGCTTTCCCTTCACCCTGCCTCTTCCATCAAGAGAAGGGGGTTGCTCACGATCCATGAAAATGTCTAAAAAAGCAAAATGGCCTTTCCATTCAAGATTCATAAGATTTTTTTTTTTAATTTTTTTTTCCAACGTTTTTTATTTATTTTTGGGACAGAGAGAGACAGAGCATGACCGGGGGAGGGGCAGAGAGAGAGGGAGACACAGAATCGGAAACAGGCTCCAGGCTCCGAGCCATCAGCCCAGAGCCTGACGCGGGGCTCGAACTCACAGACCGCAAGATCGTGACCTGGCTGAAGTCGGACGCTTAACCGACTGCGCCACCCAGGCGCCCCAAGTTTAAACTTTTTAACCTGACGTTTGAGGCACAGGCTCACGGAGAAGTAGAGGTGGCCCCCTATTCCAAATGTACCTTCCAAGTTCTGTCACTAGCATATCCATCTTGTACCCCAGTCAGATTTGATCTTCCCTATGAATTCTTTTTCTCTCTTTCTCTGTGTCTCCCGGTTTCAGCCTCTCTGCCTCTGTCCATTCTATACGTGGGGCAGTCATCCTACCAGAGGTAGTAAGAGAAAAGTATCCAGAGATGATGTGGGCCGGGAAGAAAATAGAATATGGTCTAGACAAAAGAGTGCAACAAGGAAGCTCAGGTGGTCCACAAAGGCCTCTCTGAGAGGGGGCTTTAAGCTGAGACCTACAAGAAGGAAATGCATTTCAAGGAAAGGAAACACAGGGAGCAAAGGCTTAGGGCACAGACATGCTCGAGGGTCTCAGAAACTGTAGGAATATGAGGGTGGCTGGAGTACATGAGGTTTGAGACAGTCCTGGCCAGGTAGGCCCTTGCAGATCAGGGAGAAGAATTTGACTTCTATTTCGAGTGTGAAGGGACACCATTAGAGGATTTTTAGGAGAGAAGTGACATGACCATGAGTGAGAATCCCCCCCCCCCCGAGCCCCTTGCAAGTGACATGTCCTTGGGCAAGTCCTTAATCTCACAAAGCCTTACATTTAGGTGCAAGGTACGTCCTTGGACTCTGTGATAAATAAAGAGATAATATACAGTAAACAAAGGCAAGAACCCAATCTCCAGGCCAACAAGCATATGGCAGGTATTATTATAGTCATAGCTCTTGAATTCTACTTAGGTGGAAGGATTGTTTCTGCCTCTGGCATATCTTAGCAACATATTTGTATATCTCATAGCCTTTCTATCTATCTATCCATCAATCTGTCATCATCATCTATCATCACTTTCTCTCTTTCTGTATATTTTTTATCTTCCCCTAGTAATCAGTGACTACCTTGACAGTGAAGATCACATCTTACTCATTTCAGGGTCTCACACAAAACTAATTTCAGTGTGTTTCATTGGGCAAAAAAATCAGCATTTATTAAATGAATACATGGAATTAAGAGAAGGAAGGAAGGAAGGAAGGAAGGAAGGAAGGAAGGAAGGAAGGAAGGAAGGAAGGAGGAAAGGAGGAAGGAAGGATAGGAGAAAGGAAAGGCAGGAAGTCAGGAAGACAGGACAGAAGGAGGAAGGAAGGTAACAGTGGTAGCTGACATCCTTCATGTGTGCATGGGGAAAAGACAAGCACATTGACATGTCCTTTGTGAGCTTGGATTTATTTTCTTTAAAAGGAGAGATGACAAAACAGTGGTTTGGAAAACCCTACAGGGAGCAAACTTAAGAGATGATGATGACCAGTGTTGTGATTTCAAAATAAGAGACAAAAAAGAAAAGAGTGGGGATTTTAGCTTTTCTGTCTGCTCGAAGGCACAGCACAATGCATCTTCAGAGCAATGTGCCACTGTCAGACTCTGCCAACACCCCACTCCATCCCATACCACAGACATCACTAAACCTCAGACCAGCCTGATTCAGCCCAACCTGGACAGAGGAAGGGGCCTTCCCAGCCCACCAGCCAAGATCTAGAAATAGCCAAGTCACTATATACTAATAATAAGGCAATACCACTTACTGAGTTCTTGCCCTGCACCTGTAACTGCACCAACACTGTGATTTGTTTTTATATTTTATTTATTCAAGAGTCTTTTTACCCTCACAACAATTCTTGGAGAGTGTCAGCACTTGCCCAGTATCGTCATATCACGCAGGCTTGCCTGACCCCCAAGGCCCTGACCCAGACTGGCATAAACTTTGGTAATTACTTTGCCAATGGAACTGTGGTCTTTTCCACCCCTGCTTTTTTACCCTTTTTACCCCATCCTTGTGCCTGGGTTGTGCCTGTTTCCTGACTAGCTCATACATACAGCAGGAGCTGTGTTATACCTTGGAGGCTAGAAACCTAACCATTCCTGTTTTGCTTTTTCCTAGGAGGCTGGACCCCATCTCTCAGCCCTTGACTTTGAGAGCGAAGCCTGAGGGTGACGTTGTATCTCATAGCAATGTTCACCCCTGAGTCAGTCTTGAGTAGACCAGGGAATGGTACATTGGTTTCCCCAGCTCCGCTCTGCTCTATAGGACTTTCTTCTCTTCCATCACCATCCTGACCCTAAGATTCTAACCAAGCCTCAGTACTTCCCAAACCAAAGCTGAGACTCCCCTTAGGCCACTGCAAAAGCAGGAGACCACTGGCCACATCTGTAGTGCACATGGTTCTGTATACAGCCCAACACGTCTCTTGGAATATTGTAAATTGAATTTTAGGGTGTCTTAGTTCTCCAGTCTTATGCATCAATTGTTTGGATGGCCAGATGTTAAGACAGATAGAAATATGAATAAAACATCATCCCAACTATCAAGAACTTGCAAACATGTCAGGGAAACAAGGAAAGTTAAATAACAACAAATGGCTTAGCAAACCAATCAATAGAGAAATTGAAAATGTATGAGAAAAGAGTCCTCTGGCTGAATGCTTATGTCTGTTAGCTTGTGGGATTTTCTTTATCCCTGAAGTTTACCAGGAATTTTCCCAGATTATGCAGGGGTCTGTCTCAATTCCACATAATCTTGTCTGGAGCTCAGTGTAATCTCTCAATTTGAAGATTCAAAGAATTTGTTTCCACTTAAGAAATGTTTTATTTTTCTGTTATTTGTTTCATTTCTAACTCATCTTCTTTTCTGTTCCTTTCTCACTGTGTGGAACTAACATTGGGCTCCTTCAAGCTGCTTATCTTGTCTCATGAGAATTTCTTCTCTGCTTTTTTGCTCTGCTCGAGTTATTTCTTCCTCTTGGTCTCCCTGGCCACTAATTCAGGTCCACATCTTCCTGTTCCATTTATCTATTGAATTTCTTAGCTGGAAAACTCTACTTTTTAGGTACCAAAAAGTATTTTTCTGTTATACCTAAATCTCTTTGTATAGGATAGTGGGTCGAGTAGCATCTCTCTAAACTTACGCCCACCCAGAACCTCAGAATGTGACCTGGTTTGAAAATAGAGTCTTTGCAGATATAATTAGGTAAGTTCATGCTGGATTAGGATGTGCCCTAATTCAAGGGCTGATGTCCTTTAAAAAATAAAGAGAGAGAACATAAGAGAAGAAGGCCATGTGACAATGGAGAAGGGGATTGGAACTACACATCCAGAAGCCAAGCAACACCAGAGAGTGGCAGGAGCCACCAGAAGCAGAAATGGAATCCCCCCCCCCCCCAAGATCCTTCAGAGAGAGCATGGCCCAGCCAATATCTTGCTTTTGAACTTCTGGCCTCCAGAACCATGAGAGAATACATTTCTGTTACTTTAAGCCACCGAATTTGTGATTTGTTAGTTCAGCCATGGAAAACTTATATACGTGGTCATAATTTTTGCTGAAATCTTTTCCAGCCTATCTATTTCAGGCACCTCTTTTGGATGTTTTACAAATGCCTTCTTGGCATGTGCTTTTACCTTCCCCTCCTCTGCTCACAGGGGCTAGGTCGGGGCTGCCATGGTGCCCTGAGAGTGACAGAAGGCATAGCCTACCCTCCGGTGTGCATGGCTGGTGTGTGGACCGGCAGGTGTCAGACAAGGCAGACAGAGGCTAGCACTCACTTCCTGTGTGAGGGCAGAGAGGCCTCGATTCCTGTAACCTGACCAGGAGTGAGAAGACAAGCCAGGCCTTCATGCAAGCAGGCGTCATTCTAGTCTCCAAGGTTAGACTCTTCAGACCAGCTTCCCTCCAGAATCCACCACACTCACGTGGTTCTCACAGCATGGTCCTCACTTATCATTCCTAGTCAATCCACCAACCTGGAAAGTAAAATCCTATAAAGAAAAATCTCAAAATAGCTGGGGTTCCTCCTCCCTGGACTTTCTGGGGGTCTCAAAGAGGTCAGAAGAGCCATTAGCCCCCATCTACCTCTCCATACACATGCCCTGGGGTTCTTCATCAGGGTCTTGCTTCCTGGAGGTGGGGAAAACCCAGCCTTTAAGAGGAAAGAGGAAGCTTTTCTAATGCACTTATTCTGATACTATAGGATTAAGTGTTAGAAATTTCTAGGGAATATCCTTATTTCTCTGGGATAACATGGAGCCAACATGAGCCTTCAAACTAGCCCCAGAAGGGTGACTATGATAAAAGCATAAGCCTGTGCCCTATAAACCCTTCTGGTTCTCATGATGTGTGTTTCCCTTTTATTGTCCTCTAAACACTGTCTTTAAGGTCCAAGCTCCATGGGGCACCTGGGTGGCTCAGTTGGTTGAGTGTCCAACTCTTGATTTTGACTTAGGTCATGAACCCTTAGGTCATGGGTTCGAAACCCATGTCGGGCTCTATGCTGAGCATGGAACCTACTTGAGATTCTCTCTCTTTCTCCTTCTACCCCTCCCCTGCTCACACTCTCTCTCTAAAAAAAAAACAAGAAAGAAAGAAAAAAAATTCCAAGCTCCTATGCTGGGCTATGGGAAGCCAGAGGGGAACTTTGTCCATGCTGGGGCCCACGTAAAAGGAGGCTCAAGGCCCCTCAGGACCCAGGATACAGATTACAGCAGCTGTCAGGGAGGGAACCCCAAAGGATAAGGGCATCACCACATGGCCTTTGACCCCTATTAGCAGATTCCACTTTAAAATCTTTGAAAAAAGCATAAGAGACTGTTAAAAACTGAGAACAAACTGAGGGTTGATGGGGGGTGGGAGGGAGGGCAGAGTGGGTGATGGGTATTGAGGAGGACACCTTTTGGGATGAGCACTGTGTGTTGTATGGAAACCAATTTGACAGTAAATTTCATATATTAAAAAATAAAACATAAAAAAAATAAAAATAAATAAATAAATAAATAATAAATAAAAATAAAAAAATAAAATAAAATAAAATCTTTGAAAAGTCTTGGGTTTGACTTCATTATGGAAGAAGCATTCTCATCTTCTCTTAACCTCTTCTGTAAGAGATAGGCATAGAACCATCCCAGTTTGGTTTTGTACTTTTTGTTTGTTTTCTAAGATGAAATTCACATAACATAAGATTAAACATTTTACAGTGAATACTGCAGTGGCCTGGAGTATATTCACAATGCTGTGCAACCACCTCCATCCAGTTCTGGAATATTCTCACCACCTCAAAAGGAAACCCAATACCCATTAAGTCACTGCTCTCCATTTGCCTCCCTCCAGACCCCCACAATTACCAATGACGTGTGTTCTGTCTCTGTATGTTTGCCAGTTCTGGACATTCCATATAAATGGAATCATATAAACGGTGACATTTTATGTATGGCCTCTTTGACTTAGCATAACATTTTTGAGGTTCATCCACACTGCAGCAAGTATCAGTACTTTGTTCCTTTTCATAGCTGAATAATAGTCCATTGAATGGCTATTCCACATTTTATTCAGCCATTCATCAGTTGATGGGCATTTGGCTGTTTCCAACTTTTGGCTGTTATGAACAATGCCACTACAAACACAGGTGTACATGTATTTTTGAGTACCATTTTCTTATTTTTTTAGGTATATACCCAGCAATGCAATGGTGAGATTTTCCATTTTATTTTTTTATTTGTTTTTAATGTTTATTTATTCTGAGAGAGAGAGAGAGAGAGAAAGCATGAACAGGGGAGGGGCAAAGAGAGGGAGACACAGAATCTGAAGCAGGTTCCAGGCTCTGAGCTGTCAGCACAGAGCCTAACGCAGGACTCGAACTCACAAACCATGAGATCATGACCTGAGCTGATGTCGGATGCTTAACCAACTGAGTCACCCAGGCGCCCCTATTTATTTACTTACTTACTTACTTACTTACTTATTTATTAAGTTTACTTATTTTTGAAAGAGAGACAGACAGAGCATGAGCGGGGGAGGGCAGAGAGAGAGGGAGACACAGAATCTGAAGCAGGCTCCAGGCTCCAAGCTGTCAGCACAGAGCCCGACACGGGGCTCAAACTCACAAACCACGAGATTGTGACCTGAGCCGAAGTCGGACGCTTAACCAACGGAGCCACCCAGGCACCCCAATGCACAGGTGTCTTTATTTATTTATTTATTTATTTATTTATTTATTTATTTTAAAATTTGTTAATTTGGGAGACAGTGCAAGTCAGAGAGGGGCAGAGAGAGGAGGACAGAGGATCCAAAGTGAGCTCTGCACTGACAGGCCGACAGCAGTGAGCCTGATGTGGGGCTCGAACTCACAAACCACAAGATCGTGACCTGAGTCAAAGTTGGACAGTCAACCAACTGAGCCACCCAGTTGCCCCGGATCTTGCATTTTAGAACCCAGAAAGTCTCAGGCCAATCACCCACCTTCATTCTGTCAAGCATTAGGACACAAGGTGATCAGAGGAGCATGAAAGCTGCCTCTAGATGAAGACACTTAAAAAGATGATTCTGATCAGGGTCAGTAGAATTGAGGGAAGACAGAAACCACCACTTCATCTGACCTAGGCAGGGGTAGGTGGGGAAGGGTGAGTGGATCTAGAGGAAACTCCTTCATGAAATGACAAGACAAAGTCCTGCCCTCAGGGGCTGACAGGTGGGTTGGGGAGGTACTTAGACAATTATAGATTAATAAATGCAAAAATAGAGAAAAGCAGTTGGTTCCAGAGGAACATGGGAGTGGAAAAGGGGAGCACTGGAGCATCAGGAAGATTTGTAGACCGGGGGCACCAAGGCTGACTTTTGAAGGACAAAAAGAAGCCATCCTGATGCAGAACAGAGGAGGAAACTGTAAAGAGAGTGAATAACATTGCTTGCTTGGAGACACAGAAGCTGGATGGTAAAAGTCCTCCCTTACACATTTCAGCGTAATAAATGCCTCACTCCTGTGGATTTAAGCAAAAGACCTTGCAGCTATAATATGATGCCAGAAACCACCACTTCACCCACAAATTACAAAATGCCATCGAAACACACAGGTTCGTGAAAAATATACTAATAAAGGGATGGGATGTGAAGCTGGATTGTAGCCTGACTCAGGTGCCAAAGGACCATTGGCTTGAGCCTAGATATACTTTTCTGCTGGCAAAATCCTATTTGAAGAGAGTTTGTCTAATCTCTAAAATAAGATAGGCCATTGCTTATTCTATTATTATGGTTACTTTGGACACTAGCTTCTAAGGTAGAGCCCTGTAAGTATCATGAAGGAGTCTCCAGCTGTAATAATAAATATGGTTCTTGATGTGCATGGGCTGCTGTGACTTGCTTGTCATGGGACAGTCCTGCATGAAAGAAAACCCAGTGCTTACCTCCACCTGTGGCATCTCCAAAGACTATGCCTTGGGTTTCTGAGTGTACAATCACCTTTGGGAGCCTGACGCAGCACACTGAAACATAGAGCACAACTTTCATGAACACCGCAGCCGGGAATATTGCTTATTCCAGTGCGCAGGAGAGTAAACCTCCAGATCAACTGCTCATGGCTCCAAGGAGGCCAATCAGAAAAAGGAGTTCCTCTCTTTCAACTTGCTGACAGAGAGGAGCACAGGGCATGGGGGAGAGGTATGGCACAAGGGTCATTCTCTGGGCCCTTTGCAACATTCAAGAGAAGAATCGTGTTTCCCTTGAAACTGGTAAATCCACATCATCTCTTCCTAACCAGACACGCCGTCTCTAGCTCTGAATGAATGTCTCTAGTTCAAATCCGCCCTCAGGGTCAGACTTCTCATTCACCACCCCATCCGAAGACAGCTCAGGGCAAAATCCCCCTCCTTGATCTAAAGCAGAGTAAGTTTCAAGTTTTCCTCACTTCACCCCCCACCCCCGTCCTGCCTCAACTACCCCACATCCTCACCAACATTCCATGCTCCCTGTTAGAGACTGAATGCTCGTGCTGTCCCAAAATTCCTATACTGAAACCCTTATCCCCAGCATGATGGTAGCAGGAGGTGGGGCCTTTGGGATAAAGTGATGAATGTGGAGCCCTCATGAACAAGATTAGTGCCCTTGGAAGAGTCATGAGAGAGCTCACTTTCCGGTTTTGCTCTCTGTCATATAGGAGTATAACAAGAAGTCACAGCCTACAGCTCAGAAGCAGACTTTCACCAGAACCCAGCTGTGCTGGCATACTGATCTTAAACTTCCAGCCTCCAGAACCATGAGAAATAAATTCCCGCTGTTTCTAAGCCACCCAGTCTATGTTATTTTTGGTATAGTAGCCCAAGTTGACAGAACCTACCTTCCCATATCCAACCTTATTTGGGGGTTGAGGGGCTCGTTAACTTCCAAACAAGTTCCTAATTCCTATCCTTAAAATACTGCTTAAAACAAAAGTTAGAAATACAAATACCCATAAGGGTCAGGCCACTGCCATAAACAAATGACACAGACCAGATGTAAGAGGACAGCAGGCTTGGCAGGGACTGCGAGAAAGCAGAGGCCACAGGTCCCACCCAACAGAATTGCCTCCATTCATCTTCAGACAGAGGGTTAGATTCATTCACTGACACAGACCCCAACTGCCAGCCCTTGTGATTTTTCAAAAGGAGGTGGAAATCCGGATTTTAATGTGAAATTCCCAATATATACAACACTATTCAAGCCACACAAAATAAATCTAAGGGTCAGACTCAACCCCTGGCTTACTTGTTTAGCGTCAAAACTTTTCTTTTTATTTAACCATCATCAAAATGTTGTACTGGAAAAAGTGATTTTAGAGAGGGTTGAGGTCCTAAATTCATCAGTAAAGGCCCCAGTCACTGCTGCAGAGATAGGAACATTCCCCAAAGGAAAGACTATTTCAAACTAACAGGAGGGAGAAACAGAACAATATCAGGCATGACCCCTGCTTCTCACACCTCACACACATCCATTTCAAATGATTATCAATACGATAACTTTTGATCCCAAAACACACATTGCGACACTTGGAAACATGCATTTCTGTGCAGCTCAGGATGTACACCATAATAAAATGATCGGTGCGAATGGAAACATACCCTCCTGGTGTAGTGAGAAGAACATTGAATGTCAGATGACCTTTTGCACTCAGCCCTGTTGGCTGCCATCACATCATATATCAGTCAGAATCACCCTGCATATTTCATCAAAGCCATCCTGTACTCATGTAATAGGTTCCCAAAGTCTGCCCAGACCAGCACAGATGCTATAAAAGACTGAAAAACAGGAGACGAAACAGCAATGAAATGCCACTGTATCCCCATCATACTGGCCAAATTTAGAAAGGCGGATCACATCGAGTGTTGGTGAAGATACGGTGCTGATGAGATCACCCATTCTGGAAAAACAGACTAGGAGGGTTTTATACACCTCTGAATAAGCATGACCCACAGAGCGAGTGCCACTTTCAATTGGATGCCCTTGGGTACCTCACCTTAGTCCCAGCCCTGCTTGGTATGTTCCTACCCTACAACCTGGCAATCCAATTCCTAAATCTATATCTCAGAGAAAGAATCACACAGACACTGAGGGACATACCTCAGCCTTAAGATCCTCACAGATCCTTGTCTATCGGGACAAGGAACTCATCATGGCATTGTAGAAGCAAGGAGCTAGAAGCAAGATCTGTGTCCATCACCAAGGGATTCAATACACAAAATGTGGCTAATGCATATTTAGGAATTTCATGTGGCATTTAGAAATACCTAGATAGAGGTATATATAGCAACATGGATAGAGCTTAAAAACAGTGCTTTGTGAGAGGAAAATATAAGAAAGGAAATAAGACATTTTAGCATAATGCTATTTCATGTGAATCAACAATATTAATAAATTAGGTAAATTAACAAAGCACCACTACATATTTGACAAGGAGAAAAGCATGTTTAGGCATATTGCAAACACATAGAAGTGAACCGTGTAGGAGATGATAGGAGTGGGGAACAGGAATAAGGGGAAAGTGAAAGAATACAAACCAAGGACCTCATAAGGGCCAGAGAAGGTAAAGGGCTGCTCACTGGGGAAAAGGATTAACCCAACCCTCTGCACCTGAGAACCATCAACAATCCCACAGACCAGGCATAAGATGGGGCCCAGTCCCTGAAATAGTGGGTAATGATGCCAACAAATTGCAAATCTGATTAATAACAAAGCAACATCCAAGTAAAGTGCCGAGTTTGTTCTACAGACAAGTGCTCTCCAAGTTGGGAGAAGGGGGTCTAGAACAGAGAGAACACAAGTCAGGAGAGTATCTCACAGTATCCTTGAAGATCCTTCAGGTGTCTTTGAAGATCAGGTAGAATCCTCAACCATTAAATAATCAGATAATCATGGTGATAGTAGTAATAATACTTCTTGAGCCCCTACTTGAAAACATCAAACACTTTATACACATTGTGTCCTTTAAGCATCCTACCAACATTACAAAGGTAAAAATTATTATTCTCATTTTTAAAAGGAGAAACTGAGGCTCATAGATATGAACAGGAAAATTTCCATAGGTCCCACAGCTTGTACGCAGCAGAGGCAAGAATTGCACTTTTAAATCTCTGCAACCAAAGCCAGGCTTTGTGTTATGCACATATATGTACAGCATTGAGGGCAAATGGATGATCCATGATTCAAAACCCAAAGGCTAAGTCTCAGAGTCATGCACAGAGAACTTGAACTTGTGGCAAAGGTAGGGGGAGGAGGGAGGAGGTACCCTGACTATTAGTCATTATCTTCTAAAACCATGTCTTCACGCGTAAAAACTGAGAATAAACTAAGAGTTGATGGGGGGTGAGAGGGAGGGGAAAGTGGGTGATGGGCATTGAGGAGGGCACCTGTTGGGATGAGCACTGGGTGTTGTATGGAAACCAATTTGACAATAAATTTCATACATTAAAATAAATAAATAAATAAATAAATAAGATCTCTAACTTAGTGAAATTAAAAAAAAACCATGTCTCCAAATTTCTCTGGTCATACACTCAGCTGTCAAAACTTGACTATGACCTCCCATATAGCACTTATTGGGTTATTTTCTACACTGTCTGAATTTATTAATATATTATGAATTTTATAAAGCAAATACAAAAAGTAAAAAATTTAAAGAGATGAGACACAAATCGAAGTCCAAGTTTTATTACTGTCTTCTTGCGCTCCAATAGTCTTATAGATGCTGTTCCAGATGACTCCGGCCCAGATCCTGCCCTCTTAGACTCGCCGTGTTCTCTTCTTCCAAAGCTGGGGGCCAATCTCTCATATGTCAGGAAGCTCCATGCCAGCTGAAATCAGGGGCTAGGACTTCAGAAGTCAGTGTCTCTGGTCCTGCCCTTCCATCCTCAGGGACCCCCTCTGGGGCTGAGTCCCACCTCTGCCCAGCAAAGGTCCTATATGGTTCCCACAGCCCAGGGACAGCAGCATGCCATGGCAGAAGTCAGACCACTTCCTCCCGTTGCCACGGAAACGTGGAAGTCAGGGTGTTGTTTTCTTCCACTGGCAACACTGTAAACAGTAACAAAACAGCCTTGCCAGTCCTGAGGTCCATCTGTAAAGGGCATAGCCTAACCTTGATGGACAGGCAGTAGGAATTGGGGCCTGTTCGTTCCTCTCGTATCACATTAGCAATGCCTGGATTAAGTTTGATAATCCTGACGCCATCCCACAGCAGGTGGATTTGTTTATTGGGAGCCCTGTCCTGACCATAAGGGAATTTGAAACAGAGTTGCTTCCCACTGTTCTGGAGCCCGCATGAAATATGCCTGCCATGAGACTGAGGAGCCACCAAATGGCCAGAACGGGACCTTGTCTTCAAATCACTTCTCCCACTTGTGAGTCATGGAGGATGAAGAGCACAGCTGTAAGGAAGAACTGGACCTCCAAGCCCATTGATGTTTCCTGGGCAAGAATCATGCTGTGACAGAGTTGAGAGAGCTTGGGATTTACATTTTGACGGTCTTGGGTTGGATTTCTGGTTTTTCCAGTTACTATTGTATTCATTTGCTAGGGCTGTCCTAACAAAGTCCCACAGACTGGGTGGCTTAAACAACAGAAATTCATTCTCTCACAGTTCTGGAGGCTGGGGTGCTGAAATCAAGGTATTGCCAGAGCCGTGATCCCTCCAAAGGCTGCAGGGGAGGATCCTTCCATGCCTCCTCAAAGCTGCTCCACTATGACCTCAGCTTAACTAATTATATCTGCAGCAACCCTATTTTTAAATAGGGTCACATTCTGAGATACTGGAGAGATGGAGGTTAGGGCTTCGATGTAAGTTTTCAAGGGGACACAATTCAACCCATAACACTAGTTGAGTTACTTTAGTAAACTTCATCGACCGCTCTGAGCCTCAGTTTCCCCAGCTGAAGGAAACAGAGCTATGACCTACTTGATGTGGCTGCTGTGAACTCAGATGGGTTCTGTGCAAGAAAGCTCCTGGTGGATGTTCGGTGCACATTAGCTCCCTCTTCCTTCTCCCCGCCATGACTTCCCACCTTCCCTCTTGACCTCTTTTCCACTCTGGGAAAACCTTTGCCCCTTATTCAGATACCAGTTGTCTGCCTGCTGAACCACAGATTTAGCCATAAGCATAATGCAATCGGAGCCCAAATGGAAAAGAGGCAGGGAATGGGTTGGGGAAATGACCTGGAGGTGAATCTCGCCTGGGAACGGATGGGCTTGGTGTGCGCAGCATTTAAAACCATAGGGTACAGATGATAATTTGGCAGTATTTCAATTAAAATTTAAAAATGTCTATGCTCTTTGGAAAATAACTCTCCTTCCAGATATTTATCCTAAACATCTGGTCTATGTACCTAATGATTCATGAAAAGGATATTCATTCCAGCATCGTTTATCAAAGCAACAGATTGAAAACAGCCTACACTTTATGGTACATCCATGTCATGAAATACTATGCAGTCATTAAAAATAATGAGGCAGCTTGGGGCACCTGGGTGGCACAGTTGGTTAAGTGTCTGACTCTTGATCTCGGCTCAGGTCATGATCTCACAGTTTGTGAGTTGAAGCCCCACATTGGGCTCTGCACTGACGTTACAGAGCTTGCTTGGGATTCTGTCTCTCCTTTTCTGTGACCCTCCCTCATTTGTGCTCTCTCTCTCTCTCTCTCTCTCTCTCTCTAAGTAAATAAATAAACTTAAAAAAAATAATGAGGCAGTTCTTTGTATGCTGATATGGAATGATCTCCAAGATACAATTTTAAGTTAAAAAGCAAAGGTCAGGAAAGGAAGAATGACCAGGTGGGACACAGGATTTTTAGGGCAAGGAAAATACTCTGTGTGATCCTATAATGATGGATACCTGTCATCACACATTTGTTCAAACCCACAGAATGTACAATACCAAGAGTGAACTATGTGAACTTTGGACTTGGGTGACCATAACATGTCATTGTAGACTCAATTGTAACAAGCATACCCCTCAGGTGGGAGGTGCTGGTCATGGGAGAGGCTGTGTATGTGTGGGTGGTTGGTATAGGGTATATATGGGAAATCTCTGTACCTTCCTCTCAAATTTTTTGTGAACCTAAAACTGCTCTAAATCATAAAGTCTATTTAAAAATTAATAAATAAATGAGTCTTAAGAAGGTAAGGTCAGAATAATGTTCTTTTATCACTCTCATGGTGGAAAGGAGAGAAACTACATATTTGTACACACACACACACACACACACACACACACACACACACACATATATATACGCATGTAATATCTCCAGAAAGATATATTGAAATGTAATAATAGTTGACTCAAAAACAGAAATTGGGCAACTGGGGCAGAAGACAAAAGGAGACATACTTTCCACTGTGTATCTCTCTGTGCCTTTTGGATCAAGTTATGCTATAAACAATTTACCTACTCAAAAACAAATCAAAATTTTAAATAACAATAATTGGTTTCAAAGGCCTGTGACCAGTTTGGCTCCACGTAAACCAATGAGGAGCTCAAGGGAAGGTTGCTATCTGATGCAGGGCAGGAAGCATGTCAGGAGCTGATGGTGTGCAGACAGGCAGAGATCTCTTCATTTGGGGTTCAGATGCTAACCGTAGCTGGGAATACAAGGAACAGGGGCTGGCCATGAAAAAAAAGAAAATGGTATAAGCTACTGAGGTAGTCGTTGGGGCTGCCATATGCACTGAGAGCAGAAGTGAAGCTCTAGGAAGGAATCAGGAAGACAAATAAGACCACAAGCCTAGCTTGCATGGGGGTCACATGAGACTGGGGGTGGGGGGTGGGGGTGGGCAGATGCTAAGGAAGATGGTTAAGGCTCCCAGGAATGAAGGCCCAGCCAGGCTCCATATGCACACACACCTTAGCACCTGCTGGAGGTAGCAAGGCTGTAGACAGAGCGCATCCCCTAGCAAGGCCAGGTAGATAGGAAGGCCAGGGAGTGGGCAATGGAGAAACCATGCAGTCCATACTCACGGAATGTCTCATTCCCTCAGCTTCTTGCTAGGTGACTGGCTAATTTGATAAACTAATTCAAGACACATTATCAGGCATTATTTCATGAACACCTCATGGCGGCACAGAGGATATTTCCTCCTGAATCGACTTGACATTGCAGTATTAATAGCTGTCAATTGTTTGATTTGTTCATCCTTCCCAGGGGCAACTGCATTGAAATTGACACTTCAGACACTCAGAAGAATGTGTCTATGGGAAGTTATTTTGAGACTATGACAGGATGATAGAAGAGAGCTATTTGGGACAAGAGACCTTCTCTGTACCCTTCAAGCCGCACGACAAAAGGGGATTATCTGATTCACCCACCTTTCATCCCAGGGCATGCCTGAAATAAGACTGACGACCACTTTTAGAGAACAAAGGCAACTTGGAATGGAGCCTGCCAGTGCCTGCTCCAGGGCTAAACAAAGGGCCAGCATCACCTGAACGGCTCAGCAGAGCACAACTGACTTGGGGCCTGTCAATCAGACATATTCCACTGGCATAATTTAGCTGCCACAATATGTCCAGTCTGTAAAGAAATAATTGCTGGATCCCGAAACAATCAACACTCAACACAAGGCATCACAAAGGCTCTGGGAATGTCCCTTTCTTCCCCCAACTATGAACTGCAAGAACTTGTCCAACCCTACTCACAAAAAGAACTATTAATTACTTTTCAAGGACAAAGCCCCTTCCTTTGCGTTGCCACTGACAGTGAAAAACTCAGCCTGTCTAGTCCACTCTCAAAGAAAAAGCCAATCAGTGCAATTTACCATGATCACCCACCATTCACTAGGACTTACCAACTCCCCTAGTGACTGGCTTCTTTTAGTATGCAAGGTGTGCACACTCCATGAGCCTCTCAATTGCCCTGGTGCAATTATTGTATTGATTTGATGCAGCATTAGCTCCGTGTTTAAGGTGGTTTATGTTTTTTAATTTGCAATTAAATCAAATGATGCCTCTTTGCTAAGATGGCTGACACTTGTTTATATACTGCAGCAAGCAATGAAGGCAACTTTTATTTAGCATCATAAAACATGCAGGATGAAGAGCTTGAAATCTCAAGCAACTCAATTTCTTGCCTGGCTCTTCAGCCTAGTAAAAAATCAAAGGACATACCCATCCATTGTAAAAAATGGTCTGAATAATTATGGGTGCTTTACAGTGATAATCTAATGATGTCACCAAGAAAACAACATTGGAAGGATAATGTTATGGAATGAATGGTTGAGCACCCCCCCAAAATTCTTATGTTGAAGTCCTACCCCCCAATGTGATGGTATTTGGAGATGGGGCCTTTGGGAGGTAATTAGGATTCAATGAGATCATAAGGATGGGACAATCATGATGGAATTAGTGACCTTTTAAAAACAGGAAGAGAGATTTCTCTGTCCAAATATACACACCAAGGAAAGGCCATGGGAGCACGCAGTAAGAAGGTGGCTATCTACAAGCCCGGAAGAGATCCCTCTCCAGAACTGAATCTGCCAACACCTTGAACTTGGACGTCCCAGCCTCCAGGATGGCAAGAAAATAAATATTGAAGCCACCCAGTCTTTAGTATGTTGTTATATCAGCCCAAACAGACTAACACAGATAATAACTGGAAGAGTAATAAAAATAATTGGTGATTTTGTTGCATCTTCCTTTCTGGATGATCTCCAAGCACTTGGCCCACTCAATGTCTTTCCAGTCTCTGATATGAATGGACTATTTCTCCTTTCTCTGTTGCATTTCTGGCTCAACATCACTCTCAGGACTCTTCTTCCTCCAGGAACAGACAAGATGGTAGTTGACAAGAGTTTCAGTCTCAGGAGGGCATCCCAGAATCAGAGCCGTATCCGCAGTCACTGAGCACTTCCTCTGAAAACTCAGAAATATCTCAGGCTGCCCCATCCCCAGCTCTTTAAATACAGCGTACCCAGCAACTCACCACATGACAACTGGCACATAAATAGCAGCTGCAGAAAATAGTGCCTGTTTTTTTGAATTATCCCAACATTTAACAACCCAGGAAAGGAGCATGAGCCTGCAACAGACGTGGACGGGTGAGGGGTAGAAGAAGGTAAAGGAAGAGGAGCTTTCAAGGGCATCCATTGCTGCTAGGAGGTGATGAAAGAGGAGGACTACAAGGAGGGTAGAAAGAATGATTTCCAACAGCAGGTGGCACCCAGGTGACCTCAGAGATAACTGTCTTGGTGGAGTGATGGAGGTGGAAGCCAGCATGAGGTGTCCAGAGGCATGAAGAGTTATCAGGGTGCAAGGTGGATGCTCCCCTGCTCTGCACACCCCAGAGACCAAGGTTGTGCCTAAAAACGGAGATCCCTCACTGTAAGCACTTCCTCTTAGCAGTATTCAAAAGGACACTCTCGTGATATAATGCTCATCTCTTTACAATTAATAGTATACAATTTACTAAACTAACAACTTATACATTGGTTTACATAAAAATGAACATTACTTCGTGGGTGTGGGTTTGGTGTTAACTGCCCCTTCCCGTCTCTCAGATACTGATGAAATTCCACCAGCAGTGGCTTGAGGAGCATCTCTATGCTGGCCCTCTGGTCTGGCTTTACTACTGCTTTGTAGCTCTTGGCTTCATCATCCCTACTCCATTTCTATGCCCTATGCCAGTCCAAGATCATTGCTGACCCATGACCATCTATGATGGACCAGACACTTACTCATACCAGAGCCAGACCAACATTTACTGAGGGTTCTGTTTCTACACTGCTCCTAACTTCTCAGTGACAGTAAGGCTTTGCTCTGTCTCGTCCCATGCAAATGCTGACACAACCAAAGGTGAAAGCTCTTGCCAACACCCTCCAGAAAAGCCTATGAAAGAATCCTACAGGTACCCTGTCTAGCTGTGGTGGGCAGGTAGCTCAGACTTCCCTGGCGTTAGTGAGGAAAAGAAGTCTTGAGTACTACGGTTACTGGGAAACTCTTCCCCCCATTACTCCAAGACCCTTGAGACACTGGGTGGTGGAAACTTGCTTGTTAAAAAAAGTTTTCTTGCTATAGTCTCCATTGGTCTAGGGCACTGCAGAAGGGGTTTGGGTTTGTGGGGAAAATATGGGAGAGATTACACAGTAATAGAGTCATACTATAGTGATTCAATCCCTTCCTCCAGAAATAAAAATTACCCCTGCAGATAACAGGGAGACAGGAAAGGGATGGCCCTTGTCATTGGGGGGCAGGGGGGGCACTAAGGTTCATGAATTGATCTAATATTAATGGCAGAGTTAAAGAGTATTATGGACAATTATTAACTAATTATTCAGGTTATTGGTACCAGGAAAAGTGAGGACAATTAAACTCATTTAGGGGAAAAAAAATGATATTGACACTCAATAGTCTCTCCTTATCAAGTGACCATTAGGAAAATGTTCAACAAAAGATTAAGGAAAAAGCTATGAAGAAGAAAGGCAATACTGTTATGGGTTAAATTGTGTCCCTTCAAAAAAGACATGCTGAAGTCCTATTTCTCAGTATCTCAGAATGTGACCTGATTGGGAAAAAGAATCTTTACAGCAGTAATCAAATTGAGGCCATCAGGGTAGCCTCTAATCCAATATGACTGGTGTACTTCTTAAAAAGGCAGGGTGGGGGGGGGGGGATTTAAACACAAAGATAGATACACACTAAGAAAGACAATGTGAAGACACAGGGAGAAGACAGCCATGGGACTGGAGGGATACATCTATCTATAAGCCAGGAAATGCTGAGAATTTTCAGCAAATGGCCATACACTAGCGACAAGGAAGGATTTTCCCCAGAGCCATCAGAGAGAGCTTGGTCCCACAAACACCATGATTTCAGACTTCTAGGCTCCAAAACTGTGAGGCAATAAATTTCTGTTGTTTTAAGCCTCCCAGTTTCGGGTCCTTTTTAATGGCAGCTGTAGGAAACTAATACACTATCACATCTGATGCATACATTAACCATAGGTCTCATCCCGATTTCTGAAAAATTAAAGTGAGGAAGAAATCTCCAGTTTATGACTGAATAACCACGTGATACCAATTTTTTTAATGGTATGTTTGGTAAGGCAATCATGACAATGTTAAGAACAGAAGGAAAGACAGAAAAAGAAAAAATCACAAAACATAATAAGATTCTTCATAGTTTGCTACAGAAATATAAATTTTGTTCTGGGCTTCCTAATGACCAATTTAAAGAAAGAAAACAAAGGTGTGAGGGCCATCTGGCTCCTACATCTGTCACCCCTCTTTATCACTAGGGTTGATTTGGCTGATCTGGTTGGGTAGGCAACGCCCTCTTCTCCCCCACCACTCCATATGCATCCCTCCTGAAGCTGAATGATACTCAGTAGAAAAGGATGACGTGCTCCAGTAGACGAGGACCACTGTCTGGTCAAGGGGAGCTGTGCTCCCCTACTGGAACCTCCACACAAGCTCTCAAGGTCCATTAGTAGGAGCATGCATGTTGGTCAGGCTCCCAAGACTTCAGACACATCCAAATGAGGCAATGCATGTGGCAGTCTGCATTTCTTTAAAGAGGGAAGGAAGGAAAGAAGGAAGGAAGGAAGGAAGGAAGGAAGGAAGGAAGGAAGGAAGGGAAGAGGGAAGGAAGAAGGGTGGAGGGAGGAAGGAAGATGAGGGAGGAAGGGACAGAGGGTGACAGAAGGAGGGAAAGAGAGGAAGGAAGGAAGGAAGGAAGGAAGGAAGGAAGGAAGGAAGGAAGGAAGGAAGGAAGGAAGAGGGGAAGGAGGGAAGGAAGGAAGGGAGAGAGAAAGAAAATCTGTTACATAACACAATTTCCACATGGAGGAAGAAAAAAACGTTATCAGGAGAAGCAAAGCTATTTCTGGTACTGAAGCCTAAGAGAGAGTTAATTAAGAGACTTGTCTGATTACTGAATTATATCCTCAGCAATATCTTTCATCCCATAAACACACTGTTTAGTTCTGACTCACATAGGGCTGTATCTTATAATATCCTTCATTTTTAGCCAATGACCATGCAGCCTGATAAAAGCTGTGATTTTCAAAGCTAAAAGGACATCAACTCGTTTATAACTCTCTAATGGTGAGGCTTAATCCAGAGACAAAATCTACAACATGTTAAGCTGTGTTTCCCAAATGCTAGTCCACATATTAGATGCATCTATATGCATTTAAAGGGCTCACCTTTAAAAAGATACAGATGTCTGGGCCCCACCCCTGGGAATCTGACGCATTGGACAATTCTGGTGCCCAGTCAAGTTATCTGGAGAATGATAAAGTGCACATTCGCAGACAAGCCCCCTGATATACAGTTATACTCCTCTCCAACCAGATTTTGATAACTCAAACAAAAGGGGAGTGAAGATGAGACTCCCAGCCAATTATTGGTTTCCTCAGTGTGCTGATGTAGAGAAACACTTAACACATCACTCCAAAACGGTTGTGTTCTGGAGCTGAAGTGACTCATCATCTACCCCTCCATGTGCCCAGCTGGTCTCAGGGCTTGGTCTGAATCCCAACCCCTCCATTTATAATCTACATGGCCCTTTGCTGGGTTTGGGGACCTGTCTAGGCTTCATGTGGCCTAGACAAATGGGGATGACAAGGCCAGTTTCATAAATGTATTGTAATCATTGAATAAAAAAAGTATACATGAGGGGTGCTTGGGTGGTTCAGTTGGTTAAGCATCCAACTTTGGTGCAGGTAATAATCTCAAGGTGCATGGGTTCGAGTCCTGCGTTGGGCTCTATGCTGACAGTGTGCTTGAGGTTTCTCTCTCTCTCTCTCTCTCTCTCTCTCTCTCTCTCTCTCTCTCTCCAAGTAAATAAATAAACTTTAAAAAAAAGTAGACGTGAAACTCTTAGTAAAGTGTATGCGTGGTAGAAAAACCCAATAAAGGAAGATTTTTGCTGCTTAACCTTCTTTTAGGAAATACCCTTTTTCTGAGACTACACTCCAAGGTACGCTCCCTAATTGCAAGGCAAACATTGAGATGCTGGATCAAAGTGGGCGCCCCCCTGGCTACCACCAGCCCTTGGTAATGGCATCTTTCCCACGGTCCACTCACGAGATGGAGCAGCAAGTGTGCAGGAAGCAACGTGGAATGGAGCAGACCATATTCTTACAAGAATGAGGACAGATATGGGAGCAAATGACTCAAAACCTATAAAAATAAACCCAACTCTGCTTGCAGCACTTAAATGCAATGAGGACTCAGGAGGCCTCTTGGAGAATGGTTCGTGTTATTTTTATTTAGTGAGGGTCTTTTAAATCCTTTATTGGTTAATCCTCCTATTGGCTGGATAGCTCCTTCTTGTAGGATCATAAAGCTAGGTGCAATCTCGGACGGGCTATTTTGGGGCCGTAGTCTCTGCCTCCAAGCATTTGCTTGTCTAAACCTGAGTGCCCAAGGTACCCAAAGTATGTATGCAGGGTAGCCAATTTCTTTGCCTCCCCAAACCCATCAGCTCATGGCAGGGGGCAGGGGGAGAAGGTACCAAAGGGAGAGAGGAGGGGCAGCTGGTGAAACTCCGAGGTGGAGGGTGGAGTGTGCAATTAGAGGCAAGCTCATTCAGGGTCTCTGGGGAGGCAACATGATCACCAACATCAGTTTTGTCTCTGCCACATCTATTTGATGGTCTGTGATGCAGCCATTTACAAATGTCTATGGAGAGAGCACAGTAATATGAATGATGCTTATTTCACACTGGTCTGTACACTCCGTATAGAAATAATAGCTACACTTGACTGAGCACAAACTCTCCACTCTTTACATATATTATCTCATTAAACCGACGCCCTACAGCATAAGTTTTAGTATTGTTCCAGCTGGGAGGTGGGAAAACTGAAAAGCAGAGAAGTTAAGTCACTGGTTCAAGACTAAGCATAGAACCAGGGTTTAAAGCCCTTACCTGCCTGACTCCAAAGCCTGCATTTTCATCTTTGCTGTGGTGCTGAGAGACCAGCAATGACCAACACAGATGTTGAAAGGAAATAGATCAGTGTGATTACATACGAGTTCTGGGAGTTGGGGTACTTTTAAACAGTGCTTGGTATTCGTCCGGATGGGTCATAAATTTCTTCTATAATGAAGAACATACATCAAACCTGTTTTTGTAAATTCCCTTCCCACATGACATCCCAGCTAACAGGAGGCCCCTGATGGCCCACGTGACCAGCCCTGATTCCTGCCTGGGGTCTTGGACTGAGAACCCAATAGTCCCCGCTCATGGTCTGCATGAGGACAGCTGCTTCTTCAACACATGAGATGAGACTCAAGTTGTTCAGATGTCTTTTCTTTCCCCTGTGGCTGTTTGCCAACTCCAACCAACCTAGCTCCAGGGGCAAAGAACTGATGGTGGCCAGGCCTCAAAGCCTCTTGTCAATTCTGTTCATTTCTTGCAGGGGCACCTGCTGACAGCTCAGAGCCTGGAGCCTGCTTCGGATTCTGTGTCTCCATCTCTCTCTGCCCCTCCCCAGCTCATGCTCTGTCTCACAAAAATAAATAAATGATAAAAAAAAAAATTAACAAAAGAAATCAATGCAAACTGGGTGGCTTAAAACAACAGAGATGTATCCTTTCCGAAATCAAGGTGTCAGCGGGGCCATGCTCCCTCCAGAGGCTCTAGGGGACATTCCAGTCTTTTCCTCTTCCAGACCCTGATGGCACCAGGTATCACATGTGTCCAGTCTCCTCCTCTGTCTTCTCTTATCTGTGTCTCCTCCATATGTCTCTTTGAAGGACATCTGCCATTGGATTTAGGCCCCACCTGGATAATCAAGGATGATCTCATCTTCGGATCTTTAATTTAATTACATCTGCAAAGACCCTTTTTCCAAATAAGGTTATATGCACAGGTTCCAAGAATTAAGATGTGCACATACCTTTGGGGAGAGTTAACTGTTTAGCCTTCCACAGAGACATCCCTCTTTCTAGTCCAGAGCTCATGACAAGAGGCAATGGAGGCAGACATTAGACTCACATCTTGTGGCACCGTTGGTCCTGCGTTTCAGCAACAAGTGTTGAATCACCCACATCAAATGAAGAAAAGTCAGCTGCCAGTTGGAGAAGGATGTACCAGGAAGACCCTCTCTCCGTGTCTCCCAAACTAGCAACATCACTCTCACAGCAGGTAGAGACAGACTATAAATGAAGCAGTGTCCCTTTAAGTTCCTGAGGCCCCATACCTTGAAATCTCTCTTTAATTGTATGGTAATCATTAGGGGCTTTGTCAGGGAAGGATGACAGGAGTAATCACCCGAAAACAGATTTCTATGTAATTTATACTTAGTCAATCCAAACCTAATTCCTGAGTGACCTATACTGTGCCTAAGGAGCCTGAAATAATCATGTATTTACCCTTTACCCTGAAATTAGATGGTACTTACTATGCAATTACCCAGCCACTAAGTGACAATTACCGTGTAATTAAATGGTCAGTGGTTACCATATTATTAAATAGCACGGACATGATATTCGTTCCAGAGAAGCCTGCACTGTCGCCACAGAATTAAACTCCCCATCAAGAAATTACAGCCATTCTTGGGAAGTTCTGATTTTTACTTGGATGGCTTTCAAGTTGGCAGAAATTCCCAGTGCCATGTGCCTCTGAGGGAGCCAGGATACTGCGAAAGCTGGGCACAGAACATAGGTTCCTGAGCATGGGTCTTCTGCCATACTGGGACAGCACCTCTCTAGCCCGACTCCAATTCAGCACTAGGATATCCAGGCAGGTTCCTCCATTCTTCTCCAAAACCATGATGCAGGGGAGTGGTAGACATCATGCTCTCTCTCTCCTGGGTGTGAGTCCCTACTCAGGAGTGCAGCACACTGGGAGAGCTTGAAGCCCTGAGCAAGGCAAGAGCCTGTGAGAAAGTCACTAAATCATCATTATCAGCATAAACTGGCTCCTGAGTTACACGAAGAAAGGCTCTCTCTCTAGCTGTCGTGTTTATTGCCCTATTGACAACACCATCCTTGGCAGATAGTAGATATTCAATAAATATTGGTTGGATTTATCTACTTCTATTCATTCATTCATTGGTATGTATCTACTAGGCGCCAGCCACTATGCACTAAAAACTCTTAAGGACACTGAGATCTGGTGGAATCTCAGAAAGACTGAGTCACTTGCTCAAGGTCATTATACAAGCAGTCAGTAGCAGATGCAAGACCAAACACAGGTCTGCCTGACTCCAAAGCTGTGCTCTTTCTAAGATACCACAACCTCTTGGCCACATATAGCCTCAAACCACCCTGATGACTAAGGAGAGCTTGGGGAAGATAATGGCTTACCCAGGATAAATTGCTTTGGGGACTAAGCCTCATTTATGCAAAGCAGCCATGAAAGTTTATGTAAGCTGTTACTTGCATTTAGTGGAGAAAGAAAAGTAAGGCTCAGAGAGATTAAGCAACTCATCCAAAGTCACACTGCTGGTAAGTTGCTTGGAGTTGAACTTGGACTCAGAAGCCATCTGTCTACCTGGTGCAACTGGAGAGATACAGACTGCTTCCCTGAGGCGCTCGCATTCTTACCATTAAAATTCTATGTCTTTGGGTAGGCCTCGTTTCCAAGTGTTACTACTAAGATGTAATATCTCACTAGCACTCTCTAACACCCTAGATCAAATTACCTAGCCTCCAAAGACAGATTCGGGAGGAAAAATGAGACCAGACAGGAATGGATAGAATTTAAGGTTGTACAGAGGAAAAGATTCAGGCAATCAGCAACAAGTAAGTCTTATCTTGAAAGTCAACTCTGATCAATTGATCATAGCTTCCCGGAGCACTATGTTGCAAAGCCTTCTAAGGTTGCATTAGGGCTCAGCAGGATAAAGTATCATGATCAATTAATGATGTCTGCCATGGACACTAACTGAGGAGTGGCTGCACAAGGGCCAAGTATTTACCATCTGTGATCTAAACTGTGGGATGCTACGAAATAAGGTCAGGCTTAGCAATTGTCAGGGCTACAGAGAAGCCAGTGTGTGAGGCTGGAAGACAAACTAACAGAGTAAGCAACCAAAGACATTGTTTTCCTCAAATTCAGATACTCAAAAGAGAAAGTGAAAATTCCCAGTAAAATGAAAACTAGTGAGGAAACCCAGTCTCAGTTCTGCGGTTAATTAACTGTAAGACTTTGACCCATCATTGCGCCTCTGGGTCTCTGAAGGTATTTGAGTAACAAATCTCCAACCATTTCTAATTTCAGGATTCTGTAGTCTGTAGTACGTTGCAATGATTTGAATGAAAAGAAAGGAAGGCGATAAACAGGAGAGAAATGGGTAAAAGCTGATCAAACACTCTTCTAACTATTCGCAGGATATCAGATACAACGTGGAAATCGATATCTCGATTTTGGCCAAGTTGAGGGTTAGACATCAACTCAATATCCAAGTAGAAATGTCTAGTAGGCAGTCAATATGTAAGTCCTGCAACAAGGGATGTGCCTGGGTAGAAGAAATACATTTGGGAGTCATCAGTAAACAGATGGGACTTGGTAAGATTCCCCAAGGAAATAATGTAGCCAGAGGGTTGTCTTACATTTAGACTTTAGGTGGAAAGAAAGGGAGGATTCAACAGAGACTGAGAAGGAATCCCCAGTGAGGTAGGGAGAGAACCATGTGACTGTCACAGAAGCACAGAAAGAACAGGTTTCAAGGAGGAAGTTGTCAGCTCGCCCAATGCTGCGAAGAAAGAGAGTCACACAAGGGAGGAGAGTTAGCCTTGGTAAGTTATGTCATTAATGACCTTGATAAAAACTGTTTAAGGGAGTAATAGGGACAAAACCTGATTGGCGTGAACAGACAAGATACTGGAAGGTGGGGAAGTGGAGACAGTAAGCATGGACACAATGCCTGGATTCAAAGGACGCATGGCCCAAAACTCACTGTTAGCTCATAATGTTTATGAGAGAATGTATGTGAAGGGTCTATCATAGCACTTGATCCAGTAGGTGCTCAAAAATACAAATTCCTGTCCCTTTAATTCTCCTGCATTTAGTCAGTCTGCCATTTCCCACAAAGGTGCCTTTCCAACAACTTGTCAGGGCTCCCGATCAGATTCTAGTATTAAGGTCCTTTTGTCTTGACCTTGGCCCTGGGGGAATCTAATAGACCTGCAAGGCTTGCCTGTAGATCCTTTCACATCCCATAGTCCTGTCGGATGGACGTCTTATCAGGCAGGTCACTGCTAAGGCCAGATGATGCCTTATCCAAGGATAGGAAATTAGTTATGTACAAATGACTTGGAAAGAGGTCTGCCAGGGCAGTATGTGAGAAACCCATAAATACTGCAGTGATGGCTGCCACCGTCAGCCACAGATTCTACTGACCCTCCTGGAGGAACTTTACAGTCCATATCCTAGGGCTACCAAACAAATGTGGTTACGGATCATTCATCCTGCTTTCCTGGAGCAAAGACAGTAAACCATCTATGATAGCTGAGAACACTCATACTGGCCAATCCAGTGCATCCATTAATTTGTTCAACATGCATTTCCTGAGCACCCATCTGTAGGTCACTATGCTCCATGCTGAGGGATAGACAATGAAATGTATGACATTGATGCAAAATTCGTAAACATTCATTGAACATCTACTATGTGCCAGTATTCTAGGCTCTGAGGTTCATCAGTGAGCAAGACAAACCAAAATTCCAGCCTTTACAGAGTTTATATTCTAGTAGCTCTGGGCCCGAGGCTCAGCAGTCTCATAAAACAGGGAAAGAATAACAATTAATAGAGAGGATGAAATCCCCATAGACCTGTGCAAATGGTTAAATGTCTGCCCAAAGATTCAGGTGGTAAATGTGTTAGCACCCATCCAAGGGGCAATCATCCAAATGTGGAAGGCTTCCTACAGAGTCTTAGAGGACAGAAACTTTTTTTTTTAGTTGAGAGAGAGAGAGAGAGAGAGAGCACATGTGCAAGTGAAGGGGGGGGCAGAGGGAGAGCGAAAATCTCAGGTAGGCTCCATGCTCAGGGCAGAGCCCAATGCAGGACTCAGTCCCACAAGCCTGGGATCATGACCTGAGCTAAAATCGAGAGTCAGATGCTCAACAGGTTGAGCCACCCAGGTGCCCCAAGGATAGACATTTTTGACCGAGAAGGATGAATGGACAGGGCTTGCCAGGAG
This sequence comes from Neofelis nebulosa, assembly GCF_028018385.1. Classification (NCBI taxonomy): domain Eukaryota; kingdom Metazoa; phylum Chordata; class Mammalia; order Carnivora; family Felidae; genus Neofelis; species Neofelis nebulosa. The sequence continues at coordinate 9,786,286 of NC_080788.1, forward strand.
GGCAAATTGAGAATGCCGATTTCTAACCACTAGACCACCACAGAGCGTCAAGATGGAAAGGAGCAGTGGTAGTAAGACGGAGCTGACCAAGGATGTCCGTGACACACAGGTAAGAAAAGACAAGCAGAACAGAATGAGGAATGACTATAGAGCACCTTCAAAATCAGCCTGGGGAGTATGGCCTTGATGCACATGGAGCCATGGTGGGAATCGCAGCAAGGAGGGGACATAATGAACACAGCACATGAGGAAGAGTTCTGAGTACAAGAGATAAAGGAAGATAACAGCAAAGGGAGCCCTGTGTTCTCAGTCCAATGCTGCACCAGATGCCTTACATACAGGATCTAGTGTTTTCTTTTAAGTTTTTTAAATATGGTTTTATTTGGAAACAGCCACAAACTTACAGAGAAGTTACAAGTACAGTTTGTTTTTTTCCTGAACCACTGGATTGGAAGCCCCATCACCCCCAAATTCTTTCGTGTTGCACTTCCTATACAAAAGGATATTCTCCCACATAGCCACAATATAATTATCAAAATCAGCAAGTTAAGATGATTACCATCATTTGATCTTGAGACCAAGAATGCACTGTGGGCCGTCATCTGGCATGATGAGTAAAACAGAAAAGCCAGACTGGCTTTGGCTCTAAAGTCCCTGATGAAGCACCCTGGGCTCCAGTCTTCACCTCTAGCATGCAGTGATGGTAGGGAACTAGCAAATAGCTCTATTTTAAGAATTAAATGAGATATGACCTATTAAGTGTTTAGGCCAGGCTGGTCCTAAATAAGTGCTCAATAAATGTTAGTTACTGCCAAATGAAAAACAACTCTAGACTTAGGTAAGGTGAGACTATTGCAATCCAGAGAACATTCCAGCCACGAGATCTACAAATGCCTGAAGGGTCAGTGAGAAAGGAGCTTTTCTTTTATTGGATGGAGTGAACCAGGCTGGGAAAAACCAGGCATGGGGGAAGAGGATGAACAGGAGGAATGGGTAAAGGTGTCTGGTTCTAACAGTAAATTAGAGTGAACAAAGCAGGGGGGATTTCTTGACTCTTCACTATTTTCCGGGATCAACAGGGCACTAGTAAAATTCAACACTGTCATAACACTGAAAACATGTTTAATTTCTGTGAGCCTCTGCTTCCTCCTCTGTGGAATGGGGATAATAACAGTTACTTCTCAGGACTCCTGGGCCAATCATATGAGACAAGGGATGCCATATGCCAACCTCAGGTGCTGGTGCCTGGTGAGTGCTAAATATTGTTTATTTATTTTTAACATTGCACATCCACTAAGTATTAAACACTGTGCTCAGCACCATAGGATTGGAAAATAGCTTCTAGATTCTGAGGCACTGAGGCAGGAAAGGCATCTGAGATTAGGACCCAAAAAGTTGTAAAAGAGCCAAGAATCGATGCCAGGGTCTTGCCTGCAGAACTGATCATCCTCACCAGTCCCACTGGCCATTCAGAGGACCCAGTCCCCGTGTCCCTTCCTCCACCCTGCCTGAACACCCCCGCAGACTTCAGAAGGACAGGGATAGCCTCTACCCATCATCGTTGCCCACTTGTAAGCAGTGAGAGGAGACAAGTTTGATCACCTCCTTCATCCCCAAGCTGTGCAATTCTAAGCCACAGGCGGTCTGAAATTAACACAGCATGGTGTTCGAGAAAATTCCAGTAGCTTCATCAATCTACCCAGACACAGAATCCTGGCCGCCACACTCACTTCCATCCTTGTGCCTGGAGGCTGGGCATATGCTCCAAGCCCACCTTTCCTACAGGTGGTTGGTGGCTGGGCAGGGCGGCGCACAAATGCTCCACTGTGCTCACCCAGCTAAGGACCAGCGACCTCAGACACTCCCCACAGGCCCAGCAGTCACCTTGTCCCATGACACTGCAGAGCTTGCCTTGTGAATGCTGGTATAAATATAGTTCCCTCCGGGCAGCCAGCTGGAACCATGCCCACCAGCACGGATGCTCTTCACACACTACTTGGCTTCACTGCTTGGAGCTGCTCTGTCACTCTGGCCTCAAGATTCGAAGGGCTCTGGGAAGCAGGGCCAACTTGCATTTCAATGGTTTTGTTCCTGCCATCCCAGCCCTACAGACCCCCATCCCTAAGGAGTTCCTCCTTGATAAGTACAACAAAAATGCATTTGGATCTAACAGGGCCTTGTGGTGCATGCTTTGGATGTGTTTCATTGGGGGGGGCAGCTCAGCTCCCAGTGGGCCTAACCTCAGATACATGAGCCAGAAGCGGAAACGGAAGCCATAGGAAAATATGCCTGTTGGATGCTTCTCTGGTGCCTTTACCATGGAAAACAGGACTTAAAGTCAAAACAAAAAAGGCAGGGGCACCTGGGTGACTCAGTTGGTTAAGTGTCTGACTCTTGGTTTCAATTCAGATCATGATCTCATAGTTCACGAGATCAAGCCCCACATCAGGCTCTGTGCTGTCAACATGGAGTCTGCTTGGGATTCTCTCTCTCCTTCTCTCTCTGCCCCTCCCCTACTCTCTCTCAAAATAAATAAGTAAACGTTAGAAACAAAGCAAACAAACAAAAAAGGCAAATAATACAAAAAGACCCATTTTCTTGTGGGTGGGTCTCTGTATTTGACCCAGGCTCCCAGATCTGACCTTGGTTTCTCTCAACCTCAGTCAGGGCTCCCCACCCCAGCCCAGGCTGGAGGCACACACTGCCCAGGTCAGTCTGTCACTGAATCTCACCTCTTTGGGTGGCACTTTAGTACAGAGGTGTGTCTACAAACCCTGAAAAACAACAGCCTTCAAGACACATGTAGCCTCCAGATACAATGCTTTGGCTGACCCACTGATGGCTTGCACATTTTAATTTTGTCAGTCTTCTTTAAACCTGGAGATATCACCTAATAATCAAGATTTCTGGATCTTGCTGGGGGAAAATAAAATCAGAAGATCTGATCACACTAAGCCCATATTTCTATGTGACAAAATCAAACAGAGCTAAGTCACAGCTGCTCCCTTACAGGGTATATGCTGGCCCCAAGTCACCACTGTCCCCGGCACCCATTTATTCATCAACCAAAGTTACTGTGTGCCTGCACTGGGCCAGCCTGTCCCAGGTCCTGCTGATACAGTGGGGAACGGGGAGACCTGAGTTTCCCACTATTTCAGAAGGTACATGCTCACACCCACCTCATCTTCTACTGCTGAGGGAGTGGGGGCAGGTGGCATTCATCATCAGACCTGTACCGTGATTTTCCTTTTAGCCGAGTTAAGGGGACAGTGTTGCTCACACCAGCCCCAAACACTCTTGCCTGTTGCTAACAGGCCCCTGTAAACATTTGAATTGGAACACCTACTCTAACCCTCCTGTATCTACCCAACCCGCTGGGTGGAGTCAGTGTTTATGTCGGAGTCTGTCATGAAGTGGATTCTTAGCAAATAGAAATACAGACATGGGAAGATGTACACCAAGCACTGGTGGAATCAAAAGAATTGAAAAGATAACTTGGAGACTGCATAGGGGATCTTGGTTCAGTTAGGGGAACGTGACCCCAGGTGAGCTTGAACTGCAATTACCTTGATATGTTCCCCTGTCTGACCAAAGACAGTTATTTCTTTGGTGTCTTCCTCAATTGTCAGGACATCCCCTGCTGTGCCACCTGGGATCAGGCTTACCCCAGGACTTATATCTGGAAAACAAGCCTTGAGGATACGCTTGTTCTGAGCAGCAATCAGTAGGAGATGTGGAGTAAGAGACTTTGCATCAGACAAAGCCCACAATGCACACCAGGTGATCCCAAGATGCCAGGACAAGAGACCACTGTGGCACCAATTGGTATAGGTCTCTCTGACACCTACCAGACAAATGTCTAGCTATCCTCAATGGCAAATTTTTAATGGTAAGGACCAAGTGATGATGACTCACAGAAGAGAGGAGCATGAGGTTCCAACATTGTGCAGGGGCTGGGCCATTGCAGGGCTGCAGTCAGCACAGCAGCTCTACAAGACTGGGTGAGGTGGAAAGCAGTGACACCCTTCAGGGGGCTAGGGGTCCCCAAATGTTCTAGATAGAAGGACATCAGTTGGCTCCAGATGGATCTGGTTTTCTTCTTTGATAAGTCATTTACAGCTGGATCTGGGAACTCTTGGCTGAAAGAGTGGTAAAGGAGATCGAAGACCAATAAAAAACAGCCACTCCTAAAGCCATCTGGTCACCTGCATGAGTCACTGTTTCCCCTCTTCATTCCCTCTTATATCAAGATGTAAGTGGTGGCTTAACATCAAGTCCACACAAGGGAGGAACAAAGATAAAGGGGAGAAAACAAACCAACATTAACTCATTACTTGCTGAGTGCTAACCCCTTTGAATTCATTGCCTCATTATTCCCCCCTCCAAACCAATGAAGAAGTGCTTTTTTCACTCTCCATTGTAGACTTGAGGGAATTGGGACTTGAAGGACTTCAGAAATTCACCCCAGGTCACACAGCCAGTAACGGGGAGGAGCAGAGACTTGAATCCAAGTTGATTGAATTCCAGAGGTTAAGTTCTTCACTGCCAGACTAGCCTCAAACATGACAATGTCTAAACTCTCAACAGCTTCAGCAAACATTTTGGTGCGTGGAGTTTACCAACATAAGTCAAAATTAGATTGAAAGAGTCTCTGTGAATTGAGTCTCTTGGGATCTCACCACTCGAGATAACTCCCATCATACAGATGGGGAGGGGATAAGATCTGCATGGAGCTTTCCAAGGAAATCTGAAAGCTGCCTTCTCCTCCTCCACTCTAATTCCCCCTAATCCTGGAGATAATCAGAACGCCAGAGGATGAGGTTGAATTCCAAGGGGCAGTGCCAATTCCCAGGGCTGAGGAAGGCCTATGCAGGCTCTCAGAGTTGGAGGCAACCAGCCAATGCCCAATCAGCAAAGTCAAAGCATGAGGGAGGTTGCCCAACTGGGCCTTCCCCTCTCTCCACATTCTCATCCCCAGAGCTGGTTTCATGGCTTAAAATACTGGCTATATGTGGGAGATTCTAGGCTCCAGATGCATATATCCAACCTGGATGCCCCACCAGAGCACCCAAATGTAATGTGTCCTTAGCAGAATTATTATATGCCCCCATCCAAACCTGTCCCTGTTCCCCTAACCTTCCCCATCAGTAACAACACTCCTGTTCACTCGGATACTAAAGCTAGAGTCCTATAATTCAACTCATTTAAATTTCTTATTATGAAAAAGTTCAAACACATACCAAAGTGAACAGAATACCATAAGTAAACCCCTTGTCCCCATGACCCAACTTCAACAATTATCAACTCATGGCCACTCATTTCATCTATAGCCCCTTCCCCTTCCTCCCTCTCAAAGTGTGGTCCATGGACTCTCAGAAGTCTCTAAGACCATTTAAGAGAAACTTCAACATCAAATCTATTTTTACCATTACGCTGGGACATTATTTACCTTCTTCACTGTATTGACACTTGTGCTAATGGTGCAGAAGCAGTGGTAGGCAAACTGCTGGTCCCCAAATGTGGATCAAGGCAGCAGGAGAGCATTGCTTTGTTGACTGCCACTCACTCGCATTAAAACAAACACCAGCTTCTCTTAAGAGGTCCTTGACGAATTAGTAATAATTCTATGAAACCTCAACTTTTTAAAAAAAAATTATTATTTATTTATTTATTTTTGAGAGAGAGAGCACAAGCGAGTGTGTGCACAAGTCGGGGAGGGGCAGAGAGAGAAGGAGACACAGAATCTGAAGCAGGCTTCAGGCGCTGAGCTGTCAGCACAGAGCCCAACACGGGGCTCAAACCCATGAACCATGAGATCATGACGTGACCTGAAGCTGGACACTCAACAAATTGAGCCTCCCAGTGCCTCTATAAAACCTCAACTTTTGATTACATGTGTGTTTCATATGCTGTGCTACACAATGTAAGTACATACCCATAAAAGGCTTATGCTACACACCAAAGTATAATAGTTGCCTCCAGGAAAAGCACTTGCACAAATGTTTGTGTGACCAGCTAAACTAGCTGCTTTTTTTTTTTTTTTTTTTCCCACGGAACACGATTTCTACTTGAATGTTTGACTAATAGACAAACTCTAGATATACAGACTCAGGTATTTGACACAAATTTTCTCAGAAATGAATAAAGCAAGCTTGTCATTTCAAGGAAAGCAACTGACAGCACTTGTTGCCAATGATAAATTCAACCTATAAAGCAAAAATTAGAATTTTGAAAAATTGTATCTGCCACCATAAGTTTGACAGCTTCCAAATCAGTGATGATATTAATATATGTGATTTTTTTTTTTTAATATTGTATAATGAGGGGCGTCTGGGTGGCTCAGTCGGTTAAGCGTCTGACTTCAGCTCAGGTCATGATCTCATGGTTTGTGGGTTCAAGTCTGGGTTTGAGTCCCATGCTGGACTCTGTGCTGACAGCTCAGACCCTGCTTCAGATTCTGTGTCTCCCTCTCTCTCAGCCTCTCTCCTGCTCATGCTCTGTCTCACTCTCTCAAAAATAAACATTTTTTAAAAATTAACACTGTATAATGAAATATACCAACATTTGAAGACCTCCACATCCAGTAAGCTGGTATTTGCAAATGACCAATTAACGATAATATAAAATCACACACGGGCAAAAGATCTATTTTAAAGTACAAGATAGACCAGTGGATTTGTAATATTAACAG